>NC_090381.1:37872575-38474572 GCF_036365525.1 Heterodontus francisci
AAAGCTTTGCCATATACACTTGGTCCCCTCATCTAAGTCATTGATATAGATTGTAAACAATTAAGGCCTAAGTACTGATCCTTGCGGTTCTCCACTAATTACAGCCTGCCAACCTGAAAATGACTTGTTTATTTCTACTCTCTGTTTACTGTCTATTAACAAATCCTTATTCCATGCTAATATATTACCCTAGTATCACGAGCCCTAATTTTGTTGAATAACCTCTTGTGTGGCACCTTACCAAGTGCTTTTAGAAAGTCCAACTACTTTACATCCACTAGTTCCCCCTTATCTACCCTGCTAGTTACAAATTCAAAGAACTCTTATCAGATTTGTTAAACACCTTTTCATGAATGCATGTTGAATCTGCCCAGTCATATTATGATTTTCTAAGTGTCCTGTTACCATGCTCCTAATTATAGATTTTAGCATGTTCCTTACGAGTGATGTCAGGCTAACTGGCCTATAGTTCCCTTTTTTGCTTTTCTCTCTCCTTTCTTGAATAGCAGGATTTCATTTACTACCTTCCAACCTGCCAAATCCATTCCAATGGCGCAGTGGTTAGTACCGCAGCCTCACAGCTCCAGCGACCCGGGTTCAATTCTGGGTACTGCCTGAGCGGAGTTTGCAAGTTCTCCCTGTGACCGCGTGGGTTTCCACCGGGTGCTCCGGTTTCCTCCCACAGCCAAAGACTTGCAGGTTGATAGGTAAATTGGCCATTATAAATTGCCCCTAGTATAGGCAGGTGGTAGGGGAATTGAGGAAAGGTGGGGATGTGGTAGGAATATGGGATTAATGTAGGATTAGTATAAATGGGTGGTTGATGGTTGGCACAGATTCGGTGGGCCGAAGGGCCTGTTTCAGTGCTGTATCTCTAAATAAAATATAAAATAAAATTGAGGGAATTCTGGAAGATCCAGACCAATGTATCTACTATCTCTGAAGCCACCTTTTTTTTAAACACGAGGATGTAGGCCATCAATAGCCGGCAATTGGTTGGTTTTTAGTCCCATTAATTTCTCCAGCACTATTTCTTTCCTAATTCTAATTTTAAGTTCCTCATTCTCACAATACTCGTGTTGCCCACTATTTCTGGAATGTTTTATATACCTTCTATCGTGAAGACAGATAAAATGTATTTGTTTAATTTCCCTGCCATTTCCTTATTCCCCATTATAATTTCTCTTGTCCCTGCCTGTAAGGGACCCATGTTTACTTTTGCTAATCTCGTTCTTTTTTACATAACTATATAAGTTTTTACCATCTGTTTTTATATCTCTTACTAGTTTACTCATAACCTATTTTCTTTCTCTTTATCTATTTCTTGGTCATTCTTTGCTGAATTCTAAGATCCTCCCAATCCTCAGGCTTATTGCACTTCTTGGCAATATTATAAGCCTCTTCCTTTAATCTGATACTATTTTTAACTTCTCTTGTTACACATGGTTGGATCACTTTTCTCGAGGGTTATTTCTTCCTTCATGGAATGTATATATATTTTAATTATGACTTATTCCTTTAAGTGTTTGCCATTGCTTATATACCATTATATCTTTTAATCTAGTTTCCCAATCTACTTTATCCAATTCACCCATCATAGCTTCCTTTGTTTAGATTTAAGAATTAGTTACATACTGAACATAATCATTCTCAAACTCAATATAAAATTATATATTATGATCACTCTTCCCCAGAGGCTACTTTACTACAAGGTTACTAATTAACCCTGTCCCATTACACAATACTAGAGTTAAAATAGCCAGGTCCCTGGTTGGTTCCCTGACATACTGATCTAGAAACCTATCTCAAATGCAATCTATGAATTTGTCCTCCACACTATTACTGAAAATTTGATTTGTCGAGTCTATATAAAAATTAAAGACCCTATGATTACTGTATCACCCTTGTTACATGCTCTACTAATTTCCTGATTTATACTCTGACATTACAACTACTATTAAGGCACCTATAAATTACTCCCACCAGTATTTTCTTCCCCTTTTTGTTTCTTAGCTTCATCCAAACCGATTCTATATCTTGATGTTCCAAGTACAGATCCTTCTTTCTACTCTCTTTATCATCTTTTATTATAAAGGCTACCCTCCTCCTTTTCCATTTTGCCCAGCTCTTCTAAAAGGCAACTATCCTGACATATTTAGTTCCTAAGCTTGGGCACTTTTGCAACCACGTCTCCGTAAAGGCTCTTAGATGAAACACATTCATTTCAATCTCTGCTATTATCTATTCATCTATTTCGTTGTGAATGCTGTGCACATTCAGATATATATTTTTTATTTTCCCTATTCTTCCCGACAGCCTTGTCATTTTTTCCCTACTGCTTTTGAATGTACCCATTCCTGAATTTTCCCACTCACCCCTGCCCTCTCACTAATTGTTATGCCATCAATGATGAAAACAGGCTGCTGTTGCGACTTGAGTTCAGCTCGTTGCTGCAGTACCACCCAGAGCCCAGCAGGGGGTATCGTACTGAGCCAGAGCCGTCCTTTCAATGGACAGCTGTCCATTTGAGTTGCCTGAGATTTGAAGCCTGTAAACTTGTGTTTTTGTTTTAAGTTACAATTTATAATAAATTGATGGATTAGGTGAAAGATCTAGCCGGAATTGACGTCGTGCTTCTTTTAATAAAAAAGTAATAGTTTGCATTTATTCTGGGCTAAGTCAGGCCACCCCTCAGGTCCTCGCGTGGTTGCTGTGGAGATCCAAGATGGCAGCGCTCTGGCTGGCCGGCTCTGGTGGGTAAAAAGCGCAAAGAGCAGCGGCTCCGGCCCGGCCGCTCGCTGATTAGGAAAGGAATGGCGGTTATTATCCGTTGTTGGGTTGTGCCGGAGAGGTGTTTGCGGACAGGTTGCGCTGTCAGTCAGTTCCGCTGTCATTTTCTGATCTGTGTTAATCGTCGGTTGTTGACCGTTAATGGAGCGGTGGTGACTCTCGGTGGTGCCGAGTTTGCCCCATGTTTAGATGCACATTTTTATAGAGATTGAACTTGGGTGGAATTAACTTGGCCGAAATGATTGGCAAGGCAGGCGCCCAATCAGGGAAGGTGTGGTGGTTGATCGGTGGTGTATTGACGAATCGGATTGAAGAGAGGGCGGGGCTTGCGCCGGGGAATTTCCAGGCTCGGTCGCGCGGCGGTGGCGACACGCTGAGGATTGTGATTGGAGGAGAGAGTGATAAAAAGCTGAGCGCTCGAGTTAGGAATTGCAGCCAGGGCTCGCGCCTGGAGCAGCAGAAATAGCGTGCAATTGTAGCGCCGGCGCTCAAAGCCAGTGTGTAACTACAGAGCTGGTACTCAGTAGTACCATGCAATTGTGCTCTGGTGCCCAAAGACAGCGTACAATTGTAGTGCCGGTGACCGAAACGCCATGCAATTTTCGCATTGGTCCCAAAACACATTGGACCAGAAGTCAAAACGACAGATTAATGGCGCCTTCCGTTATTCCTGCATAAATGTTATAGCAACTTCAAACGAGGGACAGATACGTGGCTAAATGCAAACATACAAAAAGTGCTCTCCAAGTTTAGTTTTAGAGATACAGCACTGGAACATGCCCTTCGGCCCACCGAGTCTGTGGGCGGCGCAGTGGTTAGCACCGCAGCCTCACAGCTCCAGGGACCCGGGTTCGATTCCAGGTACTGCCTGTGTGGAGTTTGCAAGTTCTCCCTGTGTCTGCGTGGGTTTTCTCCGGGTGCTCCGGTTTCCTCCCACAAGCCCAAAGACTTGCAGGTTGATAGGTAAATTGGCCATTATAAATTGTCACTAGTGTAGGTAGGTAGGTGGTAGGGAAATATAGGGACAGGTGGGGATGTTTGGTAGGAATATGGGATTAGTGTAGGATTAGTATAAATGGGTGGTTGATGTTCGGCACAGACTCGGTGGGCCGAAGGGCCTGTTTCAGTGCTGTATCTCTAATCTAATCTAATCTAATCTGTGCCGACCATCAACTACCCACTTACACTAACTCTACACTAATTCCATATTCCTACCACATCCCCACCTGTCCCTATATTTCCCTACCACCTACCTATACTCTGGGCAATTTATAATGGCCAATTAACCTATCAACCTGCAAGTCTTTGGCATGTGGGAGGAAACCCACGCAGACACAGGGAGAACTTGCAAACTCCACACAGGACGTACCCAGAATTGAACTCGGGTCGCTGGAGCTGTAAGGCTGCGGTGCTAACCACTGCAGTTAGTTTCACGAAAACAGCATCTTGCTGTCTGTCTCACCGTTGAAATGCTTTGCATGACAAGACGTTGCTGTATTTGCACAGTAGATATGAGCTAAACCCGCCACAGAATCTTAGGTCTGGTCTTGTTATTGCAAATGCAGAGCCTTTTAGACGTGGTGTTAATTACTGCCAATCAATCTCTGGCACTGAAAATGAGACAAGTGTGAAAGTTATTTTCTTTTTGTCAGGAATTCATCTCAATCTCATTTCTGCTTTGGATTTAACTGTTGGGCAGATTTTACTTCTACTGTTTCTCCTCTCTGAATCCAAACTTTCTTACACTTCCTTAATGTCAAATCAGGTACAGAAAGAGAAATAAAGTCCACCCACTCTAATTTACACTGCCTTTTTAGTATTTGCACTGTTAATTTCCCAATCCGTCAGTCTGGTTGAGCAACACAGTTGGTTGCCTGCTCACCAGATGCCCTGTTACACTAACTGCAGCATTATCAACTTATATTTTCAGCAAATTGCAATGAAAAACATTTGAAAACTTAAATATCTAAGGGCAAGTCTAACAGCTTGGCTGCTGCAAGGCATTACCTTGAGGTCCAGGTATGGGACCACTTGCTCATATTTGTTGTCTCTGAAACGTAATCACGATGCAATCAGCTGGCTGTACCACCATTCTGTGGGGTATGATGCATGTCCATGCTGTGACCATGAAGATTGTGGCAGTGTACTGGCATGTTTTATGGAGAATTGTGCTGTTTACTAAACTAATTATGAAGAGTTTCTGAAACATGTTTTCTATCTTGTGCAATTTCAAACTCACTCTGCTCAGTTGTCTAATTAACATTGAGTGATTCTTCCCTTTTGGGAAGGGAAAGAAAGGTGAGCTGTTTGGAACCAAGGCAACGCTTTGCCTTGAGGGTCATCCCAGCTGGATAGGCAGCAGGAAGCTCTTTCTGGTAGGTTGTGTGGCATCAGTGGGTTAATCATCAAGCAGTACTCCATAACACATGGTCTTCCTCTGCTTTGGCTCTGCCAACTTATACCCAAGCTCTCTGGATTTGAGCTAACTGGGACGTACCCCTTAGGGAATAGAGAATACACTCTTAAATTGGGAAAACAAAAATTATACATGCTCCCGTGAAACGTAGTCAAACATGGATTGGGTTTCTGTGCAGGTCAGACACACAGCCAACCAAAAATTTATTAACCATTTAGCTTTTATAAGCATGAGCAGCAAAAGTGATTCTAAGCAATTTAACCTCCATGTGAACAAGTACTTTGGAGAAACGAGTCAGGCAATCAGCTGACCCCCAAAAATGTACATCCCTCTCTGCCTTTTTGAATTTGCTACAAATATAGATGCACTGTCAAATACCCTGCGACTTTGGGACATTGGTTGGCACAGTGAGACCATAATACCTTTCACTCCTGGGATCAAAATCAGGGTTGACTAAAAGTTACACTGCTCTTTGTTAGTTGAGCTAAGAGATATCAGTTGCGAGAACATAAGGAACTTTAATTAGCATCTGCCTGGTGCTGTATTTGACATGGGGATGCTTGACACCGACACTGAATGGCGGAAGTAAAAAGGTGTTCATTCACTATTCTGCTCACACTAAAAATGCCCCAAATACATAAACAAATGAAATTGTTGTGCTACAATGCATAACTGAATTTGCTGTTGGAAAAACAAATTGCAAAGTAGTTACTCTCTTCTCTTTGCCCTCCTTGTCTTGAGAGACAATGGGTAAGTGCCTGGAGGTGGTCAGTGGTTTGTGAAGCAGCGCCTGGAGTGGCTATGAAGGCCAATTCCAGAGTGACAGCCTCTTCCACAGGCGCTGCAGATAAAATTGGTTGTTGGGGCTGTTACACAGTTGTCTCTCTCCTTGCGCTTCTGTCTTTTTTCCTGCCAACAGCTAAGTCTCTTCGACTCGCCACTCTTTAGCCCCGCCTTTATGGCTGTCCGCCAGCTCTGGCGATCACTGGTAACTGACTCCCACGACTAGTGATCAATGTCACAGGACTCCTTGTCGCGTTTGCAGACGTCTTTAAAGCGGAGACATGGACGGCTGGTGGGTCTGACACCAGTGATGAGCTCGCTGTACAATGTGTCCTTGGGGATCCTGCCATCTTCCATGCGGCTCACATGGGCAAGCCATGTCAAGCGCTGCTGACTCAGTAGGGTGTATATGCTGGGGATGTTGGCTGCCACGAGGACTTCTGTGTTGGAGATACGGTCCTGCCACCTGATGCCAAGGATTCTCCGGAGGCAGCGAAGATGGAATGAATTGAGACGTTGCTCTTGGCTGACATACCTTGTCCAGGCCTCGCTGCCGTAGAGCAAGATACTGAGGACACGGGCTTGATGCACTCGGACTTTTGTGTTCCGTGTCAGTGTGCCATTTTCCCACACTCTCTTGGCCAGTCTGGACATAGCAGCGGATGCCTTTCCCATGCGCTTGTTGATTTCTGCATCGAGGGACAGGTTACTGGTGATAGTTGAGCCTAGATAGGTGACCTCTTGAACCACTTCCAGAGCGTGGTCGCCAATGTTGATGGATGGAGCATTTCTGACGTCCTGTCCCATGATGTTCGTTTTCTTGAGGCTGATGGTTAGGCCAAGTACTTTGCAGGCAGCCGCAATCCTGTCGATGAGTCTCTGCAGACACTTCTGTGTGGAATGTTAACGCAGAATCATCAGCAAAGAGGAGTTCCCTGATGAGGACCTTCCGTACTTTGGTCTTCGCTCTTAGACGGGCAAGGTTGAACAACCTGCCATCTGTTCTTGTGTGGAGGAAAATTCCTTCTTCTGAAGACTTGAACGCATGTGAGAGCAGCAGGGAGAAGATCCCAAACAGTGTAGGTGCGAGAACACAGCCTTGTTTCACGTCACTCAGGATAGGAAAGGGGTCTGATGAAGCACCGCTATACTAAATTGTGCCTTTCATATTGTCATGGAATGAGGTGATGATACTTAGTAGCTTTTGTGGACATCCGATCTTTGCTAGTAGTCTGAAGAGACCACGTCTGCTGACGAGGCTAAAGGCTTTGGTGAGATCTATGAAAGCAACGCAGAGGGGCATCTGTTGTTCGCGGCATTTCTCCTGTAGCTGGCGAAGGGAGAACAGCATGCCAGTGGTGGATCTCTCTGCTCGAAAGCCACACTGTGCCTCAGCCAGCTTCTGGAGTCTGTTTAAAACGACTCAAGCGAAGACTTACCCCACTATGCTGAGCGGGGAGATTCCATGGAAAAACAAATTGCAAAGTAGTTACTATAGAATAGAATAATGAAATGATTGCAGCACAGAAGGTGGCCATTCGGCCCTTCAGGCCTGTGCCAGCTTTCTGGATGAGCAATTTAGCTAGTCTCACTGCCCTGTCCTTTCCCCTTTGCCCTGCACATGTTTTCCCTTCTGGTGCTTATCCAGTGCTCTTTTGAAAACCATGATTGAATCTGCCTCCATCACCCTTTCAGGCAGTACATTACAGATCATAACCCCTCGCTGTGTAAAAAAGTTTTTCCTCATGTCGCCTTTGGCTCTTTTGGCAGTCACTTTAAATCTGTGCCCTCTGTTTCTCAGTGCTTCCACCAATGGAAAAAGTTTCTTTCTATCTACTTAGTTTAGACCCCTCATGATTTTGAACACCTTGATCAAATCTCTCAACCCTTTCTTTAGGAAGAACAACCCCAGCTTCTTCAACCCAGTCACCTAACTGAAGTCCCTAATTCTGGGAACCATTCTCACAAATCTTTTCTCCTCTTGCATATAACAATCTGTTGTGGTGTGTCTTGGATTTGCTGTTCATTGTTACCAGGAAAATAGCCTTATTTGTCTACAGTAGTTGAGTTCATTTTCATTCCACACAGAGTGGAGTTATGAATACTGTGCTTGCTAATTATTATCCTAATCAAACTTTGATTAGGACGGACGAGGGCGGCGCAGTGGTTAGCACCGCAGCCTCACAGCTCCAGGGACCCGGGTTCAATTCTGGGTACTGCCTGTGCGGAGTTTGCAAGTTCTCCCTGTGACTGCTTGGGTTTTTGCCGGGTACTCCGGTTTCCTCCCACCGCCAAAGACTGGTGATAGGTAAATTGGCCATTGTAAATTGCCCCTAGTGTAGGTTGGTGGTAGGGAATATGGGATTACTGTAGGGTTAGTATAAATGGGTGTTCTTGGTCGGCACAGACTCGGTGGGCCAAAGGGCCTGTTTCAGTGCTGTATCTCTAAATAAAAATAAAAATAAAAATAAAAAAACTTTGGGTTTTAAAAATCCAGTGTATTAACACATAATATCAATTTTCAACAACTCTAAAATGTTCAGATGGGTACTGTTTCAAATATCAAGGGCATTCTGGTTATTATTTTGAACATTAAACTTTCTCTAAGGTAAGAAAGGCAAAATGTTATATACTTCAAGTAGCTCTCCCTGCTACATTTAGATTTAGAAATTTGACACACCATTTTATTAGCCCTTTAGAGCTCAAGCTTGTCTTCCCTTTAATTACTAGATAACAACTTTCTTTTGAATGCTTTAACTATGTATTCACTGTGTTAGCTTGTCATTTTCTTATACATCAGAATGGCAATCAATAAGAGACAGTTGCACAAGGTTCCAGGTTCAAGTCCCAATCCAGGGCTTGAGTGCAAAAATCAAGGTTGACGCTCCAGCGCAATATTGAGGGAGCGCTGCATTGTTGAAGGTCCTGTTTTTTGGATGAGAAGTTAAACCAAAGCCCCATCTGCCTGCTTGGGTGGATTTAAAAGATCCCATAGCACTTTTTCGAAGAGGTGCAAAAGGATTGCAGACCTGAAATGTTAACTGTTTCTCTTTGCACAGATGCTGCCAGACATGCTGAGTATTTCTGGCACATTCTGTTTTCATTTCAGAGTTCCAGCATTCACAGTATTTTGCTCTTATTTTAGGGAATTATCCCTGGTGTCCTGGCCAATATTTATCCCTCAATCAACATCACAAAAAAAACATTATTTGGCCATTATCACATTGCTGCTTTTGGGTGTTTCCTGTGTGCGTACTGGCTGCCATGTTTCCTGTATTACAACAGTGACGACACTTCAAAAACTACTTCATTGGCTGTAAAGTGCTTTGAGACATCCACTGGTCGTGAAAGGCACTATATAAATGCAAGTCTATTTTTTTCACAAAGTCTGAACTATCTTCAATAAAAACTGAAAATGCTGGAAATACTCAGCATGTCAGATCACCGACCTGAAACGTTAACTCTACTTCTCCTGCCAAAGCTGCTGCCTGACCATCTGAGTATTTCCAGCATTTTCAGTTTTTATTGAAGATTTTCACCACCTTTAGTATTTTGCTTATGATTTATCTTAAATTTGATTCTGATGATTGCTGAAAGCGCAAAGGATTGGATAAAATTGTACTGGGATACAATTGGGCAAGTTACATATTCCCAGTTTCTCTGTTTCTGTTGCATTTCTTACGATGCAACTTTCCATACCAGTGCTTCTGATGTATCTTTTTCCTCAACCGAGGGTTCTCCCCTCCCCATCGTGGTTGACAGGGCCCTCGACCATGTCCGTCCCATTTCCCGCACTTTCTACTGTCGCCCCTTTCCCTCCCAGAGTCCCAAAAGGCTCCCCTTGTCCTTACGTTCCACCCACCAGCCTCCGTATTCAAAAGATCATCCTCTGCGGTTTCCGCCACGTCCAACGTGATGCCACCACCAAACACATCTTACCCCTCCCCTTTCAGCTTTCCGAAGGGACTCTTCCATCTGTGACACCCTGGTCCACTTCTCTATCACCCCCAATACCCCCTCCACTTCTCATGGCACCTTTCTATGTAAGCGCAGGAGATGCAACACCTACCATTTTACCTCCTCTCTCCTCATCGTCCAAGGCCCCAAACACCCCTTACAGGTGAAACAGCAATTTACTTGTACTTCTTTCAATTTAGTATACAGTATTCACTGGTCACAATGCGGTCTGCTCTACTTTAGGGAGACGAAATGCAGATTGGGTGACTGCAGATCCGTTCAGTCCACAAGCATTACTCTGAGCTTCCGGTCGTCTGTTATTTTAATTCTCCACTTTGATGTCACGCTGATCTTTCTGTCCTCTGCCTCCTGCAGTGTTTTCAATGAAGCTTAACGTAAGCTTGGGGAACAGCACCTCATCTTTCAGTTAGACTCTACAGTCTTCTGGACTCATCACTGAGTTCAAGAATTTCAGACAATAATCTCTTCTCCTATTTTGTTTCCCTTTTCTTTCCATGTTTTGGTCTTACTCTTGTTTTTGCTTCCGGATGGCAGCTGTTCATCATTCTGCTATTCCCACCTCCTCTAGATACATCTTTGTTTCTTTACTTGTCCCATTACCACTCCCTTTGGTTCTGCATCACCAATTCTTTAGTCATTTAATTTCGCCTGCCTTCCACCTATCACAGACCTTCCCTTTTCTTCTTTTTACACCCTCCCCCTTTTCACATGTTTAAAACCTATTACATTCCAAACTTTTCCCAGTTCTGATAAAAGGTCATACAGACCTGAAACGTTAACTCTGTTTCTTTCTCCGCAGATACTGCCTTATCTGCTGAGTATTTCCAGCATTTTCTGTTTTTATTACATCTTTCTCTGTTTAGTTCTGGTCCCAACAACCCTGGTTACCTAGTAAATGATGTTAATCTTTAAAAGGGACAGAGCTGCAAGTAGTGCAAGTGTCTGGGAGAGAGTGGGAGTGAAGTAGAAGTGGGAGGTTCTGCGTCTTATTCCATCCTGTGTTTTTGGATTAATATGGAATACCGAGGTGCATTTATAGTAGCTCTTGCATTAGTCTGGGTGACTAGTTTTAGGGTTTTGTGTGATGCTTTTCTTGTTCTGTATCAGTGAAACAGAAATGTTCATACTCTTCCGTGAGGGAGATGTCTATGAGATGGTGAATGAATGGGGGTCATGGCATGTGGTGAATGCATGCTGTTCAAGGAATAAGACTCTCCATGGTTAGATAATCTGTCCTACTTGTTTGGATGTTCTTGCATACCTTGGGAGCCTAGGAACAAGTAATTGATCTGACCTGCAACTTTGTATAGTACAATGGACATAACATCTTCGGGCTTTGTGAACACGTAGATTATGAAATCCTTACTCAATTAGGCCAAGAATTGGATAATGTCTGGTCCCTAAAGAAAGTTAAAAGTCAGACTAGGTGGGAGTTCTGAATGAATATCCCTTTCAATATCAGACAAAATATGGTTAGTCCATAATGGGGGCCTGCAATTCCCTAAATCTGTGGATTGAAACCAATACCATTTACAGTGCTGTGGTTTGTGAAAAAGACCACATATTTGCATTGGTTTGAAAGGTACCTCCATAAACGAGTGTAACTAAATTAAGATGCCAATTCAGGAAACAGTAAAGGTCCACTTAGGTGCAGTCACCAAATCACCTGTATAAAATAGGGTATCAGTGGGTGATTTCCTAATGAGCCAGATGCAAAAGGATAATAAATGGCCCAGAGTGGTATGAATTGGAATATTACTGGACTTCAAACCAATTTCAAATAAATCCTCGAGTTTCCTCGAATGTGAGACATTACGTAAGATAGTGTTAACACACTCAGTGGAAAGCCATATGCAAACATTTTCAGTCTACTATTGCACATACTTGTAGTAAATTTCTATGAAAACGGATTATGGTGCTTTCAACTGCTTAACAGCTGTCGCCTTTCAAAGGTCAGTTCATCCAGGATTCCTCTATTTGATGTCCGATCTGTGAATGGTAATCTCCTCAGTGGCTAATTGTGCCCTTGACTAGCAACAATCGGCACCTATCATTTGCGGATGCTTTATGAGATCATTGATTTAATGTTGTGTATAATTTTCTTAGGACTGGCTGTACCACAATGCACATTTGGGTTAGATTTAATTGGATTTATGTTGCTGTTGAAGTTTCTTCCAAAATATTACATCTCCGGTTTCTTAATTCTATTCATTAGGTTCAGTTTTAATCAATTTTCACTGTTGATTACTCAAGACCAGACTTCCCTTCACTCTGCAAATTATCTCTTGAAATGCACAGTCTGAAATATCTCAAGTCAGTTAGTGGTCCACAGTTCTGGGATCTTAACATAAAGCAAATCCCAGAAAACAGTGTGTCATATGCCATTTTCCTCTTAGAAAATTCTGGTGCAAACAGATTTTTTTTTTAAAGAAGCTTAGCAGACAGGATGCCTGTCCTCTTTGATGTGATTCTAGTTTGCGCTCTAATACTGCCAGCCCGTGTGCCTACTGTTCCTTGCAAGGTGCTGTACCATTGTACCATCAAGTTGCTCGAATGTGATGCAAATAGTACAGTAAAAGCTTTGTTATCCAGCGCGTGCTAGACCTGAGAGGTGCCGGAGAAGCAAAAATTCTGCTTAATCAAGAGTTGTACTTAACAAGGCGAGTGGACATCCGACCTTCTGCCCTGAAATTATTGCCACAAGAGCGAAGGGTACCCAGGTGCTGGCTTTGTGAAAGCTGATTTGTAAGTTTCCCATAATCCTTTGGCGTCACTGCACTAATATAGTACACTGGAGAGTCCGCCCCTTCCAATGAGCCATCCCCGGTGGAGATCAGATGTGGAACTCTGGAGCAGAATGTGTCATACTGCAGAGACCAAGAATCTCATAGGGAATGGGGAATCAGTCACCGAGGCAAGGTAGCATTTCTAACCACAGATGGCAACCTGAATTTCCGTGGAAATTCTGGATAATGGAGCTTGCCTGTTGGTAAATTGCTGGATAACAAAACTTTCCCTTTCCCAGTTCATGTTTTGAGTACTTTGCTGCTGAAGCTTTGTAGCCACAACGTTCTTACGTTGCAGTCTATTTTCATTCTGATTGCGAATCATTGCATTTGCTGAGATTGAATGAGAAAAGATTAGTTCTGATAGAATTATTATTGGTAACTTTTAATCAAGTTTATTTCTTACAGTTAAGCATGAAAACACTGGAATTCTTGCAACAGTAGCTCTGGTGTATCTCTCCTTCTCGGTTGTGTGTGCAGACTCGAAAGCAGTGACAACAACACTTACCACCAAGTGGCCATCTACACCATTGTTATTGGAAGCAAGGTAAACCAATTGCTCTTGCATTTATCCAATGCTGATTGAGTTTCTGTTTCATTTGGTTAATTTCTTTTAACCCAAAAGGAAGATTTTTTTGCTAGGCACATGGGAATACCATATGGTACCTGATCAATTGGTAGGTGTTGCTGATACAGGAGAACAATATTCATATAAAGAATTTCATAGAAATTGCAAGGTGTGTATAACAATCACATTTTCTGGTGACAGCCCACAAATTATTTGAATTCAGTTTCACAACTCGCTTTGGTGGAATTTAGGGGCTGTTTTGTGGGGAGGAAGAAGAGGGGTTTGGTAATGTGTGGCTTTGTGGAGTTGTTGCAGTGTGCTGTGAGGTGAACAATGTTTTCATGGAGCCAGTGTCACTGGCCTGATTATTCTCAATGAAATTTTCCTCACTGAATTGTTGAGACACAGTCACACTCGTCTTGAATTCTTAGCACCAGAACACACTATAATGGTACGAAAGGAAATAAGGTTTCACCCTTTTATGGACACCTTGGGGAAAACCTCATTCACGCAGCACTGCTTCACTTCCGTTTGGGGCAGGCAAAGCCACGGGCTGTTATCTGAGCGGCCCATGCAGCGTTCATCACTGATATCATTGAGGAAAGCTGTGCTGGCTGTGCAGGTAGCGGCTCGTGCGCTATCTGTTCCCTGGGAAACGACATACGTCTATGTCGCTATGCAAATGAATTTTTTCCCTCTTGTGTTCTCTTTCATAACATTGACTGCTTTTTCATTTTGTCTACTCTGGGAGTTCAGTGTTGCATTTTGCATTCCATTCGTAAAGTATCTATTGTGAATTAATGATCACTTTGTTAGGTACCCTTGTGGATAAAGTCATTAAGTGCAGAATTTTCTGTCAAAACAGGTCAATAATAATGGATTGCTGCAATTTTAATGCAGCATCTCAATTACAGTCCAAAGTCAGTGCAAGAAAATGGAACAGAAGAGGCACCAATGGGTGTTTCTAGTCTTAGCAAGTTGCTGTAGTTTGCAGTGAGATGTGATTGCTGGATAACTGATAGAAACATTTGTTAGATAAACATATCAGCAAAGTCAATTCGAATAACTTCTACTTTCTGTTAACTGAAATTGTGACTTGATACTTTATTGTAGAATTAAGCAAATTGGAGGATTTTTTTTTTGTCTTCTCATTGCAGTGAATTTTTGGCTGAAGAAAGCAAAGCAAAGTTCTGGGAGTTTGTGGATGCAACTCAAGAAATTCACCCAGAGGACCATGAAGGTAGTGATGACTTCATTGCAGACATGAAGCGAGATTGATTATCATGTTTCTCATTCATTTAAACCTCCACGTACAGTCCTATGAACCAACATTTGGGCTGGAGGTGGGGAAAGAAACACACTGTCCCTGTTAAGGCTTTGATGGTATATTGGTCTGGTGTTCCATGCTCAACTTCTCCATAACTTACCTTTTTATTGTCAGACATTGTGAGCAGATGATGCCATAAAGCTCCTGCAACAGTTTGTGGTACTTGTTCAAATTGTACGGTGAGAGTGTGGGTAGATGACAAAACTTGTATTTCTTCAAAATGACGTCAGGCTCTTAAAAGTCTAGCATGCTAGTGGTTTTTCTTCTGTTTGAATAACATTATTACATTTTCTTTGGAGTTGAACCGCATAGAAAAAATAATAAAGACTGGAACTATACTTTATCTAGCATTCTCATGGTTTACTGGACTGTTAACATAAAACTAGACCTGTTATTACATTCCTGTACCTGATTAGATATGGGCCTGGAATTCACTACACTGGCAATATTGGTGACAAATGTCGTTAGTTAGATTGTTGTCTGACTAATCCTCCAGTGGTAAATTCATACCACAATATTGCTGGAAAAATAATTAGAATACTTTGCAGTGAGCGTGGTGATGGATCGCAAGCAGCGTCACCAATGCCTGTTGCACACCCAAGGTATGGGGGTCTGACACAGAATGGAACATGAAGTTTGGTGGGGACCCATTTCAGACGAATGGCTCTGCTCTGATAAAGTGCGATGGGCTGCAGTATGTATGGAGGGAATCATTGAATAAGCCATATGTATACGATGAACAATGATAAAAGTCAGTATCATAGAGTGACAGTACTTTACTCGGGTGGCTGATGCCCACTCTAAAGTTCCAACTGGTGTAGAGAAAATAATTGTAAGTGGATGACAATTAATGTAAAATTTCAAGAATTTGTCTCCTTCACTGGGTACCCAATCTTTTGTTTGGGCCTTCTGGCACATGCATCTCCTATGTTTCAAATAATTTTCCCAAAATTCATAATTATAGCAAATTGAAATAGTTTGAGGCACAGAATTGCCTTACCAAAAGAATACAAGATAGGAAATTTCAGGCTAATATAAAAATAATGTAAATATATTTTGAGCATATTTATCATTTAAAGATTAACTAATAGCTACTCTTATGGCTCAGCATGTTAATGCTGTGAGCAGCTCATCCCAGATTTGACTGCCAGTCTGTGCTGAATGCGCTAGCACAGCAATAAGATTACTATATTTGGGTTTTGTGTCCTTTAGAGAAGGGAAAAATGAACCAATTTCCATTCACAATTGCTCTTCGGCAACTCCTATTAGGAGTTCTCATGTGGGCTTTGGTTAAAGAAGCTGTCACATCAACAGTGGCCATTTGGATATTGAGGGTAACCAGCATATAAGAAATGTTACATGAGGATGGGGAAATGCAAGGATGCAAAATTGTAATTATTTTGTTTTACATGGCAGAAACTGATAATTCATACTACCAGTATGTACTACAGAAAGCTGGTGAGCTTCTGACCCCTGTACAGGCCAACCTCCTGAAGTTTGCCTTGTCTCTACGGGCTTACTCTGCCACTGTTCAAATGTTTCAGCAGGTGAGTTGAGTGCATATGTATTTTGCTGAGTTCAGGCCCAGTGGAAGCTGGTAACTGCTTTTATTTTTGATGATATGAATGATACCAACTCTTTTCATAGATTGCAGCAGAGGAGCCCCCTCCAGAAGACTGTTCTGCTTTTATAAATGTGCATGGGGAGAAAAGCTGCAGTCCTGAGAGGTTGGAGGTGCTTCTTCAGAGTGCTCTGGAGAGGTAAAAAAATACACTTCGAGTATCAAAGCATAAGTTGAGAATCATCTCTGAAATTGTAAAATGTAGTGGAATTCAAAGTATGTTAACTTGAAAATTTGTAAATTAGTCATGAATTGGCTTGAGGAATGGGTACTGTGTGGGACGAGCTCATTGGGTTTAAAGTTGTAATAGTACTTCTGTTAGGGCATGGAACTTGGGCTTCAGATGGATAATTCTCCATTACTGGTGCTCCCGTTATCTGCATTCCCAATTGGTGACCAATGGCCAAGCCACATGCAAGATTTGGACTCATTGCAGACCCCACTGACATTAATCTTTCTCTGGAAAATTCTTTTTGCTATTGCACACTCTTTATCCCTGTGCTTAGAGTATTAGTGTATCATATGGGGACTCTTGTTTGCCTGGCAGTTTGCACCAAGGGGTTACCCTCTATTATGTTGACAGTATATTTTGCAGCTTGATTGTGTGAGCTTCAGCTGTAGAAAGTTGGACCAACCCAAAATTTGGATTATAGTTTGGCTTTAGATGATCTGGTTTGCATATAAAGCTTATGTTGATATGCTTGGCCTTGAGCACAAAACAGGAAGGCAAGTATGATAAATTGGTGGAATTGTCAAATATAAC
Organism: Heterodontus francisci; assembly: GCF_036365525.1. Lineage (NCBI taxonomy): Eukaryota > Metazoa > Chordata > Chondrichthyes > Heterodontiformes > Heterodontidae > Heterodontus > Heterodontus francisci. The sequence goes on from NC_090381.1 coordinate 37,889,608, forward strand.
CTCTGGGTGAAATTTAATTAGTTGACCAGTTTTTTTTATTAAGAAATATGAATGAGTTTTGTTTCTTGAATTTCACTGTTGAGTTAATTAGGAAGAGTTTCTTAGTTCAAATCAAACTTGTGCTTCCCAACAGTTGCAGACATTATGTCTGTAACTAATGTCGTGTGATTGTAACATTGTTGAGAACCTTAAATGTTTTTGATGGATTCATGGTTTCACGTGCCCAGCATTCACCAAATGATTGATTTGATTGATCCATGTTATCTATATCACCATGATGCAATACGATTGTTAGAGGAAATTCAACCAGGTTCCAGCCACTGTAATAGCTTCTCATTTCCTCCCCAGTTGATCCACCCACCTGGGCATCTTTCTCACTCTTCCTGCTATTGCTTTTCATCTTGATCTGGAACTTCCCTGAAACCAATTTTGAATAGTCCACATTTGCTGACATCCACCAAGACCTATCCCAAGGCTCCAGGCTGACTTTGAAAATGGGTGAAGAGTAAACACTGGTCACTACTGTTATGACTGCGGCAGGAGCAACGCACTGTCAATTCAGTCCCGTCACTCCGCAGGTTGCAGCATATTATTAAACTTTCATACCCAATCGGAAAGCAGCCAAACTAAACTCTCTAGTAACCCAGAATGAAACAGACTGAACCAGGTATCTTTAGACAACAACAAATTAACTATTTATTAAAAAACTGAATCTTAAACGCTGTTAAGATAAACCTATGTCTAAAGACCTTATAACTTATTTTAATCTAATTCCCCCATTCACATACAATCAAAAATAACAGTAGTTAACCGGTTTTAAATGTGGAGTTTTTAAAAATTAGCTGTCTCAAGAATAAATAAGATTTTGTGGAATATGGTCCTGGTGGATGAGGTATTCTAATGTGGAAATAGTCAAAGGTCACTCAAAGTTTTCACGTGAATTTGATGAAAATAGACCTTCAGTAGATAGGCATTCAACTCTTTGGCTGCAATAGGCGTTAAACAGTTCTTTGAACGATGAGCACAGCAATACAAACGGGTTTCTTGAAAAAGAAGGCTTTTCTTCTTTACTCAGGGAATTAACTTGGCTCGTAGCCCCTTGTAGCATTTCTGTTGAGAGAGAATAAACAGCTTCTTTCTGCAGTACGCCTTGCTGGAAAGTCTGGTTCAAACTGGTTTTTGCCAGTTTTACACACAGTTAAGTGGAAACATTACCGTGTGACCTCTCTCTCCTGCTGTTGCCCTAGGTAACAAAAATGCAGCTGTGGCACATTGCGTCTCCAGAACCTTCTCTCCCTTAAAGGTGCACTGTTTCTAACAAGTCTTAAAGGCACACACGCCGTTTTTAATCCGAGGAGAAAAAATAATACAAGTCCGTGACACTATAAATGCTTTTTAAAAAAAAAAAAATTGCTTTGTCCATTCCTATATTGCAGTCACATTCTTGGTGACTTTTAAGGTAATTGGGGTCTCACAATATTTAATGTTTGATCTATTGGGTGTTTATGTTGCGATTTATAACTGTTTGGCTCATATCTATATTCATACATTTTTAAATCCATGCTTGTCCTTAATGTCCCACAAATCTGTTTGGCCCATGTTAACTTGTGCTTGTTAATGCATTATCACTCAAGACTACCAAGCAACAATCCCCATCCCAATGCCCCACTTATACCTCAACAGTCCCAATGCAGCCAAATTCCAACCAACTTGCTACTTTCAAGCTATAGCTGTAGACCCTGGCATTCTGCTATCTCTAGGCCATGATCCCCAATTCCTTATAGCCCTGGTCCTGGCTGCAGCCTCCTTACCCTCGGCTCGCTCCCAGTTCAAACCTGGCTTTGGCTCCCTCTCAACCCAGCTTCAGCTTTTCCTCACTTCCTTGCACAAGTTCAACAAGTAGTCACATGCCCAAGCTTCCTGCTTCCTGAGCAAAGACAAGATATTTCTGGAGATTTGGAGTCCTGAATCTGCTTCTTTGTCTGTGATGGTACTGTTACTGTTTGTGAGCAATGGCACAGAAGATCAACCAGCAGTCCTTTTTATATCTGAACATTAGTAATACAAAAACCCCTCACTGAAGTTAATATTTAGTAGACTTTGATTTATGCCCTGTCGAAAGACCAGTTTTTTGTGGTTTGCCAGTTATAACTAGAGCACTGTATACAGTATTTGATAGACTCACGTGTAATGTTATTTGCATTGGCGTTAAGTATAAATGTTGAATTATGAAAGTAGCATCCATAGTTTGATGTTTGGAGAAAAGTTTTGTAATTGTTCAATATTTTAAAATTTTATGTTGATGTTTACCAGTGGTACTTGAAGGGTTAAATTTTAAACCACTGTCGGGTCCCTGTTTGTGATTCCATTGCATTATTTTGCAGTAGCCATACGAGCACACTTGGACTTCTGTAGTGCTAGTTAAGAAAGTTTGCATGACAAAGCAGTACTTAACACTAGTGTAATAAAAACAAAATACTGCAGATGCTGGAAATCTGAAATAAAAACAAGAAATGCTGGAAATATTCTGTTGAAAGGTTACTGACCTGAAACGTTAACTCTGCTTCTCTCTCCACAGATGCTGAAAGACCTGCTGAGTATTTCCAGCATTTCTTGTTTTTATTACTGAACACCAGTGGGTCTTTAACTCACTTTTTACATTTTGCAAATAAAACTGTAGGAATTAAACATTGTCTTAAATAAGGAGATTTTCTATGATGAATACGATAATCATGCTCCATTAGATATTTACTTAAATGTCAATATGTAAGATGAGTTACTAAATTTCCAGCTTATCTTTTCAACTAGTTGGACTTCATTACATCTTAGTCTTTATATTTGCCCCAGGTAGTTTTATGGGCAAATGCACCATATTGTGATGTTGAGTGATGCAGAGCAGGGCTGTCCCAGGCTTTGTCCCTTGTCTGAGTTGAGATGGATATTCTGCACGAGTTGCCTTGAGGGTAGTATTGGAATCAGCAGTTAGGAAAGGGAAAAATGGTCCAAGGTTCGAGCACTTGATGATTGTTAAGCAGTGACTCCTGTTGAACGCACAAAATTGGGCTCATCTTGATGGCTGCCTTGATTGAATGGCTGACCCACATTTACAGCCTCAATGTTAAACCTGAGCAGTGGCTTCTGGAGCAGCAGTGGAAATTGTGATCACCAATGGAGCCATGTTTCAGGGTGAGATGCTGTCTTCTGGAAAGAGCTTCAGGGAAAATGTTGAGTTTTTTCTTAGTGAATTACATTTTACAAATCTTCAATTTGAGTCTGAAAGTCAGAGTGAAGATTTTGTTAAATAATTGTAGTCAAAACCTAATAAAATCATTTAATGGTTCCCACTTGGAAATATTTCTTTTGAAATATTAAGTAAAATTTACCAATTGATAATGTCTTCAAGGAGAACTATTCAACGTAATTTTACATGGAGCTTAATGATCATTTTAAATTCTGATTTCTATCTTTTATTGTCAGACCCAAGCCTTATTTGTTTAAAGGTGATCATATTGAGGCACCCTTGAGAACTGAACATCCAGTGGTGATTCTGTATGGTGAGATCGGTACCAAAGAGTTTTCCAGGTTCCACAAGCTTCTTCGTTCCAAATCTGACATTGGAAGTGTTAACTATGTACTCCGGCATTATGTTGCTGTAAGTAAAATGAGCTGCTTTGTGATGAAGCCTGTTCCTAAGTTGCAAGGGTATCAGTATTTATTTCTTGTTTCCTTCTCATCTGGGGAACTCCTTTCAAGTATTGTCAAAATGGTCTTGTATTAGGATTGGGAAAGTTCCACTTGCTAAATAAGGTGATTTATTGTTTAGTAATCATATTTTCCATGCCAGTTTTCTATCTTGCCCCTTCGTAAGGCATTGTATCCTTGCTGGGATATGATTCCACAGGTCCCTCATTGGTACCTTGCCTAAATGGCCATTTTCATATGGGGAGCTTTGATGTGGGGGTGCTGCCACTAATTCTAGCCCCATTGGCAGAGGTTTCAGGGACTGTCTACTTTTCAAGTTATACTGTTTTTTTTTTCAGCAGCAGCACAGTGACATTACAGATTTCAAACAATGTGCTAGGAGAGAATAGGGATTTAAAAGAATAGTGATTGTATGAGCATTTGTTAAGTCCTGCTGAGTGAAGCATTGGAAACTTTCGAGGAAGTCAGAGGGAGTCCTAAGGAATGGAACACTAAAGAAAGATGTTCATGTTTATATAAGAGTTCGCAGGAAATAGATTTTTTTTTAATTGACCTGGATTTTGTGGTCAACAACAAAATGAGCGCAGTTGCTGCTGACCTCAAAGAAAGCTGCCCATAAAAAGATCTAGAGATTTCTGTGGCGTGGTCTTCCCCTTTTCCCACGGTAGTTCAAATCTGTCAGGGAGTCGAGGGGATTTTTGGCATGTATCATCAGTGCCCTTACAGCAAGCAGGGTTAGCAGCCAAACCCATTGATGTATTCACACACAGCAAACAAGGAAGTTAAAAGCACTTTATATCCTTCACTTTTGGGTCGTGAAATAAATGATTATGATTGGCTTAAGATAGAAGCTAAAACAAAGTTGAACAAATTTTTAGAAATTTTTTTTTTTAAAGTATGTGTTTTTTTTTATCATTATGGAGAAATTTGACATTCCACAAATATATTAGCTATTCAGGACTAGTAAAGGTGTTTAGCAGTAATTCTGAAGTTAGTACGCCACTAAAAACCCAATTATAACTCATTCATCAAGGTGTAACTTTTTCAATGATTTTTACAGCGAGACTAACAGCGTGTAATTGGAAGTCTTTGCCAAATCATGATTACAATTGGAGATTGTAGACTGTGGGGCCCTCTACAGTCCACCCTATGGAGGAGCATAACCTCAATGACAGCAACTTCTGGATTTCCTCATTATTGTCCGCATGTGCGGACTCGCGAAGTTGCTGTCAGTTTCAGTGGTGTATTGATGGCGAGTGTTTCATTGTCATTACAGTAAAATCCAGGCCTTTGAGTACTGCACTGTTGCTAAATATTTCATTGAATAATGACAAACACTTAATATTTATATCAGAAGTTTATTTCTCAAGGGCAATTTGGGATAGGTAATAAATGCTTGCCTTGCCAGTGATGCTCACATCCCACGGAAGAATAAAAAAAAAATGATTTCACATTTTGGATTTTTTATTTACAGTATCCAAGTGAGGAGAAGGTCTTACTTTCTGGTTATGGTGTTGAGCTTGCCATGAAAAGCACTGAATACAAGGCCAAAGATGACACACAAGTGACAGGTGATTAAAGTAATTCAGTTTCTGTACCATTTCAAAATTCCTATAAATATGAATGCTTAATTTAACTTATGTGCACAAACTTGTATCATCTTGCTATTTTCACCTCAAAACTAGTTTTCAAATTGGAACCTGTTATAAAATATTCATAGTTTATTATTGCTGAAGTAATTTCATAACATTATGAAAAATTATAACATGAACTGACATTGTAATGATAAGTGGGTTAAGCTGAATACCCTGACAATTTTTCCCTCTTTCTCACCTGATGCCATGATTCTTGCTGGTGTATGGCTCTATGAGTGCTGGTGAAACCTCAGATACTGCCCCCAAATGGTCCTTTTTCAGATGTGAAATTTGGCACTTAGTCTCACCAGGCTGCTTGACTGTAGAGGGCATCACACAAGGGGTTGATTGAGTTCTTGCAAGTGTACACCTTCAGTGAGAGTAAAGTGAGACCAGGTGTAGCACTCAAACCGTTATCCCAGCTGAGATGAATTAAATTAGTAAAGATCTGAAATTGAACTGGGGAACTTCTGATTTATATAGCTTACTGCTCCACCTTATGATGCCTTTACTTGAATGTCAGGCTGCCAAAGGATTATGCAAATAATGTTGTCTTCTGAAAAGGAAAAGCAACTGAAATCTATTTGATTTTAAGACTTAATGTTTGGAAACAGACATTTACTACCTGTCAATTGTGATTCCAGCTGTGAAAATGTAAATGATTTTTAACAGGTAAAACTACAGTAGATGAAGCACTCTCTTTCTTAGGCCAATGAAAAATCAAATCTTCAAAAAGATTTGGACTTGCAATTTTTTTCTGTTGAGTGTTTCCTAAAATGCGAAGTACTGATGACATGATTAGGAACAGAGCAATCATTGGACGTTACTATGTGAGGTGGTTATATTGACATCAGATAGAAATACAGGGTAGATGGTAGTCATGCTTTTCAGATGTGTGTCAATTTAACTCCTTAATACTTCCGTGCTCAGATCTGTTCTCAAATTTTTCTTTCAATTATGCTATCATTGCTCGCACAAAAGTATTTTTAAAAATCTGCAATAATGACAGAAAAAAGGATGTTAAAGCAAATCTATTTAGATTTTCAAAAGGCATTAAGGATTTAAGGAAGATCACATTGATACCAGATTAGTTAGCTGTATTAAAAACTGACTTGGCAATAGAAGGAAAAAGTGGCATGGAACAAGTTCTGTCTAAAGTGAAGTGGAAAGTGGAGTTACACAGGTTTGTTCTCGGTTCCCTACTGTTCCCACAATTGTTGAATAACGTGGAAAAAAGTGGCATTTGTGCTGATACAAAATCTGTCACTGACATCAGACGATGTGGTAGCATCCAAATTCAAAGACTTAGATTTGAATCAGTGAAGTGGATTAGCAATGGAATAGCAGGTGGATTTAGGTTTTGCAAAGTATTAAAAAAAAAAGCATGTCTGAGCAGGGAAATGAAAGATGTGTATTGTGAAAGGGTATCCATTAACAAGATGAAAATCGATTTAGAAGTTTGTATTGTTTTAGTTCTCCACTTCTATCAAGTTGCAATGTCATGTTAGTGTATGATTCCATGGACACGTGTTGATTGTACCTCAGTATAAACTGCTGCTTTCAGCTGTGGAGATACAAGAGAAAAGAAAATCACTCAGATACGGATTTCTTCTATCACATCAATTTAGTGAGGATATGATTTGTTATGTTGATTGTGCTGGGGGGTAGGGAAGAGGGCAAATAGAGAGCTGCTTCTTTTAAATCTGTTAACAATTAAATAGTTCTGCTGTGAAATTACTTAGGAACAGGAGTAGGCCATTCGGCCGCGCAAGCCTGTTGTGCAATTCAATGAGATCTTGGCTGATCTGTGATCTAACTCCATGTGCCCACCTTTGCCCATAATCCCTTGAATCCTTTGGTTAACAAAAATCTTTCAATCTCAGATTTAAAATTAACAATCGATCTATCATCAATTGCTGTTTGCAGAAATGTTTCCTAATTTCACTCCTGTAAGATCTGGTTCTACTATTTAGACTGGACCTTCTTATTCTATCTAGACTCTCCAACCAGTGGAAATATTTTCTCTGTGTCTACCCTATCTGTTCCCCTTCGTATCTTGAAAACTCTGATCAAATCATCCGTTAATCTTCTAAATTCCAGGGTATGCAACTCAGTGTAATCTCTCCTCATAACCTAACCCTTGGAGGCCTGGTATAATTCTGGCAAAACTAACTACGGTGGGCCGAAGAGCCTGTTTCGGTGCTGTATCTCTCTCTGACTCTATAACCTGCACTCCCTCCACACCTACTATATCTTTCCTAAGATGTGATGCCCAGAATGGCTAACGGTACTCCAGGTGTGGTCTAATCAGGGCTTTGAATAGCTGAAGAATGGCCTCTTCTCCCTTGCATTCTAGTCCTCTAGATACAAAGGCCAGCATTCCATTATCCTTTTTGATTATTTTCTGTACCTCCATGACATTTTAATGATCTGTGTACCTGAACCCCCAAGCCTCTTTAGACCTCCACAGTTTCTAGCTTTTCACCATTGAGAACGTACCTTGTTCTATCCTTTTTTAGATCCAAAGTGGATTATCTCACATTTGCGTACATTGAAATCCATTTGCCACAGGTTTGCCCTTAATTTAACAATATCTCTTCGTACTTTTACTGTTCCATCTACACTGCTAAGATGCTGCCTATCTTTCTGTCATCGGTAAATTTGGATATGTAAGTATTTAATAATTCAGTGAATAGTTGTGACCCCAACACAGATCCTTGCGGGACGTTACTAGTCAGATCCTGCCAATTAGAGTATGTGTCCATTATGCCTACTCTCTTTCTCCTGCTGCTCAGCCAACTTCAGAACCAGATTAATAAATTTCCTTCAATTCCATGGGCTTTAGCTATTTGTCTATTATGAGGGTCTTTATCAGATGCTTTCTGAAAGTCCATAAAATATCAACCATTGACATTCCCCTGTTCACTAATTTAGTCACCTCTTCAAAGATCTCAGCCAGATTCTCGTCAGGCATGACCTATCTTACACAAATCATGTTGGATCTCTCTGATCAGCTGAAAACTTTCAAGGTGTTCAGTCACTTTCCTTAATTATTGCCCTCGTAATTTCCAGACAACAGATGTTAGGCTAACTGGTCTATAGTTCCCTGGTTTCTCCCCCTCACCTTAAATAGCAGAGTGGAATGCGCAATTTTCCAATCTAAAGTTACGGCTTCTGAATCGTGAGAACTTAGCTTATAGCTAGGGCAGCAGCCATGTTCTCACCTACTTCCTTTTAAAATCCTGGGATGGAAACCATCTGTTCCTGGGGTATTGTCACTCTGTAGTCTCATAATTCTCTTCAGTTATTTTGCTTACGTTGATTTTGGTGAATCCTTGGCCCTGATTCAATATTGGTTTCCTTGGGATTTCCAGCATGCTGACCTCTTCGTCTATTGCAAATACTGACGCAAAGTAATTATTCAACATGTCCGCCATTTCCTTATTTTCATTAATATCACTGGTATTAGTTTTCAAAAGTCCCTGTTGTTCCTAACCATGTCGTTTTTTCCCACTATAATTAGAGGCAATTTTTGTGTTGACTTTAGGCTATCCCTTGCAAGTTTCTTTTCGTACTCCCTGTATCTCTGTATCTTTCCCATTCACCAGGATCTGTGCTATTTTTTGCATTTTTGTATGCTTTTTCTTTTGGCTTTATGTTGTCTCTTACCTCTAGTCGTCTGTGGCTTTTTTTGAGTGGCAAGAGGAGCTCTTGGCCCTTTGGGGTATAAACTGGTTCTATATCACATTCTTTTTTGAACACCTTCCACTGCTCTTCTGTCCTTTTACCCATTAAACTTAGTCATCCCCAGCTTTCTATTGTCTTACAGGCTCTGAACTGAATACCACAGTGATAAATGAAAATGATCCTGTTGATGAAGTCCAAGGATTCCTCTTTGGCAAGCTGAAGTAAGAGTCTGCACAGGAAAACTGGGCTGCAAAGTAATGGGACCCAGAACACTATTGCTCACATATATTATATATAAACATTGTAACAAGTGGTCCGGGGACCCTTCAAAGATATAGGGCACATATTTATGTGTAAATTTCAGTTGAAGACTTTTTAGTTTGTTCCATATGATTTACTTCAGGGTGGTTCATTGCGCAGGGCTGTATGCATGAAAATTACCAGCAGTCTATTGATTAAACTGCAATCATAGAACATAACTACAAAATTGGCATGCTTCAAGTAAGAATTAAGATTACAAATATCCCCTCACAGAGTATAGGATGCATCAAATCAGTACACTGATAATTAACTCCTGTACAAATGGGAACTGGATCAATATCTAGTTATGATCAGACTAAAAATAGAAAGCTAAGTTGAGATCAGTGATGCCCTATGATCTCATTCTTGTTTGAACCTTGGGAATGCTATTTATGGAATCTAGCAAATCGGGTTAAATAATGCAGACTGAAAGATGATATACTTGTTCACTTTCAAGAGTTGAAAAGAATTTTTTGAGAATTTTGGGAACTTTCTTATGGTTACTGTGTCCTTCATAAGTTAAGTTTGATTTAAATTATGTCCACCCTGTTGGGAGGAGTAAGCTCTGTGACTTGAATGGTGCTTCCCCATTCCAGAGATTTTGTGTTAACATAGATTTATTGGTTTATATTAAAATTATATCAGAAAGTTTTGCACCCTTTTGGTGGATTCTGTACGGATTTACTTACTTAATGGTAAAGTTTGAAACATTAAGCTTAAAGATATTGCCTTCGTAAACTGCACTATAAATAGGAGCTTCTATCATTATTGGTCTTGATACCAAGGGTTACTTGCATAGGATGATTTTGCATAGTGGTGCCTGTATGTTATGGATGAATTCCTTTTGTAGTGATTGTATCTTTGTTTCTTCCTTGTTGATAGACAGTTGTACCCTGAGATCAAGGAACAGCTGAAGGAACTGAGGAAGCACCTGGTTGAAAGCACAAATGAGATGGCACCTCTCAAAGTCTGGCAGCTGCAAGGTAGGCTGAGAGGAATGTTGTCCAATTTATGAAGTTGGCAGTCTTTTCATTACCTGGAAACAACTCATCCATTTAAATATGCAACTCAGACACATTCTGGGATAGCTTGCTGGAAACACCAGTTTTTGTAACTAGTATCCTGATATAGACAAATAGAAATGTGAAATAATTTCTTCACCTTTCAATGACCCCATTACTGTAGTGTTTGATACTATTGCGATGATGTTCACTTGTCACACGCTGTATAGTCATTGCAGCTGTCAATCTCCACCCACCCACCCCAGTAATACACTAACATTTTTAATTGGTTCTCCATTTAAAACCACCTCCCTCTGTTTGAAGTTGGAGGGATGGACAGATGGAGAGTTCCAGCGTTGGCCATTTGTCTCCTACAGATATTAAGTTGTGACCTTACTAACTTTGGATTTTTACCAAACTTGGGAAGTAATGTCAAACTGAGAAATGAGAGCAGGCTACCACAGTGCATGCTTTTTACAGAACCGTACTTACATTGATTGACTTCACTGACTGTTGAATTGATTCTGATCACCTGAAGGTTCATAGAAACATGTATCATACAGTGTGATCAATTCTGATGACAAAGTACACTTTTATTCCCCAAAATATTTGTATTAACGCAGAATATTAAAAGCCTATTGAATTATTGGGAACACAACAGGCTAAAATGTTACAGGAGAAAGAAACTAAATCTAATCATTTCAGATTTAAAGTTGCATCTGTTTCTGAACTAAACACCTGTCTTTTTAAAATACATTCCCACTGAGTGTTTATTGTATGCAACAAAAATCAGGTTATTTCTGATCTGTACAGTGCTGGGTAACGGACATGTCCAGCAAGAGTCTTCAGGGCTAACTGTGTAGTATTTCTGCTTTGCTTCGTTACTGACAGAATTTGTAAGGTCACCATTCTTAAAGAAATCTTTGAGCTACCTGTTGCTCAGAAAATTTAAGTCAGAGATTTAAAAAATAGTCGTGGTACAGTCGCCTTCTTTCACTGTCTCAATATGTTTCTTGCAGTTGCTTGTGGATAGAGTTGAAGCTGACTTACACTTTGTCAAAACAATTTCAAATTGATATTGAACCAAGTAAAAGGACAGTAACTCTAGCTTCAAATAAGTAACTGAGAAGAACATTTCAGAATAAAATAGTGGATAGATTTAGCTCAAAGCCAATACATTTCACAAATACACTTACTGGGTCACCCAGAAATATCTACCAAAATGGAGATGGGCTATCTTAAAAACAAAAGGCTGGATGCTGGAAATCTGAAATAAAAACATGAAGTGCTGGAAATACTCAAGATCTGGCAGCATCTGTGGAGAGAAACAGAGTTAACGATTCAGGTCTGTGACTGGTCACGGAGATGTAATATCTATTGGCAAGCAAAATATGCACTTTTATTGTCACATTTGGCCTTTCTGCTTTTGGTTTCCAGGTAGTTTTAACCAAGAAGATCCTAGTAATTGAAGAAAGACCTGCATTTAAAAGCCTTTCACAACCTCTGGGCATCCCAAAGCATTTAGCAGTGTATGTCCAAATAAGAATATGTTGTGGGGAGAAAAAAAAGTAATACATTTGTCAGAACAGATTTGTTTGAACAACATGGTTGCAGTGGGCTAATTTGTCTGGAGAATGCTGGAGGAGCATCAGGAATGATGTTTCTCTGTTTACTGACATTTGTCATTGAACTTAATTTTTTTAAATGCAGTTTTTAGTGTAAGTACACCTAGTAGGTTGTATTTTGTTGAGCTCCCGATGTCGGGCTCTTTGGTGGGGGGTGGCAGAGGATCGCACTGGCAGCAGCCCGCCATGAAGCCCAACGCTGGGATTGCCAGGCCCAATCTTCCCGATGGCAACGAGACTCCGTGGCGTCACCCCCCACAGCTTGGCGATGGGACCCAACTTTAAATATTTAAATAAAGGACATAAATAAACATACCTTTCACTGCGATCTCGCCAGCTGTCCGCGATCTTTTGCACTCGTGCGCCTTCACATTCCTGTCCAGGTAAAGCTGGCACCAGTGAGGTGGGGAAGGAAAGAACTTAGGATTTTTAGTGTAGTTAGGGGGGTGGGGGGGGGGGGGGAACGGGGTCAAATCTGCCTGTGTGGGGTGGTGGGGAAGGGGTGACCCCTGAACTTTGTGCTCTCGGTGGGGGGAAGGTCACATATTAAATTTAAGAGTTCGGAGGTGGGAGGGAGACGGGGCGGCCATTTATTTACTTTGTATTGGGGTTGGGTACGGACCAAAAAATCAATTCACAGTGTTTTTTTGGGGGAGCTGTGGACTTCAACTGTGCAGGTCTGGTAGCCGTTTAAAAATGGTGCCAGCGCCTGCGCAGAGGCAGCTGACGCCATTGCTGGCGTCGCAAGGTCTGACCCCACCACGTGATTGAGGGGGATGAGCCACCCAGTGTATGTAGATGAGCTGCCGGGCGCTAGATTGTAGCGGCATGGCAGCACACGTCCCATGGACCTTAAGTGCGGGCCACCATTTTTTTCCTCCCGCCCCCGGGAATGGTGGTGGGAGAATAAAATTCAGCCCAGCGTCTTTGTTCAGGTGATACAGAGGAAGGCAGGATTTTATTAGTTTGAGTCTGTTAGAATAAAAATACAATTAAAAAAAAAAATCTGTCATTTCCTCATGCCATTGACCAGATTTGGCTGAAAAGAAAACTGGATGACTTGCTCACCAGATTCCTCCACTCACGGAAATGAGCTTTTCTGTTCTTCCCCTATAGGTTGGTTATATTAGTTTACATAATCTGATCTCATTAGGTTGAAATAAGAAGCCAGAAGAGCTGTGACAGGAGGAAACACAGCACTGATATCAGCTTTCATACAGAAAGAATAATATCTATTGTTATGATCAGGTGATGAGAGTTTGAAGATCTCCCCTCTTGTCCCTCTCCTTATTTGACCAGAACAGGGTTATTTCTTTTTTAAAGTAGATATGCTTGCAAATTCAGTGAATGTTGAACTACTTACATGCTAAGATCATTAAAAAGAACCAATTGGACAGGTTTTCTTGAGTTTAATAAAGAAAGCTTTATTGTATTAAACCGATCTACGTAAAATAATAAACTATGCTCCAATTTGCACTCTCACACACGCGTACTTAAGGTTCATGAGCGCACAAATAGGTTACAGAGTGGAGAAGGATCGCTTGGTTGGATTAGAGTCCGAAGCCATAAAAAGGGGTCTGTGCAGGTTGGTGACTCGGCTGGCTAACGGCTGAATTCGGTGGTCCTGAGGCTTCCAGTTTGCAGATGTGGGCAGCAGATTCGGTGGTTCCCCTGGAAACAGCGATGCGGATCATTTCCTTCAGAGTCTCTGTCTGCAGCAATGATGGGCCTCATGGGCAACGGCCAGCAGGCAGAGTTTGAAACTTGCAAGGTGGACTGGAGAGGGGGGGTGCGGGGGGATGCGCACTAGGGTCTTCTCTGGTTAGTGTCTAGTTGTTTGTCTGCAGAGAGAAAATCCAACTTAAACACACAGATGGTGGGCCTGTCACATGACCGTCACCTCTTGGAACATGATTAGATCATGTGTAGGAATTCCCCCTCTCAACCAGGGTCTCTTTGTTCATGTGATTAGGTTTGAATGGTCCTTCTCCACCAGTTTAATGTCCCAAGTGATTGTCTTAATATTCTGTTAATGGGGACAGGATAGGTTGTTCACTCAAAATTCCCAGGTCATTGTTCTTGTTGGGGAATGAGTAGACACTGCGTCTCCACCTTGATTCATTGGAATGTAGGATATAGTGATACAAGTTGTGGCCATTTTGGCTGCTAGCAGTCACTTTTTATCTGTTAGCTTTTTCCTTTTTAAAAATTTAATTCCGGTTTCCAGCCGGTGGAATAAAAAATAATTTGGCATAGCACGCTTTCGTGAAACTATTTCAAAGCAGCTACCAAAATTCCAAACTATGTTGTATTACCCTTGAGCTCTATTTAACAATCCATCTAAGTGCATATGTGAAGAAGAGCTTCCTGATTACAGCCCTAAATTAATTGTTTGTCAGTTGAACCTGTGTGCCCTCTTCTGACTTTCACGGTTTCATTTGCAGCAGTATTCTGAATTTATCTTTTCCATTCCCTTAACTATCTTAAATAACTCTCTGGCTCCTTCATTACATACGAACATATGAATTAGGAGCAGAAGTCGGCCATTCAGCCCCTCTAGCCTGGTCGGCCATTCAATAAGATCATGGTTGATCTGTTTGTGACTCAAATTCCACGCTCCCATCTACCCCGATAACCTTTGATTCCCTTGTCTAACAAGAATCTATCTACCCTCGCCTTAAAATTATTCAATGACCCTGCTCCACCATCTTCTGAGGCAGAGAGTTCCAAAGTCGCACAACCCTCTGAGAGAAAAAATGTCTCCTCATTTCTGTCCTAAAAGGCGACCCCTAATTTTGAAACCGTTCCCCCTAGTTCTGGACTCACCCACAAGAGGAAACATCCTTTCCACATCCACCTTGTCAAGACCGTTCAAGATCTTTATATACTTCAATCAAGTCTCCCCTCACTCTTTTAAACTCCAGTGTAAACAAGCTCAGTCTGTCCAATCTTTCCTCATAAGACGACCCGCCCATTCCAGATATCAATCTAGTAAACCTTCTCTGAACTGCCTCCGACGCATTCACATCCTTCCTTAAATAAGGAGACCAAAACTGCATACAGTATTCGAGATGTGATCTCACCAATGCCTGATATAACTGAAGCACAACATCCTTACTTTTATTTTCAGTTCCTCTCATAATAAAGGATAGAATTCTATTAGCCTTCTTTATTACTTGCTGTATCTGTATACTAACTTTTTCTGACTCATTCCAGACTGAAAATTCACAGTCTTTCTATGTGCTGTGTGTGGTTTCTAGCCACTTTAATGACTTGAATTGTTACGAAGTTTGTATATATTTATATGTGTGTATTACATTTATGTTAACAGACCTAAGCTTCCAAACTGCTGCTCGAATCTTGTCTGCGCCTGCAGCCGATGCTTTGATGGTTATGCGTGATTTGAGCCAGAATTTTCCCACTAAGGCCAGGTACCATAATCAACCTCTGTTTATTGGTGTAAGCCATATTGATATCATAAAAATATTGATAAAATTACATTTATGTTTAAAGATATGGGGCCTGATTTTGCTGTGAAATCAACAGTGGAGACAGTGGTGCTCACTGCTCTTGCACGCAAATTGGACTGCAAATTCTGATGAGGCACTCGCACAGTTTAATGTGAAAATCTGGAATTTGCTGTCTGAGACCTTCTCCTCTGTAAGTTGTGTGAAAATGGCATCTTGCTGTCTGGTTTCCTATCTAGATGTATTGAATGGCGTGAGACTGTAATAACATCCTAGATAAGGACTAAACACTGCATAAAGTTAGGGCTTGTCCATTCCATTCAAGCAACCTCTCTGGCATTGAAAGTTAACTTCTAAGAGTGTGGAATCTCATTGCTTCAGCTTTTAATTATTGTTAGAGTTTTAAAAAAAATCTTTCTGTCTCTGTTATCTCTCTCAGTCTTTTTTTATTTTACTTTCTGTATCTGATGTGCCAAATCAAATATTCCAATTGGCACTTCCTGGTTCAGACTTGCGCCTCTAAGTAATGATACTTTAATCTGATTGGTTATGGAGATTGTGTTTCTTGCCCTGTTCACACAGATCACACCATCAAGGGTGCCACTCTGTTGGCTGCCCCTCTGACAGCAACTTGCCATTTAAAACCCAATGGAATATCTGTGCAAGTCTAACGAAAGCCCTTTGTGCACAGCTCACAGCAAAATCTGGCCTATAATTTTCAGAATATATGTAATTTGATCTTGCATACTCTTATTGAAAGTTCATGTTGTATAAGCATTGGAACTGTGGAATAGAATTTATTTCTGTAGGAGATAGATATTCCATGACTAAGTTGATGACATTCTCATTTTTAGAGTTCGAGGGGACCATTAAATTTTTTTCACTTGTCTAGATTTAAAATTTTTAAAGACTTTGTGAAAGTGATGGAGAAAACAAGACTAAATACAGCACAGAATAATAATGTTCATAAAATGTTAATTGAACATCTAATAGATTTTGTTCAGTATCTGGAAAGCCATGATTGAGTTTCTAAATTACAGTATGAATGTACCATGTTTTCTCTAACGTACAGATCTATAACCAGAACTGTTGTGAACTTTGATATGAGGAAGGAAGTAGAAGAGAATCAGCGAGTAAGTGTGCATTTAAAATTCTACCATTACTGTTCCAAATAATTGGCATTCGCTGCCTATGCGGATGTAGGAAATGGAGATTATAAATTATTTCAAAAGGAAATTGGATGGGTACTTGATGGAAATCAACTTACATGGCTACAGGGATGTAGCTGGGGTATGGGACTGATTGGCCTGCTCTATGGCGAACCGGCATGGACTCTGGACAAATGGCCGCCTTCTGTGCCATTACAGTTATAATTATGACATTGTAGATTTGAAAAACATCAAGTTCAGCTGAATACAGTGCCATAACTTAAGAATTGTAAAGCAGCTTGAACTTGATGCAGTTAGGTCAGATGGTTAAAACTGTGTAACTGATGCTTCTCTAAATGGCTTTCTAAAACAGTATAGTTTCTAAAAGTATTCAAGCTTGGTCAGTGACTGTTTTTCAGATACACATGCTATAGTGCATGTTTCTACAGATACGGTAGTATTTAGTGCAATCATTCCAGACCTTTAAAATATATCCATGTTATTCATGCCATTGAGAACATCAGCAGTTAACAAGTTTGTTGAATCAGTAAGGATTTTTATGTTTTATTTTCACATTACTGTAGTGTTTGATTTGTGTACAACACTGAAACAGGTCAGTTCTGTGACTTACTTTACAGGCAATTTGTGGGTACTGGAAATGTATAATTCTCAGTGACTCCTTCATCAATTGTGAGTGATGGGGAATTAGAACCCATCAATGATTTATTTTTTAAAAACCTTGTTTTTTTCACGCATTTCTGCAGTATTTCTAGTTTGACTGAAAATGAGTTAGAATTTCCAGCTGAACAATGAGAATCTTCAGTTTAGTACAGCTGCACTGGTTTCTCACTTCATCTGTGTGTTTCTAGTTTCCTGTTTTCCCAGCCCCTTGCTCCCAAGATTTTGCGCTGTGCCCATCTGGAGTAAGAGGGCAATATATACAATTTTTTTTATTCTTTGGATATTGGCGAAATATAAAACTTGTGGAGGTTTTGTCTACCATTCCGAACACTGGGCAGAGTGACAAAGAATTGAAAGAAGTCACATTACTGCCATTATTGTTTTTATTTTTTATTTATTTAGAGATACAGCACTGAAACAGGCCCTTCGGCCCACCAAGTCTGTGCCGACCATCAACCACCCATTTACACTAATCCTACTCGAATCCCATATTCCTACCACATCCCCACCTGTCCCTATATTCCACTACCACCTATCTATACTGGGGGCAATTTATAATGGCCAATTTACCTATCAACCTGCAAGTCTTTGGCTGTGGAAGGAAACCGGAGCACCCGGCGAAAACCCACGCAGATACGGGGAGAACTTGCAAACTCCACACAGGCAGTACCCAGAATTGAACCCGGGTGGCTGGAGCTGTGAGGCTGCGGTGCTAACCCTGGGGATGTGGGGAGGGGAGCGGGCAGCCGGAGAGCAGGGTGGCGTAAAGCGAGGAGCGGGGAACAATGGGGTAGGGGAGTAAGGGTGAGCAGCGAGGTCTGGAGCGAGCAGCTGAGGGGGAGGAGAAAGCGAGTTGCCGAGGGGGGAGAGTGGCCAGTGGGGTGGGAGTGGGTAACTGCGCTTGGGTGAAATCAGTCCTGATCAGTTGTATAAACCAATCACAATAATGAATTGGCAGCACCTTTTATACTCTGCCCGATTTTCTTTCCCATTGATTGGGGTGCCAATTCACTATCTTCCAAAAGTTTCAGAACATAGAAATTCATTCATAAAATTTATTTTGTATTTAATAGGTTTACTGGAATTTTAAATGGTTGAGTATTACAGTTAGTATCCTATAACTAAATAGCGACATATTACTGGGCTTCCATCTAACTTAATGTAAGATCAGTTAGCTTGAATGATCTAGCCATAAGCATTTCCTGTGATAAATTGAGCAGTGCCATCTTTAATCTTGGCAGTTGCCTGAACGTCGCAGACACTGACGTTCCAGTTGAAGAGCCTGAATTTGCGCATGTGCAAGTACTGCGCCACCTAGTGGTTGTACTGTTAGCAAATGCAACCTATTGTAAAAGACTACCAACAGCTCCTGCTCGTGCGGCAGCCATTTTCGTGCTGATTTAACATTTTGTATATTTATTTGTATCCTGCTCTTCTACTTACGGCAGTGGCTCTTTAACTGCAGTTTTGCTCCATGGGCCAATCTTGTGTGATCTATGACAGTGTGTTTCAACATTCGATAGTAGAGGCATCACAGTTGAGCCTGACTTGTTCATGGCTGGTGTGCATGTTTGCAGACTTGTGCAGCAGTTGTTAGTTAGTGATCAGGAACCTTGGTCATTTTTTGTTTTCCTTCTCTGCCTCCCTCAATGAGGGCTGCTGAGGCCTATCTCAACACCTGAACTGCTTCTCTGGTCAGGATCGGCTAACAGCAGGGACTGGGCAGCTCTTTGGTCTGTGTCTCAATTGTTGTCTGACTAAATAAATTATAGAGCATTCAGGGACCAATAAAAGCAATTATATGCAGAGGCAGTAGGAGTTACAAAGAAACATTTTTGGCATTAATGCTTCTTTTACTTCCAGTATTTCAAAGAAACATTGGGCCTGCACCCAGGTGATTCTGCACTTTTCATCAATGGCCTTAATATTGATCTTGACGTGCAAGATGTCTTCAGGTACAGAGAGTCAGTCTATCTCAATATATGCAAATAACTGCTTAAAGCTGGAATACAGATTGTTAGCAGTTAAGCAGAGTTATTTTTCCTATCAAAGTAAATCCTTTTCTCTTTGTGTGTTTGTCAGTGTTCTGGACCTGCTGCGCAATGAGGCCCGTCTCATGGAAGGCCTGCACGATCTGGGAATCCAGGGGGATGAGCTACATGAACTACTAAAGCTAAATGTGCAACCAGCAGATTCTGATTATGGTGTGGACATTCGAAACCCAGCAATCTATGTAAGTTTCATTACCAATTATTATTTTAATTATTTCCAGTTGTTTTTAACTAACTAAAATGCTACCAGCTTACCTGTGAATGTACTTCATAGATGATGATGGGAATGATTTTTCTTTTCAAAATAGTGGATCAATAATCTGGAGATGGATAGCAAATACAACACGTGGCCTTCTAATGTGCAGGAACTTCTGAGACCCACATTTCCTGGAGTTATTCGGCAGATTCGGAAAAACTTCCACAACTTTGTAAGTAAAACGGAAATTATTTAATTTTGTTTGTGTATAAGGCAATCAAAGATCTCAATTTCACATTAGATGCGGCACAGTGGTGCAGTAGTTAGCACCGCAGCCTCACAGCTCCAGGGACCCGGGTTCGATTCTGGGTACTGCCTGTGCGGAGTTTGCAAGTTCTCCCTGTGACCGCGTGGGTTTCCTCCCACCGCCAAAGACTTGCAGGTGATAGGTAAATTGGCCATTGTAAATTGCCCCTAGTGTAGGTAGGTGGTAGGGAATATGGGATTACTGTAGGATTAGTATAAATGGGTGGTTGTTGGTCGGCACAGACTCGGTGGGCCGAAGGGCCTGTTTCAGTGCTGTATCTCTAAATATAAAAAATAATAATACTTATGTATACAGGAAAATAGGATATGTTTATTTATTTACGAAAAGCAATTTTGGAAAAAATGCGAATTAGTAATGTACATGAGCTCTTCAAACTGAACTATTTTGTTGAATTTTCTGCTGGATAATGAAACATCCTTTAACTTTTCACAGGTGGTAGTCTTATTGCGCATGACTTGCTGTAGAGTAAAGGTTCTGTTAATTTGCTCCAAAAGTGCAGATTTATTCCACCATTAATGCATCTCGTATTTGTATTCAGCCTTGTTTTTTCCACTTCCTCCACCAAAATCCTTTTGGTTTCTCTGAGGGAGATTGCCTTTGCCAAATTGGAGTAAGTGTCAGTGTCCCTTGTTCATAAGCAACAGGGTTTAGACTACCTGAGCTTTGTTCTCTTGTGACATGTTACAGTCATCAGAATGCAGAGACTATGATCTTTACTATCTGGGACTCGTGAACTTGGTGCTAATAGTAAAACTAGGTACAGATGTTAGAACATTGTGTGGCCTACTGCATGCTCTGGTTTCCATGCTGCTGCTTTTCAAAGTATAGTCGCAGTATACTGCTGCATTTTGTTATGAGGGACATAACGTGCAAGGAGAAAATTATAATCCAAATTAATTCTTAACATGTTTTACAAAATTGTTTAAATGGAGTAAATTGACTGCTCAATGGTGTACTCATTTTGAGGTTTCCACTGCACAAAATACTGTAATGTTCAAGCATTTTAAGCTCAGTAAAATGTGTGTTAATATTCAAACAATATTTTCTGTGGTATAGCTAGACTCTCTGCAACTGATGGCAATTGGAGGTATGTGATGCTGCGATTCCATTTGCTTCTCTGAACTGTTTGAGACAGAAGCCTCTGACTCCTGTGTTGCTGGAAACAATATGTGCTCACGATATTTCTGATAATTCTTTTTAATATTAGGTGCTTGTTGTCGACCCAACTGATGAGAGTACTCCCGAGTTGCTGAAAATGGCTGAAATGTTTTATGCAAATGACATCCCACTCAGGTGTGTTTTCCATGTTGGTTATGTTGTAATTTTGGTTACCACCCATTTATTTTACTCGATATTTTAAAAGGCACACTTTTTGGGACATTGCAAAATTAAGCTTAGAGAATCTTCACATCAATAACTTTCAAAAGAACCATTTGTTATCCGCATTCATTGGTATTTGTAAATCTTTTTTTTAAGCATTGTTTGTGCTGAGCAGTTCTGTTTCTTTTTGTGCACTTCAAATTTTACCACCTTCCCCCTTCTCTGAATGATTTCCTTTTTTTTTTAGAAAAAACTGTTTGTTATTAAGATGCACAGCAAGGTATAAGTTAACTGGAATAACTAAAGTAAGATGAATGTCCAGTTTCACCAATGGTTGCATTTTTCACTGCTAAGCTCAAACAAGTTCTTTGTTTCTTCAGACTAGGAAACTTATTCTTCACAGCACTAAATCATTAAATGAGAAAATAATGTCACGGTTAAGTAAAGGTCATTCATGAAATAAACCTTTTTCTACATTTACTTCTAAAAGAGGGAGACTAAGCTCAGTGAAAGGGTAAGGTGACCATCAGGTTTGCAAATGATTGTAAACACTTTCAGAGAAACAGTTATAGCATATAGTTAAAACTCCTAACATCAGTGGATATTGTCTAGAAGAGAATCTCTTAACTGGTACTGAGATAAGCTCATGTCACTAGAGAGTGCCATGTTACTTCCTTATAAAATGATATGAGATCTTCTGGGCAATATGGAAAAAGCCTTGAAATTGTGATTCCTGCGAAAGTAAAGGCAATTTTATTATTGAATCTGCTTCCATTGCCCTTTGAGGCAGTGAATTCCAGAGCACAACAACTCGTTATGTGTGAAACCAAAGGGTTCCTTCATGTTGCCTCTGGTTTGTTTGCCAATCATCTTAAATCTGTGTCCTCTGATTACTGATCATTGTGACACTGGAAACAGGTTTTCCTTATTTACTCTATCTTAAACCATTCATTATTTTGAACATCTTGATCAAATCTCTTCTTTTTCTCTGCTGTGAGGAGAAGAGCCCCAGCTTCTCCAGTCTGTTCACACACCTGAAGTCCCTCATTCCTAGTGCCATTCTAGTAAATCCCTTCTGCATCCTTTCCAAAGCCCTGACATGCTTCCTAAAGTATGGTGCCCAGAATTGATCACAGTTCTCTCGTTGAGGCCTAACCAGTGTTCAATAAAGGTTTAGTATAACTTACTTGCTTTTGTAGTCTATGTTTTTTCAACTTGTTTTGCAACCTTTTGTTTATCTACATCCCCAGATCTCTCTGTTCCTGCACCCTCCTTAAAATTGTACTATTTAGTTAATATTGCCTCTCATTCTTCCCACCAAAATTTATCACTTCAAGCTTCTTTGCATTAAATTTAATCTGCCATGTCTACTCATTTCACCAATCTGTCTATATTCCACTGAAGTCTTATTGCTGTCCTCTCCATTGTTCGTACCTTTCCAAGTTTTGTATCCTATACAAACTTTGAAATAATGTCCCCGATACCAAAGTCCAGGTCATTAATATATGTCAAAAAAGCAGTGGTCTCAATACTGACCCCTGGGGAGTACCACTGTATATCTCCCTCCAATCTGAAAAACAATTGTTCACCACGACTCTCTGCTTTCTGCCAATATTGCATTCACGCTGCCACTGTCCCTTTAATCCCATGAGCTCCAATTTTGCCAACTAGTCTATTATGTGTTACTTTGACAAACATCTTTTGGAAGTCCATGAACCGTACTACCCTCACCAACACTTTTCATTACTTCATGAAAGCTCATACTTTTCCAAGTGCCAAGTAATTTTGTTCTTGATTATTGAAAGTTTCCCCACCTTCGCTGGTAGGGTGACTGGCTTTGTACTTGCCGGATTTATCCCTCTCCCTTTTTTTTGAAACAGTGATGTAAGATTTGCGATCATGTTATTTAATGTTCTATTCCAAAAGAAAAGCCACAACCATCAACTACCAAATATGTGATTGTTGTTCATGGATAACACCACAATGTGAGTGGCTGGTAATGTATGGTTTTATATTTTATTGCAGGATTGGCTTGGTGTTTGTGGTTGATGACTCGGATGAGGCTGATGGGCTAAAAGATCCTGGTGTCGCACTCCTCAGGGCTTTTAACTTTGTTGCAGATGAATTGGACAATATGAATGCCTTCCAGACAATCATTTCGGTATGATTGGCTCACATGTGGTTCACATTCCAGATTTATTTTTGTTCGCTGTCTTCCTTCCTTGCTGAGAGCATTGTTTCATGCTGGGGTATAATACCAGGAACTCAATGACATAAAGTCACATTCTCCCATTTCATGGCATACTGCTTTGGAGATACAAGATGCGATGGAATCATCTTCCTCCTAGCCAAGCTTTCCAATTTGTATACTAACATTTTTATCATCCTTTCTGAATGTCTGTCCCATTTGTTAGTAATAAGATTAAAATCCCCGTGAGAGGCAAAGGAATGCTCTGTTTATTAGATCAATGGTGTCTCATTGTAGTTTGTGTTTTATTGTCCATGTTTAAATATTCCTATTATAGAAATGTGATCTAGTTTGTTACACTAATCGGTATTTAATTGCAGTTTGATTGTCATCTTATCTACCCTCCAATAGCACTATCCCTCTTGCTGTTTACTGTGAAATGCCACGGGTCAATTTGAACTCTAATTTGTATGGTCAAATTAACACTATGGAATTTTACATTGCACATTGAGGGAAAACTTCTGAGTTTTATCTTCTTGGAGGTATACAGTGGCCATCAAGTGGGTTAGCAGAAGCCTTTAATGGGACAAATTATAAATGGACTGTGATGGTGTGGGGGATGGATGCAGGCAGAGCAACAATCTAAGTAGGTCAGTAGCTTTTTTGCATTCCAGAGTTTTATGCATGGTTATTTCTTTTTTTAGATGTACAGCAAGGTGAAGGAAGGTGAAAAGCTGGCAATTGAGCACATCATTGGTACCTTGGAGAAGGATTTTTCTAACGTAGAGGTGACCAGTATTCTGGGATCTGATTCAGTGTATGACAGAAACCGAAAGGTGAGAGCAGTTAATTCATGAGGGTGAGGTTTATATTACATCCAAGTTTGTTTGAAGGGTAGTCACTGGTAGGAACTTAAAAGAAAAGCTGAACGCAAGGAATAAAGTCAATAATTCTGTTCTTCCACTGTGTTGATTTGATACTTTGAATTTTCTTCAACGATTTGTTGCTGAAGGTTGAGAGTTCCATCATGCATTAACCAAGGGACTGTGCATTTGCTGCAGTGAAATTGTAAACCTGTTTATGTAGAACAACCGTTTAGAGGAAAGATTGCTCATGGTCTTCAGTACTGTTGATCCCAGAATTACTTTTTTGCAAAAAAAACAATCAGTTTTGTATCTTCATATAAATCTAAGTAGGGGATTAAAATAACTGAAACCTGCTACTGCAAAAAAGTATTTTTACAAAGTTTCCGTGTGAGTATTAAAAACTGCATTCTCTACTGTCACTTGGAAACTGTCTACATTGATGAGAAATTGCGTTTTCATGAGGTATTGAAAAGGTTATAGCTCAAAAAATAGTTGCTAATTCCCAATAAATAGATCAACTGCAGCAACTGGAATAATCTTAAGAGTTTGGAGAATTTCAAGGTTGTTTGCACACTAATTGAAATGTTTGGGGTAATTTTGAGCATTACCACTGCGGCAGTAACCTGGTGGAGTGGAATGAATCACCCACTTGTCATAGATGACACCCGATTATAATCTTTACCATCCAAGCATTGAAGTTGAAAATTGCCAGCTTAGTGTTTTACCCACACACTAAATCTGTTCAGCTTTGCAGTTGTACGCAAGTACCTAATCTGTACGATGGACAGTTTAATGAAAAAAAATTCCTTCTAAAACTAATCTAAAATTCTAGCATGCTGCCACAGATATTAGAAATTCAATTTGTGTTATACTGAGGTGCATCAATATCATGGCTGTTGCACTCTTAAGGAATCATATCCGCTCTTGGACAATTGGATAGCATTTTATTTTTACAATTGATATGAAGAATTGTCTACAATGGGATTTATTAAGTTATAGTTTGGAAAAGTTCTACATTTGTCAAAGAGGTATGGCTGGACTAAAAACTTGCTGCACATCTGCTGTAGCGCAGAAACTTGGTTCATTTTTGCAAGAGCAGCAGGTAACAGAAATAATCAATGCACAAATAAAACCTAGAAACCCTGCTACATTCTGTGCGATACTTGTATTGTAATGTTAACAATTTTTAATCTCAGAATAACCGTGGTTTGTATTCTGTTTCGTTTAGAACGGTAAGAGCTGATCTAATCAAGATCTTGAAAATGATATAGGAATTTGAGAAGAGGTAGATACAGGGAAACTTCTCTGGTGGCGGAATCCAGATCAAGGGGGCACAACCTTAGAATTAGGACCAGGTTGTTCAGGAGTGAAATCCGGATGCACTTTTTTCACATATTGTATATCTGAAGCTCTTTTCTCCCAAAAGGCTGTAGACGTTGGGTCAGTTGAAAGTTTCAAAATTGAGATCTGTAGTTTTTTTTTAGATAAGGGTATCAAGGGATTATGGAACAAAAGCAGGTAAATGGAGTTAAAGTACAAATCAGCCATGATCTAATAAAATAACTGAACAGGCTTGAGGGGCTGAATGGCCTACTCCAGCAATTATGTTCTGTGTTGACGTGAGAACAATCAAAAAATCTTAATGTCAGGATTTTGTGTGTGGTGTTTTAATAGCTATTCCAAAGTGAATGAAGCACAGTGGCGCAGTGGTTAGCACCGCAGCCTCACAGCTCCAGGGATCCGGGTTCGATTCTGGGTACTGTCTGTGTGGAGTTTGCAAGTTCTCCCTGTGTCTGCGTGGGTTTTCGCCGGGTGCTCCAGTTTCCTCCCACATCCAAAAGACTTGCAGGTGATAGGTAAATTGGCCATTGTAAATTGCCCCTAGTGTAGGGAGGTGATAGGGAATATGGGATTACTGTAGGGTTAGTATAAATGGGTGGTTGTTGGTCGGCACAGACTCGGTGGGCCGAAGGGCCTGTTTCAGTGCTGTATCTCTAAATAAAATAAAAAAGCTGTATGTTTTAAAATTCTATAATCTTCACCACCGTGCTTGAAGTTATTAATGAGTGCATTACTAATGCATGTAATTATTTAACACTTTTAACTAATTCAAGCGATTGTGCATTTTCCAAAAAAATTCAGATTGACTATAACTAAATCTGGATACTAGATCCAGGCCTTGTCATATCAAATGAGTGATTTACCACTTAATTTAGATTAATAGTCCAGTTAAATATTCTGTTCCGTTTCAGCTGCAGTTTGCTGTATACTAAAGCATGAACATCAGTGTTGATCAATTCACTCCTTAAAAAAAATTAATAGGTGTTTTATAACAATAATTAACATTTTATAAAAATGCAAACCAAGGTAAATGAGTCCTTAAGATAAAGAGTTTCTAAAGCTCCTTACAAATTGCTTCTACACTAATCAAATAAGACTGCTGTTCATATAAACCCAAACTTGGTAACATAACTAAAAGTTGCGCTTATGTCAAGGTAATTGATGGATATTTGTTTAACGTAAGTAACTGTCACGACAGGCATTACGGTCTGTGGTAAGTTGTATTTCTGTTACATTTCTGTTTTTCTTTGTTAGGAATGCAAAGATTACTATAAGCAGGCAGGCCTGGGCTCTCTGCCTATTGCCCTCTATAATGGCATGCCTTATCAGAGGGAACAGCTGGATCCTGATGAACTAGAAACTGTGACAATGCACAAGATCTTGGACAACACCGCCTATTTCCAAAAAGTTGTTTACTTAGTAAGTAGTATTATATAATGTGTTGTCTTGCCTGGATTAGACTTGGGTGCAAAGTATACAGCCACTGTGATCAATTTGCATTGCCACAGGCTGCACAACTATGAACACCATGAAAGAATAAAAACAAAAAATGCTGAAAATACTCAGCAGGTCAGGCAGCATCTGTGGAGAGAGAGAGAGAGAGATGCTGCCTGACCTGCTGAGCATTTCCAGCATTTCCTGTTTTTATTTCAGAATTCCGCATTTTGTTTTTGTACCATGAAAGAAACCTCATAAGGGCTGACTTGTGAATGGACCTGATTTAAATCCACAATTCTACAGTGTTGAATCAAGCACATATGTCCCTAAAATTCTGAAAGGGAACTGAGGAACATCAAAATGGTGGTAACTGTGTGTGATTCTTGGTGCTACCATATTTTGTGTATCATTTAGCATGTATATTTAACAACACGATTTCAATAAGAATTGCATAAAGTCTGCAGTGAGTGGAGGTGGTCTTTAAACTTTGGTGGGGGAGTAAGACAGGAAATATAGGACTTGTTGCCTGTTATGTGCCCTGTGTGATTTTCTTTTCTGTTTACTCCTGCCGAAGTTGAAAGATCCAGTGCACGTTTTTAAAATACACTGCGGTTGACTTGTTATGCTTTGGTTGTATTTATATTTTTTTCAAGTATTTATCCAATTCCATTTGACAATTAGGGTGGTGTAAGCAGATCAATACTTTCAGGCAGTATATTCCAGATCATAATATATGAGGAAAAAAGTCTAATTTTTTCCCCTCTAGTTCTTTTTGCTAATTATCTTAAGTCTATGTTCTCTGGTTATTGACCCCCTGCTGAGACTGGAAACAGTTTCTCTTTGTTTATTCCATCAAAACCATTCATGATTTTGGACACCTCTATCAAATCTCCTCTTAACCTTCTATGTACCTGAGGTGCTGTTACCTGCAGGGCACTGGACCAGGAGCTGGAAGGTGGGATTAGTTTGGGCGGATAGTTTATTCGGCCGGCGCAGGCACGATGGGCTGAATGGCCTCCTTCTGTGCTGTACATTTTCTATGGTTTTATGCTCTTGGGAAAACAATCCCAGCTTCTGTAGTCTCCCCACATAGTTGAAGACCCTCAGCCCTATATTTTTTGGGGTAATGTTATTAATGTAATTAAACTCGTTTAATTAGAGCTAACACTTGCAGTTGTGTGTAGTGTTTTCATGTGATATAATATATTAGTTTTGTTCTGAGTCCAATTGAAGATGAAATCCCGAAGAATTAGTAAAAAATCTGCATTTAAAAAAGAACCAAATAATTACATTGCTAAAATGTTTTAATCTTCATAAATCATCCCCTGAAATAATTATGTAAAATGGCATCAGTGATGTTAACTAGTTGGTCAAGAAATTACAATGTGAAAATGAAAATTTTGGGTATCAGTGAGAAATACTTGGAAGTAGAGATTATTAGTTGTATTAATAGAGCTGAGAACACTGTTTTAATTGCTGAATTTTGCTTCCCCCACCCCTTGCACCCTCCCGCCCAAAACAAACATGCGTTTTTGTAACTTTTACTTGCAGCAGTTTACTTCAATTACTTCATTTTTTCCCTTCTTAATAAACACCACTAAAACAGATTAACAGTTAAATTGCAACAGGGCATAAATAGGCTAGCAGAATGCGTAGACAGGTGGCAGATGGAATTTGATACAGGGAAGTGTGAGGTGATGCATTTTTGTAGAAGGAACAGCAAGAGGCAATATAAACTTAATGGCACAGTTCTAAAGAGTGTGTAGGGGACAGAGGGAACTGGGGGTTCATGTCCATAGCTCTTTGAATGTGGCAGGACATATTGAGAGAGTAGTTAGCAAAACATATGGGATCTTGGGCTTCATAAATAGAGGTATTGAGTACAAAAGCAGAGAAGTTTTGCTGAACATATATAATGCTCTGGTTAGGCCACAACTAGATTATTGCATCTAGTTCTGGTCACCACACTTTAGGAAGGATGTGAGGGTACAGAGGAGATTTACCAGAATGGTTCTAGGGATGAGGGATTTTAGCTGCAAGGTTAGGTTGGAGAAGCTGGAGTTGTTCTCCTTTAAGCAAAGGGGGTTGATGGGAGATTTGATAGAGGTGTACACGATTATGACAGGTTTAGGTAGGGTAGACAAAGAAAAGGTATTCCCATTAGCTGATGATAGAAGAACTAGGGAACATAGTTTTAAAACTTTGGAGAAGAGATACAGGGGGAATGTGAAGAAGAACTTTTTTATACAGTGAGTGGTAATGACCTGGAACCTGTTGCCTCTAAGGATGGTGGAAGCGGAGACAATGAATGATTTCAAAAGGAAATTGAGTGGGCACTTGAGGGAAATAAGCTTGCAGGGCTATGGAGATAGAAATGGGGAATGGGAGAGACTAGATTGCTGCTTCTGTGTCATAATGACACTATTTATCTCATTGCTGTTTGTGGACCTTGGTGTATGCAAATTGGCTACCATGTTTGTCTGCATTAAAACAGCGACGGTGCTTCAAAAATACTTATTTGGTTTTAAAGTACTTTGGGACATCTTGAGGTCATGAAAGTTGATAATAGAAGACACAGTGGCGCAGTGGTTAGCACCGCAGCCTCACAGCTCCAGTGACCCGGGTTCAATTCTGGGTACTGCCTGTGTGGAGTTTGCAAGTTCTCCCTGTGTCTGCGTGGGTTTTCTCCGGGTGCTCCGGTTTCCTCCCACAAGCCAAAAGACTTGCAGGTTGGTAGGTAAATTGGCCATTATAAATTGCCACTAGTATAGGTAGGTGGTAGGGAAATATAGGGACAGGTGGGGATATGGTAGGAATATGGGATTAGTGTCGATTAGTGTAAAATGGGTGGTTGATGGTCGGCACAGACTCGGTGGGCCGAAGGGCCTGTTTTAGTGCTGTATCTCTAAACTAAACTAAAGACACTCAGGAGAAGGTGCAAAAAAGATTTACAAGGATTATACCAGAGCTCAGGTTGTAACTATCATGAAAGACTGATCTAGCTGGGGCTCTTTTCCCTAGAAAAGAGAAGGCTGAAGGGTAGTCTAATAGAGGTCTTTAAAATTATGAAAGTGTTTGACAAGGTAGATGTAAAGACATTGTCACTGTGGGGCTGTCCAGAACTAGGGGCCATAACTCTTGGATAGTCACTAATGAATCCAATAAGGAATTCAGGAGAAGCTTCTTTACCCGGAGAGTGGTTAGGATATGGAACTTGCTACCGTATGGAGTAGTTCAGGTGAATAGGGTAATGACTGAGGTGGGAGGGGTGCACTCTCTTTTCTAGTCCCACTTCTCTGCAGGTCACAACATATGTTTTAAAAATGTTTACCCAGTTAGCGATTCAGTCAATCATATACTCTTTATCTCAGAATGAAATACACCAAACAGGTTTCTTTAATAAACAAAATTATCAGCTTATTATCAAACAAGACTTATCCAGTAATGAAGCAAAGCATTAACGCACAGATTGAAATATGCAAGTTCCCTTTTTAAATTCCCCACTCACACTGAAAAAGAACAGAAATTCGCTCTGCAGAGGTCTGTTACAAAAAAAGACAAAAGAGAATACTTTGGTCAAATACTTGCTAATTCTGAAGAAAAAAAAGAGAAGCTATGGAAGGAAGTCAGTTGTCCCTTTTGGTCTCTTTTGGTATACAGAGACAGGACACTGGGATCTATTCTAAAGTAGTTCTTTTCAAGTGAGAATTAATCTGGCAAGTTTTTCCAGCTTCTCAGGAGAGATGCAGCACCACGGATTTTAGCTCTCCTACACTGTATCTTTTCAGGGTTTCTTCAAAGAGGTAGAGAAAGAGGTGAGCAGGGTGGTTTTTCCTTGGCAAGATGATCTCTAACTGTCTTCAAAACAGTTCACACCCCAACTGAACTGAAAACAATATCTTCCCCAAACAAAGTCAACCTCCTGACCTCCATAAACTTTTTTATGCATTCATGGGATGTGGGCTTTGCTGGCTAGGCCAGCATTTATTGCCCATCCCTAATTGCCGTTGAACTGAGTGGCTTTCTAGGCTATTTCAGAGGGCATTTAGGAGTCAACCACATTGCTGTGGGTCTGGAGTCACATGTAGGCCAGACGAGGTAAGGACGGCAGATTTCCTTGCCTAACGGACGTTAGGGAACCAGATGGGTTTTCACAACAATGGACGATGGTTTCATGGTCACCATTAGATTAATTCCAGATTTATTAATTGAATTCAAATTTCACTATCTGCTGTGTTGGGATTCGAATTCATGTCCCCAGAGCTCTAGCAACTGCCTCCCCTTAACATGTAACTTCTCTGTAAACATCTTCCCCAGGTCACCAAGGTTTCCATTGTTTATTGAGCTCAAAGCACATGATTTCCAGCACAGGTTATTTTCAAACAGCATCTCAAGTGTCCTTTCAGTGAACTTGGTAAAATAAAACACCATGGAATCTTTTCTGTTTTAACACAAGTCCTCACAAAATTAAAATATTAAAAAATGGAAGCAATTTTGTAACAATAGCATGGATGCATTTAAGGGGAAATAGATAAATGCATGAAGCAAAAATAAATGGAAGGATATGCTGATAGGGTTAGATGAAGTAGGGTGAGAGGACACTCATGTGGAGCATAAAAACCAGCATTGACTTGTTGAGCTAAATGGCCTGCTCAGGGCTTTAATTCTATGGAAAGTATGTTCTTTTTTTTTTCTTTTCATTCTTTCTCTCAGTAATTTAAAATCGTAATGTTATTTTCAGGGTGAACTGAACAATGACCAAGATGTTGTTGATTTCATAATGAATCAGCCGACTATTGTTCCAAGGATCAATTCCAGGATTCTCAGCTCTGAGAGAGAGTACCTGGATTTATCTGCTGATGGTAAGAGCCATTGGTGTCTTTGGCTGGGTTCAGGGTGTTTGATAAGCTGCAAAAGCTTGCTACTTTTAATTTACTTTGAGAATAGTGAATGTCTTTATTAAGCAATTCACTTAAAATGGAAGTTAAATCTACAAATATAAATGGATCCCCAAGAGTAGCTTAATTTCCTTCCTCCACTGGACGTGTTGACTGATTGCAGGCATGCAGCTCTAGGAGCCCCATTTACCCTGCTAAAGTGGTAATTGTTCCAAAACATTGATTATTAAATCAAGTTTAATCTTATGTGCTGTGTGCGTTATTTGGAAATTATGGAGTGGTGCATCTTTAAATTGCAAATACAGCTGGAAGAAAAGAAAAGAGGAAAGTTACTTGCTTGTAAATGATTTAGTTACCTGGAGTTTTTCATGTAACGTTCATTCGTTATAGTATGATACATGAGCCAGTTGCATCCAGCTTGATATCCTTAGCTGAACTATCCATTGGCAGAAATTGGGAAAAATAGGTATGTTGTCTGCCTGTATGTGTTCCCACTTTAAGTTTGAAGAATTTATGTAAATATTCTGCTTTAAAATAGCAGTACTAATATTTTAGGCTGATAACTGTGCAGTGCAAGTCTTTATCATGCAGATTGAACTTTTAGCATTCTGCAGAATTAACTTTACTTGAGCAAATGTGCTTTAACAATGTGTGATTGTAGTTTGAATTAGACAGCGCCCCTTATAAATCCTTAGTGAACTCACGTCTTTTTTACAGGTTATGATGGTGTGGATGACTATTCCCATTTTGCTTTCCTGAAATCTGAGGAAAAATCTGCCGCAGTCGCCAACAGTATCTCTTATTTGTCTAAACGAGGTACAGTATTTGGTGTTGAAGTGATGTCTACTGTTCTTCCATGTTCATATGATGTGACATTTATTTTGCTATTTCCCTTGGTGCTGCTCATGTTAACTCAGGACATGCTGTTTTATAAGGGATAAGAGCACTAATTTATAAACTGCAAAAGTTTCTTCTGCTAAAGTTTTTGTTTAAGGTGACAGTCTAATTGCTATTCAGTAGACCATTGGTTTGATGGAACGGTTAATTAAGAAGCTGCTGCAGGCATTATGGTATTTTGGAGAGATCCTTGATTGGCTAATACATTTCTTTAAAGTATAACATCAAAATTTGAGAGCGACACCTGAAATATGACAAAGCAGTGTGACAGACCGGAGATGTGCGCTAGACATGCAAATTGTCAGCACGTGCAGACATCTCACCTTATTAGATGCAAAACCAAGTGAACCGGAGCCTGAAACTTCTGCTTCCATTCAAATTTGCATAGTCTCCTGATCAAGTGACAAATAAACTCATTGATCTGAACTCTATTTAGTAATTAGACTTTGTGACTTTAAAGGGACACAACTCCACTATAACCAGCTGAATAATACATTGTGCATTCCATTGTTTAACACTTCTAAAACAGCATATTACTTGATTTATAAAAGAAATTGTTGGGAATATTCAGCAGGTTAGGCAACGACTGTGGAGAGAAAGTTAACATTTCAGGTTGGTGACCTTTCGTCAAAACCTGGCTTAATGTTAGCCACAAATGGATCTGATAATATATAAATATTTATCATCTCTTCTAATGTGCACCTGTCATTTGTAAATTGACTAAAGTGTGCAGTATACAATTGCTGATTCCAGTATTCTAGATTAGTCTCTGGTAATCATCTCCAGTTGTGCAGCAGTCAGTGGTATAAAACTGTTAATTTGCTCTCTCTAATGTAGCATGCAGATGCTGAAAATTCGTCTTATTTTAACTGTTCATCCCACACTGTCATTGCAGGAAAGTAATTTTATTTCAGAGATAGTGGGACCAGATGCAGGGATGTGTTATAAATATCTGTCAGTAATTGCTGGACCTTTCTACACAAAATCTAGAAAAGCCCCCTTAACAATTTCCCGCTATGTGTTGGTTACAAACAATTAATATTTCACTTGGAGAAAGCAAGTCAGTTGATGTAGTTCAAGAAAGGAAGGGAATGTAAATAGCGTCTTAATCCTCAACAGGCCTTTTGCATGTTAAATTATATTCTGAGCCATACCACATTCTCACCACTCTAGATAAAGCCGTTTCTTCTGAATTCCCTATTTGATTTCTTGGTGACTATCTTATGATTGCCTCTAGTTTTGCTCTTCCCTACAAGTGGAAACACACTCTATGTCTGCTGTGTCAAAACTTTTCATAATTTTAAAGGCCTCTAATAGGTCACCCTCAGCCTTCTCTTTTCGGGGGAAAAAGGACACAACTGTTCATACTTTCCTGTTAGGTATAACCTTGCATTTCTCTCTCACCCTTGTAAGTCTTTTTTGTATCTTCTCCACTGCCTCTATATCCCTTACCAAGGTTCAATAGACATTTAGTATAACTTTGCTATTTTTCAATTCTATCCCTCTTGAAATAAACCCCAGTTGTTAATGGGCTTATTAACCAACATCGCTACTTTTAGTGATTTGTGTGTTTGTACTTCCAGATCCTTTTGCTCAATTGGCTGAACCATCAGGGCCATGCTGAGATTAGGATAGTTAATATCTCAGCATTAACATCCATGAAAGGAAAAGCTTCTTCAGGCATAAAGAACTCAAAAACTTTAGTTTAGATTGAGCTTGGTTTAATGAACAACTGAGCTCTGCGGTGGCCAGGGATTTTGCACCTATTATACACAACAGTCTCATCAGGAAGTCTATGGAAGCCTCTTTCATCCAGAAGACTTGCAGATAAGTGGACTGTCGTAATCAATATATGCTAAATAACATAATATGGAGTTTCCAATCAGTTGAGCTGGTTGCGGTGCAATTCGCCCCAAATCGGCAACCAGCAGAAAAAAAATCATAGCATTTTAAGCACAAATTAAGTTCAGTGCAAATAGTTTCTGTGATCTTTTGCGCTAGTTTTACAAAGCATGCTGGAAGCTGACCTCACCCACAAAGCTGGCCACCCCCTCCGATCAAATTAATCACCAGGGTGAGAGTCTGCTAATTTGCGGGCCTTCGAAGAGGCTCTTGAAATTAAACTGGTTCTTATGGGCTCATAGGCTTGTTTTAAAGCTTTTGAATATATAATATATTAAACTGAGTACTGTCTGCAGAGACTCATCGACAGGATTGCGGCTGCCTGCAACGTATTTGGCCTAGCCATCAGCCTCAAGAAAACGAACATCATGGGACAGGACGTCAGAAATGCTCCATCCATCAATATCGGCTACCAATCTCTGGAAGTGGTTCAAGAGTTCACCTACCTAGGCTCAACGATCACTAGTAACCTGTATCTCGATGCAGAAATCAACAAGCGCATGGGAAAGGCATCCGCTGCTATGTCCAGACTGGCCAAGAGGGTGTGGGGAAAATGGTGCACTGACACGGAACACAGAAGTCCGAGTGTATCAAGCCTGTGTTCTCAGTACCTTGCTCTACGGCAGCGAGGCCTGGACAAGGTATGTCAGCCAAGAGCGACGTCTCAACTCATTCCATTTTCGTTAACTCCGGAGAATCCTTGGCATCAGGTGGCAGGACCGTATCTCCAACACAGAAGTCCTCGAAGTGGCCAACATCCCCAGCATATACACCCTACTGAGCCTACTGAGATGGCTTGGCCATGTGAACCGCATGGAAGATGGTAGGATCCCCAAGGACGCATTGTCACCGGTGTCAGACCCACTGGCCGTCTATGTCCCCGCTTTAAAGACGTCTGCAAACGTGACATGAAGTCCTGTGACATTGACCACAAGTCGTGGGAGTCAGTTGCCAGTGATTGCCAGAGCTGGCGGACAGCCATAAAGGCAGGGCTAAAGAGTGGCGAGTCGAAGAAACTTAGCTGTTGGCAGGAAAAAAGGCAGAGGCGCAAGGGGAGAGCCAACTGTGTAACAGCCCCGACAACCAATTTTATCTGCAGCGCCTGTGGAAGAGTCTGTCACTCTAGAATTGGCCTTTATAGCCACTCCAGGCGCTGCTCCACAAACCACTGACCACCTCTAGGCGTTTACCCATTGTCTCTCGAGACAAGGAGGCCAAAGAAGAAGAAGACACCAATATAACTAGCAAATGGTTAGGTATACTTTACTAAAATTGGGTACTCACTGGTAGAGAACTAGCCTGTCAGATTAAAAAGCTTATTTTTCAGCGATTAAACCCATTTTCTATAATATTAATCAAACTACACCAAGTTATTACACTTAAGTATAGCGAGGAGTATTTTTTAAAACAAAACATTTATAAAACAAAAAATTACGCTCTAAACCTCTGTTGGATCGTGCTGGTCTGTGGCCGATTGGAAACTTGAAATACAACACTTCTCAAAACTAGCACAGTTAACGCCTGACTCGTCAGTTGTGCCTCAAGTGGAAACTTTACCCCCTTTTGTTAACCTTTTATGGTTGGTTGAAAGCAGCATTCTTGCTAAACTGCGTGGATACAAAGCCGCACAGCAGTCTGGAAGCTACCACGCAGACCTCGTTCTGTAATAAATAATGTGTGGGCACAGGCGAGCAAAAACTTTGAAGGGACCTTGCACTGAAAAAACTGGCTATGCACAATAACTGAACTTAAAGGGTAAAAGAAGTTGGTACTTTCAGTAGCTTGCTGCATATTTCTGCTTCTGTGAAATTATCTTGCTTGTTAATAAATTTGATAGATCCTACTGCCTTTTACAATTATGGGAGAACATGGGCATGCCCTGTATTCTACAGTGGGCTATATTGGCCTGGATCTTCGTGGCAGCAGCCTAGCTGTGGCTTATGCTGCTGACTGCCCAAAAAAGTATGAAATTACCTGGTTCGTAGTTTGCAGAGAGAACTTCCTGTTCTTCCTGCAACAGGGCCTCCTGTCGGGACAAGAAATGTGGGGTTCCAGCGCAGCGCCTTGCCGACAAGGGCACACCCACTTTTGATGTCACGAGCTGAATACATGTCCCTTGAGGTCTGTGTTCAGCTCAATGACAGGTAAGTTGTTTTCAATGATTTTAATGATTTAAACACACCATTAAAGGGAGCAATTTTAAACAGAAGCAGAAAATAGAACAATCCCGTTCCGTTCTTGATATTTTTACCATTAATCATTAAATACGAATAGCGCCTCGAGCAACAGCTGGGACTATCTCATTTGAGTAAAATAAGCTCGACAGATTGTACTATGCTTGAAACTTATAAGGATGAAAACAGTGAATTCAGTTTTTTTTTAGCAGCAGAGGTCTTTTTTACCTAATGGACCTTTCTGCCTTTATGACTGATGACCTGAACAGAATTAAAGAACTGGGCTCCTCTCTCTCCAAAGAGATGGCCAAACTAACCTGTAATTTTAAACTGGGCTTTGGAACATTCGTAGACAAGCCAGTCTCCTTTTATCAAAATAACTAATGATTTAGCTGATCCTTGCTGGTATGAAGTTTACATAATCCCTGCTGCTTCATCAAAGCAGGGACTTGTATACCTGTTGCATTCCAGTGGAGCGCTTTGGGGGTGCCGGGGGAACCCGGGGGAAGGGTGCCAGGTGTGCCTGTGGGGAGTTAGTGGTGGTGGCGGTGGGGGAGCCGGGTGTGCCAGTGGAGAGCTGGTTAAGGGGGGTAGCGTGGGGAAAGAATCGGTAGGGGAGCTGGGTGTGCCAGCAGGCAGCCGGAGGAGTGGGAGTGTTTTAACACTTCTGGTGTTCTGTGCTTAAAGATACGTTCCTGAGCAGGCTCTGTGCCTAGTTGTATCAGCCCGAAAAAGATCATTGTGAAAACATGTATAACTTCTGAGCAATCAGCCCAAGTTCCCAATTTACAGGGGCCTGCCCCTTTGGAAACCGGCCAAGCAGATCATTCAGCATGCGCCCGGAATTCTTTGAGGCGCACTGCAAGTT
The DNA here is from genome assembly GCF_036365525.1 of Heterodontus francisci. NCBI lineage: Eukaryota > Metazoa > Chordata > Chondrichthyes > Heterodontiformes > Heterodontidae > Heterodontus > Heterodontus francisci. The sequence continues at coordinate 37,927,319 of NC_090381.1, forward strand.
GCGGTGTTTGGCGCAAGTGTGATCGCCGGATGTTGTGATGCTGTTGTGACCCTCAACAGCAGCGAAAGGCTCGGCTATCGCCGTCTTGCCTCCGCAAGATCTGGACCATTGTAACTATTAGGTAGTTATTAGTCCCATGGCGCACTACTTTCAACACTGATACAGGATGCAAGTTTCAGTTTATTGGCGTCTCAAGACTGCTTATGAAAGCCATTATTTTTAAGAAGGATTAAAGAAAGATTGGGAGCAAGCACACACCATAATATAAGCACACTCGCTTCAGAAAAGATCTGAGATTGTTTCCTCACATATTTTTAGAAATTTCTGGCTCGAGGTACATCATCCACATTATGCTGGATCCTGTTATCTGCCAGTTTTGTCTTTCTATATTATGTTATGACCAAGGTGGGAGTAATGCACTGTTACTCCACAGGCCATAGCATATTATTAAAGTTTCTCACCTACTGGAAAAATAGTCAAATTAAACACACAATTTTCCCCCCAGAATAAAGCACACCAAACTAGGTTTCTTTAAACAACAACAAAATTATTTATTAATAAACTAAGTTTTAAACAATAATGAGAACTCTAGATGTGAAAGGATTCTTTTCAAACTTCTTATTCTTCCTAAGCCTCAGGCACACACATTCAAACAAAAAATGGTTAACTGGGGAAAAAGGCTGTTTTGGTTTACAGCTGTTTCTTAGGAATAAAAAGGAAAAAATAAAATGATTGAATTTATCAATTTCAGGTAGGATGTTTCCGGTAAGGTGAGGTGTCCCAGAGTTGAATAGTCGGATGCCACTTGAAGTCTCTCCTGGCAAGGTTGATGAATAGTCTGTAATGGGTAGGCTTTCAAGGCAATTTATCTGCAGCAGGCATCACACAGATCTTTCAGCAAAGGGTCTACTTGTTTAAAAGTAGCAGTCTAGCAATAGAAGCTTTCTTGATTTTTCAGGCTCTCCCAAAACACATGAGGCAACAGGAAACATTCTTGAGGCAGGGATTCTTCAGAGACTGGAGGAAATAGGAATCTGCTACCTTTAAAAATGCAGGGCTTCCTCTCAGCAAAGCAGTTTTCCTCCAGAGTGTAGCAAATCCTCTTTTCCTGGGTCCTTTTTCTCTCCAGGCAGACCACAGTCACACCTCAAATGTAGGATTTCTTTCCAAGAGATGCAAGTCTTCCTTTTTTAGAGAAAGTTCTTTTTCTCTAGTCTGCAGGCAAGTCCCAACCAGACTTCACTGCCTGCTGCCTGTCCAGCTTACTGGTCTTTCGCAATGCAGAAGTGAAACCAAAACTTTAACATTAAGTCATGTGACCTGTCATTTCCATCTGTTGAGTTGTTTGAAACAGGTGTCTTGCAGTCTGTCCCACTCAGTTCAAACACCAAGTTTCAGCATTCAATGTTCACAGGATAAAAACTTTTTCTCAGTTTTTAAACACACCCAGAATTCTTAGCTTTCAAATAAAAAATAAAACTGTTGTGACTTTTAAGAGTGCTATGAATTGAGACAGGGTGTGTTGACCCATGGAAATTGTCGCCTGTGGTACTTTATTTTCCTAGCGTGCTGTGTATAATGTTATTTGTATATTCTTTCTCTTTTCTTCGCTAATATACCAGCTGCCAATTCTTAATTTTTCTGTTCACAGCTTTTTTTGCATAAATATTTTATAAGTGCATAATTTCCTCACTTTTATGCTTTTGGAGGATGTGGGTGTCACTGGCTAGGCCAGCATTTATTGCCCAACGCTAATTGCCCTTGAGAAGGTAGGGGTGAGCTGCGTTCTTGAACTGCTGTGGTCCTTGTGTTTATATGTCTTGTGTAATATTCAGGCATTGTCTTTTGCTCTTCCTTGCAGTGTGTACATTTTTCCTCAATTCCTGGCAGCTCCTGTGACAATATCCCATACAGATGATGAATACCACCACGAGTGCCTCTTTCTCACTGCATTTGGGGCACTTATCCTGAAAATCTTGTTGCTACACTACACTTGCTGTCCATCATTACAAATAGCATTTTTGTTGCACTTGAACCATTCTCCATCACGCTTGTGCATTTCACATCTGCATTAATAATGTTTTGGAGATACATTAAATGGTTCATTAGCTGCTTGAGAAGTGCTAAAAGGATCATTACAGGTGCGCTGTGAGTGGCTGATATTTCTTTATTACCTCCAAACAAAATTGCTTTCTTAGCAATTGTACATTTTCAGAACATGAGTTTCTGCATTTTAATTAGCAGTTTATGATAAACGTTAAAAAATAAACTGCCTTGTATTTTTCACAAATGTAGGATTTGTAAGATTTTGGTCTTCCAGCTACAGTCCATCATTCAATGTACAGCATGGCCATGAAGGGGGTAATCCTGCAGATTAGATGTGGTATTTCGACCATTATTATTTTTCGATTGGTTCATTCCCATCTGTTACCTGTTATAAGATTCCATTATAATTTAGTTTTCTCCATTGTATCTGGACAAACGTGAGTGTAATATTACATTTAGAATTGACCTGGGGAGGTTGGGTGGTGGTGTATAGAAGTCTGACCCAGTGGTTTAGTTCTGATGCAACCAGGAAATAAAAATTCCTTTGTGCTGGTGTGGAGAATTGACTTCAAGGTTATTTGTATGAACTTGCTTCCTGTAGCAATCTATGTGGATTGCAATATGAATCTGATGCTAGGTTGGAGCCATGCAAATGTTATGGAGGATGACAAATTGAATTTGATATTTCTTGACCGGTGGCTTCTGTTTTCTCTTGGCCTGTGAATAGCTTTTTCACATGGTTTGCTTTATGAGCAAACAGTCAGTTTGTTTGTTTAAAAAGTCAAAAATAGGAACAAATAATAGATTCCAAAAATATCAACTGTTTTTATTCAATATTTCACTGAATAAAAGGGAACAGTGTTTTTGGGTTATGGGAAAGAATTATTAATTACGTATATATAGAAGCAGCTTGAAAGAAAATCCAATCGTTTCAATGCATGATCATAACTCACAATTGTCCTGTCTGTTGACTTTGCAGTCCTTGAATCTTTGATACATCATCCCACTCTATCTGAACAAAAAGGAGATATTTTTGCCAAGCAAGAGCAGGATGAATTCTTACCAGGTCAACCTGGATAACTTGTACTTCTACACACCTCCAAGTGACTGATTACAGATCTGGTCATCTGCCTGCCCACATTGTGGTTGGCTGATACTATGTGGAGGCAGGGTGGTTGTGCTGGTGGGCTGCAGAAAGGAGTTGGCTTTAAAAAGTTGAATTGTGCAAGTCAGCAATCAAATCAGTTTTTTTTCCTTAGAAATGAAAGTTCACTTTATTTAAATCAGAAATTTAAAGTCCAGCTTGGATTTCAAATGAAGTCAGTTCCGACAGACATATCAATGTTGCTAAATTATTTGGTCTGATTGTTTAAAACTATTTTCAAAAAATTTCTGCAGACAGCATTTGATTTAACCCTGTGTTTCTCCGCATCTTTAGAATTTCTGTGCTGAAACATTTTTCCTTCGGGTTATTTGGTTTCCAAAATGGGGGGAGGGGGCAGGATTTTTTCTGTTATTTTGATGCTACAGGCTCTAATGTCAGGCAACGGAGTGCCATGTGTTAAACGTGGCTGTGGCTTGACACTGCGATAAATTTGACTTTATTCTGCTATTCATGTTTTTTTATTTCTTATTTTGTGTCCTTTATGCTTTTGTGCAGGAATGTCTTCAAGAGAGATCTATGGTAACTTTCTGCTCTATTTGTTAGTCTGATTCCAATATCTACTTCAATGCAATGCATTTTCATGTTTTCCACTCAATTGCTTTATTATTGGGTTTTAGTGCAACTGCTCAATTCCGCATACATTCAGGACTCTTATTAAAATATATTGGACTGTTTAAGAATCAAAACCTCAGCTCGCATATTTTAATTAACTGAATTACTGTCATGCAAATTTAAATATAAATGGAGGAGAGAAGGCACAAGAATATTTGGCCCATCCATTTTAATTAAATAAAATCTAATGACCATTTTCAGACATGAATTAATTTAACGTGAGGGGCGTGAAGTTTTATTTGGCAACACAGTTTGAGCAGCTGCCTGAGATTTGGCCTTCCCCATCTGTACCATTTTCACTGAAACTTTCTGCTCAATTTCCTGGTGGGGAGCTCTTAGTGGCTCAATTGGTGAATATACTTTGTGGTGTGGCACGAAAGCTGTATGGAACCGGAGGGTATTGGGTTCATTCTCTGCTCTGTGCGATGTTTAGCCAACATCAGTTAGGTGCGACAAGTTTACAAATGCCCCGAGATGTGAAGGAGAAAAAACTGGGCCGAATTCTTCGAGTTGAGGACTGTCCATGACCTTGCTAGAAAATGTGCATCTGTGGGTATTTAACAAGGATCGGATTGAGTTTAGCTGTAATGCCAGCCAAGGTCAAATAGCACTATCTCGGGTCACTTGAAAAAAGTTATTTGAGTGACAGCTAGTACCACGTCAGGGGTGGAGGGGTAAGGTGACAATTTCATTTAAAAACTCCATGAATTGCAAGGATGCATTTTGGAAATTCGTCTACCACATAAACATGCATACAATATACAGTGCTATTTTTGAGCTGAAATTCTCTATTATGCAATTGAGTGGAAGAATAATTCGCTGTGAGCTAATTAATCTTGCACCATACTAACATGATGGATTATTTTCACAAATTCATGTGCTATTATTGTTTCAATGCAATAATGATGTCTTAAAAATGTTAGAAGAACAGGGAGGTGGGAGCAATGACAATAGTGTTTGCATGCCATATCTCTAATATTTGGTACTTTATTGTAAAATTTGCTGACTCTTCACTGTATAGTCCATGTTACAATGTTAATGCATTATTAAAGCAGTACTCTGTGTCACCATCCTAGGCTTCCCCCTTCACCTTAATAGACATAACTGCATGACAGTTGATGTTCATTGCTAAACTTGAAGCAGCTATTATCCTGTTACTTTGTATTTTATCCCCTCTGATCTGAAATGCCCCTTACAGTCAGAATGGTGAATGCAAAATTAATCCTGCTGCTCGTAATGAACACATAGCAGGCTGGCACTAAATCGGATAGAATGTAGGCTGGAATGGATGCAGGTAGCACACATGCCAAATCTTTATTGCCAACCTTTGTTGCAAATGCAGATGCAACCTCAGCAATCCTGTTTCAAGTTATCATTCGAGTTGTTTCTTATTTAAATGACAGTTTTTCAAGGCGTAGGTTCCTGGATATGAACTCAACTGAAGACTTTCTTTCTAAACAGGTCTTCAAGTAGTGTTTTGGTACATTTCTTCAGGTTTAAGCCTTAGCACTGATCTGTAACTAACAAGCTACTGAATTGTACAGTATGTTATTAAACGAAAATCTGTAAATGTTGGAAATACACAGCAGAACTTTCAGTATCTGAAAAGATGGTTCAAATTTCAAACAGAGACCTTTCGTAAAAACTGAAAAAAAATGCAGCTAAGTCCCCTAATTAAATTAGTCTGACATAGAGACCAACCTCTTCCTATTTCAGCTCAGATGAGGATTCTCCAACCAAACCATTAACATGATGCTGGCAGACCACTATGTTTATTGAGCATTTTTCATATTTTCCTTATTAGTTTAGGGTGGAAGTGAGGAAGAAATTTAGATTTAGTCTGTAAGTATGAGGCTAGACTCACTGGGCTACATTTTACTCAGTAGCGGATGTAAACAATGTCGCAGAGCCGCTGCGGTATTCAGCGCGGCAGCTGGCAGCTCATTTAAATGGCCGGGGCGGACCACCTACCCCGATGACGTGGATGGGGTGGGTGGTCTGTCCCCGGCAATGGCATTAGCAGCCTTTGCGCAGGTGCTGATGCCATTTTTAAAGGGCTTTGAGCCCCTCCATTTAATTTCAAAATTCAAAGAAATAGGTAACAAAAATTTTTAGAAACATTTAATTTGCCCCTCTCCCACCCCCACAATAACCATGCAGTGCATTACTTACCCTAATGAGTACTAATGCTATGGAAGACGAGTTACTGGAGTGTGTTAGGGATGGTTTTCGAGAGCAGTATGTTGAGGAACCGACTAGAGAACAGGCGATTTTAGATCTAATATTATGTAATGAAAAAGGGCTAATTAATAATCTTCTTGTAAAAGAACCTTTAGGGATGAATGACCATAATATGATAGAATTACATTATGTTTGAAAGTGAGGCAGTTCAATCTGAAGCCAGGGTGTTAAATTTGAACAAAGGAAATTATGAAGGTATGAGGGGCAAATTGGTTGAGGTGCATTGGGAAAATACATTAAAAGGTATGACAGTACATAGGCAATGGATAGTCTTTAAAGAAATATTACATAGTTTACAACAACTATACATTCCTTCAAGGCACCAAAACCCCAAAAGTAAAGGCAGTTAACCATGGATAACAAAGGAAGTTAAGGATTGTATGCGATTAAAAGAAAAGGCCTATACAGTTGCCAGAAATAGTAGTAAAGCTGAGGATTAGGAGGATTTTAGAATACAGCAAAGGAGAAGCAAGAAACTGATAAAGGGAAAATGGAATATGAATGTAAGCTAGCAAAAAATATAAAAACGGACTGTAAAAGCTTCTATAGGTACGTAAAAAGGAAACGTTTGGCTAAGACAAATGTGGGTCCATTACAGGCAGAGTCAGGAGAATTTATAATGGGGAATAGAGAAATGGCAGAGCAGCTAAATGATTACTTTGTGTCTGTTTTCACTGAGGAAGATACAAGAAATTAGAGAATTAGAGATCCAAGGGATTAGGGGGAGTGAGGAATTGAAGGAAATTAGTATTAGTAAGAAGGTTGTATTGGAGAAATTAATGGGGCTGAGGTTGATAAGTCCCTGGGACCTGATATTCTACATCCCAGAGTGTTGAAAGAGGAGCTGTGGAGATAGTGGATGCATTGGTGATCATCTTGCAAAATTCTATAGATTCTGGAATGGTTCCTGCAGATTGGAAGGTCACAAATGTCACCCCACTGTTTAAGAAGAGTGAGAGTGAAAACAGGGAATGACAGACCTGTTCGCCTTACATCAGTCATTGGGAAAATGCTAGAATCTATTCTAAAGTATGTGTTAAATGGACACTTGGATAATAATGATCTTATTGGGCATAGTCAACATGGATTTATGAATGGGAAATCATGTTTGATGAACCTGTTGGAGTTTTTTCAGAATGTTACTTACAGAATTGGTAAAGGGGAGTCAGTGGACGTGGTATACTTGGATTTTCAGAAGGCCTTTGATAAAGTCCACCAGAGGAGGTTGGTTAGCAAAATTAAAGCACATGGGATAGGAGGTGATATACTGGCATGGATTAAGGATTGGTTAACAGGCAGAAAACAGAGAGTAGGAATAAATGGGCCATTGTCGCGTTGGCAGGCTGTGACTCGTGGGGGTATTGCAGGGATCAGTGCTTGGGCCCCAGCTGTTCAATTTGTATCAATGTTTTGGATGTGGGGACCAAATGTAGTACTTCCAAGTTCGCGGATGACACAAAACTAGGTGGGAATGTGTGTTGTGAGGAAGATACAAAGCCGCTTCAAGGGGATTTGGAAAGATTTAATGAGTGGGCAAGAACGTGGCAGATGGAATATAATATAGAAAAATGTGAGGTTATCTGTTTCGTAGGAGGGATAGATGTGCAGAGTATTTTTTAAATGGTAAGAGATTCGAAAGTGTAGAGGTATAAAGGGACCTGGATGTCCTTGTCAATAAGTCACTGAACGCTCACATGCAGGTGCAGCAAGCAATTAAGAAGGCTAATAGTATGTTAGCCTTTATCGCAAGAGGATTTGAGTACAGGAGTAGTGAAGTCTTGCTTCAATTGTATAGAACCTTGGTTAGACTGCACCTGGAGTACTGTGTGCAGTTTTCATCCCTTTAGGAAGGATATTATTGCCATAGAGGGAGTGCAACGAAGGTTCACCAGACTTGTTCCCGGGATGGCGGGACTGTCCTATGAAGAGAGATTGGGGAAACTGGGCCTGTATTCTCTAGCGTTTCGAAGAATGAGAGATGATCTGATTGAAACCTACAAAATACTTAAAGGGATAGGCAGGGTAGATGCAGCTAAGATGATTCCCCTGGTTGGGGAGTCTAGAGCCAGAGGATATAAGGGATACTGTGGGAGCGCGGGTAAGTGGATCTGAGTCCACGAAAAGATCAGCCATGATCTTATTGAATGGCGGAGCAGACTCAAGGGGCCAGACGGCCTACTCCTGCTCCTAGTTCTTATGATCTTATATGATTTCAAAATAATGGGGAAGCCACTTAGGACAGAGATGAGGAGAAATTTCTTTATTTAGAAGGTTGTGAATCTTTGGAATTCTGTACCTGTGGAAGCTCAGTCACTGAGTATGTTTAAAGCAGAGATTGACAGATTTCTAAATAGCAATGACATAAGGGGATTTGAGGATAGTGTGGGGGAAAAAGGCATTGAAATGGATGATCAGCCATGATCGTATTGAATGGCAGAGCAGGCTCGATGGGCTGAATGGCCTACTCCTGCTCCTATGTTCTCACCACCACCCCCCCCATCACCAAACACTTCCCCTCCCACCTGACCTTCCCCTCCTTCCAAGTACATAAACTTTAAACTCTAACCCTTCGCACCAGCCCCTAAACCAATTAGATTAATTTGACCCTGCTCCCCCCCACCCCCCCGCCACCTGCACTGAAAAACTTACCTGCTGCCCCCTCCCCATCAGTGTTCCACCTCGGATTCCTGGATGGGGACCCAAAGGCACGGGAGTGCCAGCCACTGGCACCAATTAAGCAGTGGGATGGAAGGTAATTAATTCCTTTATTTAAATTTATCTACATATGTAAAGTTCGCTCCCATTGCCGAGCGTCAGGGGTGCCGCCAATATCGGGCCAGGCTGGCGTCGAGGCCTGTGGCAAGTCTCTGCTGGAGGCAATTTCCGACCTCCCCTGCCACAACCCCCAATGTTGGGGGGGGGGGTGGGTGGTGGTGGTGGGTGCTGTAAAATTCAGCCCTTTTTAAAGGTTATCTTTTTTCCCTCCCTTTCTATTGGTTACCTTGCACTATTCACAGGCAGGTTGGGAACCTATTCCTAGGTCTTTATTAGTACAGCTCTGAAACCAGCTATGAGAAGCTGAGCTAAGGTGATCTTCACTCTTTTTAAATTTTTTGTTGCCTTACCTTCTTATGAGGCAGTGCCTGGTCTCCACTCTGGACTTCTGCATGATCAGAAAACTAATCTAGGTGACAGCCTGAAAGAAGCGAGAGACAACTCCAACCTGCTGTGCAGGATAGTGCTCCAGTGCCCTGCCAAACAAGTATTTCATTGAATGCTGCAGGCTGTTTGCATTCACTTACCTGACATGCCTAAAGCCTTGGTACCGTGATGCTAATCATTTTGATTTTTGTGCATTGTTTTGTCCTGGGCTCCGATGGAATATATTTTGAGCAGATTACTTGAAATTTTCAGCACTGATTATATTCCATTATCTTTTGCATGAAAAGCACTCTTTGAGAAGGTAAAGTCCTGTTCATTTTATTCCACACACCATTAACCAATGAAATTAACCACTGCGATATGCACTGAGCTCTATGACAGTGCTTCCATGAAGTTGATTACTTCACGTAATATTTTGGTTTTGATCCATCTAAAGGAAATTGGATAAATACTTGAGAAGGAAAATTTGCAATGCTGTGGGGAAAGAGCAAGGAAGTGGGACTAATTGGATAGCTCTTTCAAAGAGTTGGCACAGGCAGGATGGGCCGAATGGACTCATTCTGTGCAGTAAGATTCTATGATCCAGAGTAGCATGCATTAACATTTTATGCTATTTTTTATTCTTTGGAGATTGTGCAGCCTTTGGTCACTGCCTAGCTGAAGAAAATAAACATTTCCACATGAGGCATCATGGATGCACACCTGTGCCCTGTGTCTCTTTTAGCAGAGCCATGGTAGCTGTAGCTACCAAAATACTAGGTCAATGGTTAAATTTTTAAAGTTATAAACCTGGCCATCCTACCTATCTACCGATAGCAAACCTCAGTGCAATACTGCATTTGTCAAATATGGTAAACACGATGAAGGTTAAGATGGGACATTTGCAAAGGTTAATGGAATGTGGGTTGTAAAAATGATGAGATGTATAATTTTGTTGTGTAAAAGATGACATTGTCCTTAGCTATACTTTCAACTCCAGTGAAAGTATTGAACAGGCATGTGTTATGCAAGCTATTTGAAAGTCTGTCAAACTTGTGATGTATTCAAGTATTCAGCCCAAGTTCTTAATAATACAGTGAAATGTCAGAAAACCACACCTCCTTTGTTCCTGCATCATTACTCACCTCAGAGACCAGATATATGATCTACACTAAGGTCTCTGGTAATTTAAATGGGTGGGCGATCCAGAGTGGTGTGAGCCAGATTTTAACCTTATAAGCATAACTTTCTGATTTAGAATGCTCCTACTAAGCATGTTGCTGTTGACCACCACTGACTCTGATTTGAACCCAGACAGTCAAAGCTTTTGAATCTCTGCATGTGTATTATTGTCCATCGTGTGTCATTACAGCAGTTGAATGCATGTGACACTGGTTGCTCCAAGATATGAAATTCCACTCACTGGAGGGTCATGACCTTATGTCTTAGTGGTCAGATTAAATTTGAGATCCTGATCACCAATCTCAGTTTGTTTTCATTTGGACAAAGTCAATTACCACCAAATTACATGACCACTAACAGCAGTAACATAATGCGCACAGTAACTGCGATGCCATTGGTTTTTAGTTGTTGCATGACGAGGGAAATACCCATTCAGTTTCTGTGTTGTCTTTATCTTGTTTTCCCCTGGCTAGTTGAATACAAACACAATTGGCAAGAGATCGGTATTTTGTTTTAAAAGTAGTGAAGTGCACAGTATTCATTTTCTTTTCCTCATATGGATTTTTAGATGATAAGTATGTTCGTCCGCTTACATTCTGGATCATTGGAGATTTTGATGACCTTTCAGGGAGGCAGTTACTGTATGAATCCCTTAAACATCTGGTAAGATTAAAATTATGCCAGTATCTTACTTTCTGCCCAGGATGTCTGTGCTGCATTCTGCACACATTGTTCTTTGTTAATACCCTCTGCTATAATGACTATCCATTTGTCTCCATAGATATAAGGGGTTGAATTTTATGAGGGAGCCGCAAATCACAGTGGCCGCCACTGATCCCCCGTGATATTTTGCGCAGGGGCTCGTTTAAATGGAGGTGGCGGGACGGCTGCGCCCGGCAATGGCACCCGGCGCCACCATGCAGGTGCCTGCGCCATTTTTAATGGACTTCAAGCCCTGACAGATGATTTGAATGTTTAAAGGGAACATCACCTTTAAATAAAAACAGTAAAGTACATGTCAAAGCCCCTCTTCCAACCCCCGCCCCAATCATCAGCCAGTAAATTTACTTCCCTCCGCACCCCCCCCCCAACCCCAGCAAAACATTTTTGCCGGTCCTGACCTTTCACCCCCAAACTTTATGATCTCAGCCTTTCAACCCCTTTCCACCATCCCCTCAACCAATGGAATAAGTTTCCTCCACTCGCCCCCACCCCCCCAACCCCAGACCTGAAAATTAAACTCCTTCCCCCTCCCCACCAGTGTCTCACCTTGAGTCTCCAAATGGGGATCGGAAGGCGCGGGACTTCCAGCCACCAGCCTAAATATCAGCATGGGACAGCCGCCTGGTCCAGGTAAGTTAATTAACATGTATTTGCATTAATTTTATTAGGCAAATGAAGGCTCCGCCGCTCTGCGGCTGGGAGGGCCGCAGCGAGGCCTTGCCACGCTGTTAAAATGTGGCGAGGCCTTCTTGGCATCAGGGGTCGAGACAGGCCCCTCCTGGAAGAATTTTCTGGGCCCCCCCTGCCACGACCCTTGACGTCAGTGGGCTGGTAAAATTCAGCCCAAGATGTAGGGGCTGGTTGCTCAGATTGGTCATATATGCATTATATAAAATAACAAACGGTCAAGAGATTAATCCAGTGCTTTGTGAGGGAATTTCCCATTCCAATTTAGGATTGTACACACATTTATAACTTATGGCCTTGTTGCATTTGTTTTTCACTCCTTACCATCTCTTATTCGATATGCAATGAAAGCACTTTGTACAGATGTTGTTTGCTCTCTAATTTCACTCATGACGAGAAAATGCTCTGGTCTTGTCTCTGTGCTTCTCTAGCACACAACTGAGTTTGAGAACTCATTGTGTAGCTAATTGTGATAATTACTGAGTTCCCTTGGCTTGCTTTAACAGTTGATAACATTTATTTGACGATTTCTTCACTGGACAATATATAATGGAAATGGGGTAGAATTTTGCTCTTTGGATGAAAAGAAAGGTTGGATGTTCAACTTAATTTATATTTCTGCCTTATGTTAGCAACCCAATGCACATTAATGGAGCTGGGAATTGAGATCTTTGCATTCTACAGCTGAGGGAGTCTGTGTTCTCACTGAAATTGAGATTCATCTCACTGTCTTACTCTACTGGGTTCTCTCTTAGGAGCTCAAAACAACATTTTCTTAACCTGTATAGGTCTACCCTTCCTCATAATCTGCAGGCTTTTAAAATCGAAGCTTGGCATCACCTAACCAGCATTTCTTGATTTATCTCATCTCATCTTTTCAATTCTGGTGGTGCTCTGCACTGTGGTCCTTAGTCCTTTACCTAGGTTTCTTGAAAGATAAACTATTAAATTATATGCAACATCTCTGGTACTGAAGTTTTATGTTTTCTTTTAAAGGAGACAGTTTTTTTTTGTACTTCTGCAAGTCTGTTTGTGTGCTGTTTTGCAGAAATCCAGCAATAATTTAAGGATTGGCCTGATAAACAATCCAAGCAGTGAACCCACCAAAGAGAACACAGTTATTGCCAGAGCCATTTGGGCTGCGCTTAACACACAAAATGTTAATAATGCCAAGAACTTCATCACTAAACTGGCAAAAGAAGAGACTGCAAAGGCATTGGCCGAGGGGGCAGACATCATGGAATTTGCTGTTGGAGTAAGTGATGTTTCTCACTTGTGTGTATAGGGCTAGCAGCTTTCCATTTTCTTCAGTTGATGGACTTGGGCAGGAAATGTTGACCGTGTGCAGTCAGACGCTTAATTTTGTTTGAGAAACTGTTTTGTGATTTAAGAACGGGCCTTCTATGAGCTGTAATTGCATCGCAAGAATAGTACATCTAATTGCCCATTGATATTGCTCAGTTTCCAGCAGTTGATACATGGGTGTTGCTCTTGCTATAGAGAGCCATTTTATTCAATGTGCTGTTTTGCTGTGGTGCTGCCATGTTCCTACAGGCCTTCCATTGCCTAAAGGCACAGAATTGTTGTACACTGTTTAACTGTGAGGTACTGGCAGCTAAATCTCACAGTTTTTAACTTCCATTTGAACTGTGACTTTTTAGTGTAACTTTCATGCTAGCTTAGGAATCAGATCCATGCTACATGAGCATGTTACTTCGAGGTGGTATGAACTTGCAGCACAGAATGCTGTATTTTCCATTTATAATAGGTGCACCTTTGATTATGCATGCTCTTGAGAAATAAAAAGAATGAAGTAGTACTTTTGTTCTTGGTTTAGTTAATGCTGGAATCCCATTCTGTGACAGAAAAATTGTAATAGGATAGGACACCAGAATGAACTAAAGCAGAAACAAATTTAACTAATGCTGGCATCCAGAAGTTAGTAACGTTTTCTTATCTCAGTTTCCTGCACACAGTACAACATGATTTTGCTGTAAATCCTTTTATTTGAGAACGGATGAGCTTTTTTTTTCAGAAAAAGAAAACTTTACATGCTCCTTGGAGTTAATTTTCCAAATATTGTGCTGTAATTACCCCCTCGATACAATCCCAACCATGTTTCTGTGCTGCAGAGCTCAGCCCAGCTCAACTGTAATGTAAAAAGCATATATGTAGAGCAGACTATAGGCATTTGCAGCCTCACTTCCAACACTCCACCCTATATTGGCAGCTCTGGCTGCTCTACATTTTGGAGATCACATGCTCTCAGCTGTCCATTGAGACTGGCTGTGGCTGCTGCCTGCATTGCCGTTCACTTTTAGAACTGATGCTGATTCTGTTGTGAGAGATCTGGAGGTAATTGCAGTTACAGATCACTAACTGAAAAGGACATAGTTGTTTAAGACCTCTGAAGTAAAGAAAACATAGAATTGGAGAGAGTGTGATAGAAATAAATGCTGAGAGAAAGGACATTCACCAACACAGAGTGAATAACAGAAAAAGAGAGGGAAGACAGTAACAGCGAGAAATTAGGTAATTAACAAGAACAGCACTTGAAAGGTTGAGAATAACAGAGAAAATTAGAATAAAAGAAATTAGAAAACCACCAAACACCTTATCCAAGACAACCCCCACCTTTTCTTGGGTCTCTTAGCCTGACCTCACCCTTACAGGCCTGAAACGTGCCTTTAGATAAGTTCTGAAAAAACCAGTAATTCATGGAACATACACCCCATAAGCCAAACTATCTGTGAGCAGTGTCAAAGAGAACCTATTGTTCAACGGAGCATGGAAGGTCAATAATTTACCATCTGTTTTAATCTTTACTTTCCACCAAAGCTTTGCTTGATCTGCTTCTCTGTTCTCTTCTGTAGGGTATGGACAATGCTGGCTTCAAAAAGAGGTTTGAGACTCTGAATGTGGATTTCATTTTGTCGCACAGTTCTTTCTGCAAGGATGTAGTGAAATTGAATAGAGGGCAGAGGGCCGTTATCAGCAATGGACGAGTAAGTATTTTGTTAGTTTCAGTTGAAAAGAAAGTCAGACAAGTTCAGGTTTTTATTTGGCATTGACGATTTGGTGTATGTACTTGGTCTGCAGACGATACCATATCCATGCTTAGCATTTTTAATAATGGACCAAGATCATGCTCTACCCCACTTAGCGCATCATTGACCTAGATGTAGCTCTCAAACTGCCTGTTGGTATTAAGACAAATGCAAAATACTGCAGCTGCTTCCAATCGGAAATAAAAACTGAAAGTGCTGGAAATACTCAGTAGGTCCAGCAGCATCTGTGGAGAGAAAAACTGAGTTAACATTTCAGGTCAGTTACCAGTTCTGATGAAAGGTCATTGACTTGAAACATTAACTCTGTTTGTCTCTCCACAAATGCTGCCTGACCTGCTGAGTATTTCCAGAATTTTCTGTTTTTATTATGTTTGATATTAAGATCTGGCTCAGTAAAACTTTTTCCACTGATACTTTTGCTCCAGCAGCACTTCTAAGCCTCCAGCTTCAACTCTGTCAGCCTTCCAGGCTGCTGTCTGACCGGAGTTGGGAAGAGTGTAAGCTCAGTGTCCTCAAACCTCAACTTTTCTTCTTCCCCACATTTATTCTGGTATCTAATCAGCCACTTTCTGCCTCCAGTCTTACCCATCCCCTTCCTTTGCCAAAACCCTCATTTGCAGCTAAGGGTTGATGGCTTCAACTCTGGCTCCCCCCCCACAAAGTTCACCTGATCAAAAACATTGCAGTATGTGTTTTAACGTATCGGGTTACCTTTTCCAATGGAACCCTTCATCAGATCAGAAAACTGAAATGCTTTTTTCTCTTTTGCCATGTAGATCATTTAACTGAATTGCATAGGTCTTTGAAGTGAATTAGGCATGATGGCTCAACTATCTGTATCCATTTAAAATGATAAAGGTGCAGTTCAGTTGGGTGATTAATATTGGTCACCTCTGACTCTTCCCTTCGGTTCCGAGAACCAAGAATGCAGCAATGTAGTTGACTGAGCGGCTGATCGGTTAGCAGTGATACTCTAACTATGCATATTGTTTCAGCTTGGAGAAATTGCCCACTGACCATTATACTGACAGGTCTTTATGTAGATGTAATTATTGTTGTTTTAGTATATCTCAAAATATCTAATTGGAAGGGGCTAATGTCCAGATGTACTGTTTGTCTAATGCTGTATAATTGAATTGGTTTTATTAAATATTTCAGATATTTAAAACTTTGGGAAAGAAATCCTGTATAGTACTGGCAGGTACACAATCCTTTGACACCAATGTCTTTCATGGCAAGTCATGAGAAAGTATGCATACTTTCCCAGCTGTTACCATTGGATCACCTAACCCGCCAAATTGGCATATTCCATCAGAGCCATGCAAGTAACTGTTCGACTAGGTGTCTGAAGGTGGGAGACTAGAATGAGTCAAATTGGATATTTATTAGATGATCCAGTAAGCAGACACCAATATACAGATACTCATAAGTAGGGTACCCATTCAGAGTTGCAGAGAATGACCTTCTCAATGGCTTTTCAGGATTTGAGTATCTGTCTCGTTCAGATTTACCCCTAATTTCTACAATTTCATGTATGCAATAATCTAGTTCTCTGGGTCTGCCACCCACAATCTCTTATTTTGTTCTAAGTGTTCTTTTCTATCCTAACCGCCACCCTATTTTGAAGCTACACTGTTTTTCCATCCTATGTTAACCCTTACAGTAACTAAAATAGACAGTTGCTCAAAAGAAGCTAGAACTTGGCTTATTGCTGAAGAAAGTTCACCGTAAGTTGTTATATGAGATATGAAAGCTGCCATGCAGTTAAAATGCTAACGAAGGGACTGCACCTAAGATGTAATCCGGTATTTTCTGCTCACAAATGCTGACTGAGCTGTTGTGTGTTTCCAGTATTTTCTGTTTTTATGCAGTTAGAACTTAATGCTATGCCTGTTATTTACAACATGTAAATTCTGGAGCTTGCATCAAGATAGCCATCCTTAAAATTGGCCCTGCTAATGCAGTAGATTCTTGAAAGGAATTCAGGTGTTTAAAGGGCATAAAGTATCCACCTCAACAATGTCTGTCTGCAATACTAAACTCAAAGCTGTGCTCAAAAAGGCAAAGAGTATTATTGTTTTATGGAAAGAACATCAGTGCAACAAGTAGAAACCAGAAATCAAGATATTAAAAAAAGGTCAAAGTATATTATAAAGAATTTACAAGAAAATTAAAGTAAGGTGGGAAAGGTAAAACAGGAATAATTAAAAAAGAGAAAAGGAAGCAAGAATTGATAGAAGTTAGAAAAAGTTTTTTTTTTAAATTCTATGACTTGTTTGGAAAAATGAAACAAATACAAATTATCCGAGGCAGGAACATGAGTGCAAAGAATGAGTGAGAAGAAAAACATTGCCATTCATGCATACATAAAATTTCAGTTGAAACTTCTTGACTATTAAAGGGCACTGAGATTAATGCGTTGCATTACACACAATGATATGAGAGGTCAAAAGTCAGGATATAAAATGTCATTGTCATATCCCTTTCTATTTACTTACTCACCAAATACAGTTTAACTATGTCCAATAAACTTGCATGTTTTTGTTTGTAAAGTCCCTCTCATTTGTCGCACTGATTCTGAGTGCCTACAGGACACTATTCATACCTAGCCTGAAATAAAATATTAACGCATTGGAAAGACATGCTTCTCTGCAGCAATAAAAAGAAACACTTGGAAAATAATTTAATTTCTGCCTTGCTGTTAAGCATATTATTTTTTGTTAATTGTTTCATACTTGACAACTGTAACAAATCCAGTGTAGCATCACCATGCTAACTTACTCCTCTGTACTATGGTGGAAATTAACCAAAATGAATCCTTTACCAATTTTTAGGTGTTGTCAATCATTATGGTTTCTATTCCCCTCTCCAGTCCTGATGACCGTAGTCAGCTCTTCAGGACTGAAGAGAAGAAATTGTAATTTTCGGGAAAGAAGAGTTTTCAGTATGGTTCCTTACCACTCTTAACAGGTGGGAACGTATATCTCAGGGATGTCAGTTGTCAATATCCTGTGAATGTCTGAAGTAGTAACAGACTTGAAACTTTGTAACTGTGGTAGATTGTTGGCCCACTGGAAGAAAATGAAATCTTCAATCAGAATGACTTCCATTTGCTGGAGAGTATTGCTATTGAGGCAGCAGAGAAGATCAAAGTCAAGATCCAAATGCTGGCCATTGAAGAAGATCTGTGAGTGATTTTAATGACTATTTTGATTAGATTAGATTAGAGATACAGCACTGAAACAGGCCCTTCGGCCCACCGAGTCTGTGCCGACCATCAACCACCCATTTATACTAATCCTACACTAATCCCATATTCCTACCAAACATCCCCACCTGTCCCTATATTTCCCTACCTATACTAGTGACAATTTATAATGGCCAATTTACCTACCAACCTGCAAGTCTTTTGGCTTGTGGGAGGAAACCGGAGCACCCGGAGAAAACCCACGCAGACACAGGGAGAACTTGCAAACTCCACACAGGCAGGACCCAGAATCGAACCCGGGTCCCTGGAGCTGTGAGGCTGCAGTGTATTCGTTTCAGCCAAGGACTTTTCAAGGGATTTTTTAAATTAGAATCTGTCAGTGTACAAATTTGCATTGAAGTGTTAATTTCCATCTTCAGTGTTGGACTTGCTGAGATATGTCAATGTAAGGTTTGTCATCAGTGAACTATGCGTTTAATAGAACTCCACACAGCTACATATAAATTAATTTACTTTATATCCATTCCAGATCACATTTGGAATCAATGCAGCACAACATCAAATAAAATGAGAGGTCATAAATATGTATAATTTCATTAATTTTAGTTTATTCCGAGTTGGTAACAGATTAAAGGTTATATTTTTAAACCTGTATCGGCTGATGATCAAATTACCATAAACTATATATTGACTGCAGTCTGAGTCAATAATTGCAAGTCCCCACCACTGCATGTTGGCTCCATTCATGTTCTTTGCTAAAGTTCTGACTTCCCTGGCTGTGACCTGACTGTACCCATTCCTAGCCTGCTGCAGTCACCAACAAGCTCATCTGCTTTTGTCCACCCAAAGTTGCAACTGTAGTTGGCAACTACATTAGAGGAAACAAATTAACAGCTAATGCAGAAACCACAGGTGAAGAAGGACTTAGAGGTCTGGGGAGAGGGGAAGAAGGGTCAGTAATGGGTGAGGCAAGTAGGGTTGCCCACTTCGGAGAGCTTGTCAGCTGGCTGACCTGCTCTGAGTGCTTTCCAGTGAAGGCAGAGCAGAAGAAGATGAGGAAGAATGAAGGGGGAGGGCTAAGAATCAGGAGAGGCTGAAGTGGCAAGCTAAAAATTGAGGAGTGAAGAAGCTGAGCATGTAAGTAGTTGTTCTCCATAGCATCGCCTGACTTCACCCGTCTCAACTCCTCTACTGAAACCCTCATTCGTGCCTTCGTTACCTCTAGACTTGTCTGTTCCAACACACTCCTTGTTGGTCTCCCAAGTTCTACCCTCTGTAAACTTGAGGCCATCCAAAACACTCCTGCCTGTGTCTTAACTCGTACCAAGTCCCATTCATATATCACCCCTGTGCTCATTGACCTACGTTGGCTCCCGGTCAAGCAACGTCTTGATTTTTAAAATTCTCATCCGTGTTTTTAAATCCCTTCAGGGCCTCGCCCCAATCTATCTCGTAATCTCCTCCAGCCACACAACACTCCGAGATATTTGCGCTTCTCTAATTCTCACCTCTTGAGCACCCCGATTTTAATCGTTCCACCATTGGTGGCTGCACCTTCAGTTGCCTAGGCCCCAAGCTCTAGAATTCCCTCCCTACAGCTTTCTGCCTCGCTACCTCCTTTAAGATGGGGAGGTGGTGGCGTAGTGGTATTATCACTGGACTAGTAACCCAGAGACCCAGGGTATTGCTCTGGGGACATGGGTTCAAATCCCACCACAGCAGAAGGTAGAATTTGAATTCAATTAATAAATCTGGAATTTAAAAAAAGCTAGTCTAATGATGGCCATGAAACCATTGTCGATTGTTGTAAAAACCCATCTGGTTCACTAATGTCCTTTAGGGAAGGAAATGTGCTGTCCTTACCTGGTCTGGCCTACATGTGACTCCAGACCCACAGCAATGTGGTTGACTCTTACATGCCCTCTGAAATGGCCTAGCAGGCCACTCAGGGCAATTAGGGATGGGCAATAAATGCTGGCCTAGCCAGCGACGCCCACATCCCATGAATGAATTAAAAAAAAAAAGATGCTCTTTAAAACCTACCTCTTTGATCAAGCTTTTGGTCATCTGACTTAATATCTCCTTCTGTGGCTCGCTTTCAAATTTTGCTTTATAATGATCCTGTGAAGCACCTTAGGACATTTTATTACATTAAAGGTGCTATATAAATATAAGTCATTATTGTAGATGAGCGAGAGATGGAGGAATAGATAGAGGGGAAAGAAAAGTGAAGGTGAGATGAATGGAAGTAAAGAAGAAATTGAAACAAACGATGGAGCAGAAAGCGAGACAGACTCTACATATTTGTCAGAACCAGTATCTTTGGGTAGAGGCACATGAGAGGCTTTTTTTTGGTGAGGTTTGGGTCAGATAAAGCTAAGTTAGTTCAGTTAGGTAGATCTTCGTGATACCTAGTCTTAAGAATGAACATGTTACTTTAGCTGTGAGTGAAGGTAGCTTAAAAATATAAAACCAAAATATTTTGCTTCAGTGCTTCATGACTTACTTTCTTTAAAATCAGGTTTGCATATTACTGGTCCTTCCTAGAGATGTTGTGGCCAAATTCTAATCGTGTTGGCACCCCTCTGGCAATGATAGTTCATTCGTCATCTAAAATCATTTTCATGTCCTCTTCAGCTATTCCTTTTCCATGGTGTACATTTCCCACTGTTTGATGCATCTGCATCTCTCCATTGTGGCATCTCTGTGGTTTTATATGGCAGCTGTTATCACTTTCTTGCTTTGGCCACTCCTAGACCTGGGGCGATACTTGGGCTTGACTGTGTTTCCTGGTCTAATTCCAGCTCCATACCTTCCATCCCAGCCACAACCACTCCTTCAGTGGTCTTAGATCCTACTTCCACAACCCTTCATTCCATCCACCATACCCTCTTGCAGTGCTCCTGGGCTCCTAACTGTTTCAAGCCCTACCTCACCTTCAGTGCTCCTACAATCCTGTCCTCCTCCATTGCACCTACACCCATTACTTCAATATTTCACTTCAACCCAATCAACTTCCACCTTGCCCTAGTTGCTCACACTGTCCTAAGCTCCAACTTCCTTACCCGTTACTGCCAGTCACTTAATGGTCCACAATCCTAGCTTCAACCCTCATCCTCCTTGCACATAGAATCCTACCTGCTTCAAGTGTACAGTCTCCCAGGTCTCCACCCTCCCAGGTTCTTCCAGGTCCACAATGTTCTGAATGTTCCCAGTTTTCAGATTCCGCTGTGAGTGATTTATTTTTCTATCCCCATGCTCGAATCACTTGCTGCAAGCACTCCAAAGCTCAAAGCCTCATTCCTTCAAATGAGCGCTGCCAAAGCCTAACTACATCCACCGCAACCCCCGCCCCCCACTATCCCAACC
Source organism: Heterodontus francisci (assembly GCF_036365525.1). NCBI lineage: Eukaryota > Metazoa > Chordata > Chondrichthyes > Heterodontiformes > Heterodontidae > Heterodontus > Heterodontus francisci. The sequence continues at coordinate 37,948,761 of NC_090381.1, forward strand.
CCATCCTGCACCTTCAAAAGTTCTCCCAGGTTCTAAACTGCAATCTGTTGATCCAAAATCCTGGCATTTCCATTCCCTTTGGCTTGAACAGGTATAGCTCTCCTTTGCCCCGACTCTGAAAACTAGGCCGTGACCATCTCCACATGCTTGTTGCCCCACCTGCAACCCCATGTATTTTCCTGTCTCTGGTCTTTCCTGCCCTCAATTTGACCCACTCCCTCCCCCCCCCCCCCCCCACTTCTGTCATTCGTCTGTGCTGCATCACCAGTCGACAGAGTTGCTCATTGCTGCACTCCAACATCCAGTGGCATATATTGCCTCCCATTTTCCTGTGTACCCTAGGTTTTGATGAAGGAAATAATTATTGATTATATCAGTGTATGGCCATGTGAGTGAGTCATACATTGACACTAGAGACATACAGAAGAGGGAAGAAGTGCTTATTAAAAAAAAAATGATAAAAACCATGAGAAAGAGTGGACAATTAAGACATCAGAAGCAGGGAAGTATAATGACAGCCATGCAGAAAATGAAAGCAGTTAGAGAAGAGATGATGATGCAAAATTAACTAGAGGTTAGCACTGCAACAGAGACAACTAGAGACCATTGAAGTGTTTTACATAGTTGAACACTCTTACCGTTGTACAATATTCTATCCTCCAAATCACTGAGCAATGTCACACCAGTATACTTAAAAAAAAAAGTGTGTATAATCATCTCTGAGTTCAAATTATGACAAACTGTGTGTATAATTACACTCTCCTGAACATTGCTGTTTAATGTTTCAATGAAATTGCAATACAATATAAATCTGCTGCAAGCAGCCATTTCAGGATATTGCTCATTTTAAGGTAAGACAGAACAGTATGCAAGGCATAGTATTGAGCCATACAAAGGTATCTCTGCGGATGAGACACAACATACCTAGTTCACAAAATACAATCAACTGTATCTGGAGGGAAAATAGATACTTCAAATTACATGATGTCAGAGATCATTGAAGTGAAATATCAATTAACCACACAGCTGGAGGAATAATGAATAATTTGATAGTAGCTAGCACCAGCAGCTGTGATTATGTTCATCTTCTGAAATCCGAGGACAAGATAAATTCCAGTGCAGAAAGAAATTGATGTAGAGAGGAAAGACCCATCTCCTGCTCTTTCTAGGTCAAGTAGAAGTTGGCAACTGGTTCTGGAAGATTTTGAGTTCCACAGAATAAATGGGACAATATTTTGACATCACCAACTATAACCCTAATAAGAAATTGGGATCCGATTTCATGGAGCTGTGGTTGGATTTGTGCTTTTTGAAGCCATTATTACTGGTTTCTTACTAAGTCATATGATCTAATCATGACTTGGAACAGCTTACTTGAACTCCTCGTGGCTCTGCTATGTCCTTGGCTTCACCAGAATCTGTATTCTTTTGAATTTTTTCTGATTTTTTTCAAAGTTATCTCTTGTTCAAAATAGGCTTTGTGTTTTGAACTGATTAGTCTTGTAAAAATTGATTTATCCACTACATCCCAGTTGTTTATCCACAGTACTTGTACACTGGCTTTGATTAATGTTTGCCTTTTAAATACTGAGTATAAGCTTTGTCTTAACTGTGAAGAGTATTATTAATACAAATTGTAATTGCATATTTTAAGACAAATTGAACTTTTTACTGAAAACCATTTAAAACATTTTTCCTAAAACCCATTGATTGTTTATAGAGATGGCACCTTCCAAATGATTAATTACAAGTGCTTATCTCCAATTACAGTGTGCCTTTCATTTTTCTAAATTGGGCTAATTATTCTTAATTATATGTTTGCAGTGTTTAAAATGATTGTGAAACACTCTGAGATAATCAAATAATGTTTTATTCTTGGTGTAGATTTCCATTGGATCAGTAGAGTTTGGCTGTTAAATGACCCATGGCCTCCATTTAGTATTTTTATTTATCAGTTACTTTTTCTTTCCCCAAGTGCGAGTGATTTAGTAATGAAAGTGGATTCTCTACTGTCATCAAAGTCCAAAGGAGAAACAAGGATTGACCTCCAGTTCTTTGAAGAACGATTAAGGTGAGCAACAGGCAGTAAACTGTGTTCATAGTGCTGTACCTAACTTCACTCACCTAAAGCTCAATTGTGGTTTATGAAAAATAAAACTATTTCCAGCGAATGAATTATCACTGTGTACCAATATCTCGGATATTTTCTAGTGCTATTAAATTACGGCCCAATGAAGAACAGGTTTACTTCGAAGTGATGGCCATAACCGACCCTGTGACCAGAGATGCTCAACGGCTTTCCCCATTCCTTTTGGTGAGTAGAGCTGGCTGTGTTTCACTGCAGATTCTCTTAGCTGCTTTGCTGTGCCCTTCTGTGCATCCATCACCTTGCCAGATTCTTCCATTATGGAAACTATTGCCATTAGGAATTTCTGCATCATATGTAGGCTAATGCTTGACTTAAAAATGTATTTGAGCATACTCAGTGCAGCATTACTCTGGCTTACCAGATATTATAGATCTAACCATGTATTTTAGGCAGGCTGAAGTAGAAATAAAAACAGAAGGTGCTGGAAATACTCAGCAGGTCTGGCAGCACCTGTGGAGAGAGAGAATAAGAGTTGATGTTTCAGATCTGTAACCTTTCATTAGAACTGGCATAGGTTAGAAATGTAATAGGCTTTGAGCAAGTGAAAGGGGGGAGAGGGGGAGGAAGAAGTACAAAAGGGAAGATGTATGATAGAGAGGAGGGCAGGAGAGATCAAATGATCGAGATGTCATAGAATAAAAGACAAAGCATTTGTTCAAAGTGAATGTTAATGAATAGCTCTGTCCGAAAGCAAAAACTTGAAAAACAAGTTTAAGACAGGCACATGGTTTAAAAAATAAAATAACAAGAATTTTAAAAATTAAATGAAAATTTTTTTTAAAATGCCAGTCATGCTCTGAAATTGTTGAAGTTGATGTTGAGTCCACATGGCTGTAGAGTGCCTAATTGGAAGATGAGGTGCTGTTCCTTGAGCTTGAAGTAGAAATTACTGCAATAGGAATGAAACGGAGCACATTGGAGCAAGTGATTGAAAGAGAACATGCATTTATATAGCACCTTACCATGTGTCTCAATATAATCAAGTGTTTCACCTTCAATGAATTACCTCTATTTAGCAGCATGCAACTTGAAGCAAAACTTAATTTAGCACTGATGAGGTCATTGTGGGGTAACAATCAATAAGATGAACAATACCATATGACTGAATTGGTGAACTTTGAGACACTTGAGTGTTTATTAAATCCTGAGTGTTCATTAAATTAAACTACAAGTGCATTACAATATAACATGTGCATACTCGGTCAAAAATAAGAACATGACTGGTGTCAGGGAGTACTACGTCACACTGAGAGTGATCAATAGTGGTCTTATTTCTGAGAAGGGCAGTGGAGACAAAAACTGGGGAGCTATTCAAGAGGTAGTGCACTGCTCTGATGAGACTGTAGATCTCTCCAAAACGATGAATGAGAGGACTGAATGACTTCCCACATTTGCCCTTGCCTTTCTGAATGCAAAATCTATTTTGGACAAATAACATTCAGTAATATTGTCCCAAAATGTTAATTTTATTCAGAATAGCATTTTAATTTGTCTTTCCTTCAAAATGGTTGCAGCACAGAAGATGGCCATTTTGCTCATTGTGTCTACCAGGCTTGGCTCTGCTTCAGATATTTTTCCACATACACCCTTAAAGTATGCAACGTGTTTTCAACCTTCATAGGTTCTGAACCAGCTGGTCAACATGAATCTTCGAGTGTTTATGAACTGTCAACCAAAGCTCTCTGAATTGCCTCTGAAAAGGTAAGAATTCTTTCTATATCAGGTAAAATAATCACTTTTGACTAAATGGTACTCTGGAAACAGTGAAAAACTGTACAAATACGAAGTTTTTGCAGCATTCTAAGCTGTAGAGTCAAATTGAAAGAGTGATGATTTTATCTCAGGTCATATGGAGGTAGCAAGCTTCATGAAGAACAGGATTTCACAGTTTGATCACAGAAGTGAATAGTATAGAGGATGGAGCTGAATGCAGTAGAAACATTAGCCAAAAGCATTATTGCTGACATTATGATGGAGGAACGGTGCATGATAAAGACCCGAAGGTGACTGGGCTGAGGATGTTGTAATGAGGAATTCTTGCATTAATGTCCTGGGACTGTGATAAACTGTCTTCATGACAGCCACAACCATTTTCCTTTGCACCAAGTATGACTTCTCCTTGACACCTCCCCCCCACCCCGCCCACCCAAACCAACTTTCAGTTTTGTGAGGGTTTCTTGCTGCCATACTCTGTCAAATGCTACGTAATGACAAGGGAAGTTCTCCTTTGCCATACAACTCTGGATCAATGCTTTAATGAAACTGGAGCTGAGTTTCCAAACATAGCTGTATGAAGCATATATTAAAAGGACAATGTAACATAAATGCAAATAGAATGTGCCTTATGGGCTAATTACCCTTATTAAGCTTGGTTTCAGATTTACTTCAGAGATCCTGATAAATAAACTGCTAAATTCAGCTGCTGTTTTAGCCACCAACCTATGCTTTAGCTTCTGGGAATTCCTCCACCTGTTGACAGACAGCTTGTGAAAAAAAACTTCTCACCTATCAGCAAGCTCCTGCTTTTCATCTGTCAAAACAGCACTTTCCTGTAACATGCACATATGGATTGTCAGATGAATCAAAAGTGTTTTGTAACTTGGATTAAATAGCTATAATTTTTCCTTGAACACATTGAGCAGCAGTCACGTACTTAATCCATTTGAAGACAGCATGCAGATCATTAAAATATGTAATGTTTGTCTAATGAGTGACACCTTGCATGTTTCTGGCGAATGGATTTGTTAAACAACTGGTTTCATGTTTTCATATTGAACGAGTTCTTTGTGAAAAGGCTTTGGAATTAAATTAAGAGGACAAAGGCTGTTTGGATTGGATATCATTTTTAATGTTGTTAAGGAAGCAAAAACTCTTACGCTGTAGGTGATGTTTAAATAAATCGATGCTATCAGAATATTACTTTTAAAGTCTTTAAAAACTGTTATAGTATGCTTATTGGCCGAAAAAATTATTTAACAGCAGCGCTAATTGGACCATAATTTGCTGTCAAAATAACAGTAGGCTAATGGTGCTTACTGTTATTTATGTGCAAATCAGGCAGCAACTTTAAGTGAGGTGTAGATATGCAGTTGAACTCAAAAATCCAAAATTTATTATCCATGTTACACCGCTGCACTGTTAGCTTCACGAAAATGTCATCTCGCTGACAGGCTCACCATTAAAATGCATTAAATGGTGTGAAATTGCTGCAAATATTGCATGGTAGATACAAGCTAAATTTGACACAAAGTTGAATCTTGTCCATTTCAGTCTAAGCATCCTTTTAATAATGGGATGAGCGTTAATTACTGCCAGTCAACCCCTCTGGTGCTGAAAATGAACTATTATAAGTGTGCACTCTCATTCCTTCAGGTTTTAATTGTAAGAGATTTTAAAATGTCAAACTTTAAATTTAAGATCTTTTTTTACTTTTCCTTTCTGTCTTCCCTCTCTCAGTCCAATCTTTCTTTCTCTCCCTTTATTTCTGTTCCATACATGACTTGACTCGCTCTATTTTACATTTCCTTCACGGTCCTTCTGTTAGTTCCACAATCCTTCAATCTGATTGGTTAAAGCGATACAGTTGCTTACCCTGTTTCGCTCGCCACGATGTTATCAGCTCCCACTTTCAGTAGTATGCCACGCAAGAAATTTTAAAACCTAAATGTGCAAGGGCAAGTCTAACAAACTGCAAATGCTGTTAGATGCCCTGCTACAGCAAAATTATGGCCCCTTATATTGGAGAGAGCGTATATATCAAGTACATTCTCTTGCTAAAAGAGAAACAAGCATATAGGAGTGACATCTGTACGCGTCCCACAAACCTGAATTTCAATACACTGGGGATAATGGATAGCTGCTGAAAGTGAGCTTAGGGATTGCATTGCATGATTTACCTACGCCAATTCCTTCTGATTCAGGAGCATGCAAACTTTATGTTGCCTGCTCATTTACATGATAACTACATGCTTAGCACTGGGCTACATGCAGCTGACTGGCTGCACGCCTCAGCCGGCAACCCGAGTTCATGAAACGGTAGCACCCACTTAAAGCTACCCTGCACTACTTAAAGCCAGCCTGCGCCTTTTAAAGGGGAGGTGCATTATGGCTGGAGTACGTGCTGGAAGTGGCTAGGGAAGACATTGAGCAAGAAGAACGCTAACTTATGGCGCAACAGTGTAGAGAGCATGCCCCAAGATTCTAGAACATAGTACTGGAGACCTTGGTGAAGGAGCTGGACAGGAGGAGAGATGTCCTCTATCCATAGGGGCCAGGAGCCTTTCCAGACAAACTCCCCAAAGACAGTGGGAGCAGATAGCCGTCATAGCCAGTGCCAGCAGTGAATCCCCGAGGTCCTGGATGCAGTGTCGCAAGACATCTAGTGACCCCACGCGAGTGGTCAAGGTCAGTGATTTCATCTTCAAATGCCATATTCTTACACCTAAACCACTAGCCTCAGACATTGCTTACTTCATCATCCCCCCCGACCACCCCTTACTCTGCTACCACCAATCAATCATGGCTCATACCTCACATTCATAGCTTCATCTCACCCTCATACATTAAGCTCTGCTGCAAGCCTTACACCCACATCTCACAGTTTTTACACACTGCCAGCTATTCAACTGTGACAGACACATCACCCAAACAGATTGCACCGCACTTACTGACATACTTCCCGCTGTCTTGCAGGATAAAGTGGCGCATAACCACAGGCAACATGTCCTTACCCCCCATAGAGGAGATGGCGTTCACCATCATTGGAGCAGCCATGACTGAGACTGTAATTGAAACCAATGACGATGATGGTATGACCATGCCCAGTCCTACTCCTCGCATCCCATGCCCTTTATTCCACAATCTCTTCTGATTTCCAAATTGTAGATGGTTTAAGGATGTAGCTCATGCTTCTCACCTCTCTCCTAGTTCACTCACCACAACCAAACAAAGAACAGTACAGTACAGCACAGGAACAGGCCATTCGGCCCTCCAAGCCTGCGCCGATCTTGATGCCTGTCTAAACTAAAACCTTCTGCACTTCCGGGGACCGTATCCCTCTATTCCCATCCCATTCATGTATTTGTCAAGATGCCTCTTAAACATCGCTATCGTACCTGCTTCCATCGGCAGCAAGTTCCAGGCACTCACCACCCTCTGTGTAAAGAACTTGCCTCGCACATCCCCTCTAAACTTTGCCCCTTAAACCTATGTCCCCTAGTAACTGATTCTTCCACACTGGGAAAAAGCTTCTGACTATCCACTCTGTCCATGCCACTCATAACTTTGCAAACCTCTATCATGTCGCCCTCCACCTCCATCGTTCCAGTGAAAACAATCCGTGTTTATCCAACCTCTCCTCATAGCTAATGCCCTCCAGACCAGGCAACATCCTGGTAAACCTCTTCTGTACCCTCTCCAAAGCCTCCACGTTCTTCTGGTAGTGTGACGACCAGAATTGCACGCAATATTCTAAGTGTGGCCTAACTAAAGTTCTGTACAGCTGCAGCATGACTTGCCAATTTTTATACTCTATGCCCCGACCAATGAAGGCAAGCATGCCTTGTGTCTTTCTCCTTTCAAATACTCAAGAACTGCAAATTGGCCAAGCACTGGTATAGCAGCAAGAAGTGGTAGAGGAAGAAGAGACTGATGATGAAGAACCGCCATCACTCGCTCTGACACTCTCAGCCACCAGCTCAGATATTGACACACTGCATATATTAGAGGGTAGTTTAGAGGCAGGATCTGCATGTGGTGAGATACTGGGCACGAGTGATCTACAGCCGGGGCGGGGTAAAGGACAGCGCAGGTGCCAGATCGCTAGAGGGCGGGATTGCACGCTGGTTCTGCTGTGGAGGACTCAGATTAGGACTTTCATGGGGCGGCGTACAGAAAAAAAGCTGATGGTTATGCTCACAAAAGCTTGGAGCATAGAGGAGACCAGCACCAGGACGATGTAGGTGTAGAGATCAGGGAAGGGGATTGTGATATACTTGAACATTTTAGCATTGAAAGGGAGGAAGTATTAGCTGTTTTAGCAGGCTTAAAAGTGGATAAATCCCCAGGCCCAGATGAGATGTATCCCAGGCTGTTATGTGAGGCAAGGGAGGAGATAGCAGGGGCTCTGACACAAATTTTCAAATCCTCTCTGGCCACAGTAGAGGTACCAGAGGACTGGAGGACAACGAATGTGGTGCCATTATTCAAGAAGGGTAGCAGGGATAAATCAGGTAATTACAGGCCGATGAGTCTAACATCAGTGGTTGGGAAAATATTGGAAAAAATTCTGAGGGACAGGATTAATCTCCACTTGGAGGGGCAGGGATTAATCAGGGATAGTCAGCATGGTTTTGTCAGGGGGAGATCGTGTCTAACTAACTTGACTGAATTTTTCGAGGCGGTGACTAGATGTGTAGATGAGGGTAAAGCAGTTGATGTAGTCTACATGGACTTCAGTAAGGCTTTTGATAGGGTCCCGCATGGGAGATTGGTTAAGAAGGTAAGAGCCCATGAGATCCAGAGCAATTTGACAAAGTAGATCCAAAAGTGGCTTAGTGGCAGGAGGCAGACAGTGATGGTTGAGGGTTGTTTTTGCGATTGAAGGCCTGTGACCAGTGGTGTACCGCAGGGATCGGTGCTGGGTTCCTTGCTGTTGTAGTGTACGTTAATGATTTAGACGTGAATATAGGAGGTATGATAAGTAAGTTTGCAGATGACACGAAAATTGGTGGTGTGGTAAATAGTGAGGAGGAAAACCTTAGATTACAGGACGAAAAAGATGGGCACAGCAGTGGCCAATGGAATTTAATCCTGAGAAGTGTGAGGTGATGCATTTTGGGAGGACTAACAAGGCAAGGGAATATACAATGGATGGTTGGACCCTAGGAAGTACAGAAGGTCAGAGGGACCTTGGTGTACTTGTCCATAGATCCCTGAAGGCAGCAGGACAGGTAGATAAGGTGGTTAAGAAGGCATGTGGGATACTTGCCTTTATCAGCCGAGGCATAGAATATAAGAGCAGGGAGGTTATGATGGAGCTGTATAAAAAGTTAGTTAAGCCACAGCTGGAGTACTGTGTACAGTTCTAGGCACCACACTATAGGAAGGATGTGATTGCACTGGAGAGGGTGCAGAGGAGATTCACCAGGATGTTGCCTGGGCTGGAGCATTTCAGCTATGAAGAGAAACTGGGTTGCTTTCTTTAGAACAGAGAAGGTTGAGGGGGGACATGATTGAGGTATACAAAATTATGAGGGGCATTGATAGGTTAGATAGGAAGAAACATTTTCCCTTGGCGGAGGGGTCAGTAACCAGGGGGCATAGATTTAAGGTAAGGGGCAGGAGGTTTAGAGGGGATTTGAGGAAAAATCTTTTCACCCAGAGGGTGGTTGGACTCTGGAACACACTGCCTGAAGAGGTGGTAGAGGCAGGAACCCTCACAACATTTAAGAAGTATTTAGATGAGCACTTGAAACACCATAGCAAACAAGGCTACGGGCCAAGTGCTGGATAATGGGATTAGAATAGTTAGGTGCTTGATGGCCGGCACGGACACGATGGGCCGAAGGGCTTGTTTCTGTGCTGTATAACTCTATGGCACCAACCTTGCGCAGTGCTTGGTGCTCATCCTTTCGAACATGAATGTCGTGGCCAACTTCATGAGAGTACTTGTGGACCCCACCATGATGCTGCGTCTGATGGTGGCTGTCTCCGCTACCATTACTGCACAAGCTGAAGCCACCCAATGGGCTGAATTTTACCAGCCCCTCGACGTCGGGGGTCGTGGCAGGGTTGGGGAGGGGAGTAAAGTTTTTGTGGGAGAGGCCCGCCACGCCCCTCGACGCCAAGATGGCCCGCCGAATTTTACTGGTGGCGCTGAGGCCTTGGTGCAGACCCCCGCCCCCGTTGCCTTCATTAAATGTTAAAATCAATTAAAACAAGATGTAAATAAACCTAAACAACAAATGCTGGAACCACTCAGCAGGTCTGGCAGCATCTGTGAAAAGAGAAGCAGAGTTAACATTTCGGGTCAGTGAGTTCCGAAGAAGGGTCACTGACCCGAAACGTTAACTCTGCTTCTCTTTTCACAGATGCTGCCAGACCTGCTGAGTGGTTCCAGCATTTCTTGTTTTTATTTCAGATTTCCAGCATCCGCAGTATTTTGCTTTTATTATTATGTAAATAAACTTACCTGGTCCTGGCGGCCATCCCACGCCGATTTTATGGCCGCCAGCCGCAACATGTGCGCCTTGGAAACTCCATTCAGAGTTCCGAGGCGAGACACTGGTGGGGATGTGAGAGGACTAAAATTATCAGGGTGGGAGGGGTGGGGGAGCGGGAAAAACACTTAATGGCTGTGGGGATGGTGAGAAGGGGTTGAAAGGGCAAAAGTGAAGAGGTTGTGGGGTGGGGGGGGGGGATGTTCAGGTTGGGAATAAAGTTCATTTTGCTGATAATGCCCCAAAAACAAACCTTGAGGTTGGGGAGGGGGGTGGCGGGTGGTGGGAAAGGGCCTCCAGCATTTATTTCAATTTTTCCACACAATGCACCACAATATCACTTTAAAAATTAAAATTACTTCTAAGGGCTTGAAGCCCTTTAAAAATGGCGCCGACAGCTGCGTGGTGGCAACGGATGCCGCTGCCAGCAACGGAGCAGTCACCCCTCTATGTCATTTGATGAGCAGCCTGCTCATAAAATTCAGCCTGATGTCTTAGTGCTGCATTGGAAGCTCAGACCCAAGTCAGGCAAGCGCAGTTTGCTGCTGTGTATGCTCAGACTGGTGTCGTTATGGCTGTGAAGTCAGTGCTCAGAGGGACTTGCAGGATCTCACAGCAGTTCAGCAATCTGTGCACCAATGGATTACTCGTTGCTGAGGTGCCACCCCAGGGTAATGGCTATGTGGAGCACCAGCCTGCTGTCCTCTCAGGATTCATCCTCCTACTGCAGCAACTCTCCCACTGCCCTAACTGCTGCCTGTCAGCCAGCTAGCCCAGACTGCTGCTGCCCATGCCCAGAAACCCAGGCCTTCTAGGGCTAGTTCTACTCAAGGCCATCTGCAGTCTCTGCCACTGAAAGTCAGCAGCCTTCCACCAGCTAAGCTGCAGCTGCTAGGTTAGCACTGCACAGAAGTGTTTGGTCAGGCAAAGGCACCTGGAAATCGGGCAAGAAGGGAATGCACAAGGGCGATTAGTTGACCTCTGTATGGAATATTGAATGTTTTTTTGATAAAATTAGTTTGGAATATTTGTTTTGTGGTGGCATTTCTTTCTGCATTGTGACCAAGAAGGATGCTGTGATGGTCCACAACAGAGGGGTGACCAGATGTGGGTCTGTTGCTGAATGGTGGATTTAGGTTGCGTTCACGAGTACCACAGTTGGATGAGCTGATCACAGACAGCCTGGCTAGGAAGGGATGTGTTAGTTGCCTTCTCCCTCCCTCCCCCTGCTTCTCTTCCTCCACCTGCTGCTTCTCTTCAGCTGCTCATTGTCTCCCTGGTGGCAAGGGTTCTGCCCTCATGATGATGATGTGCAGGATGCAGCAAACCACAGCAAATTGTGACTCATGCTCTTGAGTACTGCAGGTCTCCTCTAAAATGGGTCCAGGCAGCAGAGGCATTGCTTAAGTACCCCACTGATCTGCTCGATAACATTTCAAATGGTAACATGACTCGTAACACATATGCTGCCCATGGGTGCATAGGTTGTGCACCAGAGTCGTGAGCCAGGTGGTCAGCGGATAGCACTTGTCACCCAGTAGCCACTCTCACCGACACCTTCACAAGGGGAATTGGGGATGGGTAATAAATGCTAGCCTAGCCAGCGACACTCACATCCAAAAAATGAATGATACAAATAAAAATGGAGCACTCCTGCTCCTTCTGGCTCCATAATAAGGCAAGGTTATAAAGTTGAATCTTACCTTTCCAGTGGCAGCCTCCACTTGTCCATTTAAGTACAGCTGGCTTGGTTGATAAGAGCCTGAAGAATATTATTGCAGCATGTATGACTGTGGTCACGCGAGATCAAATTTTGCCAATGGAGTCTTAAACAGGCTTCAGGTCTCCTACTTCTATATGGAAATTGTCCAATGTACATTTCAGGCATGTGCCATGGATGCCTACAGAACAGCAGTTACAAAAAATGGCTCCTTATTAACGCTGTGGGCAGTTACCAGTCACTGTTTGCCCTCCTCGCATCTGCTTCACCGCCGCTCGCTTTCCCCCCACCCCGGCCCCAGGCTCTAAAGGACATGTCTGAGCTGGCTGATCTTGGACCAGAACTGTTGCTTGCAGCTTGCCTGTAATAAGAAAATGAGGCCGGCAGGCCAACTTGCTGTGGTCCTGCGTCATTAGGTGCTGCAGTGTGCCACACCAGGATCCTGTCCCAATTCAGGCATGATCCAACATATAGACATTTTATAATAAAATTTTGAGCATTTTAAAAGGTTGGAATTGACAATTTTTGACTTTGAGGCACTAAAGCTTGCATGTTACCATTTATGTTACCACCTTTATTTATTCTGTAAATCTGCTTTGAGTACAGGATTGTATCTGAAGCCATCAGTGTTCTTCAGTTTTGCCACTTGCTATGCTGATGATAAAGTGGTTGCCAGAATGAAAAATCTCATTTTTTATACATGCCTTGACATGCAATTTTGTAGTAGCTTTAAGTTGTAAATTATCTGGTTGTAAACAGAGAATGAAGTGCTTCTGGTTTTATAGATCTTGGAGTTTAGATGGTGGAAGAAAGAAATTGAAGTGGAATTCAAAGACTTCTTCAGGTTAACTTCTCCGCTCCGTTTTGCAGCATTTACCGGTATGTTTTGGAACCTGAGGTTACTTTCACAGCAGATGGCAGCTTTGCTCCTGGACCAGTGGCCAAATTCTTGGATATGCCTCAGTCTCCTCTCTTCACTCTTATCATCAACACCCCTGAAAGCTGGATGGTGGAGTCTGTCCACACCTCGTATGATCTCGACAATATTTACCTGAAGGAGGTGTGTCCTGTTAATTATTTTTAAGTCCAGGGAAGTGTGACCAATATACAAATGTGGAGTAATGGCAAAGTGAGCAAATCATTTAGTGTTGTTGTAGTAGCATTCTGTACAAAAATGTAAGGAGATATGTAGTTATATTTGTATCCTTTTTATTTAAACAAAAATCCTATTCAGTGATGTAATAGAGAGGTTAAACCTTTATAAATCACTGGTTAGACCTCAACTGGGGTTTTGTGTCCATTTCTGGGCACCACACTTTTAGGAGGGATATCAAGGCCTTGGAGAGGGTCTAAAAGAGATTCACCTGAACTATACTAGGATGAGAGACTTCAGTTATGTTGAGAGAGTAGAGAAACTGGGATTGTTCTCCTCAGCACAGAAGGTTAAGGGGAGATTTAATAGAGCTGTTTGAATATTGATCTGTTTTGATAAATAGGAAAAACTGTTTTCACTGGCAGATGTTTTGGTAACCAGAAGGCGCAGATTTAAAATAATTGGCAAAAGAACCAGAGAGGGGTTAAGAATTTCTTCTAGGCTGTGAATGCACTGCCTGAACGAGTGGTGAAAGCAGATTCAGTAGTAACTTTCAAAAGGAAATTGGATACATTCTTGGAAAAGAAAAATTGCAGGGTTATGGGGAAAGAGTGGGGAAATGGAATTAATTGAATAGTTACTTCAAAGAGCCAGCACAGGCACGATGGACCAAATGGCCACCACCTGTAGGGTTCTATTGTTTGCAGTTTAAACAGCTGTTACAACAACACAAGACTTTATAATGGTTCCTGAAGAAGGACTAAAAGCATGCAAATCTCTCATCCTCTTTCTTCATTTTCAGATTGATGGAGGAGTAGCAGCAGAGTATGAACTGGAGTACCTTTTGTTAGAGGGACATTGTTACGACATTTCAACAGGGCAACCTCCCAGAGGTCTCCAGTTTACCCTGGGCACCAATGCAAACCATGAAATCGTAGACACAATTGTAATGGCAAACCTGGTAGGTGGGCACAGCTCTTTGCAAACACAAACATGAATCCTGGCCAAAGTTTTTGAAATAAGGTGCTTCATCCATCGATCCACGAGTATGATCTGCTGTGCCCATAGTTTTCTGTTCCCTGTTGCAGTGCCATGTGATATAGCCGGCATAAAAAAGGCCAGATTCATACAAACATATGAATTAGGAGCAGGAGTAGGCCACTCGGCCCCTCAAGCCTGCTCCGCCATTCAACAAGATCATGTCTGATCTGACTGTAACCTCAACTCCACATTCCCGCCTACTCCGATAGCCTTTCACCCGCTTGTTTATCAAGAATCTATCAACCTATGCATTAAAAATATTCAAAGACTCTGCTTCCACCACATTTTGAAGAAGAGAGTTCCAAAGACACTCAACCCTCTGAGAGAAACAATTTCTCCTCATCTCTGTCTTAAATGGGCGATCCCTATTTTTTAGACAGTGACCCCTAGTTCTAGATTCTCCCACAAGGGGAAACATCCTTTCCACATCCACCTTGTCAAGACCCCTCAGAATCTTATGTTTCAATCAAGTTGCCTAAACTCCAGCAGATACAAGCCTAGCCTGTTCAACCTTTCCTCATAAGGCAACCCGCCCATTCCAGGTATTAGTCTATTAGTCCAGGTATTCTCTGAACTGCTTCCAATGCATTTACATCCTTCCTTAAATGAGACCAATACTGTAAACAGTACTCCAGATGTGGTCTCGTCAAAGCCAGGTATAGCTGAAGCATAACTTCCCAACTTTTGTATTAAGTTCCCCTCGCAATAAATAATAACATTGTATTAGCTTTCCTAATTACTTGCTGAACCTGCATACTAACCTTTTGCGATTCATATGCTAGGATACCCAGATCCGTCTGCATCTCAGAACTCTGCAATCTCTCGCCATTTAGATAATATGCTTCATTTTTAGTCTTGCTGCCAAAATGGACAATTTCACATTTTCCCACATTATACTCCATTTGCCAGATCTTTGCCCACACACCTTAGCCTATCTATACCCCTTTGTAGCCTCCTTATGTCCAATTCACAACTTATTTTCCTACCTATCTTTGTCATCAGCAAATTTAGCAACCATACCTTTGGACCCTTCATCCAAGTCATTTATATAAATTGTAAAAAGTTGAGGCCTCAGCACTGATCGCTGTGGCACATCACCCGTTATATCTTGCCAACCAGAAAATGACCCTTTTTTTTTTTAGAGATACAGCACTGAAACAGGCCCTTTGGCCCACCGAGTCTGTGCCGACCATCAACCACCCATTTATACTAATCCTACACTAATCCCATATTCCTACCACATCCCCACCTGTCCCTATATTTCCCTACCACCTACCTATACTAGGGGCAATTTATAATGGCCAATTTACTACCAACCTGCAAGTCTTTTGGCTTGTGGGAGGAAACCGGAGCACCTGGAGGAAACCCACGCAGACACAGGGAGAACTTGCAAACTCCACACAGGCAGTACCCAGAATTGAACCCGGGTTGCTGGAGCTGTGAGGCTGCGGTGCTAACCACTGCACCACTGTGCCGCCCATTTATGCCTACTCTTTGTTTCTTGTTAGCTAGTCAATCTTCTCTGCATGGCAAACTGTTACCCCTACACCATGAGCTTTTATTTTCTGCAATAGCCTTTGGTGTGGCACCTTATCAAATGCCTTCTGGAAATCTAAGTACAGTACATCCACCGGTTCCCCTTTATCCACAGCACATGTTACTACTTCAATGAACTCCAATAAATTGGTTAAACATGATTTCCCTTTCACAAAACCATGTTGACTCTTCCCTGATTGCCGTGAATTTTTCTAAGTGCCATGCTGAACATCTTTAATGATAGCTTCTAACATTTTCCCTAAGACAGATGTTAAATTAACTGGCCTGCAGATTCCTGCTTTCTGTCTCCCTTTTTGAATAAAGGAGTTGCATTCATAGTCCTTTTGTTCTCCTGTTGAATCCCTACATCACTCAAAACTATTGTTAGTAGCCCTCTGCTTAAAAAAAAAACTACTCTTAATTCTTCAACTCTCTCCAGCTTTCCTTTTATTTCCAAAGTTCTGGAGCACTTCGTTTTGCTGCAATTACACTCTCAACTCTTCTACCCTATATTTAAAGTGCACTGCCAGTTCTAAGGAAATTAATTGGCAGGAGTTGAATTTGCTTTTTAACATAAAGATTGCAGTTAAATTTGATGCTACAATATGTCATGTAAACCAAAGTGACTGCAGCAAAACTGAATGTCTGTTGTTTTTCTTAACAGGGCTATTTCCAGTTAAAAGCCAACCCTGGTGCTTGGGTGCTCAGACTAAGGAAGGGACGATCAGAAGATATTTACAAGATTTACAGGTAATATTTACATGGTAACTAGCAATATTAATGTGATGACCATTCTGGAAACCTGCTTAACATCAACTATTCAGTAAGATAGGAGCTTTTGGTTTCTTTGTGTTTATGATTTTAACAGCCTGGCTGAAGGAAGTATTCAACATCAGCCCTCTCTGGTACTTGCTTCATCTTGCAGGCAAAATAGATATGCATATTTTTGCATGGAGTGAACTAATTTTGATACACTCTGCTTTTTTTAAGGACGTGTTTTAAAATGACTAAACTGCACAGTACAGTCTGATTATTTACAGATTGATGCCACTGTGCTTTCTCTCAAATGTCTAATCTGCCCTCTGTTCTAAAATATGGTGCAGTCATTTTTAGAATATTTTATCATGTATCCAGGATCAGATTTTTATGTATTAATGCTTTATGTCCCTATCTACATAAGTCACTGCACCTCCAAGGAATTAATGTGTGCAATGTTTTGAGAGGTTTGAAAGAGATACAAGTCTCTTCCTTATCAATGCAGTTGATATTTTCTTTGTGTATTTTGTAATTTTGAATACTTCCCAATTTTACCCTTTCCCCATCATCTCTCTTGAATGCCTTCACCCTTGCTGAGCTATGGTTCCATGGGTGATGACGCCCCTTTAGTATCCAAGTAGTCATTATGTGCAAATCTTGACCATGTTAGTGAGCTATTCATCTACAGAGCAGTACTGATGAGCAAAATATGCCATTCCCCAATGGACTTTAAGAAAAGATGATAGGTGGCTGAGATGTTTAGAAACCTGTGTTATTGCATTACCAGGACCATGTATTTTAGAATGATGTTTCATAATCTAGCAAAAATTCCAGTTCACAATTTTTTTATGTTTTGTGATCATTCCTGTCCTCAAATATACAATTTTCAATTCTATCATTCAGCCACGATGGAACGGACTCTCCGCCTGGTACTGATGAAGTGACTGTAGTTCTTAACAGCTTCAAGAGCAAAATTATTAAAGTGAAGGTATATGTACTTCATTTAAATGTGGGTTAAAGGGGTAGTATGGTTGATTACTCAAGACTATGCATCAAATGAAATTTGTTCTTGATGTCTTGGTTTACTTTTTAGTGAAAACCTGTCAACAGTGTAGTTCTGCAAGTTTGTACCATAAAGTATTGTATAACTTGGGATCAAAGGTCCAACTGGAATATTTTTACAAGGCTAACAGAATGTTTAAAAAAAAGTACAGCAGGTCTGTTCATGCCTGGAAAGGAAAAGGGTAGGTTGACAATTTAGACTTAAAGTCTTCTACAGAACTGTTAAGTGAGCCCCGTCATGGGGTTGAACAGGAGGGTTCGTTTGTGTAAAGGTCAGTAGGTCTGTCCAGAAATTAGTTGATGAGCTTATATACAAAAAAAGTTTAATTCTTGTATGTACCCTGTCTATATTAATCCACATCTGTGTAGATGATGTGGTTGTTTGAAATGCAGGCAAAGAAACATGGAATCTCAGAAGACAGAAAAAAAAGGCTGATAATTAATCGCTGAACAGTCTGATCACATTGATGAACAGTGTTGTTGATATGCCACGAGGGGATCCTCTATCCTACATTCACTCCAATGAAATTGATGAGCACACTGCTCAACGGAAGAATCCTATATCAAGGATTATTTTAAGATGACATTGATTTAGAAACTCGAGTTGGCATTTCTCCAAGGGTGGAAACTTACAATTCCCAGAATTTGAATCTATAGTCACTCTGACATTAGAGACTTGACTGAAGATCACATGTCATATGAGCAAACTTACTTTTGGGAAGAAAATGAACATATAGTTATAAATTATGAACTGAGAACAAGGTAAAATTCACTGCATATCAGTCCAATGTATGTTGATTTTCTAGGCTTTCACTTCCCATTTACATTTGGTTCATAAAATTATTTTAACTTGAAGGCCACACTGAGGGTGAGTGATGAGACAGGTGACCAATTTCTGATCTATGTCAAGAGATGTATGATCCAGAGTGATTTATTCAGTAGCACTCTACCTTTGGTGTCTCACTCTCCCAAAAAGAGAAGTTCTGTTTGAACTTAGGAAGATGGTACATAGGAGATCGTGAGCTTAAACAATCATTGTGGTGTAGAGTATTACCCCAATGCACTTTGTTGCTGGGTGCCCAGAATTCATTATTAAGCTACAACAATAATCATTAAGAGTCATCTTAAATCAGAGCCTATGATTACTTGGTATTTATTGCATTATTGAGTTCCATAGCCGGCTGCTGCTTGGAATGAAAGAAAGAATTGCATTTATATAGTGCTTTTCACAACCACTAGATGTCTGAAAAAGTGCTTTACAGCTAATGAAGTACTTTTGAATTGTAGTCATTGTTGTAATGTAGGACTATTTTGCAGTGAATGGCATTGTTGCTTCATTAAGGTCATTAGTTGTTCAATACACAGAAACTACACTTTGTCTGAAATGTACTAAAATGAGGACTAGAGACTATTAAGTGTTTTTTATTTCCGGTTCTGCAGGTCCAAAAGAAAGCTGACAAAATGAATGAAGAACTCCTCAGTGATGGAAATGCTGAAAATGAAGGCTTCTGGGAATCCATTAAGAGGTAAATTAACTCTTTAGGATCCGTAGAGATATTATAAATCTGATAATGAATACTGTATAAAGGATTTAAAATGGTGTACAAAACAGTTACTAACTGGAAAAATCCAAATTGCAGCAATTCTGTCCACATTTCTGTCATCACTTGTCCTCTCATTTACACGTGCACTGTTTCCATTCCTTTCCACATGCAGATGCATGAACTGCAGGTGAGAATGAGTAAAGACTGTATTACAAGATTAGATACTAAGTAAATTTGCCATGACTCATGGCTGTTCGCAAATTGGAATGATTTTTTTCATAACTTTGCAAATTTTTATTGCAGTCTTCCTTCAATTTGACAGGGCATGTGCATTGCTGGAGTTGGTCTGTGTAGACTAGAGATTATAAAGAGATGGAAGACTATGAGGTAGAGGTAAACGTAACTTAAAGGGCAAATTCTTAACAATTTTAACTCATTAAATAGACCACTGAGTATTGCGACAAATTCTGAATTCTCTCTAGCTTTGATAGATTCCTGATTCAGCGTGATGTAGAGAATGCAGGTTAAGGATGGGGAAGAGATTACTCTGTCCTAGAAAATGACTGGATCATGAGGGATGTTGTCAGGTTGAATGGCCTTTCCTTTGTAAGCTTTTATTTTGGTGAATTTTTGTATTTATTAAGTTGAGGGACATTAATGGAAAAGTTTCTATTTTAGCCATTGCTGTCAACATCAAGCTCACTAAGAGTAGAGGTAATTCGAAAATGTGAAGTTCCCCCTACTTGGTTCCAATTTTGAAAGAGTTATGCTGTTTGTGCCTTTAACATTTTTCCACATCTGCTACACTGACATTTTCCTATTTCATGACCCTGTATCAGCATCAAATATTCCCTGGTCAGTTATTAGCACAACTGGGTGTTGAATAAAGTTCCTTTTACTCTTTCTCCAAGAGTACACTTCAGCCCCAGAGCTCCCCCTATGACATGAGTGTGACATTTTCCCAATCTAACACACAATGCATTTGGTACCCTCCTGAGTGCTGAATTTGAGACAGTTTTGAGCTGCAGGATTTTTTAACATTTCTAATAAGACCCATAGCACAGCAAACAGAATGGATTTTTGATTTTTTTATCACATATATTTGAGACCAAATCCCAGCGATGAAGAACCAGTATCTATAATCCACAATGCCAATGTCCCAGTCCTCAACACCCAACCCCAGTCTTATTAGTTATTTAAAAAGGTGAGCATGATTGATGTCTCTTTTCACAGAGGATTCACTGGAGGACCAAAACCTGAAGAACTGAAATTGGATAAGGAAGATGTCATTAATATCTTTTCAGTTGCGTCAGGTCATCTTTATGAGAGGTTCTTGAGGTCAGTTAAACATATCTTCTCTGATCATTTTTCGCTTCCAGCAATTTGATCCATCCTCAGATTTCAAAACAGGTTTCGGATCAACATCGCTAGAATATTTTTCAAGTATGTGCGAAATGTTCTTTAAAAAGTTTGTTTATGCGGAGACAGGCGAGCAGGAAGAAAAACTGGTGTGTCTGAAATACAGCTTTGAAAGTTTCAATTGCTAGGGTCCTGCAAATTAAGCTTCAGGAACCATGTTTTCTTTGGGCCTAGCTGCATTAGGTGTCTCAGTTTACTAAAGATTCAGTAGTATGCATTCAAAGGAAAACATTATATCTTCCCTGATGTTTTGATGGCTAGGTCCAGTGCATGGTATGGTATTGGCCCATAGGGACCAGCAAAGTTGCAGGTTTGACACCTGGGGGGAATTTTATGCCGTCCGCCGTGGCGCATTTGGTGGCGTGCAGGGTGAGTGATATAATTAGGCGGGAGGTGTCTTTCCGGATTCCCGACGGCGGGATATTTTAGAGGAATTAAGTTGTCGGCGGGTTTGTGGCGTTCCAGGGTTCCCGCAGTGTGGTGGTGGATCACAGCTTTCATTCATTTACATGCTATGAATACTCATTACCCTATGCATAGTTAGGATTTAGTCCTACCTGCCAAATTAACTGAACGGTGAGCGACATTCCAGTGCCACCCGGTTCACAAATGTTTCATAGTGGCATGCAACAATTGGATTCGTGGAGTTGAGTATCAGGACTGTGCTCTTCTCTCTTTCACTCAGCTGCTAAACTAACGCCAGCATTGGAATGGATGTTTGCCTCCAGGCTCGGCACCAGCAAGGGTGAAACATCTTGGGATTGTGGCGACGGCATGGGCGGGGACTACATGGAGGAGCAGGGAAGGGTAGTTGGGGAGGGCAGGGTGGGGTCTCGGTTGCATAGAGGAGCAGGGGAGCGTAGTCGGGGAGGAGAGGTGGGATCTTGGTTGCATGGAGGAGCACAGGAGGAAGGAGGGCAGACTCCTGGGCTTGTAGTGGCTGATTTTGACAATGAGGCTGGCTGTGTGCAGTTGCAAGGGGTGGTGGGTTGATATGTTCCTGAAGGAAGACTGATGGTCAGGAGAGGCCTAAAAGGGGGAATGATCGCTGTTGTCATCAAGAGTCTTGTGTGTCCACATCACTGTCTGGCAGAACGTACAGTCACAGTCGCGGGGGCAATTGTATATAGTGGGGTGGGAGAGGGGTGGGGAAGGTTGAGACTTAGGGCTGGCTATTCGAAGTCAACATATTGAGGAGATGGGAATTTGTAACTATATCAAAGTGTATTCTTGGAGATTCAAGGGTGAGAGTTGGCAGTTGGATGGTGCTGGGAGTAGGGATGGGGGGAGGGAAGGCATATATAAATGATGATGAGCTGGTCCACGGGAATGGGGGGAGGTTCTATGGTAACGGGGAAGGGTGAAGGCTAAGTTGGTGAGTCAAGGCTGATGGGTGCAGGTTGGAAGGTGAGCAAACTTGCCTGTATCACAGAAGCAACATTTTCTGGAAGAAGAATGTAAACCACGTGTCTAATCAAGGAATGCAAATCGATTGGGAGGAGACAATTGATGGTGTGGGATCTCCTGCTGCATGCAAATGTAAGGCACATAACAGATCTGCACATGACTTTCATGGTTCTGCTGAATGGCAATTGTTAGCTGAACAATTGTAAAACTGCAAAGGCATCTGTCTCATATACGCAATTTGTCCTCTAACACGTGAACAATTGCAGAGGGAGAGACTGAGGAGGGATCTTGGCGACCAACAGATGATGCTTCAGCAGGCAGCACAAGAGGGTGAGGCTGCTCAGAATGAAGCCATTCAGGAAGGGAATTATCGGAGATAGGTGTTAGTGTGTCATTGCATCCTCAGGACAAGGACCCATTACCTTCAGATGTCTGAGAGGCAATGCCAGAGAAGCATGAGGCTTTGACTTACAATGACGACAGAAATGTGTACGTTCCTTCAGTATTATCTGCAGCCACTTGTTTTTGTTGGGATCCCCATGCCACTTACCGTAAAGGTTACTATTGCACTCAATTTCTTTACTACCAGGGATCAACGGGTGACATATCTAGCATCTCGTAGTCTGCAACCCACAGGTGCATCAAAGAGCTAACCAGTGCCCTTTTTAGCAGTGTCAATGATTTCTTCTACTTACCTGTAGACGAGGACAGCCAGGCAGCAAGGTCTGCAGCATTTGGCACCGTCGCTGGCTTCCCTAGAGTGCAAGGGGTGATCAGCTGTACTCATGTGCCATTAGAGCTCCCTGGGACTGGTTTGCTGTCTTGGTTAATCGCAAAGGCTTCCACACTTTAAACATGAACTGGTTTGTGACCACAGGAGAAGAATCATATATGTTTGTGCACGTTTCCCAGGGAGCTGTCATGACTCCTACCTTTTGAGGACCTCCCAGCTGCCAGCAGTTTTCATGGAACCGGCCTAAGTGGATGGATGGATCCTGGGTGATGAGGGTTACCCCCTTTGTACGTGGTTGTTGACACCAATACGTCATCGCCAAAGTGCTGATTAAGTGAGGTACAGTGTTGCTCACACATTCACCAGAGCCATCATTGAACACACCAATGACATGCTGAAAATGCAATTCTGTTGCCTTGACCGGCCTGGAGAGGTTGTTCAGTACGCACCACAGAGAGTGTCACGAATAATCGTCGTCTGCTGTGCCTTGCACAACCTTGCAATTAGGCATGGCAACATTCTGCAGGCGGAGGAACAGAAGGAACACCAGTCCTCCTCAGATAAGGATGACTGAAGAGGGTGAGGAGGAGGACAACAATGACAATGATGCCGTCATTGATATGAGAGCCATGGAGATGCATGCAAGAGACATCAGGGAGAACCTAATTTCTGCACGTTTCAGCCAACAATAAGCCACGTCATCAAGGAACATTGGGAGGAGAAACATAACAATTCCCCACAGAAATTCCCTTTTGTATGAGGTTTTATGCATCTCTGCAATCATAATGAACCATGGCTGCACTTTCATGTGTTTGGCATTTGAAATCATCCATGGGATACGATGAATGAGACTACACACCACAGCAAACAGCGTTAACTTATGGCTGTAGAAAATAAAAGTAAGGCATTACAGTATTGGAAAAAGTTATCGATCATCAATGGGAAAACAATCATCATTGAAGATTGAAGGCCAAAATTCCAATGAGATATGGACACTCTACATTTCCTGAGATGCTTTGTAAGCATCAATGCATTCCTGCCATAGGCCTCCAAAAACCCTCTTTATATCCATCTGCAACCAAGCAAAACATTACTGAGTGGATCAAATTTTGCAAGAAATAAAAATGTATTAATACATCTTTGCATTCGTTGACATTTCTACATCACCTTGCTACCTCTGTGCTCCAAACTGTTTTAATATTCTTTTCCTGCCACTATCTCTAGGTGCTACCCCGATATTAGCAGATGAGGTGGAAGCGATCTGTGCTGCCCCGTTGCTGTTGATGACTGTGGTGGGCATCCTCTGGAGGAATGCAGCAGACAACGATTATTCGTGACACCCTCTGTGGTGCGTACTGAACAACCCTTCCAGGCCAGTCAAGGCAATGGAATTGCATTTTTTCAGCATGCCATTGGTGTGTTCAATGATGGCTCTGATGGATGTGTGAGCGACACTGTACCTCTGTTCATCAGCACTTTGGCGATGACGTATTGGTGTCAACAACCATGTACAAAGGGGGTAACCCTCATCACCCAGGATCCATCCATCCACTTAGGCTGCTTCCTCGAAAACTGCTGGCAGCTGGGAGTTCCTCAAAAAGTAGGAGTCATGACAGCTCCCTGGGAAACGTGTGTGAACAAACATGATTCTTCTCCTGTGGTTGCAAACCAGTTGCACCTTTTGGGGCATTGGCTTCTTCTTGCTCCCCAGAGGAGGATTCTTGAGCCACGTGGCATTCTGCTACTCGAGTGTGGGCACCTGCAATGGACACACAATCAGAGACACTTGAAGCATGTGCTTCACATGCATTCACAAAATTTCCTTCATTTTCCACATATGGCTGCAAGAACAGAGATGACACTGCATCCTAACACCTTGTGGATCCTGCCTCGCCATCTCTGATCGCCCTGCCTCCCTACTCTCTCACGATCTTAGAGGTCTCCACCTGATCCGTGGTCAGCAGCCTGATGTCAGGGAACCCTCCTCCTGTCCTAGTACGCTCGCGCTGATTGTGGCTTTGTTTCTCTTGCAACAGACAGTGCAGATGTAATCACATGGCAAGTGATACATCACAACCATTGCATACATGCATCAACATCACTCATTCTGCATTGGCTTTCGCACGACACATTCAATCACATAAACAATGCCAATCTTCATTGTTTAGTGAGTCGCACCAAGGCTGCTCATGCATTCGACTGCATTCCTTGCGTACCCTCTGCCCTAAAGACATGGAGCCATGGAAGAAAACAATGGAGCAGCCTCACCAGGGACATTACCCTTGCTGATCTGAGCAAGGCATTGATTCGCTTGTAGCACTGCGTCCTTTTGAGTTACTTTGAGTTAACTTTGAGTTACCCCATAGTTCGAGATCTCCTCCACTACCTCCATTCAGGCTGCCTTGGTGAGGCGGGAGGGTCTTCGCACTCCATCTGCAGGGAAGAGGACCTCCCGCCTTTCCCTAACAGCCTGGAGGAGCACCTGCAGGGAGGCGTCACTAAACCGTGGGGTGGGACGCTGCTTGCTGGCTGCCATTTGATTCACTTCGGCTGTAGGGAAAATAAATGATATGAAGTTGGTGAGTTTCACAAAATAAGGGAGGCAAAAACATTTTGATTTAAGTGGAAGTTCAACTCAGTTATTCTGATGATACTTACATGAAAGGAAGGTTGCTGCTCCTTGAGGCTGCAAGCACAGAATGTTTTATATCTGTGGTGCTTGGGGCAGTGACGGCGGGTTCCACCAACAAAAGGCCACTCTCGCCACATGATCCCATGTGTTCGCTGTGCCCGTTGCCGCATGCTGATTTAAATACAAAATCGGGTGGGAAACGGGATTTGCAGTGGGAGCGGAAGTTGTGACAACTTCTGGTCCTGCTGTCGGGAATGCTCCAGCTCTCAAAAGATTCCATCCCTGATCTTTGTTACATTAGCTGATATGGTGAAGCTGTCACACTTTTCTCCAAATAAGGTTCCTGATATAGATCAATTTGCAGTGGCCTTTGCTAGAAAGTGTGCATGCGAGGTCAGGATTGAACTTGGGTGTAACTTTCCATTCTGTCCTCTTGTCAAATACCCTTTGGACACTCAGTCTACCTTAATGTTCCAGCCTCACCCCTGAAGAATGGACTCTTGGGTAAGGAACTGGGGACAGGGGATGCTGGTGCTTGTGGAACTACCCCACAGAATAGCTTACTGTTTTCAGTGGGGGAAAGGCAATATATAGGCAAAGAATGCCCTCCTGTTTTACCAACTGGCACTTATAAAAAGAATATAGACGTTGAGTTGCATTTTCTCCATATAACAGACAGGGTTGATGAGGGTAATGCTGTTGATTTGGTGTACATGGACTTCTAAAAGGCATTTGATAAAGTGCCACTTAACAGACTTGTCAGCAAAGTTAGAGCTCATGGAATAAAAGGGGCAGTAGCAATAAGGATACAAAATTGGCTGAGTGACAGGAAACCGAGTAGTGGTTAATGGTTGTTTTTTGGACTGGAGGAAGATTTATAGTAGAGTCCCTAGGGGTCAGTGTTAGGACCCCTGCTATTCCTAATATAAATTAACGACCGAGACCTTGGTGTACAGGGCTAAATTGCACAATTTGTGAATGATACAAAACTTGGAAGTATTGTGAACTCTGAGGAGGATAGTGTAGCACTTCAAAAGGACATAGATGGGTTGGTAGAATGGGTGGACAAGTGGCAGATGAAATTTAATACAGAGAAGTTTGAAGTGATTCATTTTAGTAGAAAGAACGCGGAGAGACAGTATAAAATAAAGGGAGTGCAGGAGCAGAGGGACCTGGTGCATATGTGCATAAATCATTGAAGGTGGCAGGACAAGTTGAGAGCGCAGTTAATAAAGCATGCAGCATCCTTGGCATGGAGTATTAAAACAAGGAAGTTTTGATAAACTTGTATAAGACACTGGTTCGGCCTCAACTGAAGTATTGCGTCCAATTCTGGGCATCACACTTTAGGAAGGATGTGAAGGTGTTCGAGAGGGTGCAGAAAAGATTCACAAGAATGGTTCCAGAGGTGAGGAACTTCAGTTATAAAGATAGATTGCAGAAGTCATAGAGTCATAGAGTTATACAGCACAGAAACAGGCCCTTCGGCACACCGTGTCCGTGCTGGTCATCAAACCTATCTATTCTAATCCCATTTTCCAGCATTTGGCCTGTAGCCTTGTATGCTATGGCATTTCAAGTGCTCATGCAATACTTCTTAAATGTTGTGAGGGTTCCTGCCTCTACCACCCCTTCAGGCAGTGTGTTCCAGATTCCAACAACCCTCTGGGTGAAATTATTTTTCCTCAAATCCCCTCTAAACCTCCTGCCCCTTACCTTAAATCAATGCTTCTTGGTTATTGACACCTCCGCTAAGGGAAAAAGTTTCTTCCTATCTATCCTACCCCTCATAATTTTGTGTAGCTCAATCAGCTCCCCCTCAGCCTTCCCTGTTCTAAGGAAAACAGCCCTAGCCTATCCAGTCTCTCTTCATAGCTGAAATGTTCCAGCCCAGGCAACATCCTGGTGAATCTCCTCTGCATCCTCTCCAGTGCAATTAAATCCTTCCTATAATGTGGCGACCAGAACTGTATACAGTACTCCAGCTGTGGCCTAACTAGCGTTTTGTACAGCTCCATCATAACCTCCCTGCTCTTATATTCTATGCCTCAGCTAATAAAGGCAAGTATCTCATATACCTTCCTAACCACCTTATCTACCTGTGCTGCTGCCTTCAGTGATCTATGGACAAGTACACCATGATCCCTCTGTACTTCCTAGGGTTCTACCATCCATTGTATATTCCCTTGCCTTGTTAGTCCTCCCAAAATGCATCACCTCGCTCTTCTCAGGATTAAATTCCATTTGCCACTGCTCTGCTCATCTTACCAGCCCATCTATATCATCCTGTAATCTAAGGCTTTCCTCCTGACTATTTACGACACCACCAATTTTCGTGTCATCTGCAAACTTACTGATCATACCCCTATATTCTCGTCTAAATCATTAATGTATGCTACAAACAGCAAGGGTCCCAGCACCGATCCCTGCGGTACACCACTGGTCACAGGCTTCCAATCGCAAAAACAATCCTCGACCATCACACTCTGCCTCCTGCCACTAAGCCAATTTGGATACAACTTGCCAAATTGCCCTGGATTCCATTTTCTTGTTACTTTCTTCACCAATCTCCCATGCGGGACGTTATCAAAAGCCTTACTGAAGTCCATGTAGACTACATCAACTGCTTTACCCTCATCTGCACAGCTAGTCACCTCCTCAAAAAATTCAATCAAATTTGTTAGACACGATTGCCCCCTGACAAAGCCATGCTGACTATCCCTGATTAATCCCTCCCTCTCCAAGTGGAGATTAATCCTGTCCCTCAGAATATTTTCCAATAGTTTCCCTACCACTGATGTTAGACTCACTGGCCACTTTGGTCCTTAATGGGCCCTACTCTTTCCCTGGCTTGCCCTTAATATACTTATAAAACACCTTGGGATTGTCCTTTATCTTGCCTGCCAGTGCTTTTTCATGCCCCCTCTTTGCTCTCCTAATTACATTTTTTTAAGTACTCCCCTACACTTTCAATACTCTGCTGTTTTCAGCCCTCTGAATCTGCCATAAGCCTCTTTTTTTTTTCCTTATGCAATCCTCTATGTCCTTTAACATCCAGGGTTCCCTGGACTTGTTCCTCCCCTTCATCTTTACGGGAACATGTTGGCCCTGAACACTCACTATTTCCTTTTTGAATGACTCCCACTGGTCTGATGTAGACTGTTTTCCTTGAAGAAGAGAAGGTTGAGAGGAGATTTGCTGGAGGTATTCAAAATCATGAGGGATCTGGAGAGTAGATAGGAAGAAACTGTTCCCATTGGTGGAAGGATCAAGGACCAAAGGGCACAGATTTAAAGTAATAGACAAAAGAAGCAATGGTGACATGAGGAAAAACTTTTTACCGCAGCTCGTGTTTAGAATTTCGAATGCACTGCCTGAGTGTGTGATTGAAGTATTCAAGAGAGAATTGGATTATAATCTAAAAACAAAGAATGTGCAGGGCTATGGGGAAGTGAGAGAGTGGCACTAGATGAATTGTTTCTTCAGAGAGACAGCACAGACACGATGGGCTGAATGGCATCCTCCTGTGCTATAATCATTCTGTGATTCTATATTTAAAATAATTAATTTGTAGTCCTAATATGATGCAACAAAGTTATCTACTCTGCCAACTTACCAAATGGATTGTATGTAAATATCCCAGCTTGCTTTTTTGTAGTTTTAATTCCAATCTACGTAACAGTGCGCCTTGAGGTTGAAATATGTTTCAGGCTCACATTTCAGTGTCTTTTCTTGGTGCACCTTTGCTGATGGCTGTGAAGGCCAATCCTTGAGAGGCAGGTTCTGCCACAAGTTCCACATGTGAAGCTGCCAAGTGACACTGAGAGTTGTTGTTTTCTGACATTGGCACCTGTTACCAAACTGCTGTAACAATTGGGTACACCAGTCCACAGGATGTGTCACTATTTCCCTCTTACGCCAGCTAGTGACTCCCAGGTGCGATACTCAACATTTAGGGCCTTTGGGCTGAATTTTATCAGCGCTCTGCGGCGGCGCGCCGTGAGAGCGGCAGCCTTCCGACATTGAAGTGCTGCTGCACAGCCCCCACGATATTACGCGCACAGTCTGATTTAAATAGAGGAGGCGGAGCGGCCGCCCCCGATGACGTAGAGGGGACAGCCGCCGTGTCCCTAGCAACGGCGTCCGGTGCCACCACGCAGGCGCCATTTTTAAAGAGCTTCTAGCCCTTAGCAACTATTAAAATTTTTAAAGGTACATTAGACGTGATTTTTTTTTAAATGAATAATTAGGAGGTGGAAGCCCTTCCCCAACTCCCCCAATGGTCTTTTCATTGCCCTATATTAATAAAACTCACTTTATTCCCTACCCGAACTTTCCCCCCCAACCTTCTAACATTTGCCCTTCAACCCCTTCCCACCATTCCCATAGCCAATAAAAAGCATTCCCCGCTCCCACACCCTTCCCACCCTGAAATTTTTATTCCTCTCCCCTCTCCACCTGTGTCTCGCCTTGGGAGTTCCGAAGGCGCGTGAGTTGCGTTCGGCGGGCATAAAATCGGCGTGGGACAGCCGTTGGGACCAGGTAAGTTCATTTGCATTTAATTTTTGTTAATTTAAATATTTAGATGAAGGCCCCGAGGCTTTGCAGCAGGGGGGGCTGCACTGAGGTCCCCCCGCCGCCGGTAATATGCGGCGGGCCCTTCTCGATGTCGGGGGTCGAGGTGGGCCTCTCCCCACAAGATTTTACTGGCCCCCGCCCTCACGACCCACAGTGTCGAGGGGCTGGTAAAATTCAGCTCTTTGTGTCATGCTTGCAAGCATCCTTGAAGCCGAACCCCAGCTATCTCACCGTACAGAAGGTCCTTGGGTGCGATGCCTTCCATCCTGCGGACGTGTCCGATCCACCGAAGCCGCCCCTGATTAGTGCCAACGCACTTGTGAGCTGAGCCTTTGAGAGGACTGCCGCATTTGTGATTTTGTCCTGCCAGGATATACCCATTATGCGCTACAGACGGCGAAGATGGAAATTATTAAGGTTCTTTTCCTTGTAGCTGTAAGTCACCAATGTTTCACAGCCACACATCAGGGTGCTGAGAACACAGGCCTTATAAACCATCAGTTTGGTCCTAAGGGTCAGCTTCGTGTTATCCAATACGCATTTCACAAGTTGGCCAAAGGTGGTAGCTGCTTTCCCGTTGCATGTATCGAGCTCTGCATCCAGGGACAGATTGTCTGTCACCATGGACCCAACATTGCAAAATTTGCTAACCACTTCCGGTGGGATGCTATTTAGTGTGATCGGGGCAGAGATGCAGCACCTTGTCCCATGACCACAGTTTTCTTGACGATTATAGTCAAGAAGAAAGTGTTACAGGCATGGGAGAAACAGTCCATGTGTCTTTGTAGCTGAGTTTCCATATGAGTGACTAGCGTGGCATCATCAGCATAGAGGAGCGTCTTAGATTAAGGATATCAAAATACATTGTAAACGTACTTTGGAACTCTGCCTCAGAAGGTCGGGGAGGCAGGGTCATTGAATAATTTTAAGGCGAGGGTAGATAGATTCTTGTTAGGCAAGGGAATCAAAGGTTATCGGGGTAGATGGGAGTGTAGAATTTGAGAGATGCAGATCAGCAGTGATCTTATTGAATGGCGGAGCAGGCTCGAGGGGCCGAATGGCCTACTTCTCCTAATTTGTATGTTCGTATTCGTACAAAGTCTCCATGAAGGGGTTAAAGGAGACACATACATGTCTGGGTTCTGGCATTAACAAGTTTGTGCTGATGGAGAAGTGTAGTTTGAAATTTGATTAGGGATCACAGCAATATCTGTTTGTTTGGGTATCTATTAAGTCAGCTGTATAGTTCTTGGATGATTCTGAGGAAAAGGGTGAGTAATTCCCTAATTCGTCACCATACTGCAGTAAGGCAGACACAGATGTCTCAGCATAAGGACATAATGATTGAAATGTTATAAATTTATATGTGTCAAAACATCAGGGAAAGAAGGGAGTAGCAGCTGGCAATTTGTCAACAAATTTCATCAGTATCAAATTGAAGTTGTTGAGGTTTGACACATTTGATGTCCCTCACATATCCATATTTATAGTCTGATTTATGGTTTGTACTTTGGCCTCATTTAGAACCATTGGATAGTAATGAGTTCTGTATTTGACATCTGCATTTTTTTGATAGGCAGTTCCTCCTTCGATATGCATAATAAACTCTGTCTTCCCTCTGCTCTGCAGAATAATGATGCTGTCTGTGCTGAAGCATACTGAAACACCATTGAAGTTCTGGTTTCTTAAGAACTACCTCTCGCCCACATTCAAGGTTTGTAGAAGGAATTAATCAAATTCTAGCATGGTTAGCAAGAGAGAAAATGTTATGATCCATCTAAGTATGTGTGTAGGGACTCCCACCCCACCCATGCATTTTTTTAAATAATGGAGCTGTGATTGCCACTTCCTGATCCTTAGGAATCTGTACCAAATTTATAAAACTTATTTTTTAAAAAAAAGTAAAATAAAACTTAACTAATTTCTGTTCCTAATACCTTGAAGACTTGCGGGTGCCAATTTTCTGTACTAGGTATTTAGTTGGTTTCAAGAGTATCTAGATTTGTTTCGCTTGCGGTCTAACTGCTTTGCTGCTGTTAGACGACTGATGTAAGAATATTCCTTTATCTCTTTTGGCAGTCTATGGGTACTATGCTTGACCAATCATATTAAGGTTCCCGCTAATGGTCTCAGTGAAAGCTGATGTACTGCCACTAAATTAGGCTTTTTATTCAGTCCACAAGTGGTTAGTGATGACACCGCATGCCTGAAATGGGAGGATTTCCCTTCTGCAGCCCTAATAACTTCTATGCTCAAGCTGAAGGATATCAAAACACCCAACAGATTTTTGAAAAGATGCTATTGTATTAGATTCTGCAATATTTCTTAACAATTTACCATTGTAGTTTCCTCCCTCCCAAGGCATCACAGTATAAGAAACTTAATGTCTGGTCAGCAAGTACAAGCTGTTATAGCACATCCCAAACTGAAAGATATACTAAAATTGTTTCACCTCTGTAGAACATGTTAAAGTATCTTATGTCAGTGCTGATATGTTTGTGTCGAACTAATGATTGGTACAATTTGTAGCTTTGTCATTTTCTGAGAGCTGCTGATGCACGCATTTCTGTGTTGTGGTAGGAATTTATCCCGCACATGGCAAAGAAGTATGGTTTTCAGTATGAACTGGTGCAGTACAAGTGGCCCAGGTGGCTCCATCAACAGACTGAAAAACAAAGAATCATCTGGGGCTACAAGATCCTCTTCCTGGACGTGCTTTTCCCACTGGCTGTTGACAAGATTCTATTTGTGGACGCTGATCAGGTTCATTTTTAAGAATGTGCTTATTAAGATTACTAATTATGCATGTAACGTGCTGACGGCCCTCTCGAGTATCTGAGGTTTATGTGGGCCAGAACAGTGAGCAGTGCTAGGCTATTCACTGCTGGTAGGTGGAAACATTACAGTTAAAGACATTTGTGATCTTGCCGCATATCCCTATATGTGCATTTTCCAGTGGTGACCGTGTGCATTAACATGAACAATTACCTTCAGGCCCCCAAAAAACAAGTGGACTCACTGTGATGGCAGTTTGTATATGCCATTATTAGATGCCCTGCTGCAACAAAATCTGGGCATTTATATTGCTCCCTGTTTGCAAGAAAAAATTGCAATAGTTGGGATAAGGGAAAGGTGCATTTCTGTTTGCTGAATGTGATGGTATGGAGATTTTCTAAAGGTATCTGCACTTTTAATAGGTGTACTGGTTTCAAAGAGTTCTAAAAAGGAACTTATGGCAGGGATGATTACTCCGAATTGTATGTGTTCCTTCTGATACATATCAAATATTCCATGGAGACCGAAACAGCAGCAATAGGCCTTTTTTTCTCCTCCTTTACCTACCAATTTTCTCATCTTCCCTCCTAATTCCACTGGGCCCTTGGAACCTCTGGTACCACCACCAAATTTCCATTCTTCTTGCATGAGTCTAGATAGTGAATGTTGACATATTCCTTAATCATAGAGTATGTAACAGCCAAGTCAAATCCTGTGCACAATCTGCCTCCAGCACATGTTAGTGGATTACGATCAGAGGCAAGGATGTGGGGCTGATGTACTTCTCCTTTACCAAGAGGTGCTGAGGCCAGTTAGGTGCCCCATTGCTGCCCCATCTAAGGTCAGCTAATTCACTACAGCCAGGGTACTGAATCGCAGGTCTTTCTATATCTGTTACAATGCAGCACCAATGGAGCCATCAGGTGACTGTTGTAATCTGCCTTTAACAGATCAATTCTGTGGATGTGGTGTGTTGTCAATAAGATTTCCACCTCTTTTGTGTTCAATTCTTTAAAATGTATGAATGTAAGGTTCAATTAAAGAGCTTCCATAATAAAATTACTTTAATAACGAGTCTTACTTTTCATTCAAATTGCTTTAGATTTGAATCCATATCAATACAAACCATTCCTATACTGAGCTCAGCACTAAAGCCCTCCATTAATGGTGCTGGCAGTTTTTTGTGTTTGCAGCTAATGAGAGTTTTCCCAGCACTTTTAATTCGGAAAGGTAGATAGGACAATGACACAGTAGCTGAAACAATCATGCTGAAGAGTGTTATTTGAGTTTGTTTTTCTTCAATTTATTATTCTTTCTCTGCTGTATTTTAACAGCTCAATTTAGTTATGTTTTTAAAAAGGGCTAGGAAGTCACTGCAGCTAAAAGTCACAAAGCTCAATCCACAGTGAATTGCAAAATTGTAAAATATATTGCAACTCCTGCCAAGAGCCAGGAAAAGTAATGCATTTGTCTGATCAGTTTTTCCTTTTCTTACAGATAGTGCGTGCTGACTTGAAGGAGCTGCGTGACTTGGATCTTGAAGGAGCTCCCTATGGGTATACTCCTTTCTGCGAAAGTCGCAAGGAAATGGATGGATATCGCTTCTGGAGATCAGGTTACTGGGCTAATCACCTACAGGGAAGGAAGTACCACATAAGGTATGATTCTAACTTGTAATTGAGCAAGTAGATTTCTTTAATTACCTAAATATCGATTGGGATAATGTTGGAGTAAAGGGTAAGGAGGGTGAGGAATTTCTGAAATGTGTTCAAAAACTTTCTTGACCAGATTGTTTTCAGTTCAACTAGGAAGGAGGCATTGCTGGATCTGGTTCTGGGGAATGAGGTGGGCCAAGTGTCTATGGGGGAACACTTAGGTAAGAGTGATCATCATATCATAAGGCTTCGATTAGTAATGAAGAAGAGCAAGGAACAATCTAAAGTAAAATTTCTAAATTAGATGATGGCTAACTTCATTGGGATGAGAGGGCATCTAGCCAGGATAAAATGAAATCAAAGACTGACAGGAGAAACAGTTATTGAACAATGGGTGATCTTTAACGAGGAGGTGTTTCAATTAGAGGCTAGGTACATTCCAACAAGGGCGAATGGTAGGGCAACAAAAGCCAGGGCTCCATGGATGATGAGGGTGAAAGAGAATATGATGAAACAAAAAAAAAGAGGGTGTATGATGCATGTCAAGTGAATTCTTCAAGTGAGAGCCAGGCCAAATGAAGTAATTTGAGAGGGGAAGTAAAGAGAAAAATAAGTTTAGCAAAGTTAAAATATGAGAATAGAATGGCAGTTAACATAAAAGGGAACCCAAAATTTTCTGCTGGCATGTAAACAGTAAGTGGGGAGGAGGAGGCAAGTTTGGGGTCTATGAGGGACAAAGATGGTGATACATGCTTAGAGGTGCAGGGCAAGACTAGAATACTTAATAAGTGCTTTGTATCGGTGTTTATGAAGGAAGAGGATGCTGACAAAATACCAGTGGATGAGGAGATGGTAGAGATAATGGATGGAGTGAAAATTTATAGGCAGTATGTGCTGGAAAGGTTGGCTATGCTTAGAATGGATAAGCCACCTGGTGGGAATGGCATGCATCTCGGGTTGCTAAGGGAAGTGAGGATGAGTATAGCGGAAAGCCTTGCCATAATCTTCCAATCTTCCCTAGATACAGGAAGTGCCAGAAGATTGGAGAATGGCAAATGTGACACCCTATTCAAGAAAGGATGTAAAGATGTTCCTAACAACTATCGGCCAGTCAGTTTAACATCAGTGATGGATAAGATTTTAGAAACAATAATCAGGGGAAAAAAATCAACAGGTGCTTGGAGAGGTTGGAGTAAATTAAGCATAGCCAGCATGGATTTGTAAAAGGGAGATCATGCTTGACACTTAAAATTGAATTTTTTGGTGAAGTAACAGAGAAGTTTGGTGAAGTAACAGAGAAGTTTGATGAGGGGAATGCAGTGGATGTTGTCTATATGGATTTGAAGAAAGCGAATGACAAAGTGCCACAGGGTGATTAACACTACTGAGGCCATTGGAATAGGAAGGTCAGTATCAGCTTGGATAAAAAAATTGGATTAAGGTCAGAAAACAATGAGTCATGGTAAATGGTTGTTTTTCAGACTGGAGAATGAAGGGCAGTGGTGTTCCCCAAGGGTCAATGCTAGGACCACTGCTTTTTTGATATATATAAATGACTAGTGGAATACAGAGGAAAATTTCAAAATTTGATATCAAATTTCGAGGTGTGGCACACAATGAGGATGATACCAGTCGACTGCAGCAGGACATAGATAGGCTAGCAGAATGGGCAGACAAGTGGCAGATGGGATTTAATGCAGAGAGGTGTAAGGTGATGCATTTTGGCGGTATGGAGAGGCAATATGGACTTAATGGCATAGTTGTAAAGACTGTGCAGGGACAGAGGGACCTTGGGGGTTCATGTGCATGAATCTTTGAAGGTGGCAAGACATATTGAGAGAGTAGTTAGCAAAGCATAGGAGATCTTAGGCTTTATAAATAGTATTGAGAACAAAAGCAGGGAGGTTATGCTGAACCTTTACAAAGCTGTGGTTAGGCCACAACTAGATTATTGTATCCAGTTCTGGTCACCACACTTTAGGAAGGATGTGAAGGTGCAGAGGAGATTTACCAGAATTTTTCCAGGGATGGGGGTTTTAATTACAAGGTTAGGTTGTAAAAGCTGGGGTTATTCTCCTTGGAGCAAAGGAGATTGAGGGGACATTTGAGAGGTGTACAAGATAATGACAGGTTTAGAAGGCTAAGCAAAGGAAAGGTATTCTCAGTACATGATGGTACAAGGACTAGGGGGCATAGATTTAAGGCTTTGGGCAAGAGATGTAAGGGGAATGTGAGGGAGAGCTTTTTTACACAGCAAGTGGTAATGATCTGGAACTCGTTGCCTACGAGGATGGTGGAAGCGGAGATGATCAATGATCTCAAAAGGAAATTGGAAGGCACTTGAGGGAAATAAAGTTGCAAGGCTATGGGGATAGAGCAAGGGATAAGACTGATTGGGTTGCTATACAGAGAGCTGACATGGACTCGATGGGACTAATGGCCTCCTTCAGTGCTGTTGTGACTCTGGGCTGAATTTTGTTCTCCTGTCGGAGGTGAGTTTAGTGGCGTGGGGGTGGGGGGTGCGCAGCGAATCTCCATGGAGCCATCCACAACAAATCCTGGCACCATACTGCAGTGTGCCGATTTTGTCGGAGGTGTGGAAGTACTGTGGCAGTACCTACACCCCAACACAACTGCATCGTCATTTAAATGTTGTAAAATTTGAATATAATTCACTGCAATCTAATGGAGATTTCTCAATTTTCTGGTTGATGTGCAGCACTCACGTGCCTTCAGTTTCGCGACTTTGAAAAGCTGGTGCCGCCCAGGCAAGAGTCCTCCATGCCGTGACAGGGAAGATAACCTAACCAGAGTAGTGTAGGGGAAGTGGGGTTTACAATGGCCATTGCACTATGCTGAATGTCCAAGCAGCTTGTGTGTGAATGGAGGTAGCTCTGCAAGGGGCTTATGCGTGAATGGGGATCTCTGAAAGCGTATAGGTTGTGTGTATCGGGGGGACCATTAGAGGGTATCCTAAATGATCATGTTATGGGTGTGAAATCTCACATTTTTGGATCAAATGTTAGACCAACTGTAATCATTACTCGAGAGCCACATCAGGAATCCAGCCGAGCAAAAATTGAGGAACATTTTTGGCCAGACAGGTTCATTTTGCATCAGAAAGAAGCATAGAAGTGTTGCTTCAATTATCTTATATTGAATGCACGGAGAGAGTAATTGCAGGGCCAGCAGGCTTTTAAAGATGGTGCCAGCACCTGCTCCAACATCAGGTTCTGCAGTGAACGGCGTCTCCATTGCAGTCCCACCACGTGATTGTGGGGGGGGGGGAAATGGCTGCCCGCAACATAATCGCGCATCGCGGCAGCTGATGTCACAAGCGAGACCAGCGCCACTTGACGATTCAGCCCTCTGTCTTCCCTGTAGATTCTTTTTATACTATAAATGAAGGTCCTTTGACACTCTTGTGCTACTCTGTTCTATTTTTAATTCATTGGTTGTAAAGTGCTTTGAAGCATCCTAAGGACTCTCAATGTGAGTCTTCGGGGGCTAGTTTACGAAACTTGTGCTTCATACATATGTGAACTGAAGAGCTTGTGCCTGGTGGGACTTGATGCATGCAGTTGGACTGGAGTTGTGCACTTGCAGGACAGCTACAGAAGGTGAAAACTTTGACAGCAACTTTCGTCATCCACACTAGTGTAGAACTCCAATACTTTTGGGATGGCGAATCTTGATGTCTATATGTTGGAGCATGATACTGATGATCAGAGTTACTGTTAACAGCACTCTAACAGTACTATATCACTATACTGATTAAAAACTTTGAGCCATACATCTTTTTTCAGATTTCAATGGATGTAAATTTTCAAAGCATGCACAGAGCTGTTAAATCTGTTTAATACTTGACAGACTTCTCAATTCCTGCATGGCAGTGAGTGCTGCTTCTGACTGCAGCTGAGGCAAAAGAAAAATGTTTGCATTTTTACAATGCTTTATCATGTCAAAGCACCTCAGAAGACCCCTCTGAATGTATCAGTTTTGAGAACTTTTACTATTGTTACATGTAAAAACAACTAATTAGTGCCCACACAGTCTCCACTGCGCCCCTGCAAATTGTATTTACAGCTTTCTCCAGTTCATTTGTCCTCCAGACCACAAACCGTAGATTGTTATCCTTGAAACAATTCAAAGCATCCTGTATTGGTTTGATATACTAGGAATCAGTTTTCTGATAGATAGATGAAGTGTGCAACTGAACTTCTTCAACAGCTAATTTTTCTGGAGGTAAGTCTTGCTTTTGAACCTCTGAAGGTCTATTGGGCCTCTGCCGTAAAGCATATCATCAAGGCCATCGTTG
This sequence comes from Heterodontus francisci, assembly GCF_036365525.1. NCBI lineage: Eukaryota > Metazoa > Chordata > Chondrichthyes > Heterodontiformes > Heterodontidae > Heterodontus > Heterodontus francisci. The sequence continues at coordinate 37,987,398 of NC_090381.1, forward strand.
TAAGTGTACAAATAACTTAAAAGCACTTCCTGTTTTTCATAATTTTCATCTTTGGTGTATGTGAAAGACAGGAGATGTGTTTCAGCTGCAGCATGTGGGAGCTCCTGGATGCCAGTGTGATCCAGGGCAAACATGTCTGCAGTAAGTGTTTGTGGCTCGAGGAGCTTTGGCTCAGTGTCATTGAGCTGGAGGCTGAGCTACAGACACTGCGACACATCAGGGAGGGGGAAAGTTACCTGGACACTTTGTACCAGGAGGCAGTTGCACCCTTTTGGATAGGGTCTTCTGATTTGGTCAGTGGTCAGGGACAGGAGAGTGTGGCTGCAGCTGAGGCAGGTAAGGGGACTCAGAGGGCAAGAGTCTCAGCCTTTGCAATTGTTTGTCCAAAGAAGTTCTTTCATCTTGTTTGGATGAGGGGGGGGGGGTAGGGTTGCTGCAGAGTTGATGAGCTAACTGACCATGGTACCGTGGTACAGGAAGCCATTCATCAAGGGGGCAGAGCAAAAAGGAATCTAGTGGTAGTAGGGGACTGTATAGTGAGGGGGATTGGCACTGTTCTCTGCACAAAGAGCGAGAGTCCAGAAGGCTTATGTTGCCTGCCTGGTGCCAGGGTTTGGAACATCTGCTCAGGGCTAGAGAGGAGCTTACAGTGAGAGGGGGAGGATCCAATTGTCGTGGTGTATGTAGGTACCAACGACATAGGCAGGACAAGGAAGGAGATTTTGCATAGTCAACATGAGGAGCTAGGCACCAAATTAAGAAGTAGAACCTCAAAGGTAACAATCTTTGGATTATTACCTGAGCCACCTTAAAATTGGCATAGGGCAAATAAGATTAGAGAAATGAATGTGTGGCTCAAAGACTGGTGGGGTAGAAGTGGGTTCCAGTTCGTGGGGCACTGGTACCAGTACTGGGTAAAGTGGGGACTCTATTGTTGGGATGGTCTACTCCTGAACCATGCTGGGGCTGGTGTTCTAGCGAGCCACGTAACTAGGGAAGTAGAGAGGGTTTTAAACTAAATAGTGGGGGCAAGGGATCAAATTTGGGAAGATGTGGTAAATCAAAGAGTAGAGACTAGGCAAGAGAGAAAGGTATTAATATGGGAAATGATAAACAGACCATGACAGGAAGGGATAGAGTGTACAAATCTAAGAGTAAATCAGCAGTCAAGGCTATACGTTACAAAATTAATAAAAGGACAGATGAACTGATGGTGCAAATAGAAATAAATAAGTACGATCTGACTGCCATTACAGAGACATTAGAGAGGGATGACCTAAGTTCAGGAAACCAGGATGTCGAAGCAGTTTGGGTAGAGATGAGAAATGATGAAGGCAAGAAGTCACTCGTGGGAGGCCACCTAACAGTTAGCACATGGTAGGACAGGGTAGAAAGGAAGAAATAATGGGAGCTTGTCAGAAAAGTACAAAATATAAAAATAGTAAGAGTTTCTATAGATATTTAATAAAGAAAAGAGTTAACAAAGTGAGCGTTTGTCCTATACAAAGTGGGTCTGGGGAATTAGTCAGGGAAAATAAGGAGATGGCAGATGAATTGAACAAATATTTTGCATTGGTCTTCACTATAGAGGATATAAGTAACATCCCAGAAATAGCTGTAAATCAGGAAATGGAAGAGAGGGAGGAACTCAAGAAAATTACACTCACCAGGGAAGTGATACTGAGCAAATTGTTGGAGTTGCAGGTTGACAAGTCTCCAGGTCCTGATGGACTTCATCCTAAAGTTCTAAAAGAAGTGGCTAGTGAGATAGTTGATGCATTGGTTTTAATTTTCCAAAATTCCCTAGATTCGGGGAAGGTTCCATTAGATTGGAAAAATAGCGAATGTAACTCCTTTATTCAAAAAGGGAGAGAGACAGAGAGCAGGAAACTACAGGCCAGTTAGCTTAAGATCTGTCTTAGGGAAAATGTCAGAAGCTGTTATTAATGACGTTATAGCGGGGCACTTAGAAAAATTCAAGGTAATCAGGCAGAGTCAACATGATTTTGTGAAAGGGAATCATGTTTAACCAATTTATTGGAGTTCTTTGAAGAAGTAACATGTGCTGTGGATAAAGGTGGATGTACTGTACTTAGATTTCCTGAAGGCCATTTGATTAGGTGCCACATCAAAGGTTATTGCAGAAAATAAAAGCTCAAGTAGGGGGTAACATATTGGCATGGATAGAAGATTGGCTAGCTAACAGGAAGCAGAGAGTAGGCATAAATGGGTCATTTTCTGGTTGGCAAGATGCAATGAGTGGTGTGCCAGAGGGATCAGTACTGGGGCCTCAACATTTGTATAATTTATATAAATGACTTGGATGAAGGGACCGAAGGTATGGTTGCTAAATTTGCTGATGACACAAAGATAGGTAGAAAATAGGTTGTGAAGAGGACATAAGGAGGCTACAAAGGGATATAGATAGGTTAAGTGAGTGGGCAAAGATCTGGCAAATGGAGTATAATGTAGGAAAATGTGAAATTGTCCATTTTGGCAGGAAGAATAAAAATGGATATTATCTAAATGGTGAGAGATTGCGGAGCTCTGAGATGCAGAAGGATTTGGGGATCTTAGTGTGTGAATCCAAAAGTCATTAGGAAAGTTAATAGAATGTTATTATTCATTGCGAGGGGAATCGAATACAAAAGTAGGGAGGTTATGCTTCAGTTATTCAGGGCATTAGTGAGATCACATCTGGTGTACTGTGTACAGTATTGGTCTCCTTATTTAAGGAAGGATGTAAATACATTGGAAGCAGTTCAGAGAAGGTTTACTAGACTAATACCTGGAATGGGTGGATTGCCTTATGAAAAAGATTGGACAGGCTGGGCTTGCATCCACTGGAGTTTAGAAGAGTAAGAGGCAACTTGAGTGAAATGTATAAGATCCTGAGGGGTCTTCACAGGGTGGATGTGGAAAGGATGTTTCCCCTTGTGGGCGAATCTAGAACTAGGGGTCATGATTTAAAGATAAGAGACGAGGAGAAATTTTTACTCTCTCAGGGTCGTGAATCTTTGGAACTCTCTTCCTCAAAAGGCCATGGAAGCAGAGGCTTTAACTATTTTTAAGGCAGAGGTAGATAGATTCTTGACAAGTAAGGGGGTGAAAGATTATCAGGGGTAGGCAGGAATGTGGAGTTGAGGTTACAATCTTATTGGATGATGGAGCAGGGTTGAGGGGTCTGGTAGCCTGCTCCTGCTCCAAATTCATATGTTCGTATGACATGAGAATCTGGATAACATTTTTGTACAGTTGAGTTAGTTAATTTGTTCTGAGATTTGAGCCTGGATTTTCATAGCAGTCACCATTATCTATGTGTAAGTGCAGCAACTTCAGTCAAGGGGCAGATGCGTGGTTAAACTCAAAAATCTATAAATGTTGTCCAAGTCGTGCCTCTTTCCTAACTTTTGTTTGCTGTTCACGCCCGGCTTGTTGCACTACGCGATCCTTTTAAGATTGATGCACGGCCACACATGCGCAGATCTTAAAGGGAACGTTGCTTCTAAGTGGCCTGTTCGTTCCTTACGTGGCACATTCCCGATTGCTGCGCGGCTATGCACCTGCGCTGCTTAGAGGGTATGTTGCTGCCATGTGAGCTTCGCGAAAACAGCATCTTGCTGTCTACTTCACCATTGAAAGGCATTGAGCGATGTGAAGTTTCTGTATTCTACTCTCCCGTTGACCTTCCCGCCCAGCGCTCCCACTGGGGTTTGATCTTACCAGTCTTCTCCTACAATTTGCCCTTTCTAGTGCTGACCCTGTGGATTTTGCCAGTGTATCAGCTATCATTACCCCTCTCTGCATCTCCCTCCAGAATTGATGTTTGCCATCCAAGAGCTCATTGCAGATGATTGCACGAACATCATAGCCTTGATGGCACCCTGGCTGTTGTGTGATGATACCTTCCCCAAAATAAAGCCTCCCCTGCTGGCTATACCTTCCACCACTTGCCCTGCCCAGACTGTCATGCAGTGGTGTAGCTCTTATCATCAAATCACACCTAAGTCCCCCTATTCTTCTGGTACTTTCTTCTCCTTTGAGCATCTCGGCTTGATCTATCCCCCTCGCCTCTTATTTAAAATCCTTGTTCTCTACTGTCCACCCAAGTACCATAAAAAAATTTTCTTACCAGGATACCTTCACTACTTTGCTCTCTCAGCCTCTGCACTAAGTGACTTCCCATCCTTGGTGATTTCAACCTCAATCTCAATTTATCGTGCTGTCCCTACTCTTGAGTTCACAGCCCTCCTATCTGCTCTTAATCTCTTCCTCCATAGAAACTCCCCAGCCTCCTTGACCTTGTTATTTCATGTGGCCTTGCTACTTCCATTGTGTCAATAGATATAAAGATAAGACCATCTCTAATCAGCAACATGCTGCCCTTGGCAACATCATCCAAAAACACAGCATCAGTTTCCACATGTACGCTGACAACACCCAGCTCTGCCCCAGCACCACCTCCCTCAGTCCTTTCCCTGGGCTGGCTTTCACCAGCTCCAACCCCCCCCCCCCCACCCCCGATGTTGGGGGTTGTGGCTGGGTGGGGGGGCCCGGAAATACCTCCGGAGAGGCCTTGACGCCGGAAAGGCCCCACCCCATATGTTACAGGTGGTGTTGAGGCCTCATGGCGGTTCCCCCCCCCCCCCCCCACCCTCCTGCTGCTTGACGATGGAAACCTCATTTAAATATGGAACTGAATGATAATTGATGAATGAATACTTAGCTCATCGCGATGGCTGTCCCATGCCGATATTCCGCCTGTTGACCGGAACTCCCGCACCTTCAGACCTCTGATGGGAGGGAGAGGGAGGAGCGGGGAAAACTCATGCGATTGGTAGAGGGGATGGTGGGAAGGGGTTGCAGAAGAAAGTGAATAAACTTCAGGGAAAAAGGTCGGGATCGGAAGGTCAGTTTTTTTGGGGGGGGGCGGGGAGAGGATAACTAGTAAAGTTTTTACTCATTGTTGGGGTGGGAGAGGGATTGTAACTGTTAATAAAATTGTCAATTTAATTTTTCATGTCTTGCAACTTTCAAAATGTAAATCAAACTGAAGGGCTGGAAGTCCTTTAAAAATGGTGCCAGGGCTTGCATGGTGATGCCAGATGCCGTTGCTGGGAACAGAGCGCTCGCGCCCCCTCTACGTCATCGGGGGCGGTCAGACCACCTCGGCCATGTAAATGAGCCATTGTGCTAAATATCACAGCGGCTCTGCGGCGCACATCTCGCGCGTGTGCCGCGCTGTTTTTGAAGCTCACTGGCAAGATTGAAAAATTCAGCCCACTGTCTCTAAATTGTCAGACTGCTTGTCTGACATCCAGTACTGGATGAACAGTAATTTCCTTCAACTAAATATTGGGAAGAATGATGCATAGCTTTTGGTCTCTGCCACAAACCCTGATCCCCAGCCACTGATTCCATTCTTCTCCCTCACAACTCTCTGAGGTTGAACCTGACTGTTTGGAACCTTAGTGTCATATTTGACACCAGGATGAGCTTCGGACTGCACACCCGCGCCATCATTAAGACTGTTTATTTCCACCGCCGTACCATCACCCAACCACGCTTTTGTTACCCCCTAGACTTGATTATTCCAACATACTCTTGTCAAGCCTCCCATGTTTTACCCACCATAAACTTGGGGATCATCCAAAACGCTGCTGCCCGTTTTCTTAAACGCACCAAGTCCCATTCAGCCATCACTCCTGTGTTCACTGATCTACACTGGCTTCCAGTTAAGCAACACCTTGATTTTTAACATTCTCATCCTTGTTTTCGAATCCCTCCATAGTTTCATCCCTTCCTATCTCTGTAATCACCTTCAGCTCTACAGCCCTCTGAGATATCAGTGCTCCTCCAAATCTGGCCTCTTGAGCATGCCCAATTTTGATCACTCCACCATTGACAGCTGTGCTTTCAGCTGTTAAGGACCTAAGCTCCGGAATTCCCTTCCTAAACCCCTCCGCCTCTCTACCTCTCTTTGCTCCTTTAATACACTTCTTAAAATATATCTCATTGACCAACCTTTTGGTTATCTGCCCTAATATCACCTTCTGTAGCTTGGTGTCATGTTTTTTTCGATAACGTTCCTGTGAAGTGCCTTGGGATGTTTTACTGTGTTAAAGGTGCTATATAAATATAAGTTGCTGTTGCACATTTGATGGAAATTAAACTTGCCACAGAAAGTTATCTTGCCCATTATAGTCACAGTACCCTTTTAATATGCTATATGTTAAATTACTCCCAAACAACTTCTGTAGCACTGACAATGAATTGTTAGAGTGTTTTAACTGTTGGAGATTTAAAAAAATTTGGAATTAAAACATTACTTTTTCTTTTTTTTTCTCTTAATCTAATCTTTCTTTCCATTCCTTTCTTTTTCTGTTCCTGATTTTACATTGAATTCGCCCACCCTTAATTTACGCTTGCTTCTTGTGTTGTTAATTTTACAATCCTTCAATCTGATTGATGAAGGAGATTCAGTTATTTGACCTGTTCACTCAGTTCCCAGGTGCTTGGTTCCCTTTGTTGCAATATTATCAGCTTACACTTTGTGCAACATGCCACACAAAAAAATTGTAAACATTGAACTGTAAGTCTGACTCATGGCAAATTCTGTTAAATGCCCTGCAACAGCAAAATTATGCATCATTGTTGCACAGTACTCCTGCTTTAAATGTACTCCACCTGTTTTCTTTACTACAAGGTGCGCATTTCGATTTGACACAGTCTAAAGCCAAAAGGTATGTTGCATAAGGGGAGATGAGAATTTTTTTACTCTATCTGTGGAAGACAGACACTGCTTTCTAAGTCTGCAATTGGTGACGGCTGTAGAATCATTTGATTTGATTTGTTTTTTCTCCTCATTTAGAGATTAACTGAAATGGAGGTTTTTGTAATGACTTGCTGTTGGGAATTCTTTTGCTGCTTGGGTGAACTGGATAGATAATGTTTGCAAAATATAACCTGTTATCCCAGTGCCCTCCCCCTTCACGGTGTCATGGACAATTACATAATTCTATTCATAGTCTCAGGACATACCAAAGCACTTCACAGCCAGTAAATTACTTTTGAAGTGTAGTCAGTTTTCTGTAGGCAGATATCACAGCTAGTTTGTATACCCAAGGCTCTATAAAGATCAAATTAGCTAAATGACAAGTCAATCGATTTTGATTATGTTGGATGACTTTTGCGCCCACCTGAACTGGAATATTGTGCCTCGATTTTGATAGCTTATTCAAACGACAGCACCTCCAACCATGCACCACTCCTTCATTACTGCACTGACGTGTTGGCTTCGATTACTTGCAAAGTCCTCAGGTGGGAATTGAATCCACAACATTAAATGTGACTTAATTTTTAAGTACCTTTAACAAAGGGCTGCACTGCCACCAAGTGCCAATGGATAGTACTTCCTAGTCTCTGTAAATCACAAATCTTCATCAGTCACTCAGTGCCATTTCCCCCTGATTTGCAACAATTCTTCATTAAATTTTTTTTATTTCTTTGTACTAGTGATTTTCCCCAAAATAAGCACCAACTGTTTTTGAAGAATTAGTAGAAATTTGCCATATTGGCACAAAGTAAAAGCAAACATTATCACTTACAACAAAAAAGGTGCCTGTATCAGTAACAAAGCACTGCAAATGGATCACAACTCTAAATGCACAGTTATGAAAAAAAGGTGAATAGTTCATGTTGGGAAAGGTGACTATAATTCTGAAAAAGAAACATCGACATTTTGCATGTGTTTCTTGCAGTAATGGCTATCTTTAAAATAATGGAGTGAGTCATTTTGATCATTTGTAGTCAAAGCTAATGGCATGTCCATTGTTTATGTGCAAGTACTACAGCAACTTCAGGCAAGAGCAGATGTGAATTTAAATGTGAATATCCAAAAGTTGCTGTCTGTGTTGCACCACTTCTTGATTAGCTTTCCAAAAACAGCACTTCGTGGTCTGCCTCACCATTGAAATGCATTGAAAGGTGTGAATTTGCTGTACTTACACAGTATATTCGAGCTAAACTCGCCGCAGAAAGTTAAGTCTTGTCCATTTTAGTCGAAGTACCCTTCTAACAAGATGATGCATGTTAATTACTGCCAGTCAACTTTTCTGGCACTGAAAATTAACAATTCAAGTGTGGCATCTCATTTCTTCAGGTTTTAATTGTTGACGGTTTTAAAACTCAAATTTTAATTTGAAAAAAAAGTCTCTCTCAATCCACCTGGACAAGCAAGAGAGGAAATAGCAGAGGGTCTGATCATCATTTTCCAGTCCTCACTGGATACAGGTGTAGTGCTTGGAGAATTGCTAACGTTGTACCTCTTTAAAAAGGGAGCGAAGGATAGACTGAATAATAACAGGCCAGTCAGTCTAACCTCAGTATTCTGAGAGACAGGATAAACTGTCACTTAGAAAGGCACAGGTTCATCAAAGATAGTCAGCATGGATTTGTTAAGGGAAGATCTTGTTTGACCAACTTGATTGAATTTTTTGAAGCGGTAACAAGGAAGATCGATGAGGGTAGTGTAATTGATGTGGTCTACATGGATTTTAGCAAGGCTTTTGACAAGGTCCCACATGGCAGATTGGTTAAAAAAATAAAATTTCATGGAATGTATACGGGATGGTTTTCTGGACCAATACTAGAGAACAGGCCATCCAAGACTGGGTATTGTGTAATGAGAGAGGAATAATTGACAATCTAGTTGTGCGAGACCCCTTGGGGATGAGCGACCATAATATAATAGAATTCTTCATCAAGATGGAGAGTGACGTAGTTGATTCTGAGACTAGGGTCCTGAATCTTAATAAAGGGAACTACGAAGGTATGAAGCATGAGTTGGCTATGATGGATTGGGAAACATTACTTAAAGGGCTGATGGCGGATAGGCAATGGCAAACATTTAAAGAGTGCATGGATGAACTGCAACAATTGTTTATTCTTGTCTGGCACAAAAGTAAAACGGGAAAGGTAGCTAAACCATGGCTTACAAGGGAAATTAGAGATAACATTAGATCAGACATACAAATTTGCCAGAAAAAAACAACAGACCTGAGGATTGGGAGCAGTTTAGAATTCAGCAAAGGAGGACCAAGGGATTGATTAAGAAGGGGAAAATAGAGTACGAGAGTAACTTTGCGGGGAACATAAAAACTGACTGTAAAAGTTTCTATAGGTATGTAAAGAGAAAAAGATTGGTGAAGACAAATGTAGGTCCCTTACAGTCAGAAACAGGGGAATTTATTATGGGGAATAAAGAAGTAGCTGACCAACTAAATGCATACTTTGGTTCTGTCTTCACAAAGGAGGACACAAATATCATACCAGAAATGTTAGGGAACACAGGGTTTAGTGAGCAAGAGGAACTGAAAGAAATTGGTATTAGTAGAGAAATGGTGTTGGGGAAATTGATGGGGTTGAAGGCCGATAAATGCCCGGGGCCTGATGGTCTGCATCCCGGAGTACTTAAGGAAGTGGCCCTAGAGATAGTGGATGCATTGGTGGTCATCTTCCAAAATTCTATAGACTCTGGAACAGTTCCTACTGATTGGAGGGTAGCTAATGTAACCCCAGTATTTAAAAAGGGAGATAGAGAGAAAACAGGGAATTATAGACCAGTCAGCCTGATGTCAGTAGTGGGGAAAATTCCAGAGTGCATTATCAAAGATTTTATAGCAGAGCACTTGGAGAACAGTGGTAGAATCAGACAGAGTCAGCATGGATTTATGAAAGAGAAATCATGCTTGACAAATCTACTAGAATTCTTCGAGGATGTAACTAGTAGAGTTGCTGAGGGACATCCAGTGGATGTGGTTTATTTGGACTTTCAGAAGGCTTTCAACAAAATCCCACATACGAGATTAGCGTGTAAAATTAAAGTGCATGGGATTGGGGGTAGTGTATTGCGATGATAGAAAATTGTTTGGCAGACAGGAAACAAAGAGTAGGAATAAACGGGTCTTTTTCAAAATGGCAGACAGTGACTAGTGGGGTACCGCAGGGATTGGTGCTAGGACGCCAGCTATTCACAATATATATTAATGATTTAGATGAGGGAGCTAAGTGTAATATCTCCAAATTTGCAGATGACATAAAACTGGGTGGGAGGGTGAGTTGTGAGGAGGATGCAGAGAGGCTTCAGGGTGATTTGGACAAGTTGAGTGAGTGGGCAAATGCATGGCAGATGCAGTATAATATGGATAAATGTGAGGTTATTCACTTTGGTAGCAATAACAGGAAGGCAGATTGTTATCTGAACGGCTATAAACTGAGATGGGGGAATATGCAGCGAGACCTGGGTGTTCTCGTACACAAGTCGTTGAAGGTAATCATGCAGGTGCAACAGGCGGTAAAAAAGGCAAATGGTATGTTGGCCTTCATAGAGAGAGGATTCGAGTACAGGAGCAGGGATGTCTTGCTGCAATTATACAGGGCCTTGGTGAGGCCACACCTGGAATATTGTATGCAGTTTTGGTCTCCTTATTTGAGGAAGGATGTTCTTGCTATAGAGGGAGTGCAGAAAAGGTTTAGCAGACTGATTCTTGGGATGGCGGGACTGACATATGAGGAGAGATTGAGTCGGTTAGGATTATATTTGCTGGAGTTCAGAGGGGTGGATCTCAAGAAACCTATAAAATTCTAACAGGACTTGACAGGGTAGTTGCAGGAAGGATGTTCCCGATGGTGGGGAGTCCAGAACCAGGGGTCATAATCAAAGGATACGGGGTAAACCTTTCAGGACTGAGATGAGGAGAAATTACTTCACACACAGGTAAGCCTGTGGAATTCGCTACCACAGAAAGCAGTTGAGGCCAACACATTGTATGTTTTCAAGAAGGAGTTAGATATAGCTCTTGGGGCGAAAGGGATCAAAGGATATGGGGGGAAAGCGGGAACAGGTTACTGAGTTGGATGATCATAATGAATGGCGGAGCAGGCTCGAAGGGCTGAATGGCCTACTCCTGCTCCTATTTTCTATGTTACTATGGATCCAGGAAATGCAGCAAGGTGGATACAAAATTGGCTCAGTGGCAGGAAACAAAGGGTAATTGTTGATGGCTGTTTTAGCGACTGGAGGGCTGTTTCTATTGGTGTTCCGCAGGGCTCAGTACTGGGTCCCCTCCTTTTTGTGGTGTAAATTAACGACTTAGACGTAAATGTAGAGGGCATGATCAAGAAATTTGCGGACTACACAAAGATTGGCTGTGTGGTAGATAGCGAGAAGGATAGGAAGATACTGATGGTCTGGTCAGATGGGCAGAAAAGTGGCAAATGGAATTTGACTTGGAGAAGTGTGAAGTGATGCATTTGGGGAGGTCAAACAAGGCAAAGGAATACACGACTAATGTGAAAATACTGAGAAGTGTAGAGGAGGTGAGGGACCTTGGACCCACAGATCCCTGAACGTAACAGGACAGGTCGATAAGGTGGTTAAGACGGCATAGGGAATCCTTTCCTTTATTCGACGAAGTATAGAATACAAGAGCAGGGAGGTTATGCTGGAACTGTATAACTCCTTGGTTAGGCCACAACTTGAGTCCTGTGTGTAGTTCTGGTCACCTCATTACAGAAAGGATGCAATTGCGTGAGAGAGGGTATAGAGGAGATTTACAAGGATGTTGCCATGAGGAAAGATTGGATTGGTTGGGGTTGTTCTCCTTGGAACAGAGAAGGCTGAGGGGAGATCTGATTGAAATGTACAAAATTTTGAGGGGCCTGGATAGAGTGGAGGTGAAGGGTCTACTCACCTTAGCAGAGAGATCAGTGACGAAAGTGCTTAGATTTAAAGTGATTGGAAGAAAAATTAGAGGGGAGATGAGGAAAAACTTTTTCACCCAAAGGGTGATGGTCTGGAACTCACTGCTTGAAAGGGTAGTTGAGGCAGACACCCTCAACTCATTCAAAAGGAAGGCAGCTCAAGTGCCGTAATCTGCAGGGCTACAGACCAAATGCTGGAAGGTGGGATTAGAATAGATGGATCATTTTTCGGCCGGCACAGACACAATGGGCCAAGTGGCTTAAACATTCTATGATTCTTCCCCTCTTTCTGTACCTGATTTGACATTGAATTCATCCACTAGAGTTTACATTTCCTTCCTGGTCCTTGCACTATTAATTTCATGATCCTTCAATCTGGTTAAGGAGAAACACAGTTGTTTGCCCCGTTCACTCGGGTGCCAGATGTCCAATTTTCCTTGCTGCGGATGTCATCAGCTCACACTTCCAACAATATACCATGCAAACAATTTTGAAACCTAAATGTGCAACAGCAAGTGTAAATGACAGCAGAATTCATTAGATTCACTCTTATAGCAAATTGTGGCCCATGATGTGTAACTTGAATAGCTCTGCAGATACCTGACCAATAATTTTAATAAAGATATAATGCACAATAAAAACAGTGCTGAATGATGAGGTTTATAGGAAAACCTTTATTTCTGCAGAATAGCTATCATTTGTAGGGAAATTTGTAACAAACTGTGAAGCATTAAACATGTGCAGAAATTGTTATTACACAGACTGGGGACTGATTTCAGGGATTTCTCAATAATAGCTTGGTGAATTTTCTTCATCAGTGCAGTCCTGTATCAAAATTTGGCAGGCACACCATATAGTGCAATCCTTGCCCGAACAATTTCCCATTGTGCAGATTCTTTTCTAAATGGCCAGACCTCAGTAATAGGTGTAGACTGACAACTTGGCATCCGAATATATACTGCTTTCAGAGAGGTCTCTGTAGCCAAGCATGCTTCCAAAGGTCAAGAATACCTATACATATTCAGAACTTTGGCAGTATTTTTGCTATTCAGTGACAGTGGTCTGTTAGGTGATCAGATGGAAGAAATCCTTTTTTTAAAAAAAATTGAAGCAGAAGCTTTAGGTCTTGAAGACCTTTTGCAACCATATGGTGAATTGATGACTTTCTTTGTAGTGTTGCCATTGTGCTGCAAAGTAACCCACTGACATTCTGTACTATGATTATGTTAACAATCCCATGAATTTAATATTAAAAACCCTTTTATCATCTCCATTTAGTGCCTTGTATGTAGTGGACTTAAAGAAATTCAGAAAGATTGCTGCAGGTGATCGACTCAGAGGACAGTATCAAGGTCTCAGTCAGGACCCCAACAGCCTGTCCAATCTTGACCAGGTACGCGTATGTATTTTTATAACTGTACTATGGCTAGTAGTAATGCTAGAATCGGTTGTAGAATGTTCCAAGGTTAATCCATGTAGTTGTTTAGTTTATGAAAGTTCAGTTATCATTTATAGATGTGTGTATACATCTATGCATAAAATATTTTTTAAAAAAGTAAATATTTTGGAGATAAAGTATTTTCAACAGTAGGTTTTCTGAAAACCTGAAAATCCAGGCAGCTCTGCTCCTAGTTGGAGTGGTGTTTAAAGGCAATATTGTGTGACAGACCGAAACTTGCCTATCTTCCCTTATGCAATAGAATTGTTTTTTTTATTCTTCTCTGCATGAATACAATATTTTCCTTCATTAACATTAGACTGGCACAAATGTTGATCCTTTTTTATCCTCAGGAGCATTAATCAATGTACCTGAATGCCTGTTCCTAAAAATTCAGCTGATTTCCTTCATCCTTTTCTTTAATTTGAATCTGAAGTCTTAGAAATTATCTAGTCATCATTCAAGAGCAAAATACTGCAAATGTTGGAAATCTGAAATAAAAACAGAAAATTCTGGAAATAGCAGGTCTGGCAGCATCTGTGGAGAGAGAGTGTTAATGTTTCAGTTGGCTGTCCCTCATCAGAGCTCCTCTCCTCATTGTTGGGTTCTTTTAAACACTGTTGGAATACCCTGCGTGAAGTGATACCAAATGAGTTATATTTTGTCTAGCTTGATAACTCAGACAAATAAGGTACTTTTAAGAATTTTTTTGATGCCTGTTTCTTGCTCAGCACCTACTTTCAGTGTTATTGCTCTTGCATCTAAACCAGTGAAGTAACAAATATTTTAGCTGATACAGAAGAGTTTGGACTGGATTTTACCAGCTCCTCTGGATCGTGGATCGTGGCGGGGAGGCCCGTAAAATACTTGCGGGAGAGGCACACCTCGACCCACGACAGCGAGAAAACTCTGCCGCATATTAGCAGTGGCGGCGGGACCTTGGTGTGGGCTCCCCCGCCACCTGGCGGTGGCACCCCAGTTATAATATGTAGAGGACAACTTACCTCTCCTGAATATGCATTCCACCGCCTATCGATCCACACTTCCGCATTTTACATTGAACGGGCGGCCATCATGTGCCGTCCCGCTCACTAAGCTAAGAAGCCGACGGGACATCAGACGCAGGAGTACTCGCTCACAGTGAAGCTAAGTCCAGAAATACAACTCTGCATACTTGAAGGGAGATGGAGGGGGCTTACAGTGGGCAAAGCTCTGCATACTTGGTGGGGGGGGGGAAGTTACAGGGGGCAAAGCTCTGCATACTTGGTGGGGGGGGGGAATTACAGGGGGCAAAGCTCTGCATACTTGGTGGGGAGATTACAGGGGGCAAAGCTCTGCATACTTGAAGGGAGGTGGGAGTGGGGTGGAACTACATGGAGGCATGAAGGGAGGTATTGCGTACCTCCCTCCGTGAATGGTATCCGCTCTGCACCATTGTACGTTTGTGTGTGTGAAGGAGCAATGGCACTCTAGTCACCCTCTGTGTGGGGAGGGTGCCAGAACCGACAGGAGTGTAAAGGTTACCTGGCTGGTGGGGGCATTCGATGCAGCTGGTAGAATCTTCATGTCGTCATGCCGTGCCACTCTTAAGAGCGAAGATGGGCGATACTGTGCCACATAGTTGATCCATGAAAGTACCTGATGTACCCATCAACAACAATGCCTGCCCTGTTAGGAGCCTTTGATTCAGTGAAGGAAACAACTTTATTTATCACATGGAAATGGGTATGTCACATCTTGGATTGTGTGATCTGCTTCTCCTGAGGATCCATATGCACTGGAGGCAAAATCAACAGGCAGATGCGGTCCACGTAGAGGGCCCCGGTCGTGAGCAGCAGCTCCCAAGGGGAGCTCGACATTACAGGTCACCGTGCATCTACAGGCCCCACCTGAAATGCCAGAAGATGTCAGAGCACCAGTGTCAGAGGCGATTGCGCATGTAGAGAGGGTGATGATGCGTCTTTGTGCCTTGCTCAATGATAACTGCAGCCCATGGGCGTCGGTGGACTTCCTATGCCTCTGGTCCTCATAGTGGCAGTGGCTGTTAAGCAAGACACTTATGCAGCATTTAAGGGGCCCACTGGAAACCTTTGAGGGGTCTCACAGTCAGCAGTGCACACTGCATCAGGGAGGTCACCGATGCTCTGCATCAGAGGGCCAGTCAGTATGTCCGCTTCAGGATGGACCCTAACAGCCAGGCCCAGAGGGCCATCAGTTTCGGCACCATTGCCGGATAACCAAAGGTTTTAGGGTTCATAGACTGCACCCATGTGGCCATCAGGCCTTCTGCTAGGCTACCACTTGCAGACGTTACCATTAAAGGAATCCTCTCAATCTAGGTGCAGCTGGTATATGATCACCGGAGATGCTTCATGCAAATCTGTGCCCGCTTCTCAAGCAGCTGCCATGACACCTGCGTCCTGCGCCAGCCGCCACTGCTGTTCACTGAACTGGCTCAGATGGAGAGGTGGCTTCTTGGTGACAAGGGTTACCCCTTGCAGACATTGCTCCAGTGAGACCATCACTGCTGCAGAGGAGATGTTAATTTTCTCCACTGTGGAAATTTTCTCATGTTCATCCAATCCTTAAGAAAGGTGTTTTCTCTTGTCCATCCTTTTGTTTTAATACTGGTACTTTAAGTTAAGTTATCCCCAGTGGGTATGCTGGACAAGAAAGTCATCTAGAGAAGAGATTGGGTATTTGTAGGGTATTCAAACCCAGGATGGTGATAGGAAATTAGGAAGATAGAGAAGCAGTGATGGGCTGGTTTTGGACTCTAACTCTTGGTGGATTAGTTCGATGTGGGCTGTAATACCTAACCCAAGAGACCATTCTTCATAGTAAAAAGAGAAAGCACTAGAAATACTCAGCAGGTCTGGCAGTATCTGTGGAGAGAGAAACAGAGTTAATGTTTCAGGTCGATGGCCCTTCATCAGAAACATTCTTCATTTCTGAGCCTAGATTGTCCTCCTTTGCATGCATGCTTTACAGACTTGTCCGATCCTGTTCGCACCCAGTGTCCCCACACATGTATTCTCCAGTTAGGGTTATTGAATGGCAGTTAATTTAGCAAGCACTGGGTGATATTTTTCCCTAAACATATTGGGACAACATTTACAACTGCCTCTGCTGAGACCACAGTCTCAGCATAGACCAGGAAAAAAAATGTTTTTAATTAGATGTCGTAAGAGGAATGGACTTTACTCCTAAATGCGTCAAATTGTGCCATTTTTAATAATACATTTACAGTGAGTAATGCCAGTTTTCTCATTGATTTAATACAATTTTTAATATGATAGGCATTGTTTAATGCTTTTACACTAATAGGCAAATGCATATAAAACACCCCCAATAATGCACGTTTTTTTGACCCTGTAGATGTAACCCCAAAGTATTTTTGAATCACAGCAGTCTAGATATTTTAATTTTGTTAATTTTTCCTTGCACCCCTGAGAAAGCTGCATAAATCATAATGAGCTTTGTATTTTGAATGCTCATATTACAGCTTGGGCTTGCCCCTATCTTGTTCACAAGCAAAAGGCTGTTCAACAAGCAGAACCACATCTTTGATCTGAATAGTAGTGTGCTATATGACTGACAATGATTGCAATATTTCGCACTGTTATGTCATGCACTGCTGTCCACTCAAAGGCAAAAAAAAATTATATAATTCAGGTTAAAATTAATTTATTTACACCAACTTATCATTACAAAGATGCAATATAATATAGCAATAGACTAGCAATACAAATATTTAGAAAACAAAATTTGATCAGTCCATAAGAGTTTCAATCTCCTCTTCAGAAATCTCTTTCCTGCACAGTTGAATAGCTTGCATGACTTCCTGATGATGTGTTTGTACGTAACTGAAGCAATATTATTGCACAATATCAGTACCAGTTAAGTATATTGGCGTGGAATTTGCTGCAATGGCAATTATTGGCAATAAGTGATCCTCCTGTAACGTCACAATTGGCTGGAAAGTAATAGTAATGTGTTGCAGAGAGCATAGTGGTGGATCAGGAGCAGTGTGGTCAATGTCTCATACATATCCAAATTACGGCCCCAGCACAGAATGGAACAACGGGTTATTTAACAACGTTTAGGAGCAGTGGCAATAATCTGATAACGCAGGATGGGTCACAGTTTGTATGGATAGAATGTCCAGGCCGGGTTTAATTTGATTGAGTTTGTGCTGAAACAGTATAAATATGTAAATCAGTGTTAAGATGGATGAAGGGACCTGTATTCATAGGGGTGTCTCCTGAACTGCATGCAATCCCAAGCATTATTTAATTACCAGTTCCAATTAATGTTTTTTTTAGTTTAGAGATACAGCACTGAAACAGGCCCTTCGGCCCACCGAGTCTGTGCCGACCATCAACCACCCATCTATACTAATCCTACACTAATCCCATATTCCTACCACATCCCCACCTGTCCCTATATTTCCCTACCTATACTAGGGGCAATTTATAATGGCCAATTAACCTATCAACCTGCAAGTCTTTGGCATGTGGGAGGAAACCGGAGCACCCGGAGGAAACCCACGCAGACACAGGGAGAACTTGCAAACTCCACACAGGCAGTACCCAGAATTGAACCCGGGTCGCTGGAGCTGTGAGGCTGCGGTGCTACCCACTGCGCCACTGTGCCGCCCTTTGTGCATATATTCAATAAATATTAATGTAAAAATAAAATCAGATGCGGGGGGTGGGGGAGGTGGAAATCAGAACATGCTTAGCTGTCAAAAACATTTTGATTACTTAATTGAGCTTTAACCTTTCAACGAAATTCCTGGAATAATTGAGTAGAGATGTTACCGTCTGGCAATCTGATGAGTGAATACAGATTCTGAGCCTTCCAGTGCCATTCTATAATGGTCTAAGTGGCTGTGGCGATCACAATGGTGCTAATTCAGCAAACCCGATCTCGCCATTGCTTTTAATGTAGGGCAGAGCTATAATAATGAGTTGTTCAGCTTTTTGGGGGAGGTTCTCTGGAGCAGTGCAAAAGTCTGAGCAAATTATGGTTGCTTTACTTTGGCGCAAGTTTTCAACAAATTCAGACCCATGGTCTTACACCTCAAAGTTCAAGGCATTTCAGAAATCCAACTATCGGAAGGCTATTTTAAATTCACAATGTATCAGCGTAGCTAAAATGTAATATGACAGAAATATGTAATAAAGATTTTGTTGTTTGTAGGTGGAACTCTGCTTCTGTCACAGTTGCTCATGGCTTTTAAAGCAGAGAACAATTAATATTGCACAACAGTGGTTGATCACTATGGGAATCAATTTGAATGAATTCAGAACTGATTGATCTTTGTGTAGTAAGTAGTTTACAGTTCAGATGCTTCTTAGACGAGTTGCACAAATGAAGCATTCATTCAAAAGGTGTAGGAGAATAGAATCAGGCCATGAGAAAATTGATGCAGGCTTGACTTCAAACCAAACATTAACAACTTGTGAGTGCTCCTTGGACACGGTTCCACCATTGTGATTTGTGGTTTATTCACTCTCATTTGGTGATTTACAAATCTTTTTGTTATTATCCCACTGCCTATTTTGGTAGCTCCTATGACATTGTCTTGTGATTCCAGAATTATTGGTGGGTTTTTGGTAACTACTTTTGTTATGTGAAATAAACACTTTGTATCTAGTTTGTTGGGAGCTATATAGAATAAAGTATGTTTTTCTTAAACATGGTAAGTGGGAAGAATTGTGGCAAATGGAGTTCAATGTGGGAAAGCATGAGGTCATCTACTTTGCATCCAAGATTGACAACTCGGAATATTTTCTAAATGGTGAGACGAGGAACTGTGAAGGAGCAAAAGGGTTAGGTACACAAATCACTAAAAGCTAATGCTTAGTAATCAGAAGGCTAATAGAATGTTGGCCTTTATCTTGGGCAGGCTGGAATACAAAGGGTTGGAAGTTATGCTTCAGTTGTGCAGAGCTTCATCTGGTGTGCTGCATTCAATTTTGGGTACCACACCTCAGGAAGGAAGTATTGGCCTTGGAGGGGTACAGTCCAATTTCACCAGAATGTCGTGGCTCAAAAGGTTAAATTATGCCTGCAGATTTATAAACTTGGTTTGTATTCCCAAGTTTAGAGGGTTGAGAGTGATCTAATTGAGGTGTTTGAAATAATTTGGGGATTTAATAGGGTAAATACAGAACAACTATTTTCTCTGGTGGAGGAACCTAGAAAAGGGGATACAACCTTAAAGTTAGAGCTAGGCTATTTGAGTGAAATGAGAAAGCACTTCTTCCACACAATGAGCAGTGGAAATCTGGAACACTCAATCCCAAAAGGCTGAATGGCCTACTCTTTATCCTATTCCACTTTCCAGTGAATTTGTTTTCTGTGTTGGGAGAAAGGAACTGTAAATAATGCATACAGTAGAAGAGGCTGTCATCAGAAATGGAGACAGAGCGACATTTCCCCTCTTCTTTCCCCCTACCCCTACTCCAACTTCTCAATCTCAGATATCAGAGGTAGAATTCACTCATTCATAATACATGGTTTGGCCATCTTTCCTAACTGATTTGTCTTCCCCACAAGATGCCAAATACATAGTCTCTCTCTCTCTCTCTGCATTTCATGAAGTTTTTTTCCTTCTGCGCAGTATGCTGTATCTCGAGGTTGGGTTGCATTGTGAAATAAAATCAAGACTGTTCCTCTTGAATTGAAAATCAGTGTGTTTGAATTCCAAGCATGTTTATCCTAATCTGTGATACTAAGGTACAATCACTGGACTTCTGGTGCATCATTTTTGCATTGAGTGAAGTAACCTTTATGTAGCTATGACCAGTACCTGACCTGTTAAAATTAAATTAACAGTAACATTAGTCGACAGTCAGGATCAGCATGATTTCTTACATTCTTGGATGGAACGAGGTGTCAGACGTAGCTCAGTGTAAAGGTCTGCTACTCGACCCGGACCCGACAACGTGTCAGGTTCGGGTCGGGTCGCTCTTCCGAGTCTGGCTTTCGGGCTTGGGTAGGGTCAGGCACGGGAAAAAATGGAGGGACTCAGACTGGGTCGGGCTCGGTTCCGATGTGGTTCTGTCGGGTTCGGGTCGGGTTTTTTTCCCTGACCTGAGCAGGCCTTTAGCTGAGTGATCGCACTCTTCCTCTGAGTCAGAAGGCTGTTGGTTCAAATCCCACTTCAGGGGCTTGAGTACAAAATCAAGGTCAAGACTACTGTACTGATGGATGCTGCACTGTCAGGTATTGTCTTTTGAAGAGACGATAAACCAAGGCCTCGTCTGCCCTCTCGTGTGGATGTAAAAGATCTCACAGCACTATTCGAAGAGGAGCAGAGGAGTTCTCTGCAGTGTCCTAGTGAATATTTGTCCCTCAACTCATATCATTAAAACAGATTATCTGGTGATTATCACATTTGGTTTGTGGGACCTTGCTGTGCACAAATTGACTGCCACGTTTTTTGCATGACAACAATGACCGCACGTCTTAGGCTGTAAAATGCTTTGGGAGGGTTGTTAAAGCTGCTATCTAAATGCAAGCTTTTCTATGTTTAATGTTGGTTTATTCAATGAATTGGAAATTGCTGTGGCTGAATGGTGGCATGACTAATGTGTTTACAGTCATGCTGTCCAACTTTTGTGTGGGCAGCAGCAGATTTTCTCTATAATGTAAACAAGCTTAATCAAAGAAATAGTAATTAATGGAACTTATTAATTTAAAGTTGCAGCAATCCATAATAATCAGAAACTGTTTAAAATTACTTACTTTGTTTTTGTCTGGTAAATGTGTTTTACAGGATCTGCCTAACAACATGATCCATCAAGTGCCCATTAAATCCCTTCCCCAGCACTGGCTGTGGTGCGAGACATGGTGTGATGAAGCATCTAAGAAAAGAGCTAAAACTATTGATTTGGTAGGTACACAAGGGAGTGTCCGCTGTTTACTGAGACATCAAATTGAATCTGTTTTTATAAAAGATGGTAAACAGAACTAGATATAATGGGGAAATGGGCCCATGTCTTTTAATGTAGATAAAGGTAGTGTTATACACTTAGCTAGAACTCTAAGCATGCGTTCACCATGTAGGGTTGTGTGCTCAAGTCTCTTCAGCCGGAGAACCGCCTGGGGGCATAGTAGATAATCCCTTAAAGATTCATAATCAATGCCACGAGGCTATTGTGAAAATGAACTGAGTGTTGAGATATATTGCCTGGGCAATTAAATATAAAACAAAAAGCGTTCTCCTCTCTTTGGATAAGGCATTGGTCAGGCCACACCTAGAATACTGTCCTGCTGTAGTCCCATCACCTAGTGGGGAATATGGTCATCCTGGATAAGGTGAAGAGGAGAGCCACTAGATTGATCTTTACTTGAAGGACACCAGTTAGCAGGAGAGACAGAGAACTATTGCTTTGGAAAATTGTCAACTTCAAGGAGATATAATTGAAGTTTTTAAGTAATGGAAGGATTAGATTCTGTCCTGATAGATCACCTGTTTGAGCTGGTTATTAATTTAAAACATTTTTTTGGAGCCTATCCAGTTGCGCTATCGATAACATTGGCCCACAGTGCACAGCACCTGCTTCAATCAGTTCTTTCTAAAAATGGCAGTCATGTCCGATCCGTGTTATCGATTTGCATATTGAAAGGGGCCTATTGTCTAAAACAGGTGGGTGCTTTGTGCAGCCAGCGTAGGCCCTGTCAAAATGGCAGCGGCCAGCACACTGGCATTAACGGTCAATAAGTCTACCAAAACCGACTTTGCGACTGTTACCACCCCATTAAAGTAGGTCTCGGAAAGTTAAAATTGGTCTCATTGACTAGTGTGTTAAAGTTCACATCAAATATCTGAGTCTTGTTCATTGCCACCTAAACATTCAGTGAAATTCTAATGACTGGCATTCATTATGATCTTCTAGTGCAATAACCCAATGACGAAAGAACCCAAACTGGAGGCAGCTGTGCGAATTGTTCCTGAATGGCAGGACTATGATCAAGAAATTAAACAGCTTCAGAAACTAATCCAAGAGGGGAAATTGAATGGATTGGCTCATGTCAGAACAGAAGGTATAACCAGCACAGAGGGTGAGTTTGATAACATTGTTGCACTTCAGCATAATGTTACGAGTGCTTCTATATTAATTTCTTTTTGAGGACTTGTGTATTTTAGAGCTGAACATTGGTTTATTTTGGGATAACTGAAAAGACTCCATGGATGGGTATTTACCAGGGTCACTAAGAGGTCTGGTTGTGAAAACAAACAGTTACTGGAAGGCACCTGTTTTCAAATAATTACCCAGCACAGGTTGTTTTTGACTTGGGGATGATGTTTACAGTTAAGTGACAGGTCAAGATTTATAGAGGTCAGGAGACTTGTCTCTTGTGACATTGTTTATGGTTTCACTTTGGACAGTGAGTTGGGATATGGACAATGGTTTGAAAAAGCAGTTGGAGAAAACTTGCCAGGAAGAACAAACTACCCCAACTCAGTCTGTTCCAGCAGTTTGAAAAAGTCTGCTAATTTTTCATCTCTAGAGAAGCTGAGAAGCAAGTGTAAAAAGCAGTCAGCAACTGTTGCTGCATTTCTGCTGTAAGGCCTGTCTGAAACCTCTGTTGCTGCATTTCCTGGAAAGGCTTCCCAAACTGATCTTCAAAGTCGCCTGAAAAGAAGCGTCCTAGGAAGCTCCCAGTGACAGCCCTCTATATGCATTTTGCACGCCAAACTAAAACAAAGGACATCTTCTTTTCAAGAATTAGAAAGTATTTAGCCCAAATGCTTTTTTTGTCTTTTCTTTTGTAATAGAGTTCTAAAACAAAAATCACTTTATTTTTCTGGTTAACCGGTGTTTTTTTTTATTCGTTCAAGGGATGGAAGTGTCGCTGGCGAGGCCAGCATTTATTGCCCATCCCTAATTGCTCTTGAGAAGGTGGTGGTGAGCTACCTTCTTGAATTGCTGCAGTCCATGTTGGGTAGGTACACCCACAGTGCTGTTATGAAGCGAGTTCCAGGATTTTGACCCAGCGACAGTGAAGGAATGGTGATATAGTTCCAAGTCAGGATGGTGTGTGGCTTGGAGGGGAACTTGCAAATGGTGGTGTTCCCATGCACCTGCTGCTCTTGTCCTTCTAGGAGGTTGAGGTCACAGATTTGGAATGTGCTGTCGAAGGAGCCTTGGTGCGTTGCTGCAGTGCATCTTATAGCTGGTACACACTGTTGCCACTGTGTGTTGGTGGTGGAGGGAGTGAATGTTTGTGGATGGGATGCCAGTCAAGCGAGCTGCTTTGTCCTAGATGGTGTTGAGTTTCTTGAGTGTCGTTGGAACTGCACCCATTCAGGCAAGTGGAGAGTATTCCAACACACTCCTGATTTGTGCCTTGTAGATGGTGGACAGGCTTTAGGGAGTCAGGAGGTGAGTTACGTGCCGCAGGATTCCTAGCCTCTGACCTGCTGTTGTAGCCACGGTATTTATATGGCTACTCCAGTTCAGTTTCTGGTCAATGGTAACCCCCTGGATGTTGTTAGCAGGGGATTCAGCGATGGTAATGCTATTGAATGTCATGGGGCGATGATTAGATTCTCTCTTGTTGGAGATGGTCATTGCCTGGCACTTGTGTGGCGTGAATGCAACTTGCCACTTATCAGCCCAAGCCTGGATATTGTCCAGGTCTTGCTGCATTTCTACACGGACTGCTTCAGTATCTGAGGAGTCGCGAATGGTGCTGAACATTGTGCAAGCATCAACGAACATCCCCACTTCTGACCTTATGGAGGGAAGGTCATTGATGAAGCAGCTGAAGATGGTTGGGCCTAGGACACTACCCTGAGGAACTCCTGCAGTGATGTCCTGGGACTGAGATGATTGACCTCCAACAACCACAACCATCTTCCTTTGTGCTAGGTAGATGTATGTGTATGTATGTGAGGGGCTAAGGTAAAAAGGGATCTTTTGTATTTCGATCTGTGTGTTGATGCTTTGCTTCATAATTGGTTAAGACTTGTTCTATAATAAGATGAAAATTTTGTTGTTTATTGAAGAAACCTGGTTGGTGTGTTTTATTCTGGGAAGAAATAGAGTCTATGATTGACCATATTGGTAAGTGGGAAAAAATTTAAACATACGTTGTGACCTGTGGAGAAGTGTAACTAGAAAAAACAGTACACTCCTCCCACCTTAGTCGTAACAATATTTAAAAGGCATTTGAAATGAGTGAGTACCATCTGAAAAGGATATTAAAGCTGTATTATATTAATATTTTGTGACAGCTTTGCCTAAGCTAAAAGTAGTGCTCATAATAACCAAATGGCATCAAAGAAATCGAAGGCAGAAAATAGAATCAGACTGAACTAGTCAACGTGGTAGCTAAGATCTGTTCCTTGAGAAACATGTTCCAGACTCATCACAAATGGTCACAGAACTTAGTGTAGTTAGATTCACTAGTATTTAGTTAACTATAACTTTTATCTACAACGTTGGAAAAATCAGCAAACAGCTTTATTTGCTGATTCAGTAAGGATCAGTTGCAGTATAACTGTGTAAAGTAGAAGCCCAAGAGTGAACTGTTACTAGCAGCAGCTCCATTAGATGGTTTGGAGAAGGAAGTGATGTTGATCTAAGCTGTTCCTTAGATAAAATTTTCCCATTGATAACACAATTTGCATCAGTTCATGTTCATGCTATGTGCAATCTGCAAAGTATTAAAAAGCTAAAGTAAAATTACAAGCTGTTACTTTATCAGAATTCAGTTCAAAATGTGCATGTTCCCTAGTGAAGATTTAGTATTTTGGTTTGGTTTTCACCTGGTCAAATGATGACTTAAAAAAAAAACTTTGTGCATAGCATTTAGATTTCTTATATGAACATTGTAAGACATCTACAAGAGTAGCACATGGACTGATAACCACTGATTTAAAAAAAATGATCAAAAACAGGATAAGTTACCAGTCCTGTTAAGTAACTAAGCAGTATACATTTCTATATCTTTATTTATATAATGGCACAGGAAATGCAGTGTTGCAAGGTAAGTATTGGAGTCCTTGTGATGAAAGGCTGGATTGGGATTTAAGTAGCAATAAAGGGAAGGTCGGGGTGGAAACTGGGAGTGTGCCTGATTGAACACGTTTCAGTTCAAAAGGGCAATGTCTTCACTTTATGTTGGATTTTACTAGTGCTGTGTGTTGGTGAGCTCTAACCTGCAGTATCTCTTTAATTTCACAGATCACGTCCCACATTCTGAGCTTTGAGCTGTGAACATGAGACCCGTTTAACTCTGTTTAAGGAGTTTCTCCTTTTTTCTACGTGAAATCTTCTCAATGTGACAAAGAGCTAAGAGACTGGAATGGGAATGTACTGTTATGTTTTTTTCCTTATGTAAGGTGTATAATAATTGGGGTTCAGTTCCGTGGTAAAGCAATGGGGTGCAAGGATCACTGGAAAATGTATAGGTATTCACCTCAGGGACAAAAAATGATCATGCAAAATTAGATGGTTTCTATATGTTGGTTAGTGGAGTTTAGGAAAGGCAAAAGTCATAGGGATGATTTAATCCCAATAATTAAAAATACCAAATCTTTTAATGTATTAATTTTCAGACTTCTGAATTCAAGTTGTCTAGGTTGGTCAGTGCAGTACATGTTGATGTGTTATTCTTGTCCTTGGAAGAATATACATGAACCCTATAACTCATTCCTCTCTCACACACTTGTCCAATCTCTCTCTCTTGTCCAATCTCTCTCTCTCGCCCAATCTCTCTCTCTCGCCCAATCTCTCTCTCTCGCCCAATCTCTCTCTCTCGCCCAATCTCTCTCTCTCTCGCCCAATCTCTCTCTCTCGCCCAATCTCTCTCACTCGATTTCACACACTCACACAGTCCCACTCTCCTGCTCGTTCGGTCTCCCTCTCTTGCTCTCATGCACACTGTCTGTCACTCTCTGTTTACTTAAGGGCAGACCAAGGTGAATTAATCCTTGTTTGAAGTTAATGTATTCTATAAGTCTGTATTTTCAGCAAGATACTCAAATGCCTCGGCAGCTATGTTGTATTCATCAATGTTCGAGTAATCCAGGCATCACAAAGCAAAATTCCAAAATCTGGTAATTTATATATGGAAGGTTTTGCTGTGGAATATACAGTTATTGGTCTTTATTACTGTTGTTTTATAGAAAATAATTTTGCATTTGAAGATGTGAAATGTAGATCACGTGTCTTATGTAAATATTCTGGAATGTCTACTACTCTAGATAACAGTGACTGCGTATTAGTAATGTAGTATTTGTTATTTATCCCCTCATGACCCAAAAATGGCACTTTGGTCAGGCATACATTGAAGGCTTTCAACTAGTGTAAATCCAGGCTAATCTTCACAGTAGTGCAAATTCTCAAATTTACCCTTTTACAAATGTTTATATACAGCTACAATATATCTTCAGTGTAAACCAGCAAACAGATTAGTTTGGGTATAAATGGCCCGAAGTGCATTTTGTCATTATACAAACTACCACTCCTACAAAGCATTCATGCTTGTATTCAGTGCTGTCTGGATTTACTTCTATTACCCATGCCCAATTGCAGTGCAACTGGGGAAGAAAGTCCTTTATTGTGCTCAATGCCTGAAGTGAGTTACAAGTGAACGGCTCTTTGTATCATTGCTGATTATAGATTGGACACCCGAAAGGGGAGAATATTGCTGTGTTTGCAGCAGACTTATATAGCAGGAAATTCTTCACAGTTTTACCACTGTACAGAATATCACCAGAAGTTAGTTAACGCATCAGAGCTGGTAGTTTTTACTCATCATTTCAAACTTTCTCTAAACCTGTGGAAACTTCCCAAGCTGCATACTTTCTTTGAATTCCATGATAATGGAACATGAACTATTCACCATGGCCTCAAGGAGTGACTTACTGCTTCAGATGCATTTTACGTAATTATGCTTCAATGAAACATGGATATTTCTTACGTAAGAAACATACAGGAAATGAACTGAAAAATTTCACAACCAGCCCTGATGGAAAACATTAACAAAACCATTCCTTAATTACATGATGTGGTGTTGGTTGTCAGAAATGTTTATCATTTTTTGTTTAATATTAATTGCACTCCTGTTTGCCTTTTGTGATTGTGTTCCTGTATTGAAAGGGAAAAAGGCTTTGGCACGTTGCAGACAAAATATAAGAACCCCGAACTTTGAGAAGATAGGGAATGAATCTACAGCTAAATTTCAAGAACTTGCTTGCACATTTCTGCTGTGTGCTGACCAGGTTTGAAACTATGTGGTCAAAATTAAAACCTGTGGGACAACTGGGTGCCACCAGCAAACTGGTAGATTTCTTTCACCACTAGGGGGCAAAGTTTAAGCTGAATGATTGGAAGTCTCATTTGTCTGCTGCTCAAATGAAACAACTGAGGAATTTTGATCCAGTCCTTATCAGATGTGAGTCCGCAATATTATACCATCCATAATTCAGCCTTAGTTGGCATTAAACAGGCATTGTGATTGGCTGTAAAGGAGGCTGATGTGGAAGCTAGTAATGCTGCACTGCTGTGCAATAATGGTCTGTCCACAGGACATGGCTGTCTTACTAAGTTTGTTAAAAATTGAAACACTTTAAAACATCTTCATTACGAAGTGTGTAAAACACGAGCGATTGAAATCCCTACTGGTGCCCTGAGTAGACTGGATTTGAAACATACTAAAAATTGACCAGTCTTGGAATGTTCAAGTTCTCGCACTCTAGTTGTAAAGTCTAGAATTTCCTAAAGTTTAAGATGATGTACTCAGTAGTAAGTAGCCAAGTTTGAATGCTATTTGTGTTTCGCTGTTGCCCTTTCAGGATTCTACAGCTGAAATGTGAACTTTGGTATATTTATGATTATGAACTTTCAATTTGAAAAACCTTTTCAATGTTTTGTATGATTGCAAGACGTGACATGTAAAATGCAAAACAAATTGTTTCCCTTCCATGGCATCAAAATATTAGATTTGTTCCCTTACATTTGAAGAGTTTGAGGCACTGGGTCTCTGAACTTCACCCACCCTTGAATTTTAACATACCTGAAACACACCTTCCAGTTATATGGAAGGCTGTTCAATAAGCTCTTTATGCTCCACAGTCCCACTGCTGTTCCCTGAAAATAATTATCGAAACTTTCTTTTTTTTGTCATCATCGTGAAGTCTTACTTAAATCCTAAAGTGGCTTAAATATCCTCCTAAAATGATTTACAGTGAGCCACACCGATTATCATCTGTCACCTTCTATAATATGTGATATTTTCCGATAGATTCACATGCATTCTACATCTGTCACTTGAAGCTTCTCAATAGCCTGTGCCTACTGTCTTTATTTCTTTTTGTTTTTAACAACACAGAGAAGGGATTTTGACGTCCAGACACTTGGATAAACACACACTTTGATTCCATTGGTTCGATTGTATTCTAGGTGTGTGGTGCTTTCTTTAATAAAGATTTTTTCCTTTTTTAATTGCTGGCTGTGAGCCTCTTGACCTTGCAGTAGGTCTGATGCAGATTAGTCGAAAGGTTTGAAAGATTGAAATTGAATACCAAGCCCTATTATGAAATTGCATGACTAATTTAGGGTAATGAAAGAAAATCACAATAGCTAATTTTAAAGTAAACTATATAAATGGAATATTGCATAGTTCTCATCATCATACTTCAGAAATGACTCATTGGAAGGAACAGAAATAACGATCAGGAGTGCAAATGGAATGATTCATGAAAAATGAGAAATGCTTAAGCTCCAAAGTCTAGAGAGAACATGGATAAAGGGATCTCGTTAATATATAAAGTGGCATACTTTCCATGAGATGCACCTTCAATATGGCTTTAAGGTTACCATGGCCAGTAGAACAAGAGAGCATAAATTTAAATTAGTGAGAAGAAAATTTAAACCAATCTCAAGGGGGAAAAGGATATTCGGGTGATATACATTTGAAATCAAAGGTTTTGGGAGAATTCGAGATCTGATTAGATGTGAGGCCTGGTGTCTCTAAATTGTAAAGAGACTAATTCGATGGACTGAATAGGCTTTTCTTGTGTTTAAATATTAACTACCTGCATTACACAAGTTTCAAGCAGAGCTTAAAGTTGGAGTGACAGTTGCACTAACCAGGTGCTTAAAAAAAAATCAGTCACGAAAGAAAGCAAACCAGAGGCGTTATAGCATTCTGCTCGGCAGTCATAGCATTTATTGACTTTACAGGGATTTGCTGTTTCTTCATGTCCACTGTAAGAAGGATTTTCTTGCTGTTTTATGATTTGCTCTTTCTTATGCTTTATTATTTGCATTATTGTATCTCCTCCAGTCACTTTAAAGTGAAAGCAAAATCTAGTTCAAACGTGGCACACTTGAACTACCTATATTTTGTATAGATTCCAGTTGCAGCCCATTAAGGGATGTTTTCACAGCCACTGTCAAATATGTATTGTACAGTCTGGAAATTCAAAATACAGTTTTGTGGTTTGGAGAATACTCTGCTGCCTTGTGCAGGTACCATATCACGGTTGCTGAAAGGAAAGTAACTATGCTTTGTTTTCAGTGTGACCCACTTATAGTGTTGGGAGTTGTATTTCCCAAAGTTGTGGTGGTTCGAACATGCTTTCTACACAAAGTAACAATAAAGCAGTTGTGCTGCCAGTTGATTCACTGTGGTTTCTCTCTTCAAAATTTCAAAGAAAAACAAACTTTGTGACTGCTTTTGAGCATGTGATTCAATTGTTATTATTTGCAAGACTTTCACTGCTTTTAAGACTGGTCACTTCACCAGTGGAAGCTAACATTCTAACTCCATGGATTTCATGGCAATGTGTTGGAGATAACATGTGTTCAGCAGTAACGCACAGGAATAAGATTTTGCTCTGTCTTTAGCTCTGGTTCAGTGAAAGCACTCCTGTCTGAGTCAATAGTAAAATTGAATGTAGATTCAAGCCCCACTCCAAAAACAGGAGTACAAAATCTAGGCTGGCTTTCCAATGCAATACTGCGCTGTCAGAAGTGCCGTCTTTTGGATCAGACATTAAACTGAGGCCCCATCTACCCTCCCCAGGTGATGTAAAAGATCCCCTGGTACAAGTTCAAACAATTTGTTGGTCGGCACAGGCTCGGTGGGCCAAAGGGCTTGTTTCAGTGCTGAATGACAAAAGCTGGGAAGATTTCCCCAGTGTCTTGGGAAATATTTATCTCTCAATCAACACCACGAAAACAAAAATTATCTGGTCATTATGGCTGTTTGTGGGCACTTGTATGCAAATTTGGCTGCTGCACGTCCCACATTACAACAGTGATTACACTCTAGTAGTGCTTTGGGATGTCCTGAGATTGTGAAAAGCGCTATATAAATACACTTTTATATAATCAGAATTAATACACAAATGAAAGTGCAATAATGAGGCACATATTTTTCAAATTTTTTCTCAGGGAAAAGAACCAAGTAAATTCAGTAATATCAACCTCCAGCTTCAGTGCTGCATTCTCCCAGATGCTTGATATTTAAGATCTAGGCCATTTGTTTCTAGAACATTATCCATTACAATTGCACAATTTCAGTGAATTATTTCAGACATAACCAGGTTGTTACAGAAATGCCTGTAAGAAACAAAAAGGTTGATTCGAGAAGCCAGAACGGAAGTCTTACCAAACTGCAGTACGTTATAGTACCTCAAAGTCAAAAAGCGGAGGAATTTAAGTGAAGAGACTAACAGCAGTTTGCAATTGTTAGTATATAGAAAAGTAAAGGCACCAATTGTTAAAATAAGTACATATGGATTGTTTAAAGAATAGTGGATGATTGTAAAAATGTACGTGCTTTTACTTACTCTCTTTATAAGTTCCCTGCCATTAATTATCAGAAACAATGCTAGGTATTCTGTAGAAATTGTTACTTAATGGCTGTTCAAAGACTTGGCCTCTGACTTTTTTCAAAACCAATAAGTTTGCTTATTCATTACATAGAAAAAGTGGCGTGAGTGATTACTGATTGTTGTCAGTTTGAATCATTCTGCTAATAAGTATCACCTGAGGGCTCACATGCTGGGCTGGATTTTGCAGACGAGGTGGGACTTCCAGCGCTGGCCGAAAAGGCAGGCGAACCCCATTTCCACAACCCACGACCGTTAATAGGCCACTTAAGGGCCTCAATTGGCCTCTGGGCATGAAATATATATCTTAATATTTCTTATTGAACTGTGTTACGAAAGTGCTTCCATATTTAAGTATATGTTTTTGAAGACATATTTAAACTGTGAAGATGGATTCATTGGAAGGCTGATAATTTCACAGAAGCTGGACTTTGATTTGCACAGCGTCGGTGTTGGGTTATCCCGCACAGAGAGCTACCAATTATATGTTACGACCGAGGCGGGAGGAGTGCACAGTCTCTTCTAGTTCCACTGCTCCACAAGTCACAACATACATTTTTAAAAATGTTTACCTAGTTACCGGTGCATTACTCTACTCTTTATCCCAAAATAAGATACACCAACTAGGTTTCTTTAATACACAACAAAATTATGTTTAATATAAAACAAGACTCAACCAGTAACGAAGCAAAGCAATTAACACAGATTGAAATATGAAAGTTCCCTTTTTAAATTCCCCCACACAAACTCTCACACTGAAAAAAAACAGAAATTGTCTTTGCAGAGGTCTGTTACAAAAACGGACAAAAAAAAAAGAATACTTTGGTCAAATACTTGCAAATTCTTGAAGAAAAAATCTGGAAAGATGTTAGTTGTCCCTTTTTGGTCTGCTGTCCCAAATACGCATAAACGGCTGGCACTGGGATCTTTCTAGAGCAGTTCTTTTCAGGAAACGTTGAGGATCAGTTTGGCAGCCTTTTCAGGAGATTGCAGCATCAGTTTCTCTTTCTTGCACTTGATTCTCAGCAAGTTCTCAAAGAGATGGAAGAGGGTGAACTCATGGGGCTGCTCTCTTGGCTGGTTTTCTCCAACTGTCTTCAAAACAGTTCACACCCCAACATACTGTCCAAAGCAAAACTAAAAACAATAGGCTGAATTTTGCAGACCCACCCACCACCCCGACAGCGGGGGCTGGAAAATTTCTTCAGCAGAGACCCGCCACGGGCCTCAACGCTGGGAAGGCCTGGCCCGATATTACCAGCAGTGGCGAGGCCTTGGGGCAGCCCCCACCCCTTCACTCGGCGACGGGACCAAAATTTAAACATTTAAATAATGGAATTAATTACCTCGGTCTTCCGTCCGCTGCAGTATTTGTGCCGGTACTCCCATGCTGTCGGATCCCCATCCGGGAAACTGAGGTGTAACACTGGTGGGGAGGAGAGAGCAGGTAAGTTTTTCAGTGCAGGGAGGGGTAGTGGGGTCAAACCAATCTTATTGGTTTAGAGATGGTGGGAAGGGTTAGAGTTCAAATTTTGGGGGGAGAGGGCAAGCAATGCATTGCATGGTTATTGGGTGGGAGAGGGGAAAATTTAAATGTAAATTTTTTTGAAACATTTCTTTATTGAAACTAAATGGAAGGACTCGAAGCCCTTTAAAAATGGTGTCAGTGCCTGGTGATGCCATTGCAGGGGACAGACTGCCCGCCCCCTCCACGTCATCGGGGTAGACGGTCTACCTTGGCCATTTAAATAAGCTGCCGTTCTGAATATCATGGCGGCTCTGCGACATGCAGTCCAAGTGGGCGGACCACTATTCTTTATGTATCGGCAGCAACGTTGTAAAATACAGCCCAATATCTCGAGTCGAGCCTCCTGACTCCTATAAATTTTGACCTGTCACTTCTCTGTAAACATATTCCCCAGGTCACCAAGGTTTCTCAGTGTCCTTTCAATGAACTGTCAACATCAAAGTAAAGTCCGGCTTCTATGAAATCTTCAGCCTTCCAATGAATCCATCTTCACAATTTAAATATAAGCCCTGAAAAACATACTTAAAAAAAATATAGAAGCACTTTCATAACAAATGTAATAGATAATGGTACATACTAAATTGATTTGTCTTACAGAACTATTCAACAGAACTTTTCACACTGATGGACAGAAACTGCTATTTGAAGGCGGTATAAAATACAGTTCTTCCAAATGCATCAATTAAAAAGTATTAAAAGGAGAATTATTTGGTTGCTGAACTATAGATAAAATTGTAACTACATTGCCCCTATTAGGATTCATGTAACAAATTAGGAAGATAACTAACTAATATTTGAAGTAGTTTCTTTTTCTTTACCAATTATTAGTGAAGAGAATTTGCTTTTAAAGAAGAACAGTTGTGTTGGAGAACCTGTTGATACTTGGTTGACGCACACAATGGGTGATGCTGTGAAATCAAAATCCCAACAAAGGAGTCAATGTACATGGAGGGAGGAGAAAAACTATCTTCTAATTATTTCTAGCCATCTACAGCTTGAGTTAAATCAACTTCAAAAAGGACGAAAATAGAAAATATATTAATAAAATTTGACCGTAGGCCATGTCCCTGTGAAATGGAGCCTCTGCATTGACCTTATTAATAAACATGGCCATGTTTATTATTTTAGCAGAGGAAGGCATTGTTACAAAAGCCAGGATGTGCTTCTTTAATATTTCAGCAATTTTTTTTTGTTTTTGTACCTTTTCACTGAAGTGGAATTGTTCTGAATTTTGCATGTGATTGGAATTACTAATTGAGCCTTGTTATTTCTTTTTGGGGTGGAGGGAATTTCTAAATCAATTGCATGAATGGGAATATAAATGCAAGCTCGTGTGTGCGGGCTTTGTATAGTTTTAATTGTGGTGGTTTAAATTTGTTGGGCTGGGGAGAACATAGAAAAGAGAAGAACTGTACGATTGCATGCCACACAGAGTTAGCCTATCTGACTTCAAGTAGGGTTACCCCATCCCTATTGTTATTTCTGCCAAACACTTATTTTCCCCTTCAAGTCTATCAACTATCTGTAAAGTCCAAGGCCATTCAAGACTTTAGGATTGTTCTCATATTTGGGGAGTGTTCTTTCCTTGCCCTTTTGCACAAATTGCTAGAAAAAGCATATTGTCTGACCAGCATTTCCTATTCTGTCTTCATTTTATCTAAATTACGATAGTTTGTACATCTGAGTTTTTTGAAATTCAGTTTTAAATACTCCATTCTGCCTGCTGTTCCCTTTCCTCGTATCCCCATTGTATTAAAGTGAGGATTCAGTGTGCAGCGTCTGTTGTGTTTTGCTGGGTTTAATTTCGATATCCGATTTAACTCTGAGCAATGCAGATATCATACTTTGTTAAATAATCAACTGTTTTATTTAAAGCACATTAAGACGAACAATAAAAAGTCTTACAGTTTGGAGCACATGTCTTAACAGCAGCCTGTGTCTGTGAGACAGATTCAAAATGTCTCCCGTAAGCTTCCAGAACTCCCCCGCAATTCCATTTCTGCTCTCTAGCTCCACTTGGAGGTATAAGCAATCAAAACTGATCAGTCAAACACCACATTCTCCCCCCTTTTGATGAAAGACCTTATTTTTACCTTAACATATTCTGAACAACAAACATGTATATATCAGGTTATTTCTTAGCATTCAACTTGTCGGGTTTCTCTAAGTACAGAGAAAGTCTTTGAGATAGAAAGGTCTCTTAGGTCTTCGATTAGATCTACGAATTTGAGGTTGTGGCTGTTTGGTTGGCTTGATGAGGCAGATTATTATCATTCAGAGGAGAAGGAAATATGTCCTCATAACCCCTATCCTCAGAATATCCTGGTCTGCTTCCTATTAAACGTCTTGCGTTCCACCTGCTGTTGTCAACCAACAGATAAGCATTTGTACTGAGCAAACGTTTAATCTGCTTTGGATGTGATACTGATGAAGCAAGTTTTTGGTTGCGATTTGGCCATTTGATTTGAACCCAATCTCCAACTTTAAACTGTGGTTCCCTTGCACCTGTATGTTTGTCAAGGCATGCTTTTGCTTTATCTTGACACTTTGCGATTTCATCTGTTTTCGTTCTGACCTCCTTGTTAACGGGTAGTGGTGGCTTGAGAATGGTCAGAGTAGGATGTGAAAGAGCTGTTTGAATGTTTTGCCTTCCGCCATACTAGCTTTCAGGCTTTCCTTTATCACCCTGTTGAACCGTTCAACACCACCATTCGATTGTGGGTTGTAGTGTCACGTCAGCTGGTGATGGATTCCATAACTAGGAATTCCGTGAATTGACTTAAGACAAACTGTGGTCCATTGTCTGTAGTGATGGTCTCTGGCAAACCCCATTTTGTAAATAATTTGTCCAGGAAGTCGATGACTGAAGTGGTTGTAATGGAACTTGTAGCCATTTCCGGCCATTTGCTGTGGAGATCGTGGACAACAAACGGAAACCATTGATTCCTAGGGGCTGCTTGCACTTCTCCAAAAATATCAACATGAAGTTGTTGCCATGGTTTCGTTGGCCATGGGGTCAGTTTTAGAGACAAAAGATAAGGTTTAACAGATTTTTCATTGAGCGCAGAAGCTACGCAGTCCCTAATGAACTCTCCTATACAGTGATCTATTTCTGGACTGCTTCACGGGATCATTGTTTCATCTTAACAACACCTGAATGTCCTTCATGGGCAAGATGCAATACACGTTGCTGTAGTGCCTTTGGTATAACTGCCTGAGTGCCACGTACAATCCAGTTATCACCAAACAAAGCGAGTTTGTTGCGTACCCTGTAAAACGGGATCAGTTCTTCCCCAATATCACAAGGCCACTCAGATTTGAGGTATTGACTTAATAACTGTAGTAAGTCATCTGCTGCTGACTCTGTCTCCAACTCCTCTCGTATAACCAGACTGGCGGCCACACGCGAAATCACTGCGATCACATAGTCTTCAATGTCGCAAGTTGCTTTGCTGCCATTAACGCAATCTGTGACAGTATTATGGCTAAGCATATTCGCTACTCGGTTGCATGAACCCGCAAGGTATTCGACCTTGGAGTTGTACTGATGTAGATGATTTGACCATCTGTGTAGATGTGTAGAGGTTGATGACCAGATCCTGACACAGCTAATAATATAAACAACGCTTGGTGATCAGTACGAAGAGTAAACTTTCTACCAAAAAGATACATGTGCCAATGCTCGCATGCATAGATGCAGGCTAGTGCTTCCCGCTCTCCAGTAGAAAATTTAAGCTATTGGTCGTTCGCATCCATCAGTGTATTGAGAGTACAGCACCAATTACAGTTCCCGACGCATCTGTTGTAACATAACGTTTTCGCCTGTGGGCTGAAATGCGCAAGGACTGGTGGAGGTGCTAACTTCGCCTTTAATGTTTCAGATGCTGACTGATGTGTGACAGTCCATTCCCAGTGAGCCTCTTTACGGAGTAGCTTCCTCAGAGGCTCCACAATCTCCACGTAATTCGGAATGACTTTATGATAGAAGTTGGTAGTACCTAGAAACGATGCTAATTCTTTAACATTAGCCAGTGTTGGAAGTGCTTTGACGTTGTCGTGTTGTAGGCTTTACTGTAGCTGCTGTCACTCTGTAGCCTAGAAAGTTAATCTCGGGTGCGGCAAATATGGATTTGTGCTTGTTGAGCGTCAAATTGTGTTTTACAAGTCAAGTGAGAACTGCTGATAATCGTTGATCATGTTCAGCTTTGTCCCATCCATGGACACAGACGTCGTCAAGTAGGTTGAGCGTCCTGTCAACATCCGACAAGATTGAAGAAACTATCTTCTGGAATGTACTAGGTGCCGAACCTAGTCCATATGGCATTCTTTGTTACTGAAACACACCTTCATGAGTAACAAAAGCTGTAAGATATCGACTTTGTTCTGCAAGAGGTATCTGAAGATAACTCCGTCGCATATCCAACTTCGTGAAGATTTTGGAGTCATGAAATGATGCTGACAGTTCTTGAATTGTAGGAAGTGGATGCTTGTCCAGTATGAAAGCTTTGTTAATGGCCTTTAGGTCAATGCATATTCAGAGTTCACCATTTTTCTATCGTGCAATAACTAGATTTGATATCCATGATGATGAGTTGATTCATTCAATTAGACCATCAGCTTTTAGTCGTTTCAGCTTCTGTGACACTTCAGTATGGATTGCAAACGGCAACCGTCTCAAACTCAGAAACTGGTCAAATTGATGTGTCGACGCGAGGAGCATGACAGGTACTCCCCTTGATCTCCCCAAATCCAGTAAATGAGGAAGGATACTGGCATGTATAATCTGCATTATCAATCCCATTAATGTGTGCTCCGGTGGGCTCTTCAAGTTTGAATCCAAGCCTATCGAATGGGTTTACCCTCATAAGGCTTCAGCCTTTAGCTACATAGAACGTGAAGCTGTCTAGGGTGACATTTTTATAGCGTACTGGAATGGTGATCATCCCTGAAACTGGAATAATAGTGTTGTCATAAGCTTGAAGAGTGTCTGTTGTAGGAGTGAGAGAGAATTGTGAAAAATACCGAAAGTAGAGTTTGTCACTCAAAATAGATACTTTTGCACCAACATTGATAAGAAGCGACACTCAGATGCCTGCGATTTCGACTGAGCACTCCTTTAAGCGACTTGGTGCTTTCCTTTTAGTGATAGAATATACATGTTGTATCTCACTCTGAGGAAGAGACTCCCCTACGTGTCAAACCGATGAAGTCTTTTCCTTTGACGACTTGCACATCTTTGCAAAATGGTGCCATTTTGAACATGAGTTACCCATTTGCCCTCCATCTGGATATGGCATTGTAACTTGATGAGGATTTCCACAAGTTGGGCACAGTTTTGCAGGGAACTGACCATGCTGGGGCACATTTTGATGAGGCTGCTGAGGTTTTCTTGGCGTTAACCCTTGCACTGAAGCTGTGTCTACAACTCTGAGTCTAAGGGTGCATGTTTGTGTAACCTCTTTGAATCTAATATGGCAAACTCGATCAGGACTGCTATGGTTATGGATTTTCCAAGGTTAAATCATCATTCTCCATGAGGAGACGTTCCCTAATTCATGGAATTGAAGTCTTTTCTATTAATTAGTCATGAATCAGTTCGTTGGTTAGTGTGTCAAATTTACATGTAGATGCCAATTGCTGCAATGCTGTCACATATTGTTTAATGGACTCACCATGTCCTTGGGATCTCTGGCGGAACGCATATCCCTCTATCATCACTCTTATCTTTGTTCCAAAGTATTTTCCGAGAGCATTCACTGCCGCATCGAATGTAGACTTATCTTCTGTGAGCCTCCCGAAGACACGCTGTCCTTCTGCCCTGAAGCAGTGTACGAGTATTGCTTTCTTACGGTTTGCTGCTAATTTGGGCTGCCCATCCTGATAGCTAGCAAGTAGGTCTTGAATCCCGAAATACATCACTCCCAATTCAAAGGAGAATTTTCTGCCATCAGCGGGAAAGGTTTTGGAGCAGTAGCATTAGATTCTGTTCACTCATCTTTGTCGCCAAGTTTTTGGTGTGTTTACGGTGGGTTTAATTTCGATTTCCGATTTAACTCTGAGCAATGCATATATCACGCTGTGTTAAATAACCAGCTGGTTTATTTAGAGCACATTAACAATAAAAGGTCTTACAGATTGGAGCACATGGCTTAACAGCAGCTGTGTCTGTGAGACGGATTCAAAATATCTCCCAGACGCTTCCAGAAATCTCCCACAATTCCATTTCTGTGCTCTAGCAACCAAAACTGATCAGTCAAACACTACAGTGTCATCCTTATTCCTTTCCCAGGGCATCAATTGTGGAACTACTTCTCCCTAATTTTTCCTTGCTCCTGTAATCTTTAGACGTAAAAATACAAATTTAGCATCTAATACGCATGTCACTTGTCATGTGGTGATGAAAAACACACAGGGTTTCTTTCGTGTAGTTTGCTTTAAAAATACATTTTAAATCTAAAACCCTATTGTATGCCCTTTCTATTGAGGCAATGAGGTATCGATGGGCCACCCCAGTGCCAATCACTGAAGCCCATTCTTTTTGATAAGCCCCTTTTTTTTTTAAAAGGGGCACAACTAACAAAATAGCTGGAAAAGGAACAAAGGAAACTTATAAAACCAAATAATATAAGAACAAAAGAAATAGGAGCAGGAGTAGGCCATGCGGCCCCTCAAGCCTGCCCCAACATTCAATAAGATCATGGCTGATCTGCAATGGCTGAGCATGTCCACTATACACTCCAGTCCCAGCATTGTTGTGAAAGGCCTCCAGCAGACATCTGGTGCTCCTACAAGGCCACCTGGCCGTGGACAGGACTGCAAAATAGAAGCAGGCAGCCAGGGCAACTAAGTAGCTTAGCAGGAATAAGTCCTTTATGATTTTCATTTTTTCCAACTTTGACCTGCAATATGTGCCTTGGCCCTTCACACTGGTTTCTCAATTGTAAGCATTGCTAGCAATCTAGATCAGGGATTCTCCAGTCTGTGGTCCCCTAGAGATCTGCAAGAATGTTTCAAAGGGTCTTCCAGTGGCTCCATGTCTCCACCGTGCAGAGGATTTAAAATTAATTTAAAGCCAATCCCTGAAGATGCTAGTATCCCAGGCATAGTGTTTTACCTGAAACAAAAACAAGAAATGCTGGATTCACTGGCATAGTGTTTTACCTTACAGGCCTGAATTCCCAATTAACTATCACTTTAATCCCAGGTCCCGAACAGGACGTGAGGGATCGGAAGCAGCTACTCGGCCCCAGAGTGTCATGGTCATGGGTCCACTGTGCTGTCCAGGAGGTGGTGTCCAATTTTAGTGGACGTGCTCCATTTGATGCGTTAGTAACAGACAAGAGGAGAAGCGAGAGCTGTTACTGCTGTCGACACCATCACTCTCATCAGCACTCATTGGTTCCAGTGACAGTTTACCAAGCTCAACCGCAGTCTATTAACTTTAGTATAAGACTACTAACTTCAGTATCAGTTTACTAACTTCAGTGACAATCTATTAACTTTATACAACTCTAACAACCTCGGTGTCAGTTTACAAACCTCGATGACACTCTACCAACTTCAGTATAATTCTACTGACGTTGGCAAGTCTAACTTCACCATAACTGAGCCAGGATTAACATTGAGCATGTGCTTGTCAAAGGTAACCGCCACGTCTTGACAGAGTTGTCGCTCAGCGCCAGCAACAAGTTTCAAATTAAAACAAAAATGGTAACGAACATTTTTTATTGTGTCACGTTTTTTTTTACAGGAAAAAAAACTTGTGTTACAGGGGGTCTGTGGAATTTATATAACATAGAACTTCAAAAGCAAAAAAGATTGAGATCTAGATAATTCAGGAAATCAAATTGGAATACAAGCAGTACATGAGTTGAGCTTTTGTGTATCAATATCATGCCAGTTGGTTCTCTATTGGGGTAATACCTCAAAAGAAGAACTCATTGATAGATTTAATCTCTCACTTTCCATTGACGTACATGTAATATTTACCAAGCTTGAAATTTTGTATTTCTCTCTTTGGACTCTCCTTACCATGAAGATGAATTCTGCGAGCAGCAAACTGCAGTTGTAATGCAGTGCAGGGTCTGGATTAATCTTTGGTTGACAGTGTTTTCAGCCATATTGCCATTGCTGAGATTCACAATTACATTAGCTTAATTTTAAGGTTTGTCTCTGCCTTATCAATCAAATAAATTCACAAGGCACCATTTCCCATCACTTGTCACTGAACAAAAAGAACAGTTGTTCTCATAAAGTCAGTGGGGATTTTCTTATATTTGTATTAACTATCTGATATGATAAACTGTTGGTAATATTGAATACATTCACTCAGTCAGTTGCCCAACACTCTCATTTTGCTGTTGATCAGCAGTGCAAGACAGTCATGTGATGCTTGTGTCTTACTGTGGTTGAGTTCATATTACGTTTGAATGTATAACATTCCACTGTGCTCTCCTGATGATGGACTGCCCTTGTGTCCTGGAGATAGAATCCAACCTTTGTTAGGTAATCAAGAAGAATTCCCAAGACATTGAAACCCAGAAGAACTTTTCTGTCCTCTGGAGTTACTTGCACGTATCTGAGGAATAGAAGGTACAAAGAACTGGGAAAGCATCTTGCAAAAAATTGATTTTGTGAGATGAACAATATAATTTGGTAGTTACTGTCAATAATCTGCCACATGTCTTTCCCCTTGAGGTTTCTAAATGATGGCTTACCTGTAATAGTAGTTTGTTGATTTGCATTGTTTACCAACCAAGGATATACAGAAACAGAAATCCTTTTAATTCTATATAACTTGCCCTTTTATTCCTTGCCAATTTTATCTACATTCCTCCCCTCACCTTTCTCCTACTGCCATCTAATATGCACACTTCAAGTAGGAGTTACAGGATAACAATGTGGTCGATCTGATTAACAAAATTGAAGCTCAAGGAATGAGGGTCAGTGTCCTATTGGATAAAAAAAACTGGCTTAATGACAGAAAGCAAGTCATAGTAAATGGTTATTTTTCAGACTGGAGGATAGTAGACAGCGGTGTTCCTCAAGGGTCAGCGCTGGGACCACTACTTTTTTTTGCTATATAGAAATGACTTGGATCTTGCAATACAGAATAGAATCTCAAAATTTTCTGATGACACCAAACTTGGAGATGTGGTAAACTGTGAGGATATGAACTGCATGCAACAGGACATAGGTAAATGGACAGAGAGGTGGCTGATGGAATTTAATACTAACAAGTGTGAGGTGATGTATTTTGGTAGAAGGAATAGGGGGAGGCAATACATACTTAATGGCACAGTTCTAAAGAGTGTGTAGAATCAGAGGGACCTGGGGGTGCATGTGCATCAATCTATGAAGGTAGCAGGACATATTGAGAGAGTGGTTAGTAAAGCATACGGTATCTTGGGCTTCATAAATAGACGTATTGAATACAAAAGCAGGGAAGTTATGCTGAACCTTTATAATGCTCTAGTTAGGCCCCAACTGGAGAATTGCATCCAGTTCTGGTCAACACACTTTAGGAAGGATGTGACGGCCCTTGAGAGGGTACAGAGGAGATTTACCAGAATGGTTCCAGGGATGGGTTAAGTTGGAAAAGCTGTGTTTGTTCTCCCTAGAACAAAGGAGATTGAGGGGAGAGTTAATAGAAGTGTACATAAGATTATGACAGGCTTAGATAAGTTAGACAAGGTAAAACTGTTTGCATTAAAAAATGGTACAAGAACTAGGAAACACAGATTGAAAGTTTTGGGCAAAAGGGGAAGGAGGAAGCACTTTTTTACGCATTCAATGGTAATGACCTGGAAATCGCTGCCCTCAAGGGTGGTGGATGCAGAGATGATCAATGGATCAAGAGGAAGGTCATCTGAGAGAAATAAATTGCAGGGCTATGGGGATCGAGCCAGAAGTGGGACTGACTGCATTGCTCTGTGGAGAGCCAGCATGGACTCGATGGGTCGAATGGCCTTCTTCTGTGCCATAAATGATTCAATGACTCTATCTGCACTAAGGCCAGCTTTACTGTCGCTATCATTGAATTTGCCGTGATCAGCTAAGTTAGCACATGCTATATAAATATATATATATATATAAGGAAATAGTGCCAGAAGACTGGCAGACAGATAACATTATTCCTACGTTTAAAAAAAGGAGATAGAACAAATGCAGGAAACTATAGACCAGTTAGCTTTATGTTAGTTGCAGCAAAGATCAAATTTACTCAAAATGTACTTGAAAACATCCAGATGCCAAAATAATATAAAGAGAAGTCAGCATGGATTTGAAAAGTGAATTTCCTGCTTGACCAATCTTATTGATTTCTTTGAAGAAGCATCATAAAGAGTTGACAAAGGTAATATAATTGATGTTCAAACTTGAATTTTCAAAAGGTCTTTGATAAGGTACTGCATTGTAGCCTGATGACTAATGTCAGAGCTTATGGAGTCAGGGGATAAGTAGAAAAGTGGATAATAAACTCGCTTAAAAGCAGAGAATAGGGGTTAAATAGTTACTCAGATAAGCAGAAGGTGGGAAGCGGTGTTCCACAGAAAGCAGTGCTGGGACCATTGTTGTTCTTCATTTGGGTAAATGATTTATACTTGGGAATTGAATTACAATATCAATATTTGTGGAACCGGGTCTGGTTTTGTGTCCGAAACCTGCCTCCTCTGAGAAGCTGATTCAGATTGCAATTTTCCAATGGGTAAGCCCTTAATTGGTATGGAGACAGGTTTCCTGTCCACTTAGAGCCAGTGGGATTGAAAATGGCAGCGGGTCAGATCAAGTGCGGGGCTCATGTAGACTTCCATGCCAGCCACCACTGAGGCTTCTGGTTGTCCTGAGGATCTACCTTTCATAGCACCAGAGGGAAGCAAGATGTCTCAGGGGAGTTTGAGGCCTGGCACTAGGGGTAGGTCAGTCCCTCATTTCATCGATGCCCACCTGGATATAATGCTGCAGACCATGATGGAGAGGAGAGAGGTCTTCTTCTGGAGGGTGGCAGCAGGAGGTCACTTCGTCATGCAGCAGGCGCACTTCTCTGGTCAGTGTTATCCCCCTCTTCCTCCTCCTCTCTTACCTCCTGCCCCTTCCCCGATGAGTTGTCTCCTTCCAGGTCCTCACTGTCCTCAAGGTGCACACCTCTCTGGAGGGCCATGTTATGGAGAGCACAGCAGACCACCACAATCACCAAGATCTTTGCAGGAGGATATGGGAGGGTACCACCCGCCCGTTGCAGGCACTGGAATCACATCTTCAGTAACCCAATGGCCAGCTCAATGGTTGGCCGCTGAGCAGGCAGCATTGGTTGTTTCGCGTCTGTGCCTCTCTCTGGGGCTCCCATAGAGGGGTCAATAGCCATTTATTTAAAGGATTTCCCTTGTCCCCTTGGATCCATCCATGCACTTTGGGGGATGGAGTGAAGATCTGAGACAGCTTGAACTGGTGAAGGATGAAGGAGTCATGGCAGCTGCCAAGAAAGCGAGCGCACATATGGAGGAAGCTCTTGTTGTGGTCACAGACCAGTTGGGTGTTCAGGGAGTGGAAGTCCTTCCTGATGATGGATTTCACTAGCCAGTCACTGGGTGCCTCTTTGCTCACATGGGCGCAATCAATGATGCCCTGCACCTGGGGGAATCCGATGATGGAGGCTGAACCCAATTCCCTCTGTGCCTACACAGGCCCATCAGTATCAAAGTAGCTGTAGTCCTCTGCCCTCCTGAAAATAGCAT
The DNA here is from genome assembly GCF_036365525.1 of Heterodontus francisci. Classification (NCBI taxonomy): domain Eukaryota; kingdom Metazoa; phylum Chordata; class Chondrichthyes; order Heterodontiformes; family Heterodontidae; genus Heterodontus; species Heterodontus francisci. Next base: position 38,031,728 of record NC_090381.1, read on the forward strand.
CCGTGACCTGCCTGATGGTTTGATGAGCTGCTGACTGCAAGATGTTACCTAGGTCCATAGCTGATCCCTGAAACAATTTTGTTGCATAGAAATTCAGGGTGTTGGAGACCTTGACAGCTGCAGGGAGGGGACTGCCATGGAGGACGTGAGGCCTCACACCATTGTGGATCAGAGCACATAGGACTAAGACCACCTGTCTGGATAGGTGCAGGCTCCCACGGCAATGGCGTTCTGTCATTTGCAGGTAACTGACTCTTGGACTGTGCACCGATGTCTTGGGTAGCACCTTCCTCCCCTTGCAATCCCCCTGCTGTGCTCCTCTAGCCTCCTCCTGTCCAGGAGTTTGCATCTGCCGCAGCTCATCCTGGCTGCTCTGTCCAATCCTGTTCCCATCTGAATTCCCTCAGCTGGGCTTTGTGCATTCACCAGGCCTTCCCCTGCCAACCCAGATACCCAAGAGATAGCAATGGCCTCACATCCCTGCCACTCACTACTGAGAAAAGCGGGCAAGCACCAATGGCAACTGTGACACTTTTGAAGCAGCTCAGTTTTATTTTGTGCCTCTGTAGCCTTTTAATCAGCCCTTCTCACAGCCTTCAGGGCCCTCCACACTGTTCATGTTTTCACAACCCTTTCATATTCACCACATGGCCTCTTAGTTTTGTTTAGAGATACAGCACTGAAACAGGCCCTTCGGCCCACCGAGTCTGTGCCGACCATCAACCACCCATTTATACTAATTCTACATTAATCCCATATTCCTACCACATCCCCACCTGTCCCTATATTTCCCTACCACCTACCTATACTAGGGGCAATTTATAATGGCCAATTTACCTATCAACCTGCAAGTCTTTGGCATGTGGGAGGAAACCGGAGCACCCGGAGGAAACCCACGCAGACACAGGGAGAACTTGCAAACTCCACACAGGCAGTACCCAGAATTGAACCCGGGTCCCTGGAGCTGTGAGGCTGCAGTGCTAACCACTGCGCCACTGTGCCGCAGTCCCAGCTTTTAAAAATTGTGGACTGCTACTGATAAGCCTGTTAATGAGCTCTTTTATGAGCTCAACAGGCACTCAATTTGAGGCGTGTGCCCCACCCATTCCCTCATGCCAGTGTCCCTTTAAAAATAGCATCGCATTCGAGAAAGGGCAGGACTCATGCCAACCTCTGAGAACATGACACTCAAATCGCGCTCCCAGCCATTCCTGTCCACAGCGGCCTTTGAAAATCCAGCCTCATATTACAAAAAAATGATTTAGAGGCACTGGAGAAGTTGCAACTAAGATTTACAAGGACAGTCACAAAAGACTGAGCAGGCCGGTGCTCTTTTCTCTAGAACTGAAAAGACTGAGAGGTGGCCTGATAGTTTTTAAAATTATGATTAATGTGGAGATGTTTCCACTTGTGAAGGAATCCAAAACTAGGGGTAATAATTATAAGATAGTCACTAATAAATCCAATAAGAAATTCAGAAGAAACTTATTTACTGAGAGATTGGTGAGAATGTGGAACACATGTGGGGTAGTTGAGGTGAATAGCATAGTGTTATGAAAGTTCACTATATTATATGTTCCATTTGTTAATATTTTGTTTTTTGAGGATTTGTGTTAAACCTGAAAAGATTCCATGGATGTGTTTCATTTTACCAAGTTCACTGGAAGGACATTTAAGATATTGTTTAAAAACAACCTGTGCTGGAAATCATGTGATTTAAGCTAAATAAACAACAGAAACCTTGGTGACCTGGAGAAGATGTTTACAGAGAAATTGCATGTCAAGTTTTATGGAGGTCAGTAGGTTGACTTTCTGTTTGGGGAAGATAGTGTTTTCAGTTCATTTGGGGTCTGAACTGTTTTGAAGACAGTTAGAGATCATCTTGCCAAGGAAAAAGCAGTCAGCTCACCTCTTTCTCTACTTCTTTGAAGAAACCCTGTGGGAGAGCTAAAATCCCTGGTTCTGTATCTCTCCTGAGAAGCTGGAAAAACCTGCCAGATTAATTCTCAACACCGCCTGAGAAGAACTGCTTTAGAAAAGATCCTGGTGACTCATCTCCGTTTTGCCAGACACCAGACCAAAAGGGACAACTGACTTCCTTCCATATCTTCTCTTTTTTCTTCAAGAATTAGCAAGTATTTGGCCGAAGTTTTTTTTTGTCTTTTTTGTTAACAGACCTCTGCAGAGAGAATTTCTGTATTTTTTTCAGAGTGAGTATATGTGTGTGTGTGTGGGGGGGGGGGGGGGGGGAATTTAAAAAGGGAACTTTCATATTTCAATCTGTGCTTTGCTTCGTTAGTGGATAAGTCTTGATAGTTCGATTATAAACAGATAATTTTGTTGTTTATTAAAGAAACCTGGTTGGTGTATTTTATTCTGGGATAGAGTGGAGTATATGATTGACCGAATTGGTAACTGGGTAAACGTTTTTAAATATATGTTGTGACCTGTGGAGAAGTGGGACTAGAAAAGACAGTGCACTCCTCCCACCTTGGTCATAGCTATAGATTCATTTAAGGGGGAGCTAAGTAAATACATGAAAGGCATTAAAGGATATGTTGATAGGGTGAAATGAATTAAGGTGGGAGGAAGCTAGTGTGGAGCATAAACACCAGCATTGACTGTTGGTCTGACTGAACTGTTTCAGTTGTAAATATGTAATGCACAAGATGCCCATTAGCATCTCTCTGTGATGTGCTGAACATGGTGCACATCAGCAACTTACTATATGGTGGTGAACATGGGCATCACCAATAAAAACAATGCATACCAGTGCCTCTCCATCAGGGGGTGAACCTATTGCCCAAGTGTCTCCCAAGAAGTAAGTGAGAACAGTGCAGATCAGTATATCACCATAAAGTGTTCAAATTCCTGGAAAACAGGAAAATGCCCACTTTTCTGTGTAATTAACAAACCAATGAAATTACACTCGCATAAATCGCACAGCTTAAAGCTGTGCATTCCCACAAATGAATTAGGTGTTCTAGGCATTGAAGGAAAATTTAACTGTTTTGTTGAAAATCATGTGCAGTAAGCTGGTTTGTAACACTCTGCATGCAGTATATTAATATACTAGGCCCTTTTACTAAACTCTTGTTAGGTTTGATTTGTAACTAATATGTAAATTGTTATTTTGGATTTAGTACTTACATATTAACTTGCCCTCCGTTCTCATAGGGGTTCGCTCCACACTGGAAAACTAGGTCATGGAATGAAGGATTCTGCACAGCAGTAGGGTTTTTTTTCTCAATAGAAGCTCGTGGACTTAAGTTCCTTTTCTCCACATGCATTATTATGTGACTGGAAAGTTCGTCAACTGTTTCCACAGATGATCCAAAGACTCTGAAAAAGGCTCCCATCCCCTTTCGAATGTAGCGTATCTCCAGAATCTCTGATTTATTTTTCCTCTGCAACGTCTCAATTGTGTACAACACTGGATCCAGTTCATAGAACTCAAACTCCTTTCCCAGCAAGTCATAGTCACAGAAGTCACTGGGCAGCAGTAACTCAGATGTCCGGAGGAAGTCTAAAATGTATCCAAACAAAGATCCATCTCTGTCTATAAAGTACTCCCTGGATCCTATCTGTTGTATGGAGGGCTCTGATCCAGTCAGAATCCTGCAAAGCTTGGAGCTGGGAACCTTGGCAAGAGTGTCGGGAAGCGTCTCAAAAATCTTTCCTCCAACATTTAACTTTAAGGGCTGCTGTTCCTCATCCATTTTCTGCGGCAGTATGCAGAGAATAAGGTGGATCTTATTGAAAGCAAAAGTCCAAACAGTGGATGCCTTCATGAGCAAAGTTAATTCCTTTTTAGTCAGAAAACTAAATGTTATGAGATTCTTGATTAATCAGAAATAGGAAAAATTAAAATGAGTGCTTACAGATCAAGACTTTTTCTTGTGTGTTGCTTCTATTTGGTTGCTAAGAAGCAAAGCAGAAGCACACAGTAAGAAACACACCCCCTCTGCCAAACTGGTTTTGTCCAGAGAGGCATGAGAACACTCAATATAAACCCTACACTGCATTGTGATCACAGTGTAACACCCTTTAGGATTTCATGTGTATTTCTAGCACTGCTGTTTGCAAGTGTTCTATTGAGCATCAGTGGCAGGGGCAAGCAGAAGGAAAATGGTTACTCAACTCTTAAAGTGGTTAACAATGATCAATGCTGCCAGTGACTGTATATGCCAGTTGGCAGGCAAACATTCAATATCTCTTTTATTCATGACACTGTGACAAGGCACAGCAACTGAAGTTCAGGGAGTGGGATATGTCCGTTTGGCAGTAAAACTGACACAGTTGTCATGAAGACCCCCACCTGCCAAGAATGAGACATATTAATTTCGTCACATGAACATCAATTTTAAACTGTTGCTGGAGTGAAGCGATGACTTGTTTAAAGAGATCGGCAGTGGCAGGAAAAACATTTGCATACTAAGAGAGTGCTGTGAGAGTCAAAAGAATTGCTTTGATTCAATTAACAAAGATTGGGCTGGGCAAAGATTGAGACAGCACTACACACACCCCCTCCCCCCACCGAGAGGTTTGGAATCCACAAACGCAGGAGTTTGTTAAAAAAAAGTGAGTCACATGACTAACCTGCTAGCCCAGGTCTGGTTTTGAACTGCTCACAGGACAGCTTGCGTCAGACTGCAGAGTTCAAATGAACTTGGAAGAAGAGAGTCTCTCTCTCTCCCTCTGTCTCAGTAATCTCTGGATCCACTGAAGTCACTCAAACCTCATGAGAGAAAAGACTCATACATTGAAACAGGTTTTAAATTGTGCACTGGGCCCCAACGAACCGGCAAGACTTACCGTCAACCACTCTACATCGAACTCAAAGGACTGTAAATAGAAACCCAGATATTGCTTCAAACATTTCCCCTTTATTCTTTCTACATTTTCTGTCCCTATCTGCTGTGTGTTTATCGCATACGCACGCTAGTGTGGTTGCGTCACGTATTCGTAGTCGTTAACCGAATTAGAGTTTAAGATTAAGATAAACTTCCACCTTTCTTGTTTAAGTCTATGAAAACTTGTCTGATTGATTTCTTTGACTTGCAAGTGGAAAGCAGTGAACAAGGATTCACTGAGGGGGAGCGAAAACATGGTGTTTTAAAAAATTAAACCCTATTACGGTTAAACCAGGCAAAGGCTGAGAGGGAACCCCGAGACCCCTTTCTCACCTGGTCATTACACAGTATTGATTTTTCCAATTTATTAATGGTGCTGCCCACAGCAGGGAAGAGACCAGTAGAATTGGGCAAATAAGTATGATGTTCTGACTCTTAAACAACATAAATCCCAATCTGTACCTTCTCTCAGATTCTACAAACTATTGCTATGATCTGTAGCAACACTTTTTGTGTGTGTGTGTGTGTGTGTGTGTGTGAGAGAGAGGGAGTGATCGAGGCAGGCATTGCATTCTGTCTATCGGATCCGCTTCACTTTGTTCAAGCTGACTGGTTTTATTTAAATGTATGTACTCCATACAAACATACGAATTAGGAGCAAGAGTAGGCCCCTTAGGTGACCTTTCCAAATAAAAGGCTATACAATTCACTGTAAGGAATTCTAATTATTTTTGAAGTTTTTTTACACAAAAATTGGGGCCTTAGGCACTTAAAAAAAAATAATAAAAGTTCTCTTCCCAGTAGCAGAATATCTGCTGCGACTGGTGTTTGTTGTGGGACCACCTTAAGAGAGGACCACCTTAAGAAGCTGTAAGTGAAGGTAACCAGAGGAAGTGAGATCACGTTACAGATGACCAGGGAGTTGTGGGTGTAGCCGAGCAGAGTGAGATGTGTTGAGATATGGCTTCTGCAGTAACTATATATATATATATATATATATATATATATACATATATATGTTTTAGTTTAAAGTGTGATAAAAATCCACATTTTCTTAGGATATTATTTGTAGTCCTGTGAATCTTACCAAAGAGACAAGTAATATTCCAGTGTTAAGTTTTAAAATTCCCAACAGGTCCCTGCTACCCTGGGTCTTCTTTAAATCAAAAGGCAGTAGATTGCGTGCAAAAATAAAGTTGGGCTGAAGAAAAAGAGCTCACAGTAGCTTTTTTAAGTGAAACCTATTTACAAAGATCCTGTCATTGTAAAGGGGAATTTCTTTTTGAAAATGAAAGATTAAAGCAACAAAGTGTTTCTTCCGTTAACAAATTAAATTCTTTACGTGTACTATTGGATCAGTTCCATTTGAATGTTGATTTGTACCCAATTTGATTTCTCTGTCACCACCCTCAATTCCACCATGCAGGTGTCTGTCTGGTGGTGGGTAGTGGGTAAGCCAGAACTTTCCTTACATGAGCATTGAGAAAACAAAAACCAGGGTGGCAGTGGCATAGTGGTAATGTCACTAGACTAGTCACCAGAGCCCCTGGCTAATGCTCTCATAGTCTAGTGGTGGTCATGAAATCATTGTCGATTGTTGTAAAACCCCATCTGGTTCGCAAATGTCTTTAGGGAAGGAAATCTGCCATCCATACCTGGTCTGGCGTACATGTGACTCCAGACCCACAGCAAAATGTGGTTGTCTCTGAAAGGCCCTCTAAAATGGCCTAGCAAGCCACTCAGTTGTATCAAAAACTGCTACAAAGTCCAAGAAAAGGAATGAAACCGAACAGACCACCTGGCATCGACCTAGGCACTGGAAATGACAATGACAAACCAAGCCCTGTGGACGCTGCAAAGTCCTCCTTACTAACATCTGGGGGGTTGCACCAAAATTGGGAGAGCTGTCTCACAAGCTAGTCAAGCAACAGCCTGTCATAATCATACTCATGGAATCATCCCTTACCGACAATGTCCCTGACACTGCCATCGCCATTCCCGGGTATGTCCTGTCCCACTGGCAGGACACATCCACCAGAGGTGGATACAGTGGTATACAGTCGGGAGGGAGTTGCCGTGGGAGTTCTTAACATTGACTCTGGACCCCATGAAGTCTCATGGCATCTCAAGAAAACGTCCAGCCGCTTGATAGCACTGTTGACAACCCCTTCCATCATTTTGCTGATGATCGGGAGTAGACTGATAGGGCGGTAATTGACCGGGTTAGATTTGTCTTGCTTTCTGTGTACAGGACATAGCTGGGCAATTTTCCACATTGCCTGGTAGATGCCAGTGTTGTAGCAGGACTGGAACAGCTTTGCTGTGGGCGCAACTAGTTCTGGAGCACAAGTCGTTAGCACTATTGCCGGAATGTTTTCAGGGCCCATAGCCTTTGCAGTGTCCAGTGCCTTCAGTCATTTCTTGATATCATGTGGAGTGAATAGGATTGGCTGAAGACTGGCATCTGTGATGCTGGGGACCTCAGGAGGAGGCTGAGATGGCACTTGGCACTTCTGGCTGAAGGTGGATGCAAATGCTTCAGCCTTGACTTTTGCACTAATGTGCTGGGCTCCCCCATCATTGAGGATGGGGATATTTGTGGAGCCTCCTCCTCCTGTCAGGTGTTTAATTGTCCAGCACCACTCATGACTGGATGTGGCAGGACTGCAGAGCTTAGATCTGATCCATTGGTTGTGGGATCGTTTAGTCCTGTCTATTGCATGCTGCTTCAACTATTTGGCATGCAAGTAGTCCTGTGTTGTAGCTTCACGAGGCTGACACCTCATTTTGAGGTATGCCTGTTGCCGCTCCTGGCATGTCCTCCTGCACTCTTCATTGAACCGGGGTTGGTCCCCTGGCTTGATGGTAATGGTAGAGTGGGGGATATGCCGGGCCATGCGGTTACAGATTGTGGTTGAGTACAATTCTACTGCTGCTGATGGTCCACAGCGCCTCATGGATGCCCAGTTTTGAGTTGCTAGGTCTATTCGAAATATATGCCATTTAGTAAGGTGGTAGAGTATTAGAGTCATAGAGTTATACAGCACAGAAACAGGTCCTTCGGCCCATCTTGTCTTTGCCGGCCGTCAAGCACCTAACTATTCTAATCCCATTTTCCAGCATTTGGCCCGTAGCCTTGTATGCTATGGCATTTCAAGTGCTCATCTAAATACTTCTTGAATGTTGCGAGGGTTCCTGCCTCTACCACCTCTTCAGGCAGTGCATTCCAGATTCCAACCACCCTCTGGGTGAATTTGTTTTCCTCAAATCCCCTCTAAACCTCCTGCCCCTTACCTTAAATCTATGCCCCCTGGTTATTGACACCTCCTGTAAGGGAAAAAGTTTCTTCTTATCTAACCTATCAATGCCCCTCATAATTTTATATACCTCAATCATATCTCCCCTCAGCCTTCTCTGCTCTAAGGAAAACAACCCTAGGCTTTTCAGTCTCTCTTCATAGCTGAAATGCTCCAGCCCAGGCAACATCCTGGTAGTGCCCGACAATATGATGATGGGTACTCTCAGTGTGAAGACGGGACTTCATCACCACAAGGTCTGTGTGGTGGTCACTCCTACCAATACTGTCATGGACAGATGCATCTGTAACAGGTAGATCGGTGAGGACGAGGTCAAGTAGGTTTTTCCCTCATGTTGGTTCCCTCACCACCAGCCACAGACCCAGTCTAGCAGCTATGTCCTTTAGGACTCAGCCAGCTAGGTTAGTCATGGTGCTACCGCACTACGTTTGGTGATGGACATTGAAATCGCCCACCCAGTGTACATTTTGTGCCCTTGCTACCCTCAGTGCTTCTTCCAACTGGTGTTCAACATGGAGGAGGACTGATTCATCAGCTGAGTTGGGGGCGGTAGGTGGTAATCAGCAGGAGGTTTCCTTGCCCGTGTTTGACCTGATGCCATGAGACCTCATGGGGTCCGGAGTCAATGTTGAGGACTCCGAACGGAAACTCCTTCCCGACTACATACCACTGTGCCGCCACCTCTGGTCGGTCTGTCCTGCCTGACTTGGAACTATATCGCCGTTCCTTCACTGTCGCTGGGTCAAGATACTGGAACTCTGTTCCTCACAGCACTGTTGGTGTACCTGCACGCCAAGCTCACCACCACCTTCTCAAGAGCAATTATGGATGGGCAACAATAGCCAGCGACACCCACATCCCCCCAAATGAAATAAGAAAATATTATTCAGCTCTTACTAAAAGCTCCATGTCTTTGACCAGAATTCCAAACTCCATTCCTGACTGCCCACTCAGTTTGAACCAACTGTGCACTACCTCAAATCCCACATCCATCGATCACAAAGACCACCTAGTTGCAGTAGAGCCTGTTTCCGCCCCTAACCCTCACCACTACTGAAATCCTGATCCTTGCTTTCATTCCCTATGACTTAACCTCTACAATGTCTTCTTGGCTGACTTCACCAGTTGCATGTTACAGACTCCAACTTGCTTCAAAGGCTTGCTCACATCTGTCTTGCATCCCTGTCTTTAATGGCTTGCTGTCCCCCAGTGCAGTAAATCTCCAAATCCTGCCCTCATTTCCTCCATGGACTTGCCCCACTTTGCATCGGCGACTTCCTGCAGCTCTGCACCCCAGCTTGCTTCTTACGATCCTCTGACTCTCACCTCCTGTATATTCCGCCTCAATCTCTACACTCCTCACTCAGTTATGGAGTTTACAATCATGTTTGACCAACTCTTTAGAATTCCCACCTCAAGCCTCTGTGCCTTGCTCTTCCCTCACTGCTTTTAAAAGTCTCCTTAAAACCCATCCATTCTTTTGATCATCTCTCTTAACTCAACTACTGTTATTCAGTTTGTTTCTCTCTTAAGTGAGGTGCCTTAGGACCTTTTATTATGTTGACAGTGCTGTACAAATGGGGACCGGTGAGCTCATTTGGCTCGTGTGTGGTTCAGAATGATGTCAATAGCTTGGGTTCAATTCCCATTTGGGCCTGAGGAAGGCAATGGGAAATCACCTCATATACCCTCTTACCTTGTCATGCTGATGGCTCCTGGGCAGATGACCACCATGGCATACCACTGTACAAATGCAAGTTGTTGTTTTATTGACAGACATTTTCTCACAGCAGATAAAGGACTGGGATGGCTCTAATATCCTAGTGTAAATCCCACATTTGCTATTGAATTTAATTTTCTTTAATAGAATCTTCTTCCACTCAGCACTTGTTTGCTGCTACTGAGAGAAAGAATTGTTTTAAACTGATGTAAAACAATTCATTCCCAAATGGTCAAATTTCACTGCTCCTTTTCCATAAAGTAAAAATTGATGTTGGCATTCATTATCACTTTAGTTGTGTTTGGTTGGCCAGTGGCAGTACTTGGAAAGTTGAAATTTTTTATTACCCAGGTTTTAGATTTGTCCAAATCATCTCAGACAATAAATCCAGTTCCAAATATGCAAGATTCTATCATTACAATATCTTAATAACAACTTACATTTATATAGTGCCTTTAACATAATAAGGCATTTTACAAGCATTATCAAACAAAACTTGACACAGAGCAACATAAAGAGATATCAGGCCAGATGATCATAAGCTTGATCAAAGAGGTAGGTTTTAAGGAGCATCTTAAAGGGGGAGAAAGAGGTAGAGAGATTTAGGGAGGGAATTCCAGAGCTTAGAGCTTTGGCAGCTGAAGGCACAGCAGCAAAGGTAGAGTGATTAAAATCAGGAATGGTCAACAGCTGTAAAAGTGTTTCAGAAACTGTTGTAGACAACCAAATTGTTTTGTATTGCTTTAATTTAGAATCACCTACAGATTGAATCACTACTACATCATGTAAAATAGCCTCCAATATATAATTTTTTCAAATATAGCTTTTTAGAAATCCTGCCCAATGCTTAATACTTGAAAGTGTTAAAAAAGTTGCGGGGAACACTCCACTCAAAATGATTAATGTGCAACTTCATACATTGACACCTCATAGTGGCTCCAGATTGGGCATACTTTCCAGGTCAATGAGATTTGATTCAGAATTGGTCACTCACTGAACAGTGTACTTTGCAATCAAGACAGTGTTTCAAAACTGCCACTAGGTGTCAGCAATCGCTTGTTCTATGTGGTACAATTTACATCGAGCTGTGTTCCACGGGTGTACAATATGGTCATTTTTCTAATCATATTTCTGAATAGTGTTACATTTAAGATGTTCATTACGTATTGCAAATTGTCCATAAATAATTATAGTTTGGAATAACAACAACTTATATTTATATAACACCTTTAAAGTAATAAAATGTCCCAAGGTGCTTCACAGGAGCACTATAAAACAAAATATTACACAGAGCTACATGAGGTGATATTAGGTCAGATGACCAAAAGCTTGATCAAAGAGGTAGTTTTTATGGAGTATCTTAAAAAACAAAAGTGAGGGAGAGAGGCGAAGAAGTGTAGGGAAGATATTCCAGAGCTTGGAGCTGAGGCAACTGAAGACATGACCACCAATGATGGAGCGATTAAAATTGGGGATGCTCAACAGGTCGGAATTAGAGGAGTGCAGATATTTTGGAGGGTACTGAGGTGGGAGGAGGTTGCAGAGTTAGGGAGGGGTGAGTTCTTGGAGGTATTTGAAAACAAGGATGAGAATTTTAAAATCAAGGCATTGCCTGACCGGGAGCCAATGTAGGTCAGCGAGCACAGGGGTGATAGAGGAACTGGACTTGGTGCAGGTTAAGGTATAGGCAGCAGAGTTTTGGATGACCTCAAGGTTAAGAAGGATAGAATGTGGGAGACCAGCCAGGAGTGTGTTGGAATAATCAAGTCTAGAGGTAACAAAGGCATGAATGAGAGTTTCAGCAACAGATGAGCTGAGATAGGGACAAAGTTGGGTTATTTTACAGAGGTGGATATAGGCAGTGTTAGCGATAGCACGAATATGTGATTGGAAGCTCAACTTGGAGTCAAATGTATGTGCAGTTTTGGTCTCCTTATTTAAGGAAGGACGTAAATGCGTTGGAGGCAGTTCAGAGGAGGTTTACTAGATTGATATCTGGATTGAGCGGGTTGACTTATGAAGAAAGGTTGGACAGACTGGGCTTGTTTTCACTGGAGTTTAGAAGAGTGAGAGGAGACTTTATTGAAGTATACAAGATCCTGAACAGTCTTCACAGGGTGGATGTGGAAAGGATGTTTCCTCTTGTGGGTAAGTCCAGAATCGGGGGCACGGTTTTAAAATTAGGGGTCGACCTTTTAGGACAGAGATGAGGAGAATTATTTTTCTCTCAGAGGGTTGTGCGACTTTGGAACTCTCTGCCTCAGAAGGGGATGGAAGAGGGGTCATTGAATATTTTTAAGGCAGAGGTACATAGATTCTTGTTAGGAAAGGGAATCAAAAGTTATCAGGGGTAGATAGGAGTGTTGAATTTGAGACACGGAGATCAGCCATGATCTTATTGAATGGCGGAGCAGTCTTGAGGGGCCGAGTGGCCTACTTCTGCTCCTGGTTCGTATGTTCATATGTTTGTAAGGTTGCAAACAGACTGGTTTAGTCTCAGAATGTTGCCAGGGAGAGGGATGTAGTTAAACATATGAACATACATACGAACATACGAATTAGGAGCGAGTAGGCCCTTGGCCCCTCGAGCCTGCTCCACCATTCAATAAGATCATGGCTGATCTGATTGTAACCTCAACACCACATTCCCACCTACCCTCGATAATCTTTCACCCCCTTGTTTATCAAGAATCTATCTAACTCTGCCTTAAAAAAAAATTAAAGACTCTGCTTCCACTGCCTTTTGAGGAAGAGAGTTCCAAAGACTCACGATCCTCTGAGAGAAAAACAATTCTCCTCATCTCTGTATTAAATGGGCAACCCCTTATTTTTAAACAGTGACCCTAGTTCTAGATTCTCGCACAAGAGGAAATATCCTTTCCACATCCATCCTGTCAAGACCCCTCAGAACCTTATATGTTTCAATCATGTCGCCTCTTAGTCTTCTAAACTCCAACGGACACAGGCCTAGCCTGCCCAACCTTTCCTCATAAGACAACCCGCCCATTCTAGGTATTAGTCTAGCAAACCTTCTTTGAACTGCTTCCAATGCATTTACATCCTTAAATAAGGAGACCAATACTGTACACAGTACTCCAGATGTGGTCTCACCAATGCCCTGTATAGCTGAAGCATAACCTCCCTACTTTTGTATTCAATTCCCCTCAGCTCCTGACCTCATTACAGCCTTGGTTCAAAAGACATGGACGAAAGAGCTGAACTCAAGAGGTGAGGTGAGAGTGACTGCGCTTGACAACAAGGCAGCATTTGACCGAGTATGGCATCAAGGAGCCCTAGCAAAACTGGAATCAATGGGAATCAGGAGGAAAACTCTCCGCTGGTTGGAGTCGTAACTCGCGCAAAGGAAGATGGTTGTGGTTGTTGGAGGTCAATCATCTCAGCTCCAGGACATCACTGCAGGAGTTCTCAATGACCTGTCTTCAATCATAAGGTCAGAAGTGGGGATGTTCACTGATGATTGTACAATGTTCAGCACCATTCGCAACTCTTCAGATAGTGAAACAGTCCATGTAGAAATGCAGCAAGACCTGGACAATATCCAGGCTTGGGCTGATAAGTGGCAAATAACATTTGCGCCACACAAGTGCCAACAAGAGAGAATCTAACCATCTCCTCTTAACATTCAATGGCATTATGATCGTGAATCCCCCACTATCAACATCCTGGGGGTTCCCATTGACCAGAAACTGAACTGGAGTAGCCATATAAATACCGTGGCTGCAAGGGAGGTCAGAGGCTAGGAGTCCTGCGTTGAGTAACTCACCTCCTGACTCCCCAAAGCCTGTCCACCATCTACAAGGCACAAGTCAGGTGTGTGATGGAATACTCTCCACTTGCCTGGATGGGTGCAGCTCCAACAACACTCAAGGAGCTCGACACCATCCAGGACAAAGCAACCCGCTTGATTAGCACCCTATCCACCACCTTCAACATTCACTCACTTCACCATCGATGCACAGTGGCAGCAGTGTGTACCATCTACAAGATGCACTGCAGCAACTCACCAAGGGTCCTTCGACAGCACCTTCCAAACCTGCGACCTCTACCACCTAGAAGGACAAGGGCAGCAGTTGCATGTGAACACCACCACCTGCAAGTTCCCCTCCAAGCCACACACCATCCTGACTTGGAACTATATCGCCATTCCTTCACTGTCACTGAATCAAAATCCTGGAACTCCCTTTCCAACAGCACTGTAGGTATACCTCCCCGACATGGACTGCAGCGGTTCAAGAAGGCAGCTCAGCACCACCTTCTCAAGGGAAATTATGGATGGGCAATAAATGTTGGCCTGGCCAGCGATGCCCACATCCCAGGAATGAATTAAAAAAATTCTATTAGCTTTCCTAATTACTTGCTGTACCTGCATACTAACCTTTTGTGATTCATGCGCTAGGATACCAAGGTTCCTCTTCATCTCAGAACTCTGCAATCTCTCACCATTTAGATAATATGCTTCTTTTTTATTCTTCTTGCCAAAATAGACAATTTCACATTTTTCCATGATACTCCATTTACCAGATCTTTGCCCACTCACTTAACCTATCTATAGCCCTTTGTAGCCTCCTTATGTCCTCTTCACAACTCACTTTCCTACCTATCTTTGTGTCATCAGCAACTTTAGCAATGCATACCTTTGGTCCCTTCATCCAAGTCATTTATATAAATTGTAAAAAGTTGAGGCCGCAACACTGATCACTGTGGCACACCACTTGTTACATCTTGCCAACCATAAAATGATCCATTTATGCCTACTCTCTGTTTCATGTTAGCTAGCCAATCTTCTCTGCATGCCAAAATGTTACCCCCTACACCATGAGCTTTCATTTTTCACAATTATCTTTGATGTGGCACCTTATCAAATGGCCTTCAGGAAATCTAAGTACAGTACATCCACCTTTATCCACAGCACATGTTACTTCTTCAAAGAACTCCAATAAATTGGTTAAACATGATTTCCCTTTCACAAAACCATGTTGACTCTGCCTGATTACCTTGAATTTTTCTAAGTGCTCTGATGTAACATCTTTAATGATAGCTTCTGACATTTCCCCTAAGATAGATGTTGAGCTAACTGGTCTGTAGTTTCCTGCTTTCTGTCTCCCTCCCTTTTTAAATAAAGGAGTTACATTTGCCATTTTCCAATCTAATGGAAACTTCTTCGAATCTAGGGAATTTTGGAAAATCGCATCAATTATCTCGCTAGCCACGTCTTTTAAGATCCTTGTCAGCCCGCAGCTCCAACAATTTGCTCAGTACCACTTCCCTGGTGATTGTAATTTTCTTGAGTTCCTCCCTCCCTTCCATTTCCTGATTTACAGCTATTTCTGGGATGTTTGAAGACATCAAATACCTGTTCAATTCATCTGCTATCTCCTTATTTTCCCTTATTAATTCCACAGACTCACTTTGTATAGGATCAACGCTCACTTAGTTAACTCTATTCTTTTTAAAATATCTATCGAAACTCTTACTATCTCTCTTTATATTTCTTGCCAGCTTTCTCTCATACTCTAATTTTTTCCTCCTTATTAACCTTTCTTTCCTGCTTTTTATATTCTGTCCAATCTTCTGAACTGCCACCCATCTCTGCGCATATATCCTTTTTCTTTAAGTTTGATACTCTCTTTAACTTTTTTAGTTAACCATGGATGGTGTGTCCTCCCCTTGGAATTTTTCTTTCCTGTTGGAATGTATCTATTCTCTGTCACAGCAATAATTTACAGGACTATGGGAAAAAAGCAAGAGAGTGGAACTCAATGGATAGCTCTTTTAAAGAGCCGATACATACACAATGGGTTGAATGGCCTCCTTCTGTAAAATTCTATAATCCTAAGGTTATGATTTGGTCCCATGGTGGTTTTATTTTGGAAGGTTATTCTTCAATATGGTGTAGTGGTTTTTAAGAAATGTCCTTTTATGGCTCTGATGAAATACACAGAACTTTTCTTCCATTGTTATAGAATTGTACAGGAGTTTACAAACTTTCTACAGACTACAGGGCCACAGTGCACATTCAACTTTAAGCGTCCCATATACCTAGTTTGTCACATGAGGGAGCATGATGTTACTTGTGAAGAGAGAAATAGAATTAACGGACTGAATTTCCGTCTCCCCCCGAGGTCATGAATGAAGGCGGGCAGGGCCTGAAAATACCGATGCCAATCAGTGTGCCAGTTTTCAGACACCATTCCTGGCGCCGGCAATGTTCACCAGGGCGGGAGAGGGTGGGATAGCGATCCCATCTACCTCCCAATTGAAGCCAATTAAAGTACTTCAGTAGCTTATCAAGAGTTTTTTTAGAGATGGAAGTTGGAATTTTGAAGGGGGCGCACAGGTTACATGCATTGTCTGTTGCTGATCAGCTGGAGGGAGGCGGGAATTACCCTGACCCCATAAGAGGGTCAGTGGAGCAAAGGAGGACTCAGCATTTGGAAAGCAGTGCCCTTGGCATTGCGCAGATGGCAGGGAGAGTGGGCACTCAGCACTCAAGCATTGAATAGTGTTGTCACCCACCACCCCCCGCCCCCAGCATCACGAGGGCACAAAAGCAGGGGCAAGGCTGCCAAACACAATTGGATGGCCACCTGTCCAAAAGGAAGGCTGCAGCTGGCATTGGAGCATAATTGTCAGATTTTGCATTCAATGGCAATGAGGACAACACCCTCCACTGCAAGGGCGGAACCCTGAGCATCAGGAGGACATGGCAGAGGAAGGAAGCATAGGAAGGTCACGGAGGCCATACCGTCACCATATGATCTAGTACTGAAGACGGAGCTACCTGGACTTGACCGAGACTCAGTGCCACAGAATACTGAGACTCACCGACATCTGTGCCCTCATCGCTGAAGACCTCGCGCCTCACAGCACTGATCAACATGTCCTGCCAGTAGTCATCAAAATCACTGTGGCCTTGAACCTCTTCGCTTCTGGCTCCGTCGAAGGATCAGCTGCGGACCTTAGTGGCATCTCGTAAACGGCTGCACACCACTGCATCTCATAGGTCACTGATACCTTCTTTGCCACAGCTGGACAGTACATTCATTTGACAACAGACATGGCCTCACAGGGACAGAGGGCATCAGGTTTTGCTGCTATTGCTGGATTCCCCCAGGTGTAGGACATCATCAATTGCACCCATGTGGCTATCAGGGCAACCAGCGATGGACCAATCAGATTCATTAACAGAAAGGGCTTCCATTCCCTCAATTTTCAACTGGTCTGTGACGACAACAAGAGCTTCCTCCATGTGTGCGCTTGCTTTCCTGGCAGCTGCCGTGACTCCTTCATCCTCCGCCAATCCAAGCTGCCTCAGACCTTCACTCCAACTCCTAAAGCCTGTGGATGGATCCTAGGGGACATGGGAAATCTTTTGAAAACATGACTACTCCCCCCTCTATAGGAGCCCCAGACAGAGGCACAGAGGTGAAGCAACCAATGCCACCTGCTCACTAGGACAATCATTGAGTCATTGAATCCAGTGACTGGACCAGTTGGGTGGCATCCTCCAATACCATCCTGCAAGGGTCTCAGTCATTGTGGTGGTCTGCGGCATTCTCCATAACATGGCCCTCCAGAGAGTGAGGACCTCGAGGATGGTGAGACCCTGGAAGGAGACTGCTCATCAGGGGAGGAGCAGGAGGTGAGAGAGGAGGAGGAATCGGAAGTGGAGGGAGACGATGCTGAACAGAGAGGTGCCCTGGCTATACGACGAAGTGGCCGGGCACGGCTTGGGGCATGAAGGGCTCATGAGGATGCCATGAGTGTCAGGGATAACACAAGGACACAAGAAATAGGAGCAGGAGTAGACCATATGGCCCATTGAGCCTGCTCCGCCATTCAAAAAGATCATGACTGATCTTACAATTCAACTCCACTTACCCGCCCACTCGCCATACCATTGATTTCCTGAGAGACCAAACATCTGTCCATCCCAGCCTTAAATGTATTCAATGATGGCACATCCACAACCCTCTGGGGTAGAGAACTCCAAAGATTCACAACTCTTTTAGTGAAGTAATTTCTCCTCATCTCAGTTCCAAATGATCGGCCCCTTATCCTGAGACTGTGCCCCTGTGTTTTAGATTTCCCGACCAGCAGAAATAATCTCTCAGTCTCTACCCTATCCAGCCCCTTTAGAATCTTATATGTTTCAATGAGATCATCTATCATTCTTCTGAACTCCAGAAAACACAGGCCCAATTTACTTAGTCTCTCAACATAGGACAACCCCCTCATCCCAGGGACCAATCTAGTGAACATTTGCTGCACTGCCTCCAATGCAAGTATATCCTTTCCTAAATGTGGAGACCAAAACTGCACACAGTATTTCAGATGTGGTCTCACCAAAGCCCTGTAAAATTGTAGCAATACTTCTTTATTCCTGTACTCCAATCCCCTTGCAATAAAGGCCAACATACCATTTGCCTTTCTAATTACTTGTTGTACCTGCATGTTAACTTTCTGTGTTCCACTACAAGCGCAACCAAGACTCTTTGAACATTGACACTTACAAGTTGTGCATCTTTTAAAAAATTGTCTGCTTTTCTAGTCTTATTAGCAAAGTGCATAACCTCACACTTCCCTACTTTATACTCCATCTGCCATCTTGTTGTCCACTCACTTAACCTGCCGATATCTCTTTGCAGCCTCTCTATGTCCTCCCCACAGCTTACCTTTCCACCTACCTTTGTATCATCAGCAAACTTAAATACATTACTCTCTGTTTCTTCATCTAAGAGATTGATATAGGTTGTAAATAGCCAAAGTCCCAGCACTGATCCTTACGGCACTGCACTATTTGCTGCCTGCCAACTCGAAAATACTCCATTTATGCCCACTCTTTGCTTCCTGTCTGTTAACCAATTATCTATCCATGCTACTATATTACCCCCAACTCCATGAGCCCTAATCTTGCCTATTAACCTTTTGTGTGGCACCTTATCAAAAGCTTTTTGGAAATCCAGGTATCCTACATCTACTGGTTCCTCTTTATCTGCCCTACTAGTTACATCCTCATAAAACTCTAATAATTTTGTCAAACAGGATTTTCCTTTAGTAAAACCATGCTGACTTGTTCTAATCATACTGTGCTTTTCTATGTGCATTGTTAAGTCTTCCTTAATAATAGATTCCAGCATTTACCCGACGACTGATGTTAGGCTAACTGGCCTGTAGTTCCCATTTTTCTCTCTCCCTCCTTTCTTGAAAGGCAACGTAATATTTGCCAACTTCCAATCTGATGGGACCTTTCCTGAGTCTAAGGAATTTTGGAAAATCATAACCAGTGCATCCACTATATCTGTAGTTACCTCTCTTAGAACCCTAGGATGTAGGCCATCAGGTCCTGGAGATTTAAGGTGATTGGTAGAAAGATTAGAGGGGACACGAGGAAAAACTTTTTCATGCAGAGGATGGTGGATGTCTGGAATTCACTGCCCGGATCATGTTGGAGGCAGAAACCCTCAACTCACTTAAAAGATACCAGGGCCTGTGTTGTAACCTGCAAGGCTACGGACCAGGTGCTGGAAGGTGGGATTGGATTGGGCGGCTAATTTTTTCAGCCGGTGCAGACACGATGGACTGAATGGCCCCTTTCTGTGCCGTAGCTTTTCTATGGTTTCTCTGTTTCTAGATTTGTCAGATTTTAGTCCCTTCAGTATCTCCAATACTTTTTCTCTGCTGATATGAATTTCCTTCATTTCTTCACTCTTTTTAGTCCCTAGGTTACTGTTTATTTCTGGTATGGAACTTGTGTCTTCTGCTGTGAAGACAGACAAAAAATATTTGTTCAATACCTCTGCCATTTCCTCACTCCCAAGATAATTTCTCCTGTCTCTGCTTCCAAGGGATCAACATTTACTTTAGCTACTCTCTTCCTTTTGATATACCTATAAAAGCTCTTACAATCTGTTTTTGTGCTACTGGCTAGTTCACTCTCATCTATTTTTTCCTTTTTATCAACTTTTTGGTGGCCCTTTGCAGGTATCTAAAACACTCCCAATCCTCAGACTTGCTGCTCTTTTTTGCAACATTGTAAGCCTTTTCTTTTAATCTAATACTATCTTAAATTCCTGAGTGAGCCATGGATGGTCTTTCTGGCTGAGATTTTGTTTTTCAAAGGAATGTATTTTTGTTGAACTGTTGTGTGATTGCCTTTAAGAATGATGTCCCTTTAAGATCATAGTATGCTAATGAGCTGAGTGCCAGGATGCAGTCTTGTGACTACACGCCAGTCTAACTCTGTAACTGTAATCAAGAGGCAAGACCTGCAAATAGATAGCTCTGCACTGTATATACTTGTTAGCTGTTTAATAAACCTGTTTGAGATCTTCAATCAACTGAACTCCACGCATCTCATTTATGTTGCACCAGACAACTTTAAAAGCTTTTCATTGCAGATCATTGTTTCTTCAAAGGTTTCCCACTGTTCATTTACCGCTCTAACTTTTCATCTATTTACCCAATTCACATTAGCCAGTTCTCCCCTCATACCTATGTAATTGGCTTTGTTTAAGTTTAAGATTCTTGTTTGTGATTGGAGCATGTCACTTTCAAACTTAACATGGAATTCACAGTTATTATGATCACTGTTTCCCAGTGGATCTTTTACTATGACATTGCTTATTAACCCTGGTTCATTACACAATACTAGATCTAAGATAGCTTTATTCCTAGATGGCACCACAATGTATTGCTCCAAGAAACTGTCCTGAAAACATTCTACAAACACATCGTCTAGACCACTCCTACCACTTTCATTATCCCAGTCTATATGCAGTTTAAAGTCCCCCACGTTTGTTCCATTGCCTTTGTTACAAGCTCCAATAATTTCTTGTTTAATGCTCTGTCCAACGGTATAACTACTGTTAGGGGGCCTATAAACTACTCCCACTAGTGTTTTCTGATTCTTGTTATTCCTTATTTCCACCCATACTGATTCTACATCTTGATCTTCTGAGGCCAGATCCTTTCTCACTAATGTCCTTATGTCATTCTTTATCATCAGTGTTACCCTTCCTCCTCTGCTATTCTGTCTGTCTTTCTGAAATATCTTGTACCCTGGAATATTTATTTCTTAACCTTGATCACCATGTCACTATGTCTCTGTGATGGCGATTAGATCTAAATCACATACCTCTATTTGTGCCACTAGTTCATCTATCTCATTGCAGCTGCTTTGCGCATTCAGATATGGAAACTTTAATTTCATTTTTTTGCTTCTGTTCCCTTCAATGACCTTATTTACTGATGTATAATTTCTGTTAAACTCTCTGTCCCTTCCTTTCCCATTCTGCTTGTCTTTACCCACTACTGTTCCGATGCCTTGGCCTTTCTCTTTGGATTTCTAAATCACACCTCTCCCGAACCTTCCCCCCACTCTGTTAGTTCACAACCTCTAGTCTTATCTGCTGGCTCACTCTTGAGTTTGTACGCACTGTTCCTTCCTGTCACACTCTGATTATCATTATCCTTATTGCTTTCTTGCTCTCATGCCTTCTTCTCTCTCTTTAAATTATAACATCTTTCCTTACTTGATTCCTCGCCTCCACAATTTAGTTTAAAGCCCTCTCTACTGCCTTAGTTATGCCATTCGCTAGAACACTGGTCCCAGCATGGTTCAGGTGTGTGCCGTCCCAACGGTACAGCTCCCACTTTCCCAGTACTGGTGCCAATGCCCCATGAATCGAAATCTATTTCTCCCACACCAATCTTTGAGCCACGCATTTAACTGTCTAATCTTCCTTACCCTATGCCAATTTGCTCAGGTAATAACCCAGACATTATTACATTTGAGGTTCTGCTTTTTAATTTAGCCCCTAGCTGCTCATACTCCCTATGCAGAACCTTTTTCCTTTTCCTATCTATGTCATTGGTGCCCACGTGGATGACAATTGAATCCTCCCCCTCCCACTGCAGGTTCTTCTCCAGATGTCCCAAACCCGGGCAGGCAACCCAACCTCCTGGACTCTCACTCTTGGCTGCAGAAAATGGTGTTTATCCCACTGACTATACTGTCCCCTGCTACCACTACATCCCTATTTATGCCCCTTGCTAGAATGGCTTCTGGTACCACGGTGCCATGGTCAGTTTGCTCAACCAACCTGCAGCCCTTGCTCTCAACTATACAAGCTGAAAGAACCTCAGAACTACTGGACAATTGCAAGGGCTGAGCCTCCTCCACTTCTTGATCCCCTCACCTGCCTCACTCGCAGTCACACCCTCCCATCCCTGACCAAATCAGAAGACCCTGTCCTATGGGTTGTGACTGCCTCCTGAAATAAAGTGTCCAGGCAACATTCCCCCTCCCTGATGCATCACAGTGTCTGTAGATCGGCCTCCAGCTTATTAACTCTGAGCTGAAGCCCCTCAAGCTGCTAACACTGCAGCCATGTTTGCCGTGGATCACACTAGTGCCTAAGGTCTGTTGAATGTTTTGTCTCCCATGACATTGACAGATGCTCTTGTATCTATGAGAAATCCAAATACCCTACATAGAAACATAGAAAATAGGAGCAGGAGTAGGTCCTTAAAGCCTTTTCTGCCATTCATTATGATCATGGCTGATCATCCAACTCAGTAACCTGTTCCCGCTTTCGCCCTATATCCTTTGATCCCTTTAAACCCAAGTGCCTTATCTAACTCCTTCTTGAAAATATACAATGTTTTGGCCTTAACTGCTTTCTCTGTAGTGAATTCCACAGGCTCACCACTCTCTGGGTGAAGAAAATTCTCCTCATCTCAATCCTGAAAGGTTTACCCCGTATCCTTAGACTATGACCCCTGGTCCTGAGCTCCCCCACCATCGGGAACATCCTTCCTGCATCAACCCTGTCAAGTCCTGTTAGAATTTTATAGGTTTCTATGAGATCCCCCTATAGGTTTCTATGAGATCCCCCCCTACATATACTGGTTCCCCTTTATCCACCCTGCTTGTGACATCCTCAAAGAACTCTAATAAATTTGTCGAACATGATTTCCCTTTTATAAAAACATGTTGACTGCCTGATTGCATTATGATTTTCTAAATGTCCTGCTACTACTTCCTTAATAATGGATTGTAGCGTTTTCCCACTGACAGATGTTAGGCTAACTGGCCTATCGTTTCCTGCTTTCTGTCACCAACCCCCAGCCCTTTCTTGAACATTGGTGTTACATTTGCGTTTTTCCAATCCGCTGGGAAGTTTCCAGAATCCAGGGAATTTTGGCAGATTTCAACCAATGCATCCACTATCTCTACAGCCATTTCTTTTAAGATCCTAGGATGCAGGGCATCAGGTTCAGGGGACTTGTCAGCCTTTACTCCCATTAGTTTTCCGAGTACATTTTCTCTACTGATAGTGATTGTTTTAAGTCCTTCCCTCCCTTTTGTCTCTTGGTTTTCTGCAATTGTTGGGGGATGCTTTTTGTGTCTTCTGTTGTGAAGACAGATACAAAATACTTGTTCAAAGTCATTACCATTTTCTTGTTTCCCATTATTAATTCCCCAGTCTCATCCTCTAAGGGACTAACACTTATTTTAGCTACTCTCTTCCTTTTTATATATTTGTAGAAGCTTTTACTGTCTGTTTATATATTTCTTGCTAGTTTGTTCTCATACTCTAATTTCTCCCTTTTTAAAAATCGTCTTCTGGTTTCTAAAAATTTCCCAATCTTCTGGCCTATCACTAATCTTTGCAGCATTGTATGCCTTTTCTTCAATTTGATACCATCCTTAACTTCCTTAGTTAGCCACAGATGGTGCATCCTTCTCATATAGTCTTTCTTTCTTGCTTGGACAGAATGGTTTGTTTCCATGCTCTAACTTTTATAACATATAAGTGCGTGTTATATTTATGAAAACATATGTAGGACGGATATGTGGTAATTATACAATAAAAATAACCTCATGTCAGAGTCAGTGGATCTATTCCTTCATCACAAATAATTAATTAGCTAGTTTTGTGAGTTTCCAGTTTAAATCAGAAATGACATGGTGATTGAAACACAATTGAAGCAGTGCTGACCGATGTGGAATGCCGTCTTGCAAACTGACTGCCCAGCATTGGTGTGCTCAAGAGGTGCTGAAATCAGGGGAGAGCAAATTTTGTTACATATGTAGTGATTGTCATGTTAACAACACCAAACTGAACTTGAGAATTGATTCCAAATCTGTGATTGTAGCCAGTTTTCGGAAGGACTGATCCTTTAAAATTACATGGGTGAAAGCACAGTTCTTAAAGTTGAAAGGTTACTTCCCAAAGGATTTCAGAGCAGGAACAACTTGCTTTACAAACTCAGATGCAACTCTGCTATTTTTGGTAGTCTAGTTCTACACATATTCTGTGTTTGTAACAGCTTCAGTTTCTCGAAGGAGATTTTTAAAGCTATTTTATTGTTCTCATTTTTTAAGCAGCATTTGTAATGAGTAAATTAATGAATTGTATTCTATTTACTAACTCAGCAAATTATCACTTGCCAGATGACGTTGATCCTTTTGTCATACAATGACAAGGTACTATAAGTGCAAGTGATCAATTAAAAACTAACACATATGTAGTAATCTCTCTCTCAGTACTACTTCCTACTGCAACAGGTACTAACAGAAAGAGGTGTTGATATGTTCTTATAAAATATTGTTTTCAAATAGTGAAGCAATGCTAAGTTTTCCTGCCATTGTCTCTGTGTTTAAAAGTACAAATGCTTTGTAGATTGATAACCTTCATGTATTTCTTGTACAATAGGAAGGACCAAAATAACAGCAATTACTTTTGCTAAGAGTTTATGTATTGATTCAGATGAAAGTTAAAATCAATGAGGGTGAGTCAGTGCTTGGTGCAGTGGCTGTGTAAGGAGAGGAGATCTCAGTGAGGAAGTTGTCCTTGGATTCCAGTGTGGTAAACAATGAGGTCTTTGAAGGATAGTTGGGATAGGTTGGTACAGGGTGAGATGCTGATAGATGAAAGCACGACTGGAGTAAGAAGAAATGTTGAATTGGTCTTTGTCACATCTCAGACTAAAATGAATCACACTTGAAATCACAGCTTTAACTTTAACTTTAACAAATATTTAACGCGTGTTTTATTGAAGCCTTCTGTGGTGTTCTGTTTACTGTTCTTACTACAGCAGCATAAGCTTATCTGACCTTATAACAACCCCAGGTCAGGTGCTTTCCCCAAAGCACAAAGCTACTTTCAATTTCCCTTCCAAGTATCATATATTCTCTAATACTCAAGCCCACACATACAATCATGGCATTCCTCCCTTATCAGACCAAAACATGTCCATGATTTTTGAACATAATCACAACACATAATCTTCATATCGTTTTGGTGGTGTCTTCTCGCACCTGTTGTCTCAGGCACTCTGATCACCACATCAGGAAATGTCGTTGGCACCTCTGGAACCTATGTTTCTCCCTCTGCATAGCAAACTGTCTGCCTGCCAACAGCATCACTGGCTTGGACATCTGAATTGCTGGATATGCTGCTGTGTCTTTGTCACCATGGTACTTTTTAAAGCATGAAGAATTTCTGTCCCTTCTCTTCAATAACAGTGTACGACTTGGGATAACATGGTGTATCCATCTTACTCGGACTCTCCTGTCTCAGCAATACTTCATCACCTGGCATCACATCAGACTGTCTAGCTCTCCTTCTGTGGTCAACATAAAACTTTGCAGCACCCTTTTTCTCAGCATCATGATCTTGGCCTCCTGATCAACTCTAATGTTCCTCAGCACTGCTATTTTGGTGCGTAATTTGCATCAAAATAACAACTCAACTGTGCTCTCTCCCGTCTTCGTGTGTGTAGTTGCTCTTTCCATGGCCACATGTAACAACGACAGTTCCTTCCAGTCGTTACCCTCAGCCTGAGCAATCCTCATCCATTTTTCTAAGGATTGGTTTTGTCTTTCCACTTCCCCATTTGCCTGTGCATTTAGGTGTTACGCTGTGATGGTGAATGCCTGTGACTTGCATGTAATCTGCAACGCTCTGTGAAATGAATTGTGACCCATTGTCTGAATACAAAATGACTGATAGACCATGCCCTGCAAATATTTCAGTAAATGCAAACACTGTTTTCTCTTTCGTTGTAGACTTCATTATCACATAATCATCATAATGGTTGTAATAGTCAATCACCATGAGTATGGACTCTCCTGATGGAAATGGACCTAAAAAATCAACTGCAACTGCATCCCATGTTCCAGCCACTAACAGTGTACTGCGTACTGGTTCTGGTGGATTGGGTCTACTGACAAATTGACATCCATAACATGTTTTGAAAAACTGCTCCACACCTTTTTCCTGGCCACTATACTTTGGTTCGTGAGTTTTGTTTAGTTCCAACCACTGCCAAGTAACCCTCATTACTAGTCTATGAACTAGCATTACTAGTCTAGGCCGAAGCTTTTGTGGCACTATAAGTCTGTTACCTCCGAGGATACACTTCCCAATTGTGCACAGTTCATCTCGTATAACGATATACGCCTTGAATGGGCAATTCTCCCAATTTCCAGCCTGGATTCTCTGTCTGATGTCATTCAATTCTGGATCTTTGTCTGACTCTTTTTCAATCTCTCTAGTTGTTATTGCTCTGAGTGTAGCATGCACTGCCACAAACCGCACAAATAATTCGGCTTCCTTCTCTAGTGAAAATCTGTGTGTTTGTCTTTCAACTGGTTCGATGATCTTTTGGTCAACCAGTTCCTTGATCTTTGCCTCAGCTTTCCCTCTCAGACCAAAAGGTGTTCTGTGTACAGGCTGAGCTACAGGCTTCACGTTCTCGTCAATTGTGAATCTCACTTGGTGGTTGTGCAACTTCGCAATTCCTTTAAACACTGGTCCAATCTCCTCTCGAAGCTCCACATAGGATTTCACAGAATTCATTTTCAATCCAATGTGTAGCACTTCTAAGGCATGGCCAGTTTCTCTACTCAGAAGAAGCTCACCATCCTCCTCAATCACTACAAATTCTCTCTCTACACTCAGATCTCCAGCTCTCACAGTCACAGTGAAACATCCAACAGTTTGAAGTAGGGTTTTAGATGTGTAAGGATAAAGCTTTTTGACACATTTTCAAAATGTGCACTTAATTCTCTTTGTCTTCATTTTTTCCCACAGTGCTCTGCTGATGACATTACTGTCACTGCCTGAATCTACAAATAATGCTCACTTCAACACCTCCAACAATCACTGGAACTTTCTCATGGTTGTTTCCATTGACAGAAGACATGTATCCACGATTACTATTCGTGTCCTCACTCACTGCATCATCTTCAACTCATCTCACAGTTGTACTACTTCCATCTCTCTTTCCTTTACACAGTTTGCCAGGCTTCCCACTCTGTTCAGCTTTGCTTCTGCACTTCTTGGCAAAATGGTCTCTGCCCCCACATTTTCTGCATATCTTTCCCTTAGCAGGGCAGCAGGCATCTCTTTCATAGTGCCCCAAGTTGCCACATCTGAAACACTCTCCCGCAGACTTTTGCTCTTTACATTTATGGGTACCTGGATTCCGTTGTGTCACTTGATTAAGCTCATATTTTGTTGTGTTGATGGTGGAAATGGGACCTAGTTTCATGCTGTGAACTTGTCCATCCACTGCTTCCAATGCAGCTGCTATTTTCAAAGTGTCATCCAACGTTAAGTCACCTCCTCTTTCCAGCAGCCTGTGTCTCAACTTAACTGATCTGCAATATTGGATCACCTGATCCATTATCTGGTTATTCAGATCTGTCACAACATAATTGCATCCATCTGACACCTGCCTCAAACTAGTCACAAATTGGGCCACTGTTTTCCCCTCTTTCTGTCTCATTTGACAGAAAACATGCCTTTGGAATGTGGCATTTGGCTTCACCACGTAATGATCCTTCGAAGCTTTCACTGCACATTCATAATCCGCCTTTTCTCCCGTGTCAGGCAACGTCTTGAAAGTCTCCCTCACCGATGCACCCGCATTGAACAGTAACAAGACTCGTTGCGGTGCTTTCTGCACCTCTGTCACCCTGTCCAAAACAAACCGCGACTGTCAGCATATGCCTCAAACTTCTCCAGTCACGCTTTCCATTTCACACTGACGGTACTGGCATCACCCGTCGGATCAAACGTCTCAATTTTCCAGAATGCAGACATATCAGCTCCAGCATGATACAATCCTAAATATCTCCAAATTTACCTTGTTGCCAATGTCACATTGCTGAAATGAATCACACTTGAAATCACAGCTTTAACTTCAGCAAAGATTTAACAAGTTTTTATTAAAGACTGCTATAGAGTTCAGTTCACTGTTCTCACTAAAGCAGCATAAGCTTATCTGACCTTACAATAACCCCCAGGTCAGGTGTTTTCCCCAAAGCACAAAGTTTCCCTTCCAAGTACCATATATTTTCTGATACTCAAGCTCACACATACAATCATGATAGGCTTTGGGGATGGGAACCACAGTACTGCTGCAATTATTTGGAAGGGTAGCTGTGCTGAAATCTGCAGCCTCAGGAAGGAAGGAATTATCAGGCCCAGCATGTTAGATGAGCTCATCCAGGATGAGGTTGTGGAGCGGAAGATCCTAATTTCCCAAACGAATGGATATTTTGAAGGGTGTTGCAGATTGGGAAGCATTAGAAGGCCCATGATGGGAGGGAAATGATGAATCGGGAATAGGTTGGGCAGGTTTGTTCCTGGAGAATGAGATGAACATGAATATCAATGGAAAGGAATGAGGCAATATTGATTGCTGTCTACAGAAATCCAACAGTGGAAACAGCAGTGAGCGGAACAGAGGATGTCAGGTGGAGAAATGGGTCTGAATGGACTGAACCATGGAAAAGTGCTCAATGGGTGGGTTGCAGCAAGAACAAGTAGTTTAAAGAGGTGAAGTATTGGCAAGGTAAAAATAGAAAATGCTGGAAATACTAAGCAGGTCAGGCAGTATCTATGGGGTGGGAAACATAGTTAACGTTTCAGGTCGATGACCTTTTGTCAGAACTGGAAGATGTTAGAGATGTAACAGGTTAGAAGCAAATACAGAGGTAGGGAGAACGGGAGTAGAGAAAGGAACAAAAAGGAAAGATCTGTGATAGGTTGGAAGGCAGAATGATTAATTGACAAAAGGAATGATGGTGCAAGGCAAAAGTGTGTGATAATGGACAAGTAAAGAAACAAAAGATGTGTCCAGAGGAGCTGAAAATGGCGGCAGCAGCAGAACCATGATCAGCACCTGCTGTCTGAAACAATGGAGGCAGTGATTATGATCTGAAGTTGTTGAATTCAACATTGAGTCTGGAAGGCTGTTAAATCAAAAGATGAGATGCTGTTCCTCGTGCTTCCATTGAGCTCATTGTAACAGTATATGAGGCTGAGGACAGAGAGGTCAGAGTGGGAGTGGGGTGGTGAATTAAAATGACAAGCGGCCAGAAGCTTAGGATCACACTTGTGGACTGAATAGAGGTGTTCTGAAAAGCAATTGTCCAGTGTGCATTTGGTTTCCCCAATGTAGAAGAGACTGCATTGTGAGCAGCAAATACAGTATATTACATTGAAAGAGGTACAAATACGTCGACGTTTCAACTGGAGGTTGTGTTTGGGGCCCAGAAAGGGAGAAGGTGAAAGGGCCTGGGAAGCTACTGTGTAAAGAGGAAGGAGCATTGGGGGTGATGGACCCGGGTGTCACAGTGAAAATAGTCCCTTCGGAATGCTGAAAGGGAACATAGTGAACATAGGGAAACTGGAGCAGGAGTAGGCTATTCGGCTCCTTGAGCTTGCTCCAGCAGTCAACTAGATCATGGCTGATTTTCTCAACTCCACCTTCTTGCACTATCCCCATATCCCTTGATAGCTTTAATATCTAGAAATCTATTGATCTCTGTCTTAAATATACTAAATGACTGAGCCTCCACAGCCCTCTAGGGTAGAGAATTCCAAAGGTTCATCACCCTCTGAGTGAAGGAATTCCTCCTCATCTCAGTCCCAAATGGCCTACCTCTTAATCTGAGACTGTGTCGTCTGGTTTTAGACACCCCCAACCAGGGGAAACATCCTTCCTGCATCTACCCAGTCAAGCCCTGTAAGAATTTTGTATGCTTCATTGAGATCATGAGAGGGGAGGGGAAAGGAAGAAGTTTTTTGGTAGTGGTATCAAACTGGAGGTGGCGGAATGGTGGAGGATGATCTGTTGAATGTGAGGTGGGTGAGGTAGAAGGTGAGGACAAGGGGAGCGCTATCGTGGTTCTGGGAGGAAGGGGAAAGGATGAGTGCAGGAATGCGGGAAATGGGATGGACCTGGTCAAGGGCCCTGACAACCATAGTGAGGAATCCTCGGCTGAGGAAAAAGGAAGACATATCAGAAGTACTCGTACGGAATGTGCTATGGAGAAACTGGGAGAATGGAACAGAGCCCTTACAGGAAGTGAGGTGGGATGAATTGTAGTCAAGATAGCTGTGGGAGTCGGTGATATTACGTATTAGTTGGCCGCCTAATCCAGAAATGGTGACAGGAAGTATAGGAAGGTGTCAGGCAAACCCCACCTGCCAAGACTGAGGCACACATTATTTCACCACATGAACATTAAAACTTTAAAAATTGCAATCTCTGACTGGAAGGACATTTGCATAGTACCAGACAATGTGGAAACAACCAATCCCTGTTCCTCCGGTAATCAGAAGTGGTGAGACCAGTTTTAGTCACATGGCTAACTGGCTGTGACAGAGAAATTTGAACCTCCAACCAAGGATGTGAAGAGACTGTTCCAGATAAGGAACTAGTCACATGATTAACCTACAGGGCAACCTGGGAGTTTTTTTGAATTTGAACTCCCATCAAAGGGATTTGAAAAAAAAAATGCCATGTGTCATGGACTGAGAAGATCTCCTCTGCCTGCCTGTCTCCTGTCTGCCTGCTTCATCTCTTCCCACAGAACTGAATCTTGTGAAAACATGTGAAACTAAAAGAGAGAAAGTTTTCCTACGTGAACAAGGTTTAAGACTTAATACTGGGCCCCAACGAACTGCAAGACCATATCTTCAATCAAGGACTATAGCAAGCTCGAGAAACAGTAACAAGATATTGCCTTAAACTGTTCTACTTATCTTTTCTTCTGTTCTTTTCTGTTCCTATCTGCATGTTCATATCACGTGTGTATTCTAGCGTGAGCGCGTCATATATCTGTAAGCATGTAAGTATTAGAGTTTAAGTTTTAAGGTTTTATAAAATTTCCTCTTTCTGCTTTAAACCAAAGAAAGCCTGTTTGTGCTCAGTTATTTGTCTGATAATTGGAAACTGTGAACATGGATTCACAAAAAAGGAGGAGCTCAAAACACTATGTTTAAAATTAAACCCTATTACAACAAGACCAGTTAAAGATAGCAAGAGAGCCTCTAGACCTTGCTCACCTGGTCATAACAGAAGGGAAATCTAGAGTCAGAGATGGACC
This sequence comes from Heterodontus francisci, assembly GCF_036365525.1. Lineage (NCBI taxonomy): Eukaryota > Metazoa > Chordata > Chondrichthyes > Heterodontiformes > Heterodontidae > Heterodontus > Heterodontus francisci. The sequence continues at coordinate 38,063,054 of NC_090381.1, forward strand.
ATGTAAAGATGAAGGAGGGGTGTAAATTGGAAGCAAAGTTGATGAAATGTTTCAATTTGGGATGAGAGCCAGAAAATGCACCAATACAGTCATCATTGTACGAGGAAAAGAGGTGAGGGAGGGGACCTGAATAGCACTGGGTCAAAGAATGTTCAGTGTATCCCGCAAAAAGCCAGGTACAGATAGGACTCTTGTACATTCCAAATCTGCAGTACCAGTGCTCAAATAAATCTTAGCTGAAGTCTGGAAATTATACTATAGACTAATAACTAGTACTTAGCTACCATGCTATGGATGGTCTGATCCAACTATATAATCTCAACTAGGGCATGGCCAAGGCAGATTGGGAGATGCTGGCGTAGTGGTAATACCACTGAGCTAGTAATCCAGAGGCCTATGCTAATGTGCTGGGGAAACAGGTTTAAATCCCACCAGGCAGCTGGTGGAATTTAAATTCAATTCATTAATAAAATTCTGGAATTGAAAACTAGTCTCAGTAATGGTACCATGAAACTATCATCGATTGTCGTAAAAACCCATCTGGTTCACTAATGTCCTTTAGGGAAGGAAATCCGCTGCCCTTACCTGGTCTGACCTACATGTGACTCCATTTCCACAGCAATGTGGTTGACTTTTAACTGTCCTCTGAAGTGGCTATTGTCATGCAATGCCCATATCCCATCTCCAATTGGTATTGAAGTACCAACAGATATCAAAGGATTCTGCTTTAGCTGCACCTTTTTCCCTTTTGCTTGTTCCTTGGTTGCTCACAGTCAGAGATAGTCACTAATTGCTCACAGCTTTAGAGCGGAGTCAATGTCTTGAATATCTCTCCTACAGTACTTTAAAAGCATGCTAATTTTCACAGTCCGTAGTACTGCCCCAAATAGCACATTGTTGTGGATGTTTTTAAATACAAAATATATTAGTAGGATACAAATCGGCTGCTATTCACTGCAATCTTGCATCAGGCCCAATGAGTACATATTTATCAATTGCAGGAACATTGCTGTCAATGCTTGCTGTACAACGTCCTAACTGGAAAACATCGAGGTCCATATATTAAAATATAAACTCGTGTCAGTGTCACTGGACCTTTGCCAATCCATGGTTTAGTATACAGCCCTCGAAGCTAATGTAGTAATCAGAGAAGTTTATTTACAAATGCCTTATTTGCTCGACAATGAGATAGCCACGTAATTGAATAGAGCACCATAGCTATGGAGTCCGCAGTGATTGTGTCTTCTTGGCTCAGCTGGAAGCACTCTCCAAACCTCACATTAAAGTTATGTTTATAGTAATTTGTGAAGCATATTCTATGAAGATTGATCCATTTTCCAGATTTACTTTTGTTGTTATGATCTGGAATGCACTGCCTGACTGGGTGGTGGAAGCAGATACAATAATCATTTTCAAAAGGGAATTGGATAAGTACTTAAAGTGGAAAATTTACAGGGCGCTAGGGAAAGAAAATATTAATTAGCTAGCTCTTTAAAAGAGCCGGCAGAAACATGATGGGCTGAATGGCCTAATTCTGTGCTGTATCATTCTATGCTTTTATAATATTTGCCACTCTTGTTGGCTTCAAACAGGGGCAGAATCAAACCATCCTCCCCTTGACATTCAACAGCATTGCCATTGATGAATTCCTGCCATAAACCTCCTGGGGATTACCAGTGACCAGAAACGGAATTGCACCAGCCATGTAAATGCTATGGCTACAAGAGCAGGTCAGAGGCTGCAGTAAGTAACCTACCTCCAGACTGCCTAAAACCTGTCCACCATCAACAAGGCACATGTCAGGAGTGTGATGGAATACTCTCCGCTTGTCTGGATGAGTGCAACTCTAACAACACTCAAGAAGCTCAACACCCTCCAGGACAAAGCAGCCCACTTGATTGGCACCCCATCCACAACCGGCGCACAGTGGTAGCAGTGTGTACCATCTAAAAGATCCAAACCTGTGACCTCTACCACCTAGGACAAGGGCAGCAGAGGCATGGGAACACCACCACCTGCAAGTTCCCTTCCAAGCCACACACACCATCTTGACTTGGAACTATATCGCTGTTCCTTCACTGTTGCTGGATCAAAATCCTGGAACTCCCTTCCTAACAGCACTGAGGGTGTACTTACACCCCAAGGACTGCAGTGGTTCAAGAAGGCCGCTCACCACCACCTTCTCAAGGACAATTAGGAATGGACAATAAATGCTGGCCTAGCCAGCGATGCCCACATCCCATGAATATAAAAATAAAATCTTAATTGGGATCAATGAATTTGGAGCTGGTGTGAAGTTTTTTATGTTTTGATCTGCATTGTGTTTAATAAGTGAAATGAGTATGGATAATGTCATGCACAGTAAAGGTATGACCTATTCATAACTTTAACCCTGGACTGTATTCAGCATCGAATCTTCTGGAGCTGAATTTCCATTTTAAATGAACCACAATGGACATTAAAAGGCTACATAAGATGGCTGCCGAGGGACAGGTGACTTTTGCAAATTAGGCCCAGACTCAGAAGTATCTCACCCTTCTGGAAAGTTCCTAATTGAATGACATGCGTAGTGCGCCTCCTTTGAATGGACATACCAAGACGTAACTATTTGTGGTGTGACCCAAAATTCAATAACTATGGATCCATAGACTCACTGTCTCCGAGCTTGAAACTTAACAGTTAAATCATAAGTAGGTGCGAATGGCCAGCACCCATCCCCCATTGTGTAGCAATGGCTTTGAACTTCAAATCATTCTGGATGGACAATAGAAGTATTGATCAGATGGTCAACTGACCAAAACTAATAAGCAGATATCAATCTTATTACTCCAAGCACCAAGGAGAGACTGGGCAGTCTACAAACAACAGCTGCAGAGACAGCAGAAAAGTCTACCAATACCGAAAACCAACCTCCTTGTAATAAGACTACAAACAACTAACTTTGTGACCTGCTGAAAATCCACCTCTTCGAGAGAATCCTACTAAAGGTCAGCTCGGGTCTGCAAAAATAAACCTGACTCGAGTCCGACAGAACCACATCCGACCCTGACCCTGACCCAGCCTGAGTCCTTCCATTTTTTCCCGCGCCCGACCAGACCAGGCCATCAGTTAACTTACCTTCCGGTTTTCACTTTCTTGCTGATCTGCACAAGCTTAAAATAATTGTAACAAAACCAACTTTCTCGTGCAAAAATTACATTAACAGTGGAGCCACTTACCTGTGATAGAGCATGTCTGATCCAACCCGAATGCCGGACTCGGATGTGCAACCCGATCCGACCCGAATCTGACACATGTTATTGGGTCCCGTTGGGTTTGGATCGAGTAGCAGGCCTTTAAATCCTACAACGACTTTGATTTACGACTTCAGCTATCGAACCCACCTAACTACACTTCAGGAGTGAAAAAGCCTTCATCGACTGGCCCGCAATGCATGCTTTTTCCCCAAGACAAGCCAAATCACGTGACTTACGAACTATTCCTTCGTTTGTAATTTGTAAAAGTGCACTATCCTCTTATTATTTATTATTTAGCGAATGCAAATCCCCAGAGCCAAGCGATAGCCTCCTCATTTGCTGAATTTATCCTCTTTAACAGCTTTCTTTCTCGAGTGTGTGCGTGTGTGTGAGAGTGGTGAGTGAGTGAAAATTATCCTCTTTATTTCAACCCATGAAAAGCGTGATGCTGGTTATTCAAATTGGCCATACACTCAGGGGTTAAGAAACATACGCATCTTCCTTTTCAAAAAACCACACTGATTATGGACAGTAAAGGGAAGAGAACTGAGAATTCGGTTTTCTGTCTCATCCCTGTCCATTAAAATAACTATCAATTCTTGTCCTCGTTTCAAAAATGGAAGATTTGTAATTCGGCTCTCTAATTAGTATTTAGTGCAACAGTGAATCTTTAGTTTTCATTTGCTTCTTTTATTTTTTATCGCTCTTAATAATGGACTTTTCCCATCTCATTCATAGAGAAGCAAAAGCTCCAGCTCATATTCAGATAAAGGTTACACTTTAATAACCCTAAGGTGACCTGGAAGCGTAGACTATTTTTAAGTTATGAGCTAAAACCAATTCAAAGATAAATAATTTTCTTTTTAAGTGATCATACTACATTGTAACACTTTCAATTATTTTGAGCCCTGTCTTACATTTCAGAAGGGAGGTCTTCGAGGAAATGCTGACTTTGTTCCTCTCCCCTATTATTTAAAATAAAATCTAATTAAAGAATGTCTCTACATCATGCCGGAAACCTACAAGTTATGAGCAGAAATTTTGCTTTTGTGAGGCAGTGAACTTGAACAAGCAATTCAGAGGTGTAACATAATCAGCTTCATAACTTGAGGAGAAAGATTGGAATCTGATATCAGATTGAAATGGGGTGGAGGGTGGGGGGGGGGGGGGGGGGGGGTGGTGGTGGGGGAAGGGAATTTGAATTCACAAAATGGAATGGATTTTGAGTTTTGAACTTGGATCCCTTTCCTATTCCTGTTTTCCCATTTCCAATTGAAATTCCAATTGTCTTCCTGATACTTAGTTTTGTCCCATTTTCAATTGAAGTTTCAATCTCTCCTTAACTTGAATTAAATTGCAGACCTTTTGATAATTCAGATTTCTTTTCTTCCTTCAAACTATTGGACAGATGATGGATGAAAGGCATAGCCACCTCTTGCTGATGGAGTTGATCTTTCTGAATAAATCACATAAACTGTTCAGACAAATCCCATTGAAAAATAATGGCTATTCTGTAATGTCTATGCGGGTCAATATCTTATTACAGCCAAATTGATCTGGCCTTGAATACTATTATCTGAGGTTGTGTGATGGTTTTCTCTCTGACCTCCCAAGCATGCTTTATTGAAGCAAAGACGAGCCTTTAATGAATAAATTCAATACTCATTATCATTAAAACTAAATCCAATTGATCTTTCTGTCATGGAGTTGGGAGTCAGGGGAGGATTCCAAAATGCAGTTAACCTTGTTTATACCTCATGTTCCAATATATGTTGGCCCATTACTCATAGTTCTCATGGAATGGTTGTATTAACTTTGCTTCTGTGTGGATATGTGCCTTTGCACAGGGCAGTACAATATAAAACTTGTTCATCTACAGCTTTGAGCAATGAAGATACTCCTCAATTTCAAAATATACCTTTTATTTATTTATTTTTATGTATCAGTGTATAGAGTAAAATAAAATTAAGAACTGGGTGATTTAGAGCAGGAAAAGCCATTAAGCTTAAATTAGCTTGCCCCTTTATCCTAAATCAATCCCATTTACCCATTGAACGCCTCGGTTCCGAATCTCACCAGAAATGCATCCAATTCGCTATTGAATTTATTTATCGAATCCATTTTTATGGTTGTCCTTGGTAGCTTTTATTCAACAACTCTATTACAGTTTGGATGAAAAGGTCCCAACTGACTTCTTAAAATAACTTCCTGCCACTAACCCTTCATTATAGCGACAATTTGCCTGGATCAATTTTGTTAATTCCCTACAGAACCTCTAACACTTCAATTTTTTAAAATTCTTTCGTGGAATGTGAGTATCACTGGCAAGGGTAGAATTTCTTGCCCATCCCTAATTGCCCTTGAGAAGGTGGTGGTGAGTTGCCTTCTTGAACCGCTATACTCCATGTGCTGTAGGTACACCCACAGTGCTGTTAGGAGGGGAGTTCCAGGATTTTGATCCAGCGACAGTGAAGGAACAGCGATATAGGTCCAAGTCAGGATGGGTGAGTGACTTGGAGGGGTAATTGCAGGTGGTAATGTTCCCATAATCCTGCTGTCCTTGTCCTTCTAGGTGGTCGGTGTCATGGTTATGGAAGGTGTTGTTAAAGGAGGCTTGGCGAGTGGCTGCAGTGCATCTTGTATATGGCACGTGCTGCTGCCACTGTGTGTCGATGGTGGAGGGAGTGAGTGTTTGTTTAAGGTGGTTGATGGGGTGCCCATCAAGTGGGCTGCTTTGTCCTGGATGGTGTCGAGCTTCTTGAATGTTGTTGCAGCGGCACTCATCCAGGCAAGTGGAGAATATTCCATAACACTCATGACTTGTGTCTTATAGATGGTGGACAGACTTTGGGGAGTCAGAAGGTGAGTTACTTACTGCAGGATTCCCAACCTCTGATCTGCTCTTGTAACCACAGTATTTATATGGTTGGTCCAGTTCAGGTTCTGGTCAATTGTAACCCCCTGAATGTTGATGGTGAGGATTCAGAGAGAAACAGATCTAATATTTCAGATCTGTGACCTTTCATCAGAACCTGTTAACTCTGTTTCCCTCTCCACAGATGCTGCCAGACCTGAGTATTTCCAGCACTTTCTGTTTTTATTTCAGATTCCAGCATCCGCAGTATTTTGTTTTTACAAAATAGACATCTCTGCTCTAAATAATCTGCTCTGGTTTTTCCTTCTTTCACAGCCACATCTGGAAGCTTAGATAAGTGTTTGACTATCTGTTAGGTCTCTCTTGCTTCCATCTGCTTTTGAACCATATAGTGGGGGGAGATGGTGGTGTAGTGGTAATGTCATGGTAATGTCACTGGACTAGTAATGACAGGCTCATGCCCTGGGGACATGGGTTCAAATCCCACCACAGCAGCTAGTGGAATTTGAAATTCAATTAATGAATAGCAAAAAAAATGTGGAATTGAAATCCATTCTTAGTAATATTGCCATGAAACTATCATTGATTGTCATAAAAATCTATCTGGTTTACTAATGCCCATTAGGGAAGGAAATCTGTTGTCCTTACCTGGTCCGGCCTATATGTGCTTCCAGACCCACAGCAATGTGGTTGACTGTTAAATACCCTCTGAAATGGCCAAACAAACCACTCAGTTGTCAATAGAAATTAGGGATGGGCACCAAATAATGGCCTTGCCAGTGATGCTTAGATCCCATGAAAAAGAAGAAATGTCTGAATTTCCAAGAATTTTCTGAACTTTCTGGTGTTCCTGTGCCAAATCAATTCCTCATAACAGTCAGCATGTCTCTTCTGCCTCTGTGCTGAAATCCCCAAAGATAGAAGGCTTGCCTGGGAGTGATTAAGAATTCTTGAAGCTGCCAGATACTGTGTGGTCAGTATCAGAAATCGACAATAATCCATCGAAGTTTGCTCTTTATAACTGTCAGCAACACCTCAGACCTCTGTGAACCTGGACATACATTTTGTATATGTGTTAATGATCATCAGGGAACTTCTCTTTGCTGACGATGCTGCATTAACATCTCACACTGAAGAGTGTCTGCAGAATCTCATCGACAGGTTTGCGGCTGCCTGCAACGAATTTGGCCTAACCATCAGCCTCAAGAAAACGAACATCATGGGACAGGACGTCAGTAATGCTCCATCCATCAATATCAGCGACCACACTCTGGAAGTGGTTCAAGAGTTCTCCTACCTAGGCTCAACTATCACCAGTAACCTGTCTCTCGATGCAGAAATCAACAAGCGCATGGGAAAGGCTTCCACTGCTATGTCCAGACTGGCCAAGAGAGTGTGGGAAAATGGCGCACTGACACGGAACACAAAAGTCCGCGTGTATCAAGCCTGTGTCCTCAGTACCTTGCTCTATGGCAGCGAGGCCTGGACAACGTATGTCAGCCAAGAGCGACGTCTCAATTCATTCCATCTTTGCTGCTTCCGGAGAATCCTTGGCATCAGGTGGCAGGACCATATCTCCAACACAGAAGTCCTTGAGGTGGCCAACATCCCCAGCTTATACACCCTACTGAGTCAGTGGCGCTTGAGATGGCTTGGCCATGTGAGCCGCATGGGAGATGGCAGGATCCCCAAGGACACATTGTACAGCGAGCTCGCCACTGGTATCAGACCCACGGCCGTCCATGTCTCCACTTTAAAGACGTCTGCAAACACGACATGAAGTCCTGTGACATTGATCACAAGTCGTGGGAGTCAGTTGCCAAAGATTGCCAGAGCTGGTGGGCAGCCATAAAGGCGGGGCTAAAGTGTGGCAAGTCGAAGAGACTTAGCAGTTGGCAGGAAAAAAGACAGAAGTGCAAGGAGAGAGCCAACTGCGAAACAACCCTGACAACCAATTTTATCTGCAGCACCTGTGGAAGAGTCTGTCACTCTAGTATTGGCCTTTATAGCCACTCCAGGCGCTGCTCCACAAACCACTAACCACCTGCAGGCACTTACCCATTGTCTTCCGAGGCAAGGAGGCCAAAGAAGAGAAGAATGTGCCTGGGAATATTGTGCGAGTAACCTGGCAAATTGGCTTCTTAAATGGTAAGGCTGCATTTCAAAGATTATGAGATATATAAAATTTGGATATTTAATATGTTATGAGATTTCTTCCGTTTCTTTTGTAAAATATGTTTTAAGAAATTATAGTTGGATTGTGGACACTGATTCATCTGGAATCTTCAAGAGGCTGAACTTCGGGTTTGTTTTTATAAGAGGTCAACAGAAGGTTGGCTAATAAACAAGTCTTAGTGGAAAGCATCTGATTTCAAGTAAACACAGCAGAGGTTGTGCTTGTGACTTTGAAAGAATGTTTGCACAGCAGTGACAGACCAAGATTCATAGATGTCACAGATGGCTGCTGAACAGTTTTAGTTTCATCTTGAACTCTTAAAAAACCCAGTTGATGTTTGGTCTGAAAAAGCAGAAAGAAGGAGTTGCTATGTGCCTGTCAGGAGAAGACAGCTGATAGCTTTCTCTCTTTAAAGAATCACTGCAGCTTTAAATAATTCCTGCTTCAAGTTTTACTTGATGGAATTTTTCACTTCTCAGACAAACAGTCCACCAACCGAAAAGTCAGTGGCAATCCTGCCTCCACTGGACCTCGGGATCCAGACTGGATTTTACGGTCCTTAGATCCTTAATTTGCCTGAGGCCAGACTTTCATCTCATTGAGGCAGGATGTCCCACCTAATGGAGCAGCTCTTAATCCTAGCAGCGCCAGCAGGAGTGGTGGCCACTGCTGATACTGCAACCCAGCTTCATGATCAAGATGATGGAAAGCAAGGCAAAGAGCTAAGTTTTTGGGGCCTTGCCAGGGATGATCGGTCGGGCCCCGGCAATGGAAGGAGGGGTCGATTGGGGGGTTGGGGGTGTGTTGAGGGTGGTTGTGGCATCGGGGGTGGCCCTCCATCGGGCACATGGTGCCTGATCAGGAGGGTTCCCCCCCCACCCCCGGCCGTCAGAAGGCTGCCTACTTTTTACAGGTTGCTTTTCTCAGTCCTGGGCCGCCCACCTGCCAACGGTAAAGTCCCCGTGGAAGTGGATGGAGGCCCTTAAGTGGCTGTTAACTGGCCATTTGTGGGCCTTGATTGACTTGGGGCGGGCGGGCCGTTTCTCACTGCCGCTGCCAGCGTAAAATGGCGACGGAGGCAGGAATGCGTCGGGAAGGGCCTCCTGAGCCTCCCACTCCATTTTATGTCCCCATCCCCCCGTCACCAGTCCGTTCTTTGGAGGGGAGGCATAAAATTCCGGCCTCTCTTTCCTCATGTATTTGAAGAAATCCTGCATGTTTGCAGAAACCTTGCATCTTTGAAGGAATTTTGCATCAAATTTGTGAGAATTGAAACCTTTGTTGCTGCACACCTGTTGTAAGACCTATGTGAAGTCTTCTGTAGCTGCATCTCTTTGAAAGCCTACCCCTCTGATCAACATCGCCTGGAAAGAACTGTTCCAGAAGATTCCATTGGCAGCCACCTTTTCATCTTTGGGACATCTCACCAAAACAAAGGACTTTCTTCCATACCTCCTTTTAAACCTAAGTGGTTTTAAAAAAATTTCTTCTTTTTCTTTGTAACAGCTGTAAATGATAATCCCTTCTTTTATTTTCTCCCGGTTAACCGTTTGTGTATGTGTGTGTGTGTGTGTGTGTGAGACGGCCAGGATAAATAATGGGCTTTAATATTCCCATTTGTATGTATGTTTCACTTCATTATTGGTTAAGACTTGGTTTATAATAACCAAATAATTTTGTTGTTTATCAAAGAAACCTGGTTGGTGTGCTTTATTCTGGGGGAAAAATTGAGTATCTGATCGACGATTTCGATACGTGGGAAAATTTAAATATGTGGTGCGGCCTGTGGAGAAGTGGGACTGAATTAACAGTGCACTCCTCCCGCCTCAGTTGTAACAAATATTCTAGTCAGTTGCAATTCTGATTGAGCCCCAGCAAGTACAGCAGCAAAATGCTTCCTCTGCAGGTTAGAACATGTATGTCATTCCAAATGTGACTACTACAAGTAGAGATTCCGTGCTTCTAGCTACTAAGAAGAATCTATTATCTTTTGCTTGAAGGATCTGCTAAGAAAGACTGCCCAAAAGAATCATTCTACTAGTTTGTCTACTTACCCTTTCATCTGCTCTAAGATATCAATTGAGCTGATTTCAATAACTGCCTGTATTTTGCTGTTGCTGGAAAATACCCTTATCCATGAGTGTTTACTCATAATTTAATCTAATTTGAAATAATCTAATGTGACTCGTCATTCTGTGCAGTGACATGAGTATGAGTATATGCAGGAGATCCTGCATATAATTCTGGGAAAGAATCAGCAGGCCTGCTGTTCACAATATGCCAGGTTACTTTTCACACCAGATCATTCTTCAAATCATAGAAAGTCAATAGAAGCTAATCCTTTTGCATTAGATGGGAGAAAAGCATCTGTTAAGAGCTCAAAGCATAACACCCTGACCTAATCATGTATAGCAATGGTTCAGAGAGTGACCTCTAAGATATCCACTCATAATCATTTGTCAGTTTGAAAAGTTCCTCTCACTTCTATTTTAGAAACAACTTTATATCCATGCTGTACCTTCTATTCCACAACTCATTAATCACTGAAACACAACCTTGTCAAAAAGATTTTAATGTGTATGATATGAACTTAATTTAGCTATCCACCATATAAGTATTTTCAAAAATATACACCATTTTAGTTAAGGATCAACTCTTCTGATTCCATTCAAAATCCTTTAGATAAAATTATATTAATGTGTTCACCCATTAAACCTTACACGATTTCACTTCCCTTAATAATTCACACAATCCTCCTGCTGATTGGATTCTTTAACACTATGAAAGTAGTCTGCTGATCCCCAATATTATAACCCCCCACCGTTTAACCATATTAGCTTCTAGCCTTTAGTCTGTTTTAATTTAGTAGGAATGAGCTTCGATCATATCACATTATATTACAAACTTCCAAACTTTTCACTGTAGACCTCACAAATATTATTGCAAACCTGCAAAGACAAAGTCTACGCTTTTGAAGTCCTTGGGGTGGAAGGGACAGTGGGGGTGAAGTGCAAAGTATAAAGGTGAGAGAGGTCACATTTTGGGCTCCAGTCTCGCTCCTTATTCATGTTTGTCGTGAGTTACATTTCTCATGGGCCAAGTATTAGTTTGACTTAATGGTAACATTCTCGTCTCTGAGTCAGAGGCAATGGAATCCATCCCACTCTGGGAGCTGTATTTTGTGCAGGAGGCAGGAGTCCCAGCACCAGACCAAAACGTTGGGGGGGAGCCCTGGCTCTGTGCTTTTTCAGGCCCCCAGAACGATCCTCTGGTCTTTGGCCATCAAAATTGAAGGAGGTGGGGTCCCCGTCCCTTTAAACACTTAATAGGGATGGGGATCCTGCCCCAAGAGCTGCCAGCCAATCACAGGTCGAGGGTGGGTGTTGGGGTGGACATTCGGTCCAGGGGTGGGGGTGCCAGGGGGTACAGTGGTTTTGAGAGGGGGTCCTCCGTGGGCCATGAATTGCCCACAAAGGAGGGACCCGCCCCTCCAAGCCCACAGGTGGGTGCCTCATTTTCCAAAGCGTCCTCCCTGTGTGGTGGAGGCCCCCCAATGCTGGTAAGATCCCAGCGATGGTGGGAAGAGGCCCTTAATTGGCTATCAATAGGCCACTTAAACGTCTCAATTGGCCTCTGGGCGGGAAGGCCAACGTCGGCCAATCCCGGCCCTGGGAAGATTGGGTCTGGTAATCCTGGTATCAGATTCAGTGGTAGCCGCAGCCACTCCAATTCTCCGGCCCCACCACCCACGCCCACCATGGAACCCGACGTTGAGCTGGGAACAAAATCCAGCCCTGGGACTTGAGTAAACAATCAAGGCTGACACTTCCATGCAGTGCCTCTTGCAGTTGCTTCCACTTTTCCAGTTGCACTCTTACAGCTGTTATTGAGGGAGTAATGGTTTTAATTCATAGCTTGCCCTTTTCACAGCTGATACTAGGCTATATATCTGGACCAGGGTGATGACTTCAAAACTGAGATTACATCCAATAAATAAGCGGTATTATAATTAGGAGCAGCAAATGTGATGTGATTTCCCATTTAGCTTTATGGAAAATTGCACATGGATACCTGATAATTTCTAAGTAGTTTTTGGAGATTTGATTTTTGTTTTTTCAGTTCAGAGATCCTACCCTGGGACGTTTTAAAGACCAATTGGAAGAATTGTTATGGTTACAAAGGGGAGCAACATTGTCAATGCATTGACAAAGAAAGAACATCACGGTCTGAGGACATCCCAAAGTAATTCATAACCAATGGATAATTTAAGAAATGTCATCACTGTTTTAACATAGACAAAATTGGTAAATTTAGGCACCAGAAGATCCCACAAATAGCAATAAGTGATTAGTTCATCCATTTTGGTGATGGTGGTGGAAGAATGTGTTCATGATTTTTCAACAAATAATGTCTGGAGCATTTTTCCCCAAGGTTCTCAAGCAGAGCCTTGAAACTCTCTTTCTAAGTATGAAACACCCTGATATCACTCATGGTGCGCAATGTTGAGTATAACTCTGGCTCTTTCAGATTTAAGGGATTTTAAATTTCAATCCCCAAAGAATCAACAGTTGTCAGTTATTCAACTGAGTGAATGATAATGCCCATGTTGATACATTTTATTAAGGGGACTCCACTATTGTGTGACTAGGCATTTGTACTCATTTATAAAAAAGAGAATATTATGGTAAAGATTTTGTGCTAGGAAAAGGTGGAACGAATACAGCAGGTACAATCATTTGAAAGAAACCAAAGCCAACATTTTTGGCATGGTTATTAGATACAGGGCCGGTAACAGAATAAGGAGATTTACATATAACAGATCATATAGTTTTATGTTAGTGCAAACATGGAAGATGTCTTCAATTTCAAAATGAAGCCCTGGGATAAATTGTCTACAAGAGTGGGCCAAGTTGATTGATTTGGAAATTAGTTCTGATTCAGGGCTTTTGTTCTGTATGTTAATTAAATTTACAAAGGCAGTAACAGGGGCATGGAAAACAAAAAATGGGAGAAACTGCTGATCAGTATTCTGCAATGGTTTGCATCATTGTATCCTTAATCATGGATGACTGACATTCTGAGTTTGGAGGTCTTTGGACTAGAATCAAAAAGAACAATGAACAGTACAGCACAGGAATAGGCCATTCGGCCCTCCAAGCCTGCGCCGATCTTGATGCCTGCCTAAACTAACACCTTCTGCATTTCCGGGGCCCATATCCCTCTATTCCCTTCCTATTCATATATTTGTCAAGATGTCTCTTAAACGTCGCTTTCGTATCTGCTTCCACCACCTTCCCTGGCAGCAAGTTCCAGGCACTCACCACCCTCTGTGTAAAAAACTTGCCTCGCACATCCCCTCTAAACTTTGCCCCTCGCACCTTAAACCTATGTCCTCTAGTAACTGACTCTTCCACCCTGGGAAAAAGCTTTTGACTATCCACTCTGTCCATGCCGTTCATAACTTTGTAAACCTCTATCATGTCGCACCTCCACTTCCGTCGTTCCAGTGAAAACAATCCGAGTTTTTCCAACCTCTCCTCATAGCTAATGCCCTCCAGACCAGGCAACATCCTGGTAAACCTCCTCTGTACCCTCTCCAAAGCCTCCACGTCCTTCTGGTAGTGTGGCGACCAGAATTGCACGCAATATTCTAAGTGTGGCCTAACTAAGGTTGACTTGCAACATGACTTGCCAATTTTTATACTCTATGCCCCGACCGATGAAGGCAAGCATGCCGTATGCCTTCTTGACTACCTTATCCACCTGCGTTGCCACTTTCAGTGACCTGTGGACCTGTACGCCCAGATCTCTCTGCCTGTCAATACTCCTAAGGGTTCTGCCATTTACTGTATACTTCCCACCTGCATTAGACCTTCCAAAATGCATCACCTCACATTTGTCCGGATTAAACTCCATCTGCCATTTCTCCGCCCAAGTCTCCAACCAATCTATATCCTGCTGTATCCTCATCATTATCCGCAACTCCACCAACATTTGTGTCGTCCGCAAACTTACTAATCAGACCAGCTACATTTTCCTCCAAATCATTTATATATACTACAAACAGCAAAGGTCCCAGCACTGATCCCTGCGGAACACCACTAGTCACATTCCTCCATTCAGAAAAACACCCATCCACTGATACCCTCTGTCTTCTATGACCGAGCCAGTTCTGTATCCATCTTGCCAGCTCACCTCTGATCCCGTGTGACTTCACCTTTTGTACCAGTCTGCCATACGGGACCTTGTCAAAGGCTTTACTAAAGTCCATATAGATAACATCCCTTCCTTCATCAATCATCTTTGTCACTTCCTCAAAAAACTCAATCAAATTAGTAAGACACGACCTCCCCTTCACAAAACCATGCTGCCTCTCGCTAATAAGTTTGTTTGTTTCCAAATGGGAGTAAATCCTGTCCCGAATAATCCTCTCTAATAGTTTCCCTACCACTGACGTAAGGCTCACCGGCCTATAATTTCCTGGATTATCCTTGCCACCCTTCTTAAACAAAGGCACAACATCGGCTATTCTCCAGTCCTCTGGGACCTCACCTGTAGCCAATGAGGATGCAAAGATTTCTGTCAAGGCCCCAGCAATTTCTTCCCTTGCCTCCCTCAGTATTCTAGGGTAGATCCCATCAGGCCCTGGGGACTTATCTACCTTAATGCTTTGCAAGACACCCAACACCTCCTCCTTTTTGATACTGAGATGACTGAGACTATCTGCACTCCCTTCCCTAGGCTCATCATCCACTAACCTTCTCTTTGGTGAATACTGATGTAAAGTACTCACTTAGCACCTCGCCCATTTCCTCTGACTCCACGCATAGATTCCCATCTCTGTCCTTGAGTGGGCCATCCCTTTCCCTGGTTACCCTCTTGCTCTTTATATACGTATAAAAAGACTTGGGATTTTCCTTAATCCTGTTTGCCAATGACTTTTCATGACCCCTTTTAGCCCTCCTAACTCCTTGCTTAAGTTCCTTCCTACTGTCTTTATATTCCTCAAGTGCTTCATCTGTTCCTAACCTTCCAGCCCTTACAAATGCTTCCTTTTTCTTTTTGACTAGGCTCACAATATCCCGTGTTATCCAAGCTTCCTGAAACTTGCCAAACTTGTCTTTCTTCCTCACAGGAACATGCTGATCCTGGATTCTAATCAGCTGACGTTTGAAAGACTCCCACATGTCAGATGTTGATTTACCCTCAAACAGTCGCCCCCAATCTAAATTCTTCAGTTCCTGCCTAATATTGTTATCATTAGCCTTCCCCCAATTTAGCACCTTCACCCGAGGACTACTCTTATCCTTATCCACAAGTACCTTAAAACTTATGGAATTATGGTCACTGCTCCCGAAATGCTCCCCTACTGAAACTTCAACCACCTGGCCGGGCTCATTCCCCAATACCAGGTCCAGAATGGCCCCATCCCTAGTTGGACTATCTACATACTGTTTCAAGAAACCCTCCTGGATGCTCCTCACAAATTCTGCCCCATCCAAGCCTCTAGCACTAAGTGAGTCCCAGTCAATATAGGGGAAGTTAAAATCGCCCACCACCACAACCCTGTTACCTTTACATCTTTCTAAAATCTGTCTACATTTCTGCTCCTCTACCTCCCGCTGGCTGTTGGGAGGCCTGTAGTAAACCCCCAACATCGTGACTGCACCCTTCCTATTCCTGAGCTCCACCCATATTGCCTCGCTGCATGACCCCTCTGAGGTGTCCTCCCGCAGTACAGCTGTGATATTCTCCTTAACCAGTAATGCAACTCCCCCACCCCTTTTACATCCCCCTCTATCCTGCCTGAAGCTTCTAAAGCCTGGAACATTTAGCTGCCAATCCTGCCCTTCCCTCAACCAAGTCTCTGTAATAGCAACAACATCATATTTCCAAGTACTAATCCAAGCTCTAAGTTCATCTGCCTTACCTGTTATACTTCTTGCATTGAAACAAATGCACTTCAGACCACCAGTCCCGCTGTGCTCAGCAACATCTCCCTGCCTGCTCTTTCACTTAGTCCTACTGGCCTTATTTACTATGTCCTCCTCATTTATATCACTAGCTGTCCTACTGCTCTGGTTCCCACCCCCCTGCCACACTAGTTTAAACCCTCCCGAGTGACGCTAGCAAATCTTGCAGCCAGGATATTCGTGCCCCTCCAGTTTAGATGCAACCCGTCCTTCATGTACAGGTTCCATCTGTCCCTGAAGAGAGCCCAATGGTCCAGATATCTAAAACCCTCCCTTCTACACCAGCTGTTCAGCCACGTGTTTAGCTGCACTATCTTCCTATTGCTAGCCTCACTGGCACGTGGCACAGGGAGTAATCCAGAGATTACAACCCTAGAGGTCCTGTTTTTAGCTTACTACCTAACTCCCTAAACTCCCCCTGCAGGACCTCATCACTCTTCCTGCCTATGTCGTTGGTACCGATGTGTACCACAACCTCTGGCTGTTCACCCTCCCCCTTCAGAATGCCCCCTGTCCGTTCAGAGACATCCTTGATTCTGGCACCAGGGAGGCAACATACCATCCTGGAGTCTCTTTCACGTCCACAGAAGCACCTATCTGTGCCCCTGACTATAGAGTCCCCTATAACTATTGATCTTCTGCGCTTTGTCCCTCCCTGCTGAACAACAGTGCCAGCCGTGGTGCCACTGCTCTGGCTGCTGCTGTTTTCCCCTGATAGGCCATCCCCCCCAACAGTATCCAAAACAGTGTACTTGTTAGAGAGGGGGAATCGACTAGAATAATCTAGAAGGATCCTCCATAGTCATTTTCCATGGTCCACAACCATAAATAATAGACGACAATGCTGGCAGGAAAAGCAAACTCTGGATTGCATTAGTAATAAATAAAAGCATATTATCACTTCTTCTGCAGTTATTTCAGTTTTAAATATGCTGATTCAATACCTTGCTGTATCATACGATTTCTGTTATGTCTCCTCGTTCCCATAAGTTAGAAATAATCACACTTTAGGCTTAAAAATAGTGGAGCTCTTTGTTTATTTCATTCAGCTTCCATGCTGCTTGGTGAGGACTGCTTGTAGACCTGTGTAGTGTTACATATCACATGACTCTTCAGTGCAGCCATGTATGTGGCTCCCTGGAACACTTACACATAATTAGTACCTAGCTCTTTACAGATAATATAACAATATGTAACAGCTTCTGTGTTAATTGAGTTGTAAATAAATCTAAATTTGTAGTTTTAGCCTTTGTACATTGGACCGTCAACATGTTATTTTCTGCCTTTTGGGAAAGATAGATGAACGTTAATGAACAATGCATGTAATCTCCAATGTACGGTGCACTCCAAATACAGGGTAATTTCCTACATTACAATAGTGTCTACACTTCAAACGTATCTCATTGGCTTGAAAAGCACTTTATGACGTCCTGAGGCTATGAAAGGTGCTATATAAATGCAACTTCCTTCCTTTCCTTCCTCCATTCCCTTTCCTTCCTTTCCTCCACTCCCTTCCTTGCCTCCACTCCCTGCCTCCACTCCCTCTACTCCACTCCCTTCCTCTACTCTCTCCACTCTACTCCCTTCCTCTACTCTCTTCTTCCATTCCCTTCATTCACGCTAGTTTGTATATGGGACATTTAAGGTTTCAGATTATAGGAAGTCTAGTTTATTTATGAAACCTTTAACAGTGTGAATACAGAAGTGTCAGAGGGCAACCCTGAAATGTTTAATCCCAGGAGATGGGCATTCTATACATAACGTCACTTACACTTAGTTATAACACAAGATTTTGTGTAGCTTTTCTTCTTGGTCTATTGAGGAGAACCAAGGGCTGTATCAACCATATTTACAACCATTTTCCAAAGCATGTTAAATCAATGTTAGTGGACTTGTAGCTTCTGAGCCATTTGAATCTATGGACCTGTTCCCAAGACTGAATACCATCTCTGTAAATTTTGGTTTATGGAGTTAGCTCAGCTGTAGCTCTTCAAATTGAATTCAATCATAATTAATCTAATTATGTTTTGCAATAGCTCATTTTTCAACATGAGGGGTGTATTCTAGATCAACTTCTCTTGAGGGATGTGTATGGACCCCATATTGAGATACAGTCGTACAGATAAAGCCTACTTGCTGTGCTTCAATGCATTACATGTCTCAATAGTCTTGATGCATATTCTGACATATTCTTTAGCAAAATACTCTTAAAACAACAGTCTTGTGTGATCAGAAAAGTGTTCATCAGGCTCCATCACTCAAGTCATATAGTGTATCATTTTCCAAGGCATCAATGGTGGTTTATAGAAGATGTTCAGTTTGGCTTATCGCTTTGCTTTTTATCATGAGTGCATGTTAAGTAATAAGAAATAAAGGAGAAATGGTCATCAATTATGAATTATTAAAAAGAATTGCTGAAATATATATAAATGTTTTTAAAAATTGTATATTACAGTGTGCAACCTGGAAGTGGCTGCAACAACATGAGGTAATGGTTATCCTGTTCGTTCTGCTGATTGCAAGGGTGATGATGTTGTTTAGGAAAGTTCAACAGGCAGGACGAACAGTCATTGAAGTTTTGCTGCTGGCACTCTTTATAGGTTTTTTGAAACAATAACAGCAAATTTTGACATGCTTTTTCCTCTGACTATATTGCTCAGTTATGTCTTTGTAGGATTGAGTGTTCTTGATATTCTCTTGTAATGTGCTTTGGTGTTGTGCTTAACGCATGTGGCCTTCAGAATGGAACCCATGACAGATTTATGTCCTGACCTCTACACTATAAAGATGCCATCCTTCAGGAATGAAATTAAGGTGTCATGCTTGGTTTTTCTTTCAAATTGTGCTGAATCTTCATGAATAGTACAATGCCTTAGTCATAATTCAAAATAGTCTCGGGCTTTGTGATTTATACAGAGAAAAGAAGTAACTTGTGTCTGTAGGTGAACATATCACTCCACGTTCACATCAAGCAAGCAAGTTCCTTTCAAAAATGTAGATCTTACCGCTGTCTCAGATATAGTTCCTAAGATACTAATTTTACAGTTCTACAATGAAACAAATTATTGGCAGTTTCAAAATCCCCACAACAAATCATAAACATTCATGTTTATAACGGTCATAGTGGTCCAATTATGTAACTATGGAAATAAAGCCTTTACATTTTAACACAGTATTAGTCAGTGATTTTTGTTAGGTTCCTTCCATGCAGTAGATAAAGGAAATAATTGCATTTATATTGCGCCCTAGTATCTTTTCGTAGCCCTCAGTTTAACATGCAATCTGAAAGATGGCACCTCCACCAGTGTGATCCTTCCTTAGTGTTGCACTCAATTGTCAGCCTAGTATATGTGCTTGTGTCTGTAACAGGTTTGATCATATAACCTACTGACTTGGGTGAAACTGCTCATTTCATTGCTAGCTACTCTGTGGTGTGCTTTCCTCTTCGTCACTCACCTCACTCTCTACTGGCTATAATTTCCTCTTATTCTGCCAATGATGTGGTTTCATTGAGGCCAGGCTACAAGTATAATATATAACTGAATTTTAAAAAAATATGAATTATACTGCCTTTTACAAACAGTTTTTACCTATAATATCCAATAGATAGTCTCCTGTATTTAGGGTGTACATTTTTTACAGTAAGGTCCAAGAAAAATAAAAATATGAAGCTAACTTATTGATCATTGACAAATCTCTGCCACATTGCTTAGTATTACTAAATGGTTCTGTTTAAACATTCTGGAAATTCCCTTTCCTGATTGACTCTCTCCTTGTCCCAATCTATAAATAAATAATTAAAATCTCCCAGAAGAATAATTTTATTCTCTGTTTAATCTGACAGCAGGTTTTCTTTTCCATTTCTATCACATAATTTGGAGATCTGTCATGCACCCCAACATATGTAACAAATCCTTTTATTTATCTTTGGTGCCTTTGGGAAATTCTCCTGTTGTCCTGGGCCAACATTCCTTCTCCAACCAACGCCATGTAAAGTAGATTTCAATTTCTTTTAGTAGGACCTCGATGTATGCAAATTGCTGCATTTTCGGGCATAACAGCAGTGACTGTATTTCAGGGGTTGTCTGTTGTTTGTGAAGTGCTGATGTCCTGAGTATGTAATCAAGCACGCCACAAAGATAAATGTGTTCCTTCCAGACAAATATATTTCACTGACATTCAAATATATGATTTATGGTAACTAGTGCTGTCACCTCATCTCATTTAATATTTTTTAAATACAGGACAATTACCAATTAATGCAATACACAATGCTCACAAAATTACAACAATTAGGCAATAGAGGCAACAAAGCAACTACTATAAATTTATTTTCTCTGATCCCTCACAAATACAGGGTCGTTGCTACCTTGGCAACATGCAGGAGATGTTTATTTTCACAAGTTCCATATTAGCTGAAGCAACGTATCAGCAAAACGGTAGAAAATGTATTCTTTATTTTCCTTCATGTTATCTAAAACTGGTCTGGATTTTAGTTCGAGGGTCCCGATCCCGACACTAGGCTGAATTCTGGGTTGGGAACCTGGAAGTGTCTGTGGTGGGACCCTGGAGGAGATTTTTGAGGAGGTGGCCAATTCTGAGAGCCCTGCCCAAAGAAGGACAGTGAGCAGGCTCCGCTACTGGGAGCATCAATTGGAGCACCTGAGGTTCCGGTGGCCAGCAGGCCCACCTGGAGACATAGGCACAGCTGATGTAGGTAGGAGGATGAGAGGGTGCTTCAAGATGGAGACACCCTCTGAAGAATTTAGGAAGTTTAAAAATAAAATGTGGCCACAGCTACCAGGCCATTATTATGGAGGGTGATCCTTTTCACAGAATGGCCTGCAGCTGCAGCTGTGGCCCTCGGGCACCCGCGGCCTGTTGCTGAGAGGCCACCTCCATCCATCTGCTGGGCTTCAGCCTCAGAGGCTGGAAAATTCCAGACAGCATGTGATGAGTGCCCTCAATAGGCACTTTAATTGGCCTTAATGGCTACCCACTGCTGGAGGGCAGGTAGCTGTCACCACCACCCGACACCACCCCCTCCCCCCCCCCCACCCCCCAGACCCTAAGAAGCAGCATCACTGAAAATAGGCTGGAGGTGGGAACATGCCAGCAGACCAGCATGCCGGCCGATGGCACAAAATTGCTGGCATGCCCACTTCCAAACCCATCACCGTCGCAGAATGAAAATCTAGCCCATTGTCACAAAAGCAACAAAATAACATAGGAGGGAAATCATAAGAAATAAAATGAAATCTGTACATCTAAATTTATTTAAAGAGAATGAAATTCAATGCATTTAGTATGGAAGCGTTGCAATACTAAAAGCCTTTTCTTTGTGGAAAAAAAGAGGCACTAGTTTCTGTATCAAACCTGTGACATTTGGAAAGCATAATGGTAAGTCATGATATACTGGGGTGGATTTCCCTGTGTATTTATGCCCAGAGATACACACAAGTGGAGAAGAAAGCAAATGTTAGCGTAAAAGATTGAGGATAATTGGGACCAAGTGAGTTATGTATTCAACAGGAAATTCCAACCCACTAACTTTATACACTCATAAGACCCAGATAATCACTCTTGACTTCCTTAGCTATCGAGCAATTCTTAAAGTGAGCCAGAGTGTGATATAATTTTACTTGTGAAAAGGAGCCTAGAACATACTTGCAAATTTCAGCTGGGACACATCAACTTTATTGATGGAATAAACTGTGCATATCACTGTTCCCTCGTCTGTGACCTCAATTATTGAACCACAAGAGTAGTTGAGGTGAATAGTACACATGCATTTAAGGTGAAGGTAGATAAATACTTGAGGCAGAATGTAATAGAAGGATATGATGATGGGGTTAGATGAAGTTGGGTGGGAGGAAGCTCATGTGGAGCATAAATCGACCAGTTAGGCCAAATGACCTCTTTCTGTAACTAATATCTTGAAAGACTCTGTATTTCTATGTAAAATAGATGTTTATATTTTGAGCTTCTTCCAAACCTCCCTCCAAACTTGGATAATAGAATAATCATTCCAGATGTTTCCATTTTTAAAGTTCTCTTTCAGAAACAAATATATTCTAAATAATTAAAACAGCTATGTTTCTTCTGTGTATTCCAGAATATATAAAGATTTATCAATGCAGGGATCTCTGATAGTATTTATTAAGTTGCAAACCATATTTCCAGCAGCAAGTCTTTGATTTGGTCGCAATATGAAGATGGCAACCAAATAATTTTTGAAGAAGTACTTCAGCAATTTAATTTGTTTGCCCTTTTATCATTAGCTTTAGATGACTGTTCATTCAGGATTTATTGTTCTCATGTTTAATTTTTCGCTGGAAGTTAATCTAGTTTCTTTTTGCATTCATTTAGTGTATTGATTGTTTCTTCAGGGTTAAGGTTGATGTTGTGCATATTGGTCTTGGAGGGAGTGCAGTGTTGGCTTACCAGAATGATACCTGGACTCCAAGGGTTCAATCATGAAGAGAGATTACACAAACTCATTGTATTCCCTAAAATTTAGAAGGTCACAGTTTTCAAGATGTTAAGGGGGACAGATAGGTTTGATAAAGAGATACTATTTTTGCTGGTTGGGGAGTCTAGGAGGGCATAATCTAAAAATTAGAACCAAATCTTTCAGGAATGAAATTAGGAAACAGTTCATCACACAAAGGGCAGTGAAACTTGGAACTCTCTTTTGAGGGTGAAGGGGGGAAGGTGAACAGTCAGAGGTTGTGGTTCACTTTGGTACCAATGACCTAGGTAGAAAGAGGGATGAGGTCCTGCAACAAGAATTTAGGGAGCTAGGTAGCAGATTAAAAAGTAAGACTTCAAAGGTTGTAATCTCTGGATTATTCCCAGTGCCTAGTGCTAGTGAGTACAGGAATAGGAGGATAGAGCAGATGAATGCGTGGCTGAAGACATGGTGCAGGAGGGAGGGCTTTAGTTTCCTGGATCACTCTGTCTGTTTCTGGCGAAGGTGAGACCTGTACAAGTTGGACGGGTTGCACCTGAACCGGAACGGGACCAACATCCTTGCTGGGAGGTTTGCTAGTACTGTTGGGGGGTGGGAGTTTAAACTAATTTGGCAGGGGGATGGGATACAGAGTGGAGGTACTTGGAGGGTGGTGCATAGCCAAATATAGAAGAGAAATTAAGTCAGTCTGGAAGGCAGAGCAAATATAGACCTATTAAGGCACAAGCAAATAATGCAAGGCTGGATTGCATCTATTTTAACGCAAGGAGTCTTACTAGTAAGGCAGATGAATTGAGGGCATTGATTAACACATGGGAATATGATATTATTGCTATCACAGAGACATGGTTGAGGGAAGGGCAGGACTGGCAGCTCAATATTCTAGGATATAGAATCTTCAGGTGTGACGGGGGTGGGGTATAAAAGAGGGGGTGGCATTGCACTATTGATCAAGGAGTCAATTATTGCAGTAAGGAGGGATGATATCTTAGAAGTTTCCTCAAATGAGGCCATATGGGTAGAACTTAAAAACAAAAAGGGGGCAATCACTTGGCTGGGAGTGTACGACAGGCCTCAAAATAGACAGGGAGAGATAGAGGAGCAGATATGTAGGCAAATCTCAGAGAGGTGTAAAAATAACAGGGTAATAATAGTAGGGGATTTCAACTTCTGCAACATTAACTGGGATAGTCTTAGTGCAAAAGGCTTAAAGGGGATGGAATTCTTAAAGTGCATACAGGAGAGCTTTTTGAGCCAGCACGTGGAAAGTCCTCCAAGAGAAGGGGCGTTAATGGATCTAATCCTAGGAAGTGAGGCCAGATAAGTGGTAGAAGTGTTAGTGGGGGAGCATTTCGGGGATAATGACCATAAGTCTGTAAGATTTAAGGTAGTTATGGAAAAGGACAAAGATGGACCGAAAATAAAGGTACTGAATTGGGGGAAGGCCGATTTCAAAATGATAAAACAGGATCTGGCCAAAGTAGACTGGGAGCAGCTACTTGTAGGAAAGTCTACATCAGACCAGTGGGAGTCATTCAAAAGGAAATATTGAGAGTTCAGGGCCAACATGTTCCCATAAAGGTGAAGGGTAGGACCAACAAGCCCAGGGAACCCTGGATGTCAAGGGATATAGAGGATTGGATAAGGGAAAAAAGGAGGCTTATGACGGATTCAGAGGGCTGAAAACAGCAGAGGCGGTACAGGAGTATAGAAAGTGTAGGGGGGTACTTAAAGTAATTAGGAGAGGGAAGAGGGGGCACTAAAAAACACTGGTGGGCAAGATAAAGGAAAATCCCAAGGCATTTTATAAGTATATTAAAGGCAAGAGGATAACCAGGGCAGGGCCCATTAGGGACCAAAGTGCCAATCTGTGTGTGGAGCCAGAGGATGTAGGTGAGGTTTAAAATGATTACTTTTCATCTGTGTTCATTATGGAGGACGATGTAGGTGGAGCGATCAGGCAGGGGGATTGTGATATACTCAAACAAATTAGCATTAAAAGGGAGGAGGTATTAGCCGTTTTTGCGGGCTTAAAAGTGGATAAATCCCCAGGCCCAGATGAGATGTATCCCAGGCTGTTATGTGAGGCAAGGGAGGAGATAGCAGGGGTTCTGACAAATTTTCAGATCATCTCTGGCCACAGGAGAGGTGCCAGAGAACTGGAGGACAGCAAATGTGATACCATTATTCAAGAAGGGTAGCAGGGATAAATCAGGTAATTACAGGCCGGTAAGTCTAACATCAGTGGTAGGGAAACTATTGGAAAAAATTCTGAGGGACAGGATTATCTCCACTTGGAGAGGCAGGGATTAATCCAGGAAAGTCAACATGGCTTCATCAGGGGGAGATCATACCGAACAAACTTGATTGAATTTTTCGAGGAGGTAACTTGACGTGTAGATGAGGGTAAAGCAGTTGATGTAGTCTACATGGACTTCAGTAGGACCCTAGGAAGTCCAGACAGTCAGAGGGAGCTTGGTGTAGGCAGCAGAACAAGTAGATAAGGTGGTTAGGAAGGCATATGGGATACTTGCCTTTATTAGCTGAAGCATAGAATATAAGAGCAGGGAGGTTATGATGGAGCTGTATAAAAAGTTAGTTAGGCCACAGGTAGAATACTGTGTACAGTTATGGCCGCCACACTATAGGAAGGATGTGATTGCACTGGAGAGGATGAAGAGGAGATTCACCAGGATGTTGCCTAGGCTGGAGCATTTCAGCTATGAAGAGAGACTGGATAGGCTAGGGTTGTTTTCCTTAGAGCAGAGAAGGCTGAAGGGGGACCTGATTGAGGTGTACAAAATTATGAGGGGAATAGAAAGGGTAAATAGGAAACTTTTACCCTTAGCAGAGGTGTCAATATCCAGGGGACATAGATTTAAGGTAAGGGGAAGGAGGTTTAGAGGGGATTTGAGGAAAATCTTTTTCACCCAGAGGGTGGTTGGAATCTGGAACTCACTGCCTGAAGAGGTGGTAGAGGCAGGAACCATCACAACATTTAAGTGGTATTTAGATGAGCATTTGAAATGCCACGGCATACAAGGCTACAGGCCACGTGCTGGAAAATGGGATTAGAATAGTTGGGTGCTTGATGGCTGGCACGGACACAATGGGCCGAAGGGCCTGTTTCTGTGCTGTATAACTGACTTAAATACAAATTGATGCTAAATCAATTATTAATTTTAAATCTGGAATGATAGATTTTTGTTATTCAAAGCTACTAAGGGATATGCAGCAAAGGTGGGTTTATGGATTTAGATTGCAGATCAGTTGTGATCTCACTGAATGGTGGAATAGGTTTGAGGGTGGGAAGTGGAGCTAAATGGCCTACTCCTGTTCCTAAGTGGGATGGACAAAAGCCATGCACAATGAAAATATACATGTTTGTATTACGTGTACATATATGTATACATATTAAAAACATATGCTTATTATTTGTATGTCCATACAGGCATGTAAGTGTGTGTGTATTTGTATGAGTGTATTTCAAAAAGCTTTATTACAGTAATAAAAGTTATGCTTAATATCTTTGGGCCTGATCTTGTTCTCCTCCTGACGGTGGGTTTCTTGGCAGGGTGGGGGGAGATGGAGAATTGGCATGCTAGTGGCCGCCACGGAACTTGATGCTGGGATTCCTGTTTCCGATCTTCCTGGAGGCGGCAAAGCTCTGTGGCAACACCTCCGCCGCTCTGTGATGGGACCCTGCTTTAAATATGGTAATTACCTTTCTGCATTTATTTGAATGCAATTCGCTGTGATCCTACCAGCCAATCTGGAGCTCGACGTAGTGCACTCACTTTCCCATCCTTGAAGAGCTGGCGCCACTAAGATGAGATTGCTCAGTGCCTGCAAAGTTTGGTCCATAATGCCTTGCTCTCCTTCATTTTTGTTGTGAACTCGGACACTTCCACTAAAGATGAATTGCCAAAAGTGAGGGGAGGTCGGAACTCTGCATTTCTTTATCGTTAATGGTCAATGCTGCATTCGCGTATGGATAAGGGGGTATCTTCCTGGATCCCCTTGCTGTGTTGACGCATCTCTGCTAGAGGTGAGCCCAAGAGGCGGGTGCAGCCCATGAGGAACCTCCCAGACACGAGCGGCAGCAGCTGCCAAGGCTCAGAGTAGCCCAGATAAGCCAGCGAGTCTATAGGACTTGGATGACATACCTCCAGATGTCGGAGTGCCAGTGTCAGAGACGACTGTGGATGACCAGAGAGGTCGTCACACACCTCTGTGCACTGCTGAATAATGACCTACAACCAATGGGCTTTGGTGGTCACCCTATGCCTGTGATCCTCAAAGTTACTGTGGTCCTAAACTCCTACACCTCTGGATCATTCCAGGGATCCACCAGCGACATGTGTGTGGTCTCCCAATGAACAGTGCACTGCTGCATCAAGAAGGTTACTGATGCTTTGTACAGGATGGCCAGCGACTATGTCCACTTCAGGACTGATACTGAAAGTCAGGCCATGAGGGCCATTGGATTTGGTCCATTGCGGGATTCCCATAGGTGCAGGGTGTCATCGACTGCATGCAAGGCTCTCACGAAACAACCAACCACCTACATAAACAGAAAGGGCTTTCACTCCATCAATGTCCAACTTGTGTGCGACCACAGAAAGCGCTTCCTGCAAGTGTGTGCCTGCTTCCCAGGCAGCTGCCATGTTTCGTACATACTGCGCCAGTCCTTGGTGCTGCTGCTTTTCATTATCCCACCTCATCTTCAGGGGCCGATTCTTGGGGATAAAGGCTACCCCTTGATGACATGACTTCTGACGCCAATGAGGAACCCCAGCAATGATGCTGAAGAGGGATACAGCGCTAACCACAGCTCCACCTGAGCAGCCATCGAGCAGGCCATCAGTCTGCTGAAAATGCACTTCTGCTGCCTTGATAGATCTGGTGGAGCCCTATAGTATGCACTAGATCAGTCCTGAAGTGGACATAATCGCCGGACCAGACAGGGTTGTGCACATCGTTATAGCCTGCTTCATTCTGCACAACAATGCAGCAGTACAGGGGGGAGAGGCCTTGCAAGATGAAGAGATATGGGAGAGGGCAAATCCTCCGACAATGAGGACACAGAGGGCAACCAAGAACAAGCATGAATGGGAGCACAGAGAGCAGTGATGGAGGGCCAACATGGTGAGTAGTGAGCAAGGGAAGCAAGGCAAAGATTGATAATTGAGTGCTTCCAGAATCCCTGAAGTTCAATAAATATGTTGCAAAACACAACCCACCATCATGCATGTCATCTGATGTCTTCTGCCTCTAACATCTGTCTCTCCACATGACTGGCAGCAGCTAACTGAGCCATTGCCCATGTGACTTCATCCATGGAGTGTCACATCATGCTTATAGCATGGCAATGATGTCATTGCTGACATTGGCAGTACTGTAAGGCTTCTGAAATAATGGTAAGACACATGATCAATCCATGGTGGCATAAGTTATTCAGACAATAAAAGCTGATGATTGGCAGGGCAACACACTTAATTAAAATAAACATAACATATCGATTTCACCCATGAATACCCATATGTGTCTTTTTAATAAGTTTGTGGGTGCTCCTTCACGGTGTGACCTCTGCGCGAGCAACTGGACTGGATGCAGGCTGTTGATCAGGATGCCCCTTGGCATGGGATGACTTCAGCAGTCATTGTCTGGGTGCCTAAGGCCTGGAGGGCCCCAGCTGCCTGAGGGCCTCCTGCACCAGTTCAGGGCTGTCCTCAGGCGTCGAGGCTGCTGGAGCTGGACACACCGGCGGAAAGGCTGAGGAGCCAATGTTAACACTCGGATTGCCTTGAGGGGAGACCCCAGATGTCGAGCGCAGCCTCTCGTCCTCCCTCTCAAGGCTCGTTGGAACCTCCCTGCTCTCTGAATAAGGACCAGCAATGGTAACACTCTCCAAGCTCCTGTTCCTTCTCTTGCACAGCCACTGCTGAATTGAAGTCATGCCTGAGGCGAGGGTTTGCAGGTCATGGCACATCTGCAGAATGTGGCTCTCCAAGAGGGTCATCAATCTCTCACTGGATGAAGCTATGCGCTCATATGCCTGGGACGTGGCAGCAGTCATAGCATGGACTGACTCCCTCACCATCCACTCAAAGCTGCACATGACCTCCAGCACCTCTGCCAGATGTTTCCTCACCTCTCCCTGCAGCTCCAGCATGCCCTGTGCTGCCGATACCAGAGACTTGTCATCAGCCTGGGGCCTGGACATTCACCGTCCTCCGACTGTCAGAGGCCTCCACTCACTCAGCCTCAGCCAGCTGCTCGGGCGCATGTGTAGTGCTCTCACCACCTTGTGACCCTGAATCTAATGCCGATCGGATACCCACTGAGGTGACAGTATCTGCACTGGTGGAAGATGCAGGAGTGTCATGGTATGGTGCATCCCCTGAGTGTATCTCTTCCTCAGAGGTGCCCGCTGTTCCCTCGGTCTCTGGCGTATTTGCAAGCGATGCCCTGCAAGATGCAATGTGATGATCAGACATTTAGGTGTTATGGTACACATGTTGCAATGATGACAGCATAGTGCCTGCATATGAGGTGTAATTTCGAATCATTCTGCGTTTGGCAATGATCACTCTCTTCAACTGGGACTCCGAGCCCCACGCTCGATATGGCATGTGCTCCTTGGCTCCCGGCTAACTCCAACACCTCCTCTTCGGCTTGTGATAGAGGCCTCAGGTGGGGCACTCCGCCACCGGTCCTGGATACCTCCTTGCTGTTGTGGGCCCTCTTCTCCTGAAAGAGCAAGAATGCAGATCTTGAACATTGCCAAATGTCAACATCATGGTTGTACCAACATGGGCACTTCATCAACATCTGGGGGATGCTTTGTCTGATTTAAGGGCTCACCGTGTCATGGATCTGATGTACTCTGAGATATTAACAAGGGAGGCTTGATTCCCATATGCAGCCAGCCATATGCCATCAATCCTCCCTGATCTCCCTGTCTCTGAAATGGCAGTGGCACTCATGTGGCATACCGTGTAGAGACAATCAATTCACACCGAGCAATTTTGAAACATGCCATTTACCTTTGCTGAATGCAGGAGGTCATTGACTCTCTTCTGACACTGGACCCAGTCTCATCGAGTGATCCATGGCTGCTAACTTCCTCTGCGATCTCTGTCCAGTCTTGCTTGGTCAGGCGGGAGGACCTCTTATTGCCATTGCTGGGGAAAGGACCTCCCGCTTTTCCCTTGTAGCCTGGAGGAGAATCAGCAGGGAGGCATCACTGAAACGTGGGGCCACCTTTGATCGTCCATCTGTCTTTGATGCCCAGGGTGCTAATTGCAGATAAAGTAACGTTTTGAAGAGCACAGACTTTCAGCCTCAGGAACCTAACGCTGAAAGAACGCAGAGAGTAAATGCAGGCTGGCAGCCTTTTAAAGATGGTGCCAGCACCTGCTCCTGCATCAGGTGACGCCATTCATGGCATTGCCAATGCCGTCCCCGTCACATGCTTACGGGGGTGGCGACTGCCGTCATTATGTTAAATTGCGGTTGTGTGGGTTACGTGTGAGACGGCTGCCATGTTCTGCACCTGCCTCCGCTCCTAGTAACGGGACTACAAAATCCAGCCCTTAGTTTGTGATCTGAGGATTTAATAATCTTTGCAGGGAGACTGGAATTTCTCTGCAGCTGCTGAATAAGATTTTAAAAACCTGAAGCCATAGATCACTAAGCCACTTTCCATTCATGCTTTGCCTCGTCTAACTTCGCTTGGATGAGAGTGTGTGATGTATCACAGTTCAAAATGCAATCAGTACTGTCGCCTTGTGTAGTATCAAAACACATTAGCCTTCGCTTTGGGAAATATAAGGAGCAGACGGCATAGGTTCCCAACAGTGTGTGTTTTTACTTTAGGCAGCATAGAATTTTTTTTATTGGAACCAACTGGAGGAGATCTGGTCAAATGAACACTTAATATTTTGAAAAACTCAAACTGTGAGTTTTATTTTACACTAATCCACACCATGCATTAACTAAAATATAATCTCCTAAACTTATTGGCAGAAGTAATTCATCAAGACTGTGAGATCTCTCAGATGAAATATATGTCCATTCCCATGATCCTTGGGTAACATGAAGAGCTGTGACAATCAGAATGAATGTGTCTGAGCATGACTAATGGTGAATGTATGTTGTAAATAGCCCATGGTGGATCAGATTTGCACATTGTGAAACAGGAGCATTTTCACACCT
The DNA here is from genome assembly GCF_036365525.1 of Heterodontus francisci. Taxonomy (NCBI): domain Eukaryota; kingdom Metazoa; phylum Chordata; class Chondrichthyes; order Heterodontiformes; family Heterodontidae; genus Heterodontus; species Heterodontus francisci. The sequence goes on from NC_090381.1 coordinate 38,094,006, forward strand.
CATGGATTTCCACACCGACCAGAGTTCACATTTATCATAAACCATCTGTAACAACTGTAGCACCTCAATTTACAATGATTTATTATTTTAACTCAAAGTTGAACAGCATATGAGTACAGCAGAAAGTAATGTTCAGTACTATAAATCCACTAACTATATTCATAGGGCTGCAACTGTTTGTCAAAATGCAATTCATGAATATTCTGCAAATTGGTTCCTACACTTGAGTCCGGTCACTTGCTTGTGTCCTGTTCTTCTGCACAGAATAGGAGCTTGAAAGTATCATGGGAGTGTCTGAGAAAAGTTCATATTGGGCCATAATTTGCTGTGGCAGGGCATCAAACAACATATGCTGCTACTCAGACTTGCCTTTGCATGTTTAGGTTTTTTTACACTTTTTGTATGGCAACTTGCTGAAAGTGCGAGCTGATAATGTTGCAGTAAGGGAAACGGGGCATTGGGGACGTGAGTGAACAGGGCAAGCAACTGTGTATCTCCTTAAATAATCAGATTGAGAAATAAACAGTGCAAGAACTGAGAAGGAAATGCTTGTTAGAGTGGATAAATTCAATTTCAAATCAGGTGCAGAAAGAGAAATAAAGAGGGAAAGAAAGATTGGATTCAGAGAGAGGGGTGCCTTGTCCACTTCAGGCATGACCTATTAATAACTTTAAACATGGATTATATTCAGCATAGCACCTTCTGGAACTGAATTTTCCTTTTGTTTTAAATGAACCATAGTGGACATTAAATGTGGACATGGGCTGCAAAGATGGCTGCCAAAGGTCAGCTGACTGTGGCCTGTGTATTCAAGAACTGACTCTCTGTCTGAAAGGACAAAAGGATACCTTCCAGATGAAGAGCTGTCATCAACGCCCATCCTGAAACCATCAGGAGACATTCCTGAATTGAATGTTTCTCCTGAAACAAAGAAAGTGATTGTCTTAACCCTCCTCAGGATGGATGTCTTGCAACAATAAACCAGGACCCCAGCATATTTGGAAAAGGAACAGTGGGGCAACCATGTTGATCTCCTTTTAAAAATCTTTAAAATACAGACTACAGAAAAAGCAGAAAGCAGACTGGGCAGTACCATTGTGCCTTAGAAGAACTGGAAACAGTAACACCTTAAGGTCTCCGAACCTGTTCCTTTTCAAGTCCACCAGTACAGAAAACCACCCTCCAGTAATGAGATTACAAGCAACTAACTTCATGACCTGCTGAAAGTCTCTTTGGGAGAATCCTGCAACGACTTTGATATACGACTCCGGCTATCAAATCTACCAAATTCTTCAGGGGCTGGATTTTAAGGAGCCCTCGACATCAGGATCCATAATGGCGGGGTGGGGGGGGCTTGAAGATGACCCCGGATGAGGCCTGCCATGGACCTCGATGACGGCAGGCCCCAGCCCGATATTACCAATGGCGACAAAGCCTCATGGCGTAACCCCACCGCTCGGCGACGGGACTGCCATTTAAATATTTAAATAAAATACCTGAATTAATTAATTTCATGTCGCCTCCTGATGTCCCGCTGCGATCTTCACCCTGGCAGCCGGCACTGCCACGCTTTCGGATCCCTGTCCAGGGAAACGAGGCGGTACACTTGTGGGCGGGTTGGAGAGGCAAGTTTATCAGTGTGGGGGAAGTGAAATGGAGTCAAATTAGTGTCATGGGTATAGGGGATGGTGCAAAGGGTTGAAGTTGAAAGTTTGTGCAGTTTGTGGGGGAAAGTCAAATGGTCAAGGTAAGTGTTGTGGGGGGGGGGAAGGGCAAATAATTAATTTAATTGTTATTGGGAGTGTGGGAGGGAGCAAAACAGATGTATTTATTTGTTTTTAATTCCATTTAACTTTAAATATTTAAATTTCCCTGGAAAGCTGACAGCCCTTTAAAAATGGCATCAGCGCCTTGCACACAGGCAGCTGACGCCATTGCGGGGGATGGACAGTGATTGTGGGGGGCGGACAGTCCATCCCGGCTATTTAAATGAGCTGCTGCGCTTGGAATCGTGGCGACTCTTTGGCATGCGGCCCGCACAGGTAGGCTGCCATTTTGTTTCGCCTGCCACCAATTTCAGTGGAAGGCTTATAACATTCAGCCCCAGGTGTAAAAACACCTTCTTCACCGGGCCCGCAACGCATGCCTTTTTCGCTCAAGCTGAGCCAAATCACATGACTTACGAACTATTCCTTTGCAATTTTTAAAAGTGCACTATCCTTTTAACAGCTTTCTTTCTTGATCATGTGTGAGTGGTGCGTGAGTGACATCGCATTAGACTTTCTGGCTGAACTTGTGAATAAAAATAATTCTCTTTATTTAAACCCATGAAAAGCATGCTGCTGGTTATTCAAATACTCAGGGGTTAGGAAATACATACATCTCCCTTTGAAAAAACACACTGATTACAGACAGTAAAGGGAAGAGAACTGGCATTTCAGTTCTCTCTCAATTCTTTCCGTAACGGGGGAAGAAAACAGGAATTTACTTTAAAAATGGAAATTTGACTATTTTAAAATCTCTAACAACAATAAAAACCTGAATGAGGCTCCACATTAATATTAATTTTCAGTGCTAGAGTGGCAGTAATTAACACACATCATTTCATTAAAAGGGTACTTAGACTTGAAATGACAAGACTTAACTTTCTGTGGTGAATCGTTCAGATCCACCGCACAAATACAGCAACTTCATGCCATTCAATGCATTTCAAAGGTGAGACAGACAGGAAGATGCCGTTTTTGAGCAACTAATCATGGAGTGGCGCAACTCAGACATCAACTTTTGGATATTTGTGTTAAACCTTGCATCTGCCCTCACCTGACGTTACTGTGGCACTTGTGCATAATTAACATTAGCCTCGCCATTATTTTGATAGCAAAATTTGGCTCAACAGGCTGTTCAATCATGGACTTGCAGCAATGATTCTTTAAATTTTCTTGTCATTTTTAAAACCTGCGAGTGCCATAAAACAATTGCACCTGAAAGCAGAATTATTTGTTTTGTTATTTTTAAGCTGTTTTAAAAAAAAAGGGTATCTCCATTCCTTTGTTTGTCTGTGGGGTTCTGAATGTTTTGATTCCGCCATCGACAGCTTTCTAGATTAAAAATTTTCCACTTGAAATGATTTTTCTTTCATTAATATTTCCACTTCAAATGTGAACTTAGGCAGTAGAACTGACTGCAATGAAAGAAAGAGAAAGATCGGCCGGGGTTCTTGCTATTGATCACTTGTGTGTGCTTGTACTTGTGTGAGTGGGTGTCTGTCATGATGAGGATAGGGCTCGGCCCAGCTGTGATTGAAATCCCCATCCTGCCTCACAAAGTTGAATAACCTGCCACACTCCCTATTTAAGACCACACATAAAGGGGGCTGGATTTAATGACGGCGGCGAGCTCAACACATGGCCAAAAAGCTGCCACGATCTCCCGTGCAGCGGCTTATTTAAATAGCCGGGGTGGCCCACACCCTCCCCGCCAATCATGTGGAGGGGGCGGGCTGTCTGTCCCTGGCAATGACATCAGCTGCCTGTAAGCAGGTGCTGGCTCCATTTTTAAAGGGCAGCCAGCCCTGCCGGTCAATTAGAATTTTTAAAGCAGTATCCTCCCAAAATTTATACAATAAATTTCTAATGCTCCTTTCCCACCTCCTCCAATAACAATTACATTGACTATTTGCCCTTCTCCCCCACCCACCCCCCCACCAAACACTTAACTTTTAAATCTGACCTTCCCCTCCCAGACTGCAAAAAGTTTAAAGTTCACCCCTTGCCACCATCCCCTACACCCATTATGTTTATTTGACCCCATCCTCCCCCTCCAGCACTGAAAATCTTAACTCCTCCCCCCTCCCCACCAGTGTCATGCCAGCTTTCCCCGAATGGGGAAATTGAAGGCGTGGGAGTGCCAGCCGCCCCACCGACGATCGTGGCAGGCCTGGAAGATTTAAGGTAAATTGATTTAAATTTATGCATGTCACTAATTTAAATATTTAAATCCAGTTCCCGTCACCCAGCGGCTGGGGGGCCGCCACGGAGCCTCACCGTCACTAGGAGGATCGGGCCGGGCCCTCTCGGCGTTGGCCTCCATGGTGGGCCGAAACAATCTTCTGCCCCTGCCCCTGCTACGGTGCCCGACCTCGAGGGCTTGGTAAAATCCAGAGAATGGTCATTTGGGCAAGTTACTGAAGGCTGACTGACTCTGTTCTTGGAAAAACTGTTGAAGAACAATAAAAGGGGTCTAACAACCTAGGAAAATCAAAATGTGAATGTGCGAGGTAAACTATTGCTGTGTATCCCTGGCCACACTGCCACATGCAATAGATTCATTACCAAGTCTCTCACTTCACCAGTCTTGGCACCTGTTGCAGAATAAAACTAGCATGTTAAGATATAAATGCCCCCACTAAAAATGATGGGTCGTTAAGTGTACTTCTTTACATAAAAAAGAGCAACTTTCCTAAAACAACTATCCAAACTCACAGTTAATTATTAATTACATTTAGTTGCAAATAGGTCCTGTCAGATATTCTTGTAAGATCTCAGTAATGACATCTCCCAAATACACCTTTTGCTAAACCAACTGATGGATTACTGATGCATATTCTGCAATATGTAACCAGGTCCACAATGGACACGTCACAGTGGAATAATAGCTGGTGTTAATCAATGATGTAGGTCAATTGAAAGATAAACCAATTGAAGCAAGCTTGGTGTGATCCTTCGGGATGAAAAGCATTGGGAAAAAAATCCATTCAAACCCACTTAGTAGCATTATGAGAGCATCCTGCAATAAATGTGGGGAGCATGTGGTGAGGGGTCTATTAGAAATATATTTTTGATCATGTTTGAAACTCTAGGAAAGTTTTAAGAGGCAATTAAACCTTGATATTTGGAGTACTTGTTAGGAACTAAAGTAAAGGCCTCCTTAAACTTATATTGCTGAGGTCCAGCTGTATTACTTCAGAGTCTGAAGCATGGGGAGCAGTTTAGATGTCAGTCTAGTTGTTGAGAGTGAGCTTCATGCTTTCTCTCACTGTTTTGAAAAGCTTTTGTAACTCCGGAATCCTTGTGATGATTCAAAGTTAGGGGTTTTCAAACTCATAAAAAAGAAAGCACCTGTAACTCAGTCACCAATCATCTGGACAATTAACGGTTATTCTGTGAGCGACAGTACTTATCTACTTTTAGTCAATTAGGATTATATAAAATATAACTGAATGGACTGCAGTTTCTAGCATCTTATAATGATCTGTGAGTGTATTACTGAACAATTCAATGCCAGCAGTGTGAAAATAATGAGTAAATTTGAAACGATTTACCTAATTCTACTCTGGAGCCTGTCAGGATTACTTTCATGTGCATCAGCATTAACCTCGTATTTGGTTCACTGAATAACCTTACAGTGAGAATTTGCTCGAGTGTGAGTTCCAAAGCACTACCAGGAACTGTAACCTGATTTTTCAGCTCATTCAACTCCCTGGACATCTGATCTGTCCCTTTTTCTTAATCTGATGAGATTTACTGAAAATGTTTTGCTAAAAGGAATTACAATTCTCACTTTCAGAAATCCAAAATGCGGGTCAGTTGTACTCGCATTTCAGCAGGCCACTAGGGAGTGTTGGTTTCCAATATTGGTACTCGTAAAGTTTGTTTGTCTGGCTTTGCGAGTGACTGCATTTCACTCAAGGATAGTAAAGTGACTCTAATTTAATTTCAAATGCACTGAAGTAACTTCTGAAACAGGATTATGTATCAGCATTGTTTAAGTGCAATTGTATGGAGTCAATGCTTCCTGTCACCAGACAATGGAACATTAAATAATCACAGATTTCTTTCCACCTTTTGAAACTTCAGTTTACCGTGCTGTGTTTGTAAATTCAGAAACTCTTAAATATTAGGCCTTCGATTTTTAACCCTTGAGTAGCTCCTTTTTCCTTCTACTTCCTGCCATATGAGGCTGTAATTTACTGTAAGAGTGACTCTAACAACATCTGTTGTTAGTTAGTCTAGCCCTTGTATGTTTAGCTTTTTTACACTTTTTGCATGGCAAGTTGCTGAAAGTGTGAGCTGATAACATTGCAGCGAGGGAAAGAGGGTATCGGGTACCTGAGTGAATATGGCAAGCAACTGTGTATCTCCTTAACCAATCAGATTGAAGGATTGAGAAATAAACAGTGTAAGTCCTAAGAAAGAATTCTAATTTCGAGTGGGTGAATTCAGTGCTAAATCAGGTACAGAAAGGGAAATAAAGTTTGGAATAAGACAGAGAAAAAGAGATGCAAAGGAAAAGTTTTAAAATAAAATTAAAATTTTACATTTTACAAATCTTCAACAGCAATTAAAACTTGAAGAAATTAGACTTTTTTATTCGTTCATGGGATGTGGGCATTGCTGGCTAGGCCAGCATTTATTGCCCATCCCTAATTGTCTTTGAGAAGGTGGTGGTGAGCCGCCTTCTTGAACTGCTGCAGTCCTTGGGAAATAGGTATACCAACAGTGCTGTTAGGAAGGGAGTTCCAGGATTTTGACCCGGCGACAGTGAAGGAACGGCGATATAGTTCCAAGTCAGGATGGTGTATGAGTTGGAGGGGAACTTGCAGGTGGTAGTGTTCCCATTCATCTACTGCCCTTGTCCTTCCAGGTGGTAGAGATCGTGGGTTTGGAAGGTGTTGTCAAAGGAGTCTTGGTGAGTTGCTGCAGTGCATCTTGTAGATGGTACACACTGCTGCAACTGTGTGTCGGTGATGAAGGGAGTGAATGTTGAAGGTGGTGCATAGGGCGCCAATCAAGTGGGCTTCTTTGTTCCGAGAGGTGTCGAGCTTCTTGAGTGTTGTTGGAGCTGCACCCATCCAGACAAATGGAGATTATTCTATCACAGTCTTGATTTGTGCCTTGTTGATGGTGGATAGGCACTGGCGAGTCAGGAGCTGAGTTACTCATCGCAGAATTCCCAGCCTCTGACTTGCTGTTGCAGCCAAGGTATTTATGTGGCTGGTCCAGTTCAGTTTCTGGTCAATGGTAACCCCTAGGATGTTGATAGTGGGGGATTCAGTGATGCTAATGCCATTGAACATCAAGGGGAGATGGTTAGATTCTCTCTTGTTTGAGATAGTCATTGCCTGGCACTTGTGTGGCGCCAATGTAACTTGCCACTTATCAGCCCAAGCCTGGATTTTGTCCAGATCTTGCTGCATCTGGACATGGGCAGCTTCACTATCTGAGGAGTCACGAATGGTGCTGAATATTGTGCAATCATCAGTGAACGTCCCCACTTCTGACCTTATGATGGAGGGAAGGTCATTGATGAAGCAGCTGAAGATGGTTGGGCCTAGGAAACTATCCTGAGGAACTCCTGCAGTGATGTTCTGGGTCTGAGATGATTGACCTCCAACAACCACATCCATCTTCCTTTGTGCAAGGTATGACTCCAACCCGTGGAGAGTTTTCCCCTGATTCCCACTGACTCCAGTTTTGCTTGGGCTCCTTGATGCCATACTCAGTCAAATGCTGCCTTGATGTCAAGGGCAGTCACTCTCACCTCCCCTCTTGAGTTCAGCTCTTTTGTCCATGTTTGGACCAAGGCTGTAATGAGGTCAGGAGCGAAAGTGGTTGTGGCGGAACTCAAACTGAGTGTCAGTGAGCAGGTTATTGCTAAACAAGTGCCGATTGATAGCACTGTTGAAGACTCCTTCCATCACTTTGCTGATGATAGAGAATAGACTGATAGGGCGGTTATTGGCCCAGTTGGATTTGTCTTGCTTTTTGTGTACAGGACATACTTGGGCAATTTTTCACATTGCCGGGTAGATGCCAGTGTTGTAGCTGTACTGGAACAGCGTGGCTAGGGGCACGGCTAGTGTTGGAGCATAAGTCTTCAGTGCTATTGCCGGAATGTTGTCAGGGCCCGTGGCCTTTGCAGTATCCAGTGCCTTCAGCCGTTTCATAATATCATGTGGAGTGAATCAGATTGGCTGGCATCAGTGAGGCTGGGGACCTCAGAAGGAGGCTGAGATGGATCATCCACTTGGCACTTCTAGCTGAAGATGAATGCAAATTTTTTTTTGTCTCTTTTGCGCAAAATCTCTTTTGTACTGATGTGCTGGGCTCCCCCATTGTTGAGGACGGGGATGTTTGTGGAGCCTCCTCCTCCTGTTAGTTGTTTAATTGTCCACAGCCACGCATGACTGGTTGTGGCAGGACTGCAGAGCTTAGATCGGATCCATTGATTGTGAGATCGCCTAGCCCTGAATATCACATGCTGCTTCTGCTGTTTGGCATGCAAGTAGTCCTGTGTTGTAGCTTCTCCAGGCTGACACCTCATTTTTAGGTATGCCTGGTGCTGCTCCTGACATGCCCACCTGCAATCTTTATTGAACCAGGGTTGGTTCCCTGGCTTGATGGTCTTGGAAGAGTTGGTGATATGCCAGGCCATGGGATTAAAGATTGTGGTTGAATACAATTCTGCTGCTGTTGATGGCCCACAGCACCTCATGGATGCCCAGTTTTGATATGCTAGATCTGTTCTGAATCAATCCCATTTAGCATAATGGAGGGTAATCCTCAATGTGAAGACGGGACTTTGTCTCCATAAGGACTGTGTGATGGTCACTCCTACCAATGCTGCCATGGACAGATGCATCTGCGACAGGTAGTTTGGTGAGGATGAGGTCGAGTAGGTTTTTCCCCTCTTGTTGGTTCCCTCACCGCCTGCCACAGACCCTGTCTAGCAGCTATGTCCTTTAGAACTCAGCCAGCTCGGTCAGTAGTGGTGCTACCGAGCCACTCTTGGTGATTGACATTGAAGTCCCCCATCCAGAGTACATTCAGTGCCCTTGCTACCCTCAGTGCTTTTCCAATTGGTGTTCAACATAGAGAAGCACTGATTCATCAGCCGAGGCAGTGCAGTAGGTGGTAATCAGCAGGAGATGCCATGAGACTTCATGGGATCTGGAGTCAATGTTAAAGACTCTCAGAGCAGTTCCCTCCCTACTGTATACCACTGTACCACCACCTCTGGTGAGTCTATCCTGCCGGTGGGACAGGACACACCCAGGAATGGTGATGGTGGCATCAGGGACATTGTCTGTAAGGTATGATTCTGTGAGTATGACTATGTCTGGCTTTTTCTTGACTAGTTTGTGAGACATCTCTCCCAATTTTGGTGCAAGCCCCCTGATGTCCATAAGGAGGACTTTGGAGGGTTGACAAGGCTGGGTTTTCCATTGTCATTTCCAGTGCCTAGGTTGATGCCGGGTGGTCTGTCCGGTTTCATTCCTTTTCTTAGACTTTATCTAAGATACAACTGAGTGGCTTGCTAGGCCATTTCAGAGGGCATGTAAGAGCCAACCACATTACTGTGGGTCTGGAGTCACATGTAGGCCAGGTCAAGTAATGATGACAGATTCCTTCCCTAAAGGACATTAGTGAACCAGATGGGTTTTTACAACAATGGACAATGTTTTCATGGTCATCAGTAGACTAGCCTTTTAATTCCAGATTTTTATTAATTGAATTCAAATTTCACCATGTCCCCAGAGCATTAGCCTCAGTTTCTAGATTACTAGTCCAGTGACATTACCACTATACCACCGCTTCCTGACTCCATACTTGTAATAGTTACTTTTCCGAGCCAGAGATGTTGACTGACAGTAATTAACATCTATCACATTGCTAACAGTACTTAGACTTGAAATGGCTGGACATAACTTTCTGTGGCAGGTTTAGTTCATATCTACTGCACAAATGCAGCAACTTAACAGCATTCAATATATTTCAATAGTGAGGCAGCTGGCAAGGTGAATATTTTGGATATTTGAGTTTAAATCTGTATCTACCCCTTGGCTGAAGTTGCTTTGCCAGTTGTGGATATATAAATGTGTGCCATTAGTCTCATTAGTATTTTGACAGCAAATTCTTGCCCATAATTTTGTAAATAAGAAAAAACTTTACAAGAAACTGATAAGTTAGTCTCTATCAAAATCTTAGTCTGAAGCTTGTTAATATGCTAATTTACTTTTAAGGATTTATTTCTGTTTTATTCTTTGTACCTGTCTGCTTTATTATTTTTTATTTGTTTACGATATTTGAATGGCCCTGGCAAGGAAATAGTTGTTACCCATCTCTAGTTGCCCTGAGGGCATTAAGAGTCAATAACATAGCCGGGATTTTATGAGTCCCACAGTGTTTCTAATGACGGAACCAGAAGTTGGCGGAACTTCCACTTCCTCCCTTTTTCCCATTTCGCATGCAATTTTACGTTCAAATTAACAGTGTGACGATGGGTAAGGGAGACACGTGTGATCATGCGATGTGGATGGACTCTCATTGGTGGAATTTTGCCGTCACTCTGTGAAGCACCATGAGCCACACATCAATAAATCATAAAAGCAAAATACTGCGGATGCTGGAAATCTGAAACAAAAACAAGAAATGCTGGATTCACTCAGCAGGTCTGGCAGCATCTGTGGAAAGAGAAGCAGAGCATTCTGTGTTGCATGCCACAAGGATCAGCAGCCTTCACAAGCATATGCTGATTGTGGCCACAGAATAAGCTAACTATAATTTGTTCCTGGTTTACCTTCATTTTCAGTTTACACCCAAGCATCACCACCCACTCAATTTTTTTTTTTTTGCTTGTGCTCATTTTCTCTGCCAGCCGGTACCCTGATTTCATCCCACAGGACCCTGACATAGACAGCACTCATCCCTCCCTTTAGACCCCTCATGACCACCTGTCTACTGTCATGCACACATCATCAAACCTCCCCCTGCAACTGCCCACAGCCAGCTTCAGCATCAATAACACCCACTACTCACCCTGAACACTGCCTTCCTCCCTCGTCTGCTCCTCCACCCACCTGATAACCCCACCCTGTCCTGCCTGGATATCCTACCCTGTGCCTCCATGCATTACCCCTGCACTTTCTCTACCATCCCCTGAAAAGAATCGCCCTTGCTGGTGCCAAGCCTGGAGCCAAACATCCATGCCAATGTTGGCCTTCCTTGTGCCGGTGAGTTCAAGATATGAAACCACTGACCTCAGACCACAACTGCACAAAGCCGACTGTTGTACGCCACCTTTCAACGAACATGAATAAGGGTGGCATAGGAATACCATTTGCCGCTAACTTAATCTGGCAGGCAGGTAGGATTTAATTTGAAATAAGTGTAGGGTAATAAGCATTCATGGTATGGAAATGCCTGCAAAGCTGCAATCCACCACCATGTAGTGGGGGAGCCCTGGACTGCTGCAAACATACCGCTGGCTTAATTGGCGATACAAAAACCCACTGTTGGAAATCCAAAAAAACAAATCGTGCCTAATGAAATCACCCTGCCTGCCACCAAAGCTGCTCTTGTAGGGCCCTAGAATTTCCCACTAGTGTGGAATTGCAGTCAAGTTTAGGCTAGAACAGGTAGAAGTGGCAGCTTCCCTTCCCTGAAAAACAAGAGTGAACCAATTGGATTTTATAGTCATTTTTTGATGCCAGCCTGCAATTTCACAACTTGCCACTTGTAGGTGGTGACCCCGCCTCCGCCTGGCCTGGAAGCCGGACCGCATTTTGCGGTCTGCAGGCCTTTAGTTGGTCTGAGGCGGGACTACCACTTCATTGAGGCAGGAAGTCCCGCCTAATGGAGCTGCCGGCCAATCAGAGGGCCGGTAGCTCTTAGTCCCAGCAGCGCCACCGGGAGCAGTGGCCACTGCTCGGACTGCAACCCAGCTGAAGATGGAAGATGTCGGGGATCCCTGGAGAATGGGTACATTTTTGGTGCCTCGCTAGGGGTGATCGATCGGGCCCCGGAGCGGCAAGGGAGGTGGATTGGGGGGGAAGGAAGTCCGTGTTGGGTGCTGGGACAGCGGGGGTGGCCCTCCGTTGGGCACAGGGTGCCTGATTATAGTGGCCCCCACACCCCCTGCCCCCCACCCAGGCCATCAGAGAGCCGCCTGGTTTTGTTAGGCGGCTGCTCTCAGGCCTGGGACGCCTGGCCGGCCATGGATAAAATCCCTGTGGGCGGCGGGCAGAGGCCCTTAAGTGGCCGTCAATTGGCCACTTAAGGGCCTTGATTGGTCTGGGGCGGGCGGGCTGTTTTTCGCTGCCGACTCCCTGGGTCAAGTGGCGGCAGGAACGGGTCAGCAAGGGCCCCCGAGCCTCCCGCACCATTTTACACCCCCCCCCCCACCCACCGCCTTCCCGCTCTTTGGGGTGGGGGTGTACAATTGCGGCCTACATTAATTAAATCTTCCCCTCCATACTTACTTCATTGTGTTGAATGCTGATAACATTCCTGGATGGCGAACTTATATGAATGTGAAAGGAACCATTGGATTCTGGTTTAATGGGATTAAGGGGTGAAGTAAACATACGGGGCTGAATTTTATCAACTCTACAGGGACATCAGGGTGCCCACAAAATTGTGAGGGAAGGTGGGGGCTGGAATGCTCATTGCCTTCCTGATGCCATTCAATTTTGTCAGGGGCAGGGAAGGCTGAGGACAACGTTTCTGCCCTTAGGTCAATTGAGGCCCTTTAATGGCCAATTAATGGCCCATTAAGGGCCTCTTCCTGCCGACACTGGCATTTTACTAGCAGCTGGTGGCAGCCCCGCCATGTGAGGAAACTGCCCAGGAAAACCAGGCAACATTCCTGTGGGTTGCTGTGGGGTGGGGTCTCTCCTGCTTGGGCAATCTGTGGCCCACAGAGGGCCCCCAGCAGAAAAGGCCATCACTGAGCCAACACCCACTCCCTGCCCTCAACAACCCAGCCCCCCACACCTCACCGTGGCCTGCCTGATTGGCCCCGACGAGCCCGCCCCCACTTATCTGTAGTCCTTAAAGGGACGAGAGTCCCAACGCTGCTCAGTTAACTGCCTGACCACCATTAAATGCAGCCGGTGTCACTCAAAACTGCCGAGGCAGGGTTCCCTTCGCCTTTCTAACCTGCCGTTGGGACCCTGCTGCCTTCAGAAAATCCAGCCCATGGGGTGTGCGTTGAGTTTCTTTGTGTCATCAATGAGGTATGTGAATTCCAGTTCCTTGAAGATCTCTAGAAGGTTTATTTACTGCTAAATTAATACACACAGTACAGAGAAAATTATATACAGAACCTTTGTCCAGGGTGTTACAATGCAGAAAGACCATGGCTTCTAGCCACATCACTACATCCTGGTATTTAGCTCATTAGCATACTGAGTTCTTAAGGGGACATCGCTCTTAAAGCGATCATGCAACAGGGTGCAAATTTGCCACCGGTGGTATCACTTTGGCCTCCTGTTACACCCATGCCCAATATTTAGTTCTATTGAAGTCAATGTAGCTGAATATTTGGCGGGGTGTATACCAACCAGCTAATGTGATACTGTCTGCTTTCCCCCATTGTCCAAAAAGAATTTTTATCCCGTGCACATCCCTTCACATTTTCACCACTAGGAATCTAATATTGTGGGAGCAAAAAAATACAGACGTGCTTGAAACCATAGCTTTATTTTTGTTTCATAAGCACAGCATTGCCATAAATTGATGCAGCATGCTCCCAAGTCTCAAAAAAGGCCACATTCAATCAACCAGCTCTCACACAAAGGTCCCTCTTCAGTATACAGCACTGTTATTTACATTATACACTTACTTTAAACCATTTGCCAAAATATCTTTTCTTTGAGTGTTCTGGTTTGAATTTTGCAACTTTCAGAATGTAGAATTGCTTCACCTACTAGCGCAAATGTATTTTTGGACACCACAACAGGAAAATCAATAATGTACTCATGAACTTTGATACACATGACGTTGATTTCTGCAGTGAACATGGAACAGGAGTAGACCATTCAATCCCTCGAGCCTGCTCTACCATTCAATTAGATTATGGCTGATCTGCACATTCACTCCATTTACTACTCGCCTTTGCACCATATCCCTTGGTAGCCTTACATAATACAAGTCTATCTATCTCAGTCTTGAAAGCTCCAATTGACCCAGCATCCACAGCCTCTTGGAGAAAGAGAGATGAAAATTACTATTACTTTTTGAGTGACTGGCCTAACTCTAATTTTAAGATTGTGGCCAGGATTTTATGCTGGTGATGGGGGTCTCGATATCCAGAAAAGCAACACAGAGAATACCGCCTCGCCTCTTCTCCAGAAGGCCTGCTGAATCTGGTGCCAATCAGGCACTTAATTGGACGGGGCGGGCCTTCCACAGGGTCAAGGACCCTACTGCCGAAAGTCCCACCCTCAGCGTGCTGCTGGCCAATTGGAGGCTGTCAGCTCTTCCACTGAGCAGTGGCACAGCAGAGGCGCTGACTGCTGCCGGTGGAGCATCTACCCGAGGCCCAGAAGCGGTACTGGACCCAGGCCTCAGATAAGTCGAGGTGGGAGGGATATCGTGGGGTGGGGGTCGCAGGGGAGTGGCTGTAGGAGGGTCAGCAGCAAGCACAGGGGGTTGGTTCTCATCAGGCCCCCAACCCCCTTCCCGATGCTGGCTTCCTTGTTCAGGCACTAAGTGCCTTTTAACAACGGGACCCCCGGAGGCGGGAAGCAGCCCACACTGTTTTTTGTGCCGCGCTTCCTGTGCGGCAACAAGGCTGCCCGCTGCATGGCTAATTGCAGTGGCGGTGGGATGAAGCTGTTATTTGAGGATTAATTGCCCAGTTAAGAGCCTCAATTGGCAACAGGGCAGGAAGGCCATTCGCAGGCCTATCTGCGCTGGACTAAATTTTGACGGAGGCGCTAAGGTGGTGGAGAGCATAAAATTCCCCCCTATGTTCCCATGTACTTGATTTCCTCACCAGAGAAAAATCAATTCTCTGTTATGTTACTTCTCTGTATCTATCCTATCAAACAGTTTAACATTTTAAACGCCTCAATCAGACCACTCTTCAATCTACTATACACAGAAAAATGCAAGCCAGGTTTCTTCAACCTTTTCTCATAATTTAACCTTCTAAGCATCAGGAACCTCCTGGTGAATGTGTGCTGCAACCACTTCAAGGGGATACATATCCTTCCTGAGGTGTGGTGCCCAGAACTGAACTCTGTCCTCCAGATGGATCTGACCACAGCTCCATACAACTGAAACAGAGGTGCTTCTGATTGTCTCTCTGGCGTTTCTGTGGATCTTCTGCTGAAGTTGCAGTGGAGCATCAGGAGAATTTCTGCAGAAATTCTATCATTATCGTTCTTGACCATCTCCCTGAGTCTGAAGTCAAGGAATTTGGAGACATGTAACAATATGCAAGAAAGTTTAATCATTGATAGCCTTTCTAAATTAGGATTAATTGAGTGGAGATTTAATAGAAGTGTACAAGGTTAGGACAGGCTTAGATAAGTTGGAAAAGGAAAAGCTGTTCCCATTAATATATGGTACCAGGACTAGGGGACGCAGATTGAAGTTTTGGGCAAAAGATGCAGGGGGAATATGAGGAAGCACTTTATTATGCAGTGGTTGGTAATGACCTGGAACTCGCTGGCTACAAGTGTGGTGGAAGCAGAGACCATCAATGACTTCAAGAGGAAGTTGGATGGCCACCTGAGAGAAATAGACTTGCAGGGTTATAGGGGTTTGAGCCAAGGAGCGGGACTGACAGCATAGCTCTGCGGCGAGCTGGCATGGACTCGATAGGCCGAATGGCCTCCTTCTGTGCCTTAAAAGACTGTATGATTCTATGACTCTCTATTGATGCCGCTCACAGTCAAATGGCTTGTGGATACCACTCAAAGTACCTGAGAAAGGGAATTAAAAAACAACTTGTTCTTTTTCTTGCCACAAATGGAAGATTCAGCAGTTAACTAATTGAGGAGTTTAAGATGATTAAAAAATCTGATGGGAGAGTCCAGAACAAGGGGGAATAATCTTAAAATGAGAGCTAGGCCATTCAGGGGTGATGTCATGAAGTACTTCATCACACAAAGGGTAGTGGAAATCTGGAACTCTCTCCCCCTGAAAAGCTGTTCAGGCCAGGTCAATTGAAAATTTCAAAACCGAGATTGATGGAATTTTGTTAAACAAAGGTATTCAAGGTTATGAAACCAAGGGGACTGGGGTGGTGGTGGTAGTTGATGGAGTTAAGATACAGATCAGCCATTATCTAATTGAATGGTGGAACTGTTTCAATGGATTGAATAGTCTACTCCTGTTCCTATACTCTATTCCTCATAGATTTAACCAAGGTTACCTGCTGCGTAAATACTGTAAAATATATTTTTTGAGATTGCTGCTAATGAAGGATTTTTTCTGGCCCCCTTTTTCTCAGGTGCACTGTCTGATAAATATCTGGGCCAGGATTAAAATGGTTTGTCAGGGCTGTTTCGCAGTTGGCTCTCCCCTTGCACTTCTGTCTTTTTTCCTGCCAACTGCTAAGTCTCTTCGACTCGCCACACTTTAGCCCCGCCTTTATGGCTGCCCGCCAGCTCTGGCGATCGCTAGCAACTGACTCCCATGACTTGTTTCCGAAAACTCAGATTATACCAGAACAACAAGCAGAAATGAAAAAATGGGACACTAAGTCTTGGCATCCAGACATCTGAAAAATTTGGGAGCATCTTGGCTGTAATATCTTTTGAACAGGAAAGAGCGTTCAAACAAAACACCGAATTTAAACTCTTTGTTCTTTAACATAAAAGTCGTTTAGATTGAAGTTGTCATATCTGACAGCTTTGCTTTTTGAAATATCCATAAAAGGCAGACATAATGGTGGTTTGCATGGAAAATAGAAGGCAGAAAATGCAACTAGAGTAACTCGAAGTGACGGTGAAGCATGTGATTATTTGTTTCATGTGGCACTGGAAGAGGCTTGTGTCTCTTGAAGTTCAGAACACTGCTTTAGGATGGCAATCAAAGTTTTGACCTACCTAAGCTGTTGAGACACAAAAGTAATTAAGTTGTACTGAGTGTTCAAAATTCCATGTTCCTTGGAGTTCCATGTTATTGTGAAAATAAATTCCCTGGATGTTGGATGACTTTGATACCAGAGAGTGCTAAATGAGAATTTACAAGGATGTATGCATTGTTAAAATGCAAGATGCATGCTCTGCTTTGCGTTCTAATGTATGGTGCTAAGTACTGCTTTGTAGAGGTTGTTACTCGGTAGACCTGGTATGCTGTCTTCAACTGCATCCAGTGTTGGCTGAAGATTTATGAAAAGGATGATTTTAAAAAAATTATTGAGTTTTAGCCTTAAAGGAGATAAGGCTTTACAGTTCAGCTCCTCTGTGGCTTGTTAGTTTGAGCATGAGGCAACGCCAGCTATATATCTCACTAGCCTTTTATAGTAGGGTACCTTAGGTACTTTTAGGTAACGACTTTGGGCAAGTGTAAATATATATGATCCCTCTTGGAGCTGTACATCTGCGGATGTTGCTATGATTCTTATGTTACCATGAGTGCTGGTCTGAAACAATTTTGGAAGGAGACATTGGGGGTGGGGGTGGGGGGAGGGTAGGGGGAGAATAAACTTGCTAGTTCACTCTAGATTTGTAATACAAAGAGATTCTAGAATTTGAGTATGGATCTGATGTAGAAATCAAATCTTGTGAAAATGTAACATGAGAGATATTCTTAACTGCACTCTTGATTTCTGTTCTGTTGAAGGGATTGATTGTATGTGCTGGATTTAGGTAGAGTCTGAAGCTGATGGTTAGGCCAAACTCGTTGCAGGCAGCCGCAGACCTGTCGATGAGATTCTGCAGACACTCTTCAGTGTGAGCTGTTAATGCAGCATCGTCAGCAAAGAGAAGTTCCCTGACGAGGACTTTCCGTACTTTGGACTTCGCTCTTAGACGGGCAAGGTTGAACAACCTGCCCCCTGATCTTGTGTGGAGGAAAATTCCTTCTTCTGAAGACTTGAACGCATGTGAGAGCAGCAGGGAGAAGAAGATCCCAAATAGTGCAGATGCGAGAACACAGCCCTGTTTCACGCCACTCGGGATAGGGAAGGGGTCTGATGAGGCGCCGCTATGCTGAATTGTGCCTTTCATATTGTCATGGAATGAGGTGATGATACTTAGTAGCTTTGGTGGACATCCGATCTTTTCTAGTAGTCTGAAGAGACCACGTCTGCTGACGAGGTCAAAGGCTTTGGTGAGATCAATGAAAGCAACGTAGAGGGGCATCTGTTGTTCACGGCATTTCTCCTGTAGCTGACGAAGGGAGAACAGCATGCCAGTGGTCAATCTCTCTGCTCGAAAGCCACACTGTGCCTCAGGGTATACATGCTCAGCCAGCTTCTGGAGCCTGTTTAAAGCGACTCGAGCGAAGACTTTCCCCACTATACTGAGCAGGGAGGTTCCACGATAGTTGTTGCAGTCACCGCGGTCACCTTTGTTTTTATAGAGGGTGATGATATTGGCATCGCGCATGTCCTGTGGTACTGCTCCCTCATCCCAGCACAGGCAAAGCAGTTCATAGAGTGCTGGGAGTATAGCAGGTTTAGCACTCTTGATTATGCCGTCCTTCCCAGAGGCTTTTCCACTGGCTAGAGAATCAATGGCATCACTGAGTTCTGATTTTGTTGGCTGTACGTCCAGCTCATCCATGACTGGCAGAGGCTGGGCTGCATTGAGGGCGGTCTCAGTGACAATATTCTCCCTGGAGTACAGTTCTAGGTAGTGCTCAACCCAGCGGTCCATTTGCTTGCGTTGGTCAGTGATTGTGTCCCCGATTTAGATTTGAGGGGGGCGATCTTCTTGATGGTTGGCCCAAAAGCTCTCTTAATGCCATCATACATTCCTCTGATGTTTCAGGTGTCTAAGGCCAGCTGAATATGACTGCATAGGTGTTGCCAGTAGTCATTTGCGCATCAGCCTCAAGAAAACGAACATCATGGGACAGGACGTCAGAAATGCTCCATCCATCAATATCGGCGAGCACGCTCTGGAAGTGGTTCAAGAGTTCACCTACCTAGGCTCAACTATCACCAGTAACCTGTCTCTCAATGCAGAAATCAACAAGCGCATGGGAAAGACTTCCACTGCTATGTCCAGACTGGCCAAGAGAGTGTGGGAAAATGGCGCACTGTCACGGAACACAAAAGTCTACGTGTATCAAGCCTGTGTCCTCAGTACCTTTCTCTATGGCAGCGAGGCCTGGACAATGTATGTCAGCCAAGAGCGACGTCTCAATTCATTCCATCTTCACTGCCTCCGGAGAATCCTTGGCATCAGGTGGCAGGACCGTATCTCCAACACAGAAGTCCTCGAGGTGGCCAACAACCCCAGCTTATACACCCCACTGAGTCAGTGGCGCTTGAGGTGGCTTGGCCATGTGAGCCGCATGGAAGATGGCAGGATCCCCAAGGACACATTGTACAGCGAGCTCGCCACTGGTATCAGACCCACCGGCCGTCCATGTCTCCGCTCTAAAGACGTCTGCAAACGCGACATGAAGTCCTGTGACCTTGATCACAAGTCATGGGAGTCAGTTGCTAGCGATCGCCAGAGCTGGCGGGCAGCCATAAAGGCGGGGCTAAAGTGTGGCGAGTCGAAGAGACTTAGCAGTTGGCAGGAAAAAAGACAGAAGTGTAAGGGGAGAGCCAACTGCGAAACAGCCCTGACAAACCATTTTATCTGCAGCACCTGTGGAAGAGTCTGTCACTCTAGTATTGGCCTTTATAGCCACTCCAGGCGCTGCTCCACAAACCACTGACCACCTCCAGGCGCTTACCCATTGTCTCCTGAGACAAGGAGGCCAAAGAAGGAGAGTCTGAAACTGGAACAAAGTATACAGTAAAATGCAGAACTGCTTTTAGATCAAGTTAACTGCTAATAGTTTCCACTTTGGGGAAACTGCCCAGGTGTTGAAAGTCTATTCCAATGACCCAGTAATCTTCCAAGGTGAAGCCTGTTTCAAGATTCCTACCTCCCCCACCCCCAGACAAGGGTTAAATTTATGAGCTTTTCTTGATTTCCCTCTTTTTTTTGCTGTTGTCCCCTTTAATTTCATACTTTTTTCACAGGACTGTATCCTCGCATTTAGTCCCTTTGCAGCGGCCATGGTAGATGAAGGGAATTGCTGCTGTATGGTAAGAATGGTGTGGCACAATTGATTATGGAAGGTCAGGAACAGTCAATAAGTCAATGGTCCCTGTTTTGTTCCTCACATATTAGCTTCAAAAACACCTGATGAAGGGTCACTGACCTGAAGCGTTAACTCTGCTTCTCTCTCTCCACAGATGCTGCCAGACCTGCGGAGTTTTTGCAGCACCTTGTTTTTATTTCAGATTTCCAGCACTGCAATATTTTGCTTTTATATTATTGCAGTACATGTTTTATAGCTTCACAAAGTTAGGAGGAGCAAAAGCTCTATAACTGAATGTAAATTTCATGGAATCCACCATCAGGGTCTCAAAAAGTTGAGCTGCTGAAAACTTTCTTTCTCTCAAACATTGGATGAGCTTTAAGAATAATCCAGGTACAGCAATAGAGAGCTGTTTCCTTTAACACACATTGATCTATTGGAGAAAAAGACATGTAAATCAGAGATAAGTTCCAAAGAACTAGCTGGCCGTGACTATATGCACTAAAATGTTTAAAGTATCCATAAGGGAGAACTTCAGTGAACAGAATCTTTAGATATGTGCAGAAGATCAGTAGGCTGTTGTAAATTTGTATTCTTTAGTTTATTTTTAAGAATGTGTGATGTATGAATCAATGTTCTGTCGACGATTCCGTAGCCAATGATGTTGCTGTGGATTATACACCCAGTCTGCTTGTAATAGAGAAGCAATGATATTCCCAGTTCTATGTTGTAAGACTGATTGCTCCAGAATATGATGTGCTAACTGCTGAACATCTTTTTAATGTGCCTTACATTAAATAAAGTCTGAAAGCAGTCTTGCACTGTTGCACTTGAAGGGCTGAATTTAATGAGCCCATTGCTGGTCCTGGCAGCGGGCCCAGAAAAGGGCAGCGTTCGTGTCCATCACGTGGGCAGCCAGCTCACCGCGATTATGTGGCAGGTGGCCATTCTGCATAGAGGAGTTATGGGCCCCCCCCCAATCACGAGCTGGGGGCAGGCGGCATGAGATGTCTTTGGACCAGGTGCTGGTGCCATATTTAAAGAACTGACAGCCCTGCATTAAAGTCATTATCAGCTTTGTGCAGCCTAAAACTCTGCCTGACTAGTTCCTGTATGCTTCCACCACCCCACACCCCCCAACCCCGAGGAAGGCAGAAGATTATGTCCAAGGGAGGGTCCGCAACACGGGTAGATTAACACTACTGCAGCAGTGGCTGTGGGGCTAGGGTTTCATCTGATGCTTACAGATGCATGGCTGCCTCTCCTTCAGAGCTCATCCCCTCCCCTTAACTTCCCTAACAGCGAGTGTTGGCCTGAAATACATCAGATTCCCCAGTAGGGGACGAGGGGCCGAAATGTGCAGAACTGTCATGTTGATCTGTCTGCCATTCTCTACTATCTCCATGCTTCCTTTAACAGGACAAGAGGGCCCATGTAGAAGGGAGATGGCCTGAGTTGGCAGAAGACACCTAGATCTGTGTCCACTCACCTCCGCCAGGAAAAGGCCTTGGATCTGGCAGGCACTGAGGGTGGCTATGCAATATCGAGTAAGGAGACTGGTGTCTCTGCACAAGAAAGTGAGGATTGCCTTCCGTCGGCATTCACATTAATGTTGGAGACCCACATCATGCATGGTTGGTATCAGGAGATCTGCACAGTTTAACCCACACATGTTTGTGTTCCCTCATGCAGGTAGCCGTTCACAAGGATCTGTAGCCACAGGGGGACAGTCATCCACCTCTGAGGAGGAAAACCAGAGGAAGCACCGTCACACGACTCTTTTGCACCCTCCACCAGCACCTATACTTTCATCTCGGTGGATACTCGCTCAGCTTTAGAATCAGGGTCATAAGCTGGTGAGACACACGCCCGAGTTGCTGGCTGAGGCTGAGACAGTCGAGGCATCTGACAGTCAGAGGACGGTGGGTGACCAGGCCCATGATGAGCCCCAGGATGATGAGCCTCTGCTGTCAACACAGGGCATGCTGGAGCTGAAGGAGAGGTAAAGCAACATCTGGCAGAAATACCAGAGCCAATGTGCAGCCATGAGCAGAAAATGTAGGAGTCTAACAATGCCATGAGTGCTGCCATGTCTTAGGCATGCGAGGGCATGGCTTCCTCCATTGAGAGGTTGGCGATCTTCATGGAGAGACAGATCCCTTAGATGTGCACAGGGCTACACACCAACCGTGAGTTCGACGCAACAGTGGCAAGGCAAGAGAAGGAACAGGAGCCTAGAAGCTTTTGCAGCTGCTGGACCTTCTCTGGTGAACAAGGAGGTTCAAGAAAGCCTTCAGCAGGGAGGAGGAGAGGCTGCCATCCACATCTTGGGGCTCCCCTCAGGGCACTCAGTTTGGACACCGGCTCCTCAGCTAGTGAGCCCAGCTCCAGCAGCCATTCTGCTGGAGGAGAGTCCTGACTGTTATGACCAAGTTGGGAGGAGTGCACTGTCTTTTCTCATTCCACTTCTCCACAGGTAACAGATTTAATGTTTACCTGGTTACCAATACAGCCAATTATATACTCTACTTTTTATCACAGAATAAAATACACCAACCAGATTTCTTTAACAACAAAATTATCAGTTTATTGTGAAACAAGACTTAACCAGTAAAGAAGCAAAGCTTTAACACATATTGAAAGATGAAAGTTCCCTTTTTAAATTCCCCAATTATACTCCCACACACCGAAAACCCCCCAGAAATTCTCTCTGCAGAGGTCTGTTACAAAAAAAGGACAAAAGAGATTACTTTGGCCAAATACTTGCTAACTCTTGATGAAAAAAAAAGATATGGAAGAAAGTCAGTGTCCCTTTGTTTGGTCTGATGTCCAGGTATACGGAGACAGGTCACTGGGATCATTTCAGAAGTAGTCCGTTCTGGAGATGTTGAGAATTATTCTAGTCAGCTTTCTAGGAGAAATGTGGCATCAGAGTTTTGTGCCAGCACATATTTGAATCACAGGATATTTTTCCAGCTTCTCAAGAGCTATGCAGCGCCAGGGATTTTTCCTCTCCCCCGCTAGATCTTTGCAGGATTTCTCCAAAGAGGCAGAGAAGGAGGTGAGCGGGGTGGTTTCTTTTCCCTTGGCAGGAAAAACACCAGTTGTCTTCAAACAGTTCACACCCCAACTAAAACTGAAAACTGTGTTAGAGAAATATCCAAGCCTGTTTGTGAAGACACTGAGACTAGGATGCTTTGGTGGAGATTGTTTATTGCTTGCCACAGAGCTTATTTCTGCTCTCCAAACACCGGCCAGTGCTGGTTACCTCTTCTTTATATATACACACTTGAATACAATTAACAAATTAACACCCAACACCTGTTCACCCTATTATCTTGAACTACCAGGTATTTATCATCCATTAACAGAACTTCAGACTCTAACAGATTCCCCCTTTTTTCTTTCAATTAAATACATATAAAAGAGAAATAAAAAACAAAATAATGATACATTTTCCTGTATCTTACATTATTGATCATTAACTTTCAACAGCACCAGCCATTAACATGCTGTATATTCCCCCTTTAACAAAACTTGTTAAAGAAAAAGCGATCTTGCCATTAAAAAAAAAATCCATTAACTTATCATAACACAAGACAGCCCTCTTCGAGGACATCCAACAATTTTTTTCGAACCAGCACACCTCTTTATAAAACAATCCGACAACTGATTACTTGCATCAATCCATTTTATTTTGGACATTTCTTTTATACCTGCGAGATCAATCCTCAACCTCTTCTGCGACACATTTTGTCAAATGGACATTGTCCCAAAGAAAATGGTTATCTATGTCGCATTCTATAGGAAAGGTTTTCTCCAATTGCCCTTTATGTAAGAATTCTTTTAAAATACTCGATAGAAGCAATAGATATGGATATGTATTTATCAGTGAAAGTGTCTTAACAGCTAAGGTGTTTTTAACTATCCTCTTTATTTTCTTCGATTCCCAGGCTAATGGACAACATTTATCATTTCTTCCCACCAAAAATATAATGAACTCTGCTGCGCTCAAATAACCATCGGGAACATTAGCGTGTGAGGCGTCACTAAAAATGACCAATTTCATTTTTTCTGGGTCACCCAATGCTGGAAACTTGTGTATATTTATCAAAACTCAATCTCTTCAACGTCTTATTTGCTTTCAGCACTTTCCCCAACAGTAGTATGTTTCAGCATGGTGCTCAATTCTAATACATCATAGCAAGCAACCGGCCTAGTTTGTGCACAGCCAGTTCAACTGTCTGATTAAGCTCCTTAACTGGTCTACTTCTTCCTTGGCCGCAGACTCTTCCTTTTGTCGGGATCAGACCTGGTTTATTTGGATCCTATTAACATTCTCTAGGTAAGACTGTTGATTTAGGGTTACCCCCAATTTAGTCTGCCTAATATTCAACCCTATATATTTAAAAGCTCTGGAAGCCGGACTTCCAATTTTAAATTCCCGCAGAACTTTATCTACCACAAATTTCTCAAATGCCTCAGATCCTCTGCAGAAAATCACCCAAATGCATCAAGAAAATGCCTGCTAGTTTTTCTTCATAGTACCGATTAAACATTGCCTGATCCCTTTAGTTGAAAACAACCAGCTTTTAGTAGGACGGACCTAACTGAAAAATACTACACTGTGGATGCATCATTTAGCCCATAAATACACTTGTTTAGCTTCCATAATTTCCCTTCTATATCTCCAGCTTCTTTTGGTGGCTTTAAAAATACTTCCCTTTGAAATTTCTCCCCTTGCAAAAATGCTGCTTTGATGTCAATCGACTTACATTCCCATGAGTTGTCGCTAAAAGGGCTAGGAAAATCCTCAAACTTGCTTTTCCTGCTGTTGAGGAGTCCACTCAAACTTCCTGGTTGCCCAGTCATTCCTCAAATCTCCAAGCTACAAGTATTTATACACACCATCGGGAAGTACTTTCTCTGTACAGATCAATCTACGGGACAATGCTGGTTGTCCTCTATCTGGCACCTCCGTGAATATGCCAAATTCTCTCCAACTATTTGCTTGTCATCCTTTATCAATTTACCTTCTAACTTGTTAGTAGCCACTAGAGCTTCTTTATTGTAAGGGCTTCTACTTCTTGTGTTGCTCCTCGTCTGATCTCTGGTCCTTGCTCCTGTGACGTCCCCTACTAGAGTTCCTATCCCTTTCTGGACTGCTATTACTTGACCTGTCCCTCCTTCAACCAGACTTCCTTTCACAAGTTTGTGACCTTTTCCTTGGCCTATGATCATCTTTAGGCCCACTGTCTGAACTTATACCAAGTTTTCTGGCCTCTCACATTTCACTTCCTTTTGCTAATCTATAGGTCTGATATCCTGTGCAAGACAAGGGACATTCAGCCAATGGTTGTATTTCCCTGTGGCCGTTCCTGCTCTTCCTATAATTGGTGCTTCCCTCCATTCATTAGTCCCTTCTGGCATATATGTCACTCTAGTCCCAGCTTTTAGTAGTTGACCTTTGGGATAAATGGCCTTAGCTGGATCTTCACTATCACTTGGTCCACTCTCAGTCAGCCCATTATCTGCCACAATCTGTGGCTTGCAAAGGTCCAACATATGTGCATGTGAAATACATGATGCATCATCAGTGTCCATCATTTGTTCAGATTCTGCCAATGTACAATCAGTGCCAATAAGCCACAAGGAAATGTACTCTAAATGGTTTGGTTGCCATGTTTCAAAATCACCTTTTTGCCATCAGTGCCTATAACTTTTCCTGGGCTTCTCTGTTCTTTCTGCCCTTTTTTGTAATACACCATATCCCCAGTATCAAAATTCTTTTCTGATGACCTGATCCGATATCTCAAAGCTCTCCTGATTTCTTCTGAAACCTCCGCCTTAATAAATGCTCTTCTCCCTGCATACATGGCATTCAAATGTACTGCAAAAATTGAACTAATTGTAGTTCCTGCTAAAGCCGGGGGATGATCCCACATTACCGAAGGTATTTTCGGATTCCTGCCATAAACTAATTGATATGGGCTGTAGCCCCCAACCATTTGAAGTGTGTTTTTTGCATGTACTGCCCACACCAGAGCAGTAGTCAGTCAATTTACAATTTGGCTTGTCTACTAAAATTTCTCGGAGGATTTTGTCAATCACGATATGATTTCTCACAAATCTCATTACTAAAAAGGACTTTCTGCTGCCGTGTGCATTGCTACAATATTCATATTATCACGCATCCTCCTGAACTCATCATTGGCAAATTCTCCTCCATTGTCAGTTAGAAACCTAGCCGGTGCTCCCAGTCCTGTTCCTATCCACCTTTCCATTATCTTGTCCATTATTTCTTTTCTGTCTTTACTATAAATTACCGTCGATAGACTGAATCTAGTCACCACGTCTACAAAGTGTAGAATAAAAATGTTGTTTTTCTTTATTCCATACCTTCAAGTCCATCGCTACTCTTTCATTAAAGTCCTTTGCTAATGGGAGACTCACTATGAGTCATGATGGCGTCCTCCTGTATTTTGTTTTACAGATATCTCATTTTCCACTGATATCTTCGATAAGTTTAGTGTAGTCATCATCTATTATTCCTGCATCTTTTAACAGAATTTTCAACCTATGACAAGATGGATGTGCAAACTGTCGATGTAGTTTTGAAATAATTTTCCTTTTCTCCTTTAAATCCCTACCCCCGGATGCCTTTAACCTCCCGCTTAGAGATGTTAGGTCACACTAAAAGGAATACAATAATGTCCCGACTGTGTAAACCACAAAGCTACAGATTTCACCTTATCATGTTCCACATCCAATTTCATCCGAGCCTTTTTCTTAGATGGTTTACTTAACAGCAAAGTTATATCACTGGATACTACATCCGTACTAATAAAAGGGGAGGCGGTGACGTAGTGGTATTGCCACTGGACTAGTAACCCATAGAACCAGGGTATTGTTCTGGGTACATGGTTTCAAATCTCACCACAGCAGAAGGTGGAATTTGAATTCAATTAATAAAAAAAATCTGGAATTAAAAGCTAGTCTAATGATGGCCATAAAACCAATGTTGTTTATTGTAAAAACCCATCTGGATCACTAATGTCCTTTGGGGAAGGAAATCTGCTGTCCTTACTTGGTCTGGCCTACATGTGACTCCAGACCCACAGCAATGTGGTTAACTCTTACATGCCCTCTGAAATGGCCTAGCAAGCCACTCAGTTGTATCTAACTGCAACAAAGTCAATAAAAAGGAATGAAACCGGACAGACCACCCAGCATCGACCCAGGCACCAGAAATGGCAATGGCAAACCCCGCCTGTCGACCCTGCAAAGTCCTCCTTACTAACATCTGGGGGCTTGTGCCAAAGTTGGGAGAGCTGTCCCACAGACTAGTCAAGCAACAGCCTGACAGTCATACTCATGGAATCATACCTTACAGACAATGTCCCAGACACTGCCATCACCATCCCCGGGTATGTCCTGTCCCACCGGCAGGACAAATCCAGCAGAGGTGGCAGCACAGTGGTATACAGTAGGGAGGGAGTTGCTCTGGGAGTCCTCAACATAGACTCTGGACCTCATGAAGTCTCATGGTATCAGGTCAAACATGGGCAAGGAAACCTCCTGCTGATTACCACCTACTGCCCTCCCTCAGCTGATGAATCAGTACTCCACCATGTTGAACAGCACTTGGAGGAAGCACTGAGGGTGGAAAGGGCACAGAACGTACTCCGGGTGGGGGACTTCAATGTCCATCACCAAGATTGGCTTGGTAGCACCACTACTGACCAAGCTGGCCGAGTCCTGAAGGACATATCTGCTAGACTGGGTATGCAGCAGGTGGTGAGGGAACCAAGAGGGGAAAACATACTTGACCTCATCCTCACCAACCTGCCTGCCGCAGATGCATCTGTCCATGACAGTATTGGTAGGAGTAACCACCGCACAGTCCTTGTGGAGATGAAGTCCTGCCTTCACATTGAGGATACCCCCCTTCGTGTTGTGTGGCACCACCAGATCTAGCAATGCAAAACTGGGCATCCATGAGGCGCTGTGGGTCATCAGCAGCAGAATTGTACTCAACCACAATCTGTAACCTCATGGCCCAGCATATCCCCCACTCTAACATTACCAGCAAACCAGGAGCCAATCCTGGTTCAATGAAGAGTGCAGGAGGGCATGTCAGGAGCAGCACCAGGCATACCTCAAAATGAGGTGTCAACCTGGTGAAGCTACAACACAGGACTATCTGCGTGCAAAACTGTGTAAGCAGCATGCAATAGACAGAGTTAAGCGATCCCATAACCAATGGATCAGATCTAAACTCTGCAGTCCTGCCACATCCAGCTGTGAATGGTGATGGACAATTAAACAATGAACGGGAGGAGGTGGATCCACAAATATCCCCATCCTCAATGATGGGGGAGCCCAGCACATCAGTGCAAAAGATAAGGCTGAAGCATTTGCAACAATCTTCAGCCAGAAGTGCCGAGTTGATGATCCATTTCGGCCTCCTCCTGAAGTCCCCAACATCACAGATGCCAGTCTTCAGTCAACTAGATTCACTCCGCGTGATATCAAGAGACGAGTGAAGGCACTGGATACTGCAAAGGCTATGGGCCCTGACAATATTCCGGCAATAGTACTGAAGACCTGTGCTCCAGAACTTCCATGCCCCTAGCCAAGCTGTTCCAGTACAGCTACAACACTGGCATCTACCCTGCAATGTGGAAAATTGCCCAGGTGTGTACTGTACACAAAAAGCAGGACAAGTCCAACCTGGCCAATTACCTCCCCATCAGCCTACTCTCAATCATCAGTAAAGTGATGGAACATGTCATTAACAGTGCCATCAAGCAGCACTTGCTTAGCAATAACCTGCTCAGTGACACTCAGTTTGGGTTCTGCCAGGGCCACTCAGCTCCTGACCTCATTACAGCCTTGGTTCAAACATGGACAAAAGAGCTAAACTCAAGAGGTGAGGTGAGTGACTGCCCTTGACATCAAGGCAGCATTTGATTGAGTATGGCATCAAGGAGCCCTAGCAAAACTGAGGTCAATGGGAATCAGGAGGAAAACCCTCCGCTGGCTGGAGTCATACCTAGCACAAAGGAAGATGGTTGTGGTTGTTGGAGGTCAAACATCTGAGCTCCAGGACATCACTGCAGGAGTTCCTCAGGGTAGTGTACTAGGCCCAACCATCTTCAGCTGCTTCATCAATGACCTTCCTTCAATCATAAGGTCAGAAGTGGGGATGTTCGCTGATGATTGCACAATATTCAGTACCATTCGCGACTGCTCAGATACTGAAGCAGTCAGTGTAGAAATGCAGCAAGACTTGTACAACATCCAGGCATGGGCTGATAAGTGGCAAGTAACCGTGCCACACAAGGAATGACCATCTCCAACAAGAGAGAATCTAACCATCTCCCCTTGACATTCAACGGCATTACCATCGCTGAATCCCCCACTATCAACATCCTAGGGGCTACCATTGACCAGAAACAGAACTGGAGTAACCATATAAATACTGTGGCTACAAGAGCAGGTCAGAGGCTAGGAATCCTGCAGCGAGTAACTCACCTCCTGACTCCCCAAAACCTGTCCACCATCTACAAGGCACAAGTCAGGAGTGTGATGGAATACTCTCCACTTGCCTGGATGTGTGCAGCTCCAACACAAGCAGCTTGACACCATCCAGCACAAAGCTACCTACTTGATTGGTGCCCCATCCACAAACATTCACTCCCTCCACCACTGACGCACAGTGGCAGCAGTGTGTACCATCTACAAGATGCACTGCAGCAACACACCAAGGCTCCTTATTCAGCACCTTCCAAAGCTGCGACCTCCACCCGCTAGAAGGACAAGAGAAGCAAATGCATTGGAACACCACTACCTGCAAGTTCCCCTCCAAGTCACACTCCATCCTGACTTGGAACTATATTGTCATTCCTTCACTGTCACTGGGTCAAAATCCTGGAACACCCTTCCTGACAGCCCCCTGGGTGTACCTACCCCACATGGACTGCAGCAGTTCAAGAAGGCAGCTCACCACCTCCTTCTCAAGGGCAATTAGGGATGGGCAATAAATGTTGGCCTGGCCAGCGACAGCCACATCCCATGAATGAATTAAAAAAAAAAAGGGTTTACCCCTGCTATTTTGCACAGAATTACCACTCTTTTTAGTGATTTCAATGTGTTGTCATCCCCAAACTTGAAACAGGTAGAACTGTTGTATTCTGACCTTATTTCAGTCTTTCTTGCTTAAAGAATCCATGTAACCCCTTAACCAGTCAATTCCACATACTGTGGATGTATACCCACTGTCTAGTACTGCACAATTGAATGAATCTGCCACTCATTACTAGTACAATTCCTTCTGATTGATCAGCAGTGTCATCCTCGCCTTCCACGTCATGTGTCATCTCAAAAACTGTTTTTTTTTCGACAATGCAACACTTAGTGACTGAGTCACATCAGAAACACCTGTTGACCACCCCTTGGTTATTCTTTGGGTTCATCCTTCTGCCATAATTGCCCCATTCCTGCTGTCTGTTACAACTGCTAAAAGGGTTTCTATCCTCATTCATTTATTGTGTGTTTCTCCTTTCATACTGACGTTTGGACCCCATACTTGAATGGCCTTGAAATGCTGCTAGCACCTTCGGTGTCACTACTAAAGAGCCCATCCGCACCATGAAAGTGGCCGGAAAGGAATGTTTTCCCCCAAATTTATTTAGGGATCAGACATCTGATCAAACAGCATATCTTTTTCTTTGAATCTAACACTGGTTAATACCATCAGTCTATCCATGTTTGATATCCTAGCACAATCCAACAATTTGAAGGCAAGTACTGAGCTCAGAATTTCCAAGCTGAATCGCTGCAATTTTGCCTATAGTTGGTTAAACTCCATAATGTACTCTTTTATGGAAGAACCATCCATTTTTCTAAATTTATCAAAGTACATCCATACCTCATCGGCACTCAATAAGTCATCTTTCATATAAATGTTATCATAAATTTCAAGAGTTTGTCCAAACCTTCCTCATTGTCCAAACAATGAGCCTTTAACTCCAAGAACACTTTGCCCCAATCTTGTTTCTGGTGGGAAGCAAAAGTGCAAGGGCCACTCCTTGCTTCCTTTTAGGTAAAATTGTAACCCGTGTCCATAAATCAACTTCATTCTTCCATTGATCACGAGGTTCAGCTTCACAAACCAGTAGTGGACAATCATATCCCAACACCTTACACTTGGTTTCTGTCATCTTTTTTCAGAACAAAACTCCAAATACAGCTTTCTCAAAAAAGAACTCCAATTCCAATCTTCAGTCTGAAAACAAATCTTAGTCCCCAATTTTCACTTTCAGGCAACCATCCTCTGCTACTAATGTTAGAGAAATATCCAAGCCTGTTTGTGAAGAAGACACTGAGACTAGAATGGTTTGGCAAGATTGTTTATTGCTTGCCACAGAGATTATTTCTGCTCTCCAAACAACACCTACCAGCCAGTGCTGGCTGGCTCTTGTTTATATACACACACTTGAATACAATTAACACCCAACACCTGTTCACCCTATTATCTTGAACTACCAGGTATTTATCACCCATTAACAGAACTTCAGACCCTAACACAATGTCCAAACCCCAAACAGAGAGTCAACCTCCTGACCTACATAAACTTTGACATATGGCTTCTCTGTAACCATTTCCACCCCCCCCCCCCCCCCCCCACCCCACCACCCCGGTTACCAAGGGTTCTATTGTTTACTGAGTCCAAAGTACATGACTTCCAGCACAGGCAACATCTCAAGTGTCCTTTCGGTGAACTTGGTTAAACCAAAACACATCCATGGAATCTTTTCAGTTTTAACATAAGTCCTCCAAAAAAAAAATGTTTTTTTAATGGAAGCACTTTCATAACAACTGGTCTAGTACCCCCCCAGGCAGCCTTGCAGGCTCCTGGAACCCCAGACTCACTTGCAGAGACCCCGGCACTGCAGACCCACTTGCAGAGTACACAGCAACAATGGCCTCCAAACCCCCCTCTTCCCCTATGCAGCAATGCTGCAGGCTGCCTACGCATCGTGTTAATGTTGCCTGTTGCCCCAGTGCTGCCATGTTTTACCAGCTGTGATTCTGGAGACACGTGAGTATGACCCGCCATTCACAGAATCACTCACCAATTATTAAATCGCTTTTAGTTATATTTAAACGAATCATAATTGCCACTTCAGCAATTTAAAATAGGTTTCCGTCGCGTGGCGGTGGCAATGCCACCATTGTGCTTTCCCACTACTGACAAAATCCAGAACCACCATTATGACCCTGGATTTCCGGGCGGACAGTTGCGTTGTGACTCTCCATCCCCCCACACCATGACCACCCTCAACGGCTGCGTTAAATTCATCCCGAAATTTTAGAAGTCCAGTGGAATAAGCTGATCGAATATAGCGAGAGTAATGAACTCATTACTTTGCGTGGTTGTGTGAAATAAATCAGAAGTGATATCCCTTATTGTATCAGAAGGTAATAGCACAAACTAAGAATTCAGATGATGAATCAAGAGAGCTTTACTTTCATGGTCTGGTATTTTCTGAGCCCTGAGAGATTTTTCATTTGAATGAGTTTTCCGTTTGCATCTGTGTATCCAACAGAGATTCAAGGCAATTTGTATGAGTCTTTATTGTAGAGATTTGTTTTATCTTTCATGTTTCAGAAAAACCTAGAAGGTGAGCCCTAGCTTTCTCTGTCCCAGGGAGTGTTTTCACTTGCCCAATTAGGTAAAACTTGTAGCACGCTCAGGAATTGGTTTTATCATCCACTCTTACTTCACCTTCCTTGTCTTCCGAAGATGACAAAATAACACTAAATGAGTCTCTGGCTTGGGCTTTAACTGCTGCAAAAATTATTCAACAGTAAAAGAATAAACTAATAGAAGCAACAATATGATATATTTTTACAGTAGTTAAGACGTGGTCTTTTCAGACTACTAGAAAAGATTGGATGCCCACCAAAGCTACTAAGTATCATCACCTCATTCCATGACAATATCAAAGGCACAATTCAACATGGCGACTCCTCATCAGAGCCCTTTCCTATCCTGAGTGGTGTGAAACAGGGCTGTGTTCTCGCACCCACACTTTTTGGGATTTTCTTCTCCCTGCTGCTTTCACATGCGTTCAAGTCCTCTGAAGAAGGAATTTTCCTCCACACAAGATCAGGGGGCAGGTTGTTCAACCTTGCCCGTCTAAAAGCGAAGTCCAAAGTACGGAAAGTCCTCATCAGGGAACTCCTCTTTGCTGACGATGCTGCTTTAACATCTCACACTGAAGAGTGCCTGCAGAGTCTCATCGACAGGTTTGTGGCTGCCTGCAATGAATTTGGCCTAACCATCAGCCTCAAGAAAACGAACATCATGGGGCAGGACGTCAGAAATGCTCCATCCATCAATATTGGCGACCACGCTCTGGAAGTGGTTCAAGAGTTCACCTACCTAGGCTCAACTATCACCAGTAACCTGTCTCTAGATGCAGAAATCAACAAGCGCATGGGTAAGGCTTCCACTGCTATGTCCAGACAGGCCAAGAGAGTGTGGGAAAATGGCGCACTGACACGGAACACAAAAGTCCGAGTGTATCAGGCCTGTGTCCTCAGTACCTTGCTCTATGGCAGCGAGGCCTGGACAACGTATGCCAGCCAAGAGCGACGTCTCAATTCATTCCATCTTCGCTGCCTCCGGAGAATACTTGGCATCAGGTGGCAGGACCGTATCTCCAACACAGAAGTCCTCGAAGCGGCCAACATCTCCAGCTTGTACACACTACTGAGTCAGCGGCGCTTGAGATGGCTTGGCCATGTGAGCCGCATGGAAGATGGCAGGATCCACAAGGACACATTGTACAGCGAGCTCGCCACTGGTATCAGACCGGCCGTCCATGTCTCCGCTTTAAAGACGTCTGCAAACGCGACATGAAATCCTGTGACATTGATCACAAGTCGTGGGAGTCAGTTGCCAGCGTTCGCCAGAGTTGGCGGGCAGCCATAACTGCGGGGCTAAAATGTGGCGAGTCGAAGAGACTTAGTAGTTGGCAGGAAAAAAGACAGAGGCGCAAGGGGAGAGCCAACTGTGCAACAGCCCCGACAAACAAATTTCTCTGTAGCACCTGTGGAAGAGCCTGTCACTCTAGAATTGGCTTTTATAGCCACTCCAGGCGCTGCTTCACAAACCACTGACCACCTCCAGGCGCGTATCCATTGTCTCTCGAGATAAGGAGGCCCAAAAGAAGAGTTAAACTAGTCCATGTAGAGGCATATAACATAGTTAGCAACTGTTGTACCAAACTATGATATAAACAATATTATGTTGAATAGGCTCTTTTCCTTTCCCGCCATCTATGGAAGATATTTGACTTGATTCTCTCTGTTCAAAGGCTGCTGTCAAGGCAGGTGCCTCTGAAATGATCTTATCACTTGAACAATGATCATGTTCTTGCAATGTGGGATAGGGTTTCCAGCTTTCAGTGGTGAATGGGAGTTCTGCTTCACTTCTAATGATAGAGCGGGTCTTCCCTGGGAGGTTGGTCATCGAGAGGGATGGGACCAAAGTTGTCGAGCAAAGGTAATTCTGTTCTTTTTAACTGGAAAATCTTCAGTAGTTTAGAACATAAACGTAGGGGCAGGAATAGACTATTTGGCCCTTTGAGCCTACTCCACCATTCAACAAAATCATTGCTGATCTGTAACATCAGCTCCATTTACCTGCACTATCCCCATATCCCTTAATTCCTTTCGTACCTAAAAATCTATTGACCTTTCTCTTGAATATACTCAACAACTTAGCAACGACAGATCTCTCGGGGAGAGAATTCCAAAGATTCACAAACCTTTTGAGTGAAGAAATTTCTCCTCATCTCAGTCCTAAATGGCTGACTCCTTATTCTGATATTGTGACCCTGCATCTACCCTGTCAAGCACTTAGAATTTTCTATGCTGCAATTAGATCACCCCTCAGTCTTCTAAATTTCAGAGAATATAGGCCTAGTTCATTTCCTCATTCAGTTCCTCATAGAACAATCCCCGCATCCCAGGAACCAGTTTAATTAACATTCATTGCATTCCCTCTAGGCCAAGTATGTCCTTCCTTAGGTTAGGAGACCAAAATTGCACACAGTACTCCAGGTGTGGCCTCACCAATGCCCGGCATAATTGCAGTAATACTTCTTTACTCTTATACTTCAATCTCTTTGTAATATGATGGGAATCATACCTGACAAATGGAAACATATTAATTTTGTCATATGGGACATCACTTGAACACTTTTGCTGGACATTGCAAAGAACTGGTTAAAAATACAGAGCTGAGAGACTGAAAACATGGTTGCACATTTGCATTCTGAGAGACATGAATGGAGACACAATGGGGTGCTCCTTCATTCAATTATCAAGATTGGTCTAAACAATAGTGATGATCAAAGGATACTGACAGCCTTTTGACTTTGTAAGAGGCAAAACTCCACTCCCCTCCCCTCACCAAATATGTCTGGGAGGCTCTGGAACCCAACAACCCTCCCAGATGGTGCTGTTTTAAACAAAGAGATGGTCACATGACCTACCTGCTGGCCAGACTGGGGCTTTTTGAATTATGCCACACAGAAAAGTTTGTCTCTCCAACAAAGTCCCAGAGACCCACGGTAGCAGCTCAAGCCTCAAGATAGAACACCTCTTCAGTCTTCTGGTACCAGAGAAGCAGGTCAGAAATTATGCACCGGGCCCCAGCAAGAACTCCAAATCTTAACTTCAACCAAGGACTTTACATCAAAGACAAAGGACAGTAACTGAATTCCATTGTTTGCCAACTCTATTTCAACCCCTCCTCCCCTAATTCTTTCTTCCCCTTGGTATCTATTTGTCTGTGTGTTTCTCTCGTGTGGATGTGAGCATGGTTGCGTTGCGATTTTTAGTAATTTTAACTGAGTTAGAGTGATAAGGCTAATAAACTTACATCTTTCTTGTTTAAACCTAGGAAAACCTGTCTGATTGGTTCATTTGCAATTACAATTCGAGTGCAGTGAGCCCAGGGCTCACTGAGGGGGTAAACTAAAATCACCATGTTTTAAAAGATAAACCCTGTTACGACCAAACCAGGAAAGGGGCAAGAGGGGAGCCTGAGACCTCTTCCTCACCCGGTCATCACAATAACAATAGCTAGCATGCCATTTATATTCCTAATTGCTTGTTGTTTCTATATGATAACTTTTTGTGATCCATGTACAGGATGCCCAGGTTCCTCTGATTGCAAACATTTCCCAGTCTCTCACCATTCAAAAAATATTCTACTTTTTATTTTTCCTATCAAAGTGGATAACTTCACACTTTGCCACATGTTATTCCATCTGCCATGTTCTTGCCCATTCACTGAAGCGAAATCCTTCTGTAGCCACTTTGCTTTTTCCTCACTGCTTACTTTTCCACCTAACTTGGTATCATGTAGCAAACTTGGATAACTTACACTCAGTCCCCTTATCTAAGTCATTAATATAGACTGTAAATAGCTGAGGCTCAAGTACTGATCCTCGCAGTATAAAAACCATTGCATCCATTATCTATTCAGCTACCTCTTTTAAAACCCTAAGGTGCAGGTTGTCAGTTCCAGGCATTTGTCGCACTTAGTCCCATTAATTTCTCCAGTACAATCTTTTTACTGATACTGATTTCTTTAAGTTCCTCATTCTTTCTGGACCGTTAGTTCCCCATTATTTACAGAATGTTTTTTGTGTCTTCTGCCGTGATGAAAGATACAAAATATTTGTTTAATTTCACTGCCATTTCCTTATTCCCCATTATAATTTCACCTGTCTCTGCCTCTAATGGGTCCACGTTTACTTTCATTAATCTTTTCCTATTTACATACCGATAGAAATGTTTACAATCTGTTTTTATGTCTCTTGCTAGTCAATTCTCATATTCTCCTTCATGTTTCCTTATCAATTTTTTGGTTCTCCTTTGCTGAATTCTAAAATCC
Organism: Heterodontus francisci; assembly: GCF_036365525.1. Lineage (NCBI taxonomy): Eukaryota > Metazoa > Chordata > Chondrichthyes > Heterodontiformes > Heterodontidae > Heterodontus > Heterodontus francisci. Next base: position 38,130,990 of record NC_090381.1, read on the forward strand.
ACCCAATCCTCAGGCTTATTACTCTTTTTGGCAACATTATATGCCTCTCCCTTTGATCTAATATTTTTAACTCCTCTTATTAGCCTCAGTTGGACCAGTTTTTCTGTCGGTTTTTGTGCCTTAAAGGAATGTATATTTGTTGCGATTTATGTGTGAATTCGTTAAATGCCGCCCATTGTTTGTATACCATCATTCTACTTGTCTTTCATACCAGCGTAATTTGCTTTGTTTAGATTTCAGACTAGGCTAAATCACTTTCAAACTCAATCTAAATTTTATCATGTTATGGCCACAGTTCTTTAGGGGCCCTTTTACTACAAGATTATTGATTAACCCTTCCTCATTGCACAATACTACATCCAAAATAGTCCATTCCCCGGTTGGTTCCAGCACATACTGATCTAGAAAACTGACTTGTATACATTCCATGAACTCATCCTCCAATCTATTAATGCAAATTTGGTTTGCCCAGCCTATATGAAGATTAAGATCCCCATGATTACTGTGTTATCCTTATTACACAGGTCTCTAATTTCCTGATTTATACTCTTCCCTACATTACAACTACTGTTATGGGGGTCCTATAAATAATTCCCACCAATATTTTCTGTCCCTTGTTGTTTCTTAGCTGCACCCAAACTGATTCTACTTCTTGAATTTCTGACCTAAGATCCCTTCTCCCTACTGTCTTTATCCCATCCTTTATTATCAGGGCTATCCCTCCTTCTTTATTTCATTTTGCCTATGTCTTCTAAAGGTTAAGTATCCTGGTATATTTACTTGCCAACTCTGGTAAATTTTCAACCACATCTCCATAATGGCTATTAGATAAAACCTATTAATTTCGATCTGTGTTACTAATTCATCAAACTTGTTGTGAATGCTTCATGCATTCAATTAAATGCCTTTAGCTTTGATTTTTTTCTAATTTTCCCTGACATCATCTTAGTCAAAATGCCGTATTACCTTTGGTACTCTCACTGTCCTTTCCTGACAGACTCTGCTTATTTTTATCCAAACTGCTGCTCTGCTTTGGAGCCTTGACATTTCCCTTGCTACTTTTGTAGTTACTCTTTCCTGAATCCTACTTCAGATATTTCTCATCAGGACTGATGGCATGGAATACATTCACCCAAATATGTGCAGTTATATTCAAATACCATGGAATATAATTTCCATCATTTACTGCTTAGCAATATGAGATCCAAGGAATGTGTTACGGACAGGTGGTAAGGGTGTGGGTGGTCCCACTGTTCAACTCCCAACTGACTGCGATCATATTTTGTTTCAAATGATGAGTTAGTCCCTGAGTGTATTTTTTTAGGGTCAAATAAACAGACAAATGACAGGTTTTCTTGTAGGTTTAAAACAGAAGATTAACTATTTATTAAATAATATCTGTTTCCTGAAATGTCCACAACCTGACTCATGCCCACATTCACTTAAACACGCATACACAAGAATAGACAGATGGAGAGGAAAAGGGAAGTGGTTTAAAGTGAGGTAGGTGTTTGTGGTTTATGGTATACCTGTTGAATCTTCTCAGAAGGACAGCCTATTTTAAAGGTTGTTTGTAGTTATGAACTTTTTGAGGTTTTGTAGATTTCTGTTGGTTAAGACTTCAGACTGAAGGTGTTGGTCACTTTCAGTTCTCTGCTGCAGCAAGTTGAAGTGTAGAATTAGCAGCAGGTCTCCTTCTTGCCTGGTTGGACTTCTTTCCACAGCCACTGGCTGGACAGCTTTTTTTGATGTTGGCTAGATCGCTCTCCAGAGGGCTACCTTTTAAGGTCAAAATCCACCACATTAGCATTTTTGTTAGTTGACACATGGCCTTCTTCCTTGGTGTGACCACACAATGGACCAGGATGTGGAATCCATGGTTATATATTGAAATCTGGGTGGGTACCATTCTGTTGTGATGTGGCTACTTCAACCCTTCTTTGCCTCAGAAGAAAACCATTCAATTCAGGAATGTCTTCTGATGGTTTCAGGATGGGTGTAGTTAACACCTCTTATTATGGAATATATCCTTTTGTCTTTTTGAGACAGTGATGCAGTTTTTGAATACACAGGCCAGGTCATCTGACCTTCGGTGGCCAACTTTGCGGCACATTGTCCACTTTTTTAAAGGAAAAATTAATTTCAAAGAGAATAAAGTTCATATCTTAAAAGTTAAGAATATGATGTGTCTTTACTGGGCATGACAAATGCCTGTGTGTTCCTTGCATAAATCATTGCTAAGAGTGGTGGATGGAGGATTTAAATATTGAAGGGCTGTTGTAGCATGTGCAAAGCTGGGAAGCTTGCTTGAATTCTGCAAATTAGCCTGATCCCAGAAAATTGGTCATGTTTGGAAGCATTTTTGTAGCAGGCCATGACCAGGGTACATTTGAATTCACCAAAATGGCAAATATTGGCAACAGCAAACAACTTGTATTGGTATAGTGCCCTTAATATAGTAAAATGTTCCACGGTGTTTCACAGGAGTGTTATCAGACAAAATTTGACACCTAGTGGCATAAGGAGGTACTAGGGCAGATTATGAAAAGCTTGGTCAAAGAGATCGACTTTAAGCAGTGTATTAAAGGAGGAAAGAGACGGAGAGATGTTTAGGGAGGGAACTCCAAAGCTTAGGGCCTTAGCAGCTGAAGGCACAGCTACCAATGGTGGAGTGATTAAAGTTGGGAAGGCTCAGGACTGTAGAATTGGAGGAGTGCAGATATCTTGAATGGTTGTAGGGATGGAGGAGGTCACAGCGATAGTGAGTGTCATGGCTTGACTATTAGAGAATATATGGTACTTGGAAGGGAAACTGAAAGTAGCTTTGTGCTTTGGGGAAAACACCTGACCTGAGGATTGTTGTAAGGTCAAATAGCTTTGTAGCCACAGTGACAGCAGTAAGCAAGAACTCTACAGAAATCTTTAATATAAGACTTGTTCATTCTTTGTTAAAGTTAAAGCTGTGATTTCAAGTGTGATTCATTTCAGCCTGAGATGTGACATTTGCAACAAGGTAAATTCAGAGATATTTAGGATTATGTCATGGCATTTGCTGGAGCTGATATGTCTGCAGTCTGGAAAATTGAGCTGTTTGATAAGACGGGTGATGCCAGTTCTGTCAATGTGAAATGGAAAGTGTGGCTGTAGGAGTTTGAAGTGTATTCTAACAGTCGCTGTTTGTTTATCGATGGGGCGATGGAGGTGCAAAAAGCACAGCGACGGGCCTTATTACTGTTCAAGGTGGGTGTGTTGGTGAGGGTGACTTTCAAGATGTTGCCTGACATGGAGAAAAGGCGGATAATGAATGTGCAGTGAAAATTTTGAAGGATCATTATGTGGTGAAGCCAAATGTCACATTCCAAAGGCATGTTTTCTGTCAAAAGAGACAAAAAGAGGGGGAAGCAGTAGCCCAATGTATGACTCATTTGAGGCAGGCATCAGATGGATGCTATTATCTCATGATAGATTTGAATAACCAGATAATGGATCAGGTGGTCCAATATTGCAGATCAATTAAGTTGAGACACAGGCCGCTAGAAAGAGGAGGTGACTTAACGTCGGATGACACTTGGAAAATAGCGGCTGCATTGGAAGCAGTGAATGGACAAGTTCACAGCATGAAACTAGGTCCCATTTCGGTCATCGGCACAACAAAATCTGAGGTTAATCTAGCGACACAACGAAATCCAGGTACGTGTAAATGTAAACAGCAGAAGTCTGCGAGAGAGGGTTTCAGATGTGGAACTTGGGGCACTATGGAAGAGATGATTGCTGCCCTGCCAAGAGAAAGATATGCAGAAAATGTGGGGGCAGAGACCATTTTGCCAAGAAGTGCAGAAGCAAAGCTGAACAGAGTGGGAAGCCTGGCAAACCATGTAAAGGAAAGAGAGATGGAAGTAGCACAACTGTGAGACGAGTTGAAGAAGATGAAGTGAGTGAGGACATGCATAGTAATTGTGGATACATGTTTTCTGTCAATGGAAGTAACCATGAGAAAGTTCCAGTGATTGCTGGGGGTGTTGAAGTGAGCATTATTATAGATCCAGGCAGTGGTAGTAATGCTATCAGCAGAGTACTGTGGGAGGAACTGAAGACAAAGAGAATCAAATACACATCTCGAAAATGTGTCAAAAAGCTTTATCCTTACACATCTAAAACCCCACTTCAAACTGTTTGATGTTTCACTGCGAGTGTAAGAACTGGAGATCAGTATGGAGGCAGAATTCATAGTGATTGAGGAGGATGGTGAGCCTCCTCTGAGTAGGGAAACTGGCCAAGCCTTGGGAGTGCTACACATTGGATTGAAAGTGAATTATGTGAAATCCTATGCAGAGCTTCATGAGGAGTTTGGACCAGTGTTTCAAGAAATTGGGAAGATGCACAACTGCCAAGTGAGATTAACAATTGATGAGAATGTGAAGCCTATAACTCAGCCTATACGTAGAACACCTTTTAGAGCAACTATGCACACAACAATGGGAAAGAGCTCAGCTGAGTTTTTATTTGGACGCAAAATATGCACCAAGATACCAGAGCTGAGGGACATTAGAGTTGATCAGGAGGTTCAAGATCATGATGTTGAGAAAAAGGGTGTTGTAAAGTTTTATGCAGACCACAGAAGGAGAGCTAGATAGTCTGATGTGATGCCAGGCGATGAAGTATTGCTGAGACGGGTGAGTCCGAGTAAGGTGGATACACCATTTTATCCCAAGTCCTACACTGTTATTGCCAAGAAAGGAACAGCGTGACTATGCAGTCACCAGAAGGAGTTTGATATGACTGAAATTCTTCATGCTTCAAAAAGTATCATGGTTTCAAAGACACAACAGGAGATGAACCAGACGTAGGAACTGAGGCGAAGCTGATACCCAGCAATTCAGATGTCCAAGCCAGTGATGCTGTTGGCAGGCAGACAGCTTGTTATCCAAAGGGAGAAACATTGGTTCCAGAGGGGCCAACGACATTTCCCAATCCTGATGTGGTGACCAGAGTTCCTGGACAACAGGAAGACCACGTGTGAGAGGGTACCATCAAAACAATATGAAGATTATGTGTTGTGGTTATGTCCAAAAATAATGGACATATTTTGGTCTGATAAGGGAGGAATGTCATGATTGTAAGTGTGGGCTTGAGTATTAGCGAATATATGGTACTTGGAAGGGAAACTGAAAATAGCTTTGTGTTTTGGGGAAAACACCTAACTGGGGATTGTTGTGAGGTCAATTAGCTTTGTAGCCACAGTGAGAGCAGTAAACAAGAACTCTACAGAAGTCTTTAATAAGACACTTGTTAAATCTTTGTTAAAATTAAAGCTGTGATTTCAAGTGTGATTCATTTCAGCCTGAGATGTGACAATGTGGGGAAGGCCTTGGAGGAATTTGACTTAAGGATGAGAATTTTAAAATGTTTAAGATGAGAGGTTCATTTAAGAAAATGCAACAACAACTAGCATTTACACAGTGCCTTTAACTTAGTAAAATATCCCAAGATGCTTCACCAAACAAAATTTGACACCAAGCCACATAAGAAAATAGTATGGTACATGGCCAAAAGCTTGGGCAAAGAGATAGATTTTAAGGAGTGTCTTAAAGGAGAAAAGGGAGGTAGAGAGGGGGAGATGTTTAGTGTGGGAATTCCAGAGATTAGAGCCTCAAAATGGCTTCTGCAACTGCATGCTGGGAGACTGGCTTCCATTCTTTTCATTCAGCATATTATAGGTAAAACCACAGTTGATTATTAACTGAAAAATGACTGTGGGAAGTGAGTCATCAAGTACACCCATGCAATGGAAACAACTAACAGGCCTTTTAATCAATTATATTATTTATTCAGGACAGCTTTAAGGAAGACTGCACTTGTTACACAACACATGTAGCGATGCACACATATTTGTGAATGTATCATGGAACTTGCAGTTCATTTTTTAAGTCAATTACCTGTCTTGCAGTGACTTCAAGAAAAAGCTATTTCAAAGGGACCTATGTGTGTAAGAATCACATATTTGGAATATACTTGCTATGGGCTTGACCCGACTCCATAGGTAGGAATGCCTACATAATACGAACAAAGATGTAACCTGTAGGGGTTGAGCAGCAACTGCTGTTCCAACAAATATTTACCTATCTTTGGTTTGAAAGGTCCCGAAAGCAAGGAGTGATACGAACCTAATTGACAGGTTTGTTGGTTTACCTTTTCACAACCTGTTTGCACTAGCTTCAGCTACTGGTTGATTGGTTTTGTAAATGATTCTCTCAGTGAATAAACTTGTTTGGTTTCTTTGTCTGTTATGAAAGTGATATTAATTATGACTAGCTTGACATGGCTCCACAGTGGAAATCTCATGTAGAGCTCACTACCACCCTTTCAAGAGCAATTAGGGATGGGCAATAAAGGGTGGCCCTAAAAGTGATGCCCACATCCCATGAACAAATAAAAAATATCTATACACAATGCACTGAATTTTAACCTAAAGAAGCAGTTGATTTGGGTTGGGTGAGGGGTTAATCTGTTTCCTGACCTAAACCCGCTCATTTCCAGCTTTAACTGAGGCCGGATGTTGTGCAGGCAGAAACCACGCTCCCCCCAAGGAGGTAGGTTGGAACTTTAAATATGATAATGAGGCTGCAAACGTCATTGATATTCAGGTTTTCAGGTTAATTCTGGTCGGCGAGACTTCCCTGGCATTTGGTAATTCAGTAGCTTCATTGAGGCAGGGCCTTAGTGGATTCAGGCCTTCACACGGACCCGCTATGGAGGAGTGAAAACACCATAGCGTGTGTGGGATCCCAAATTGCAGGTTCCCTGTATGGTCAAGTAAGTAAAGACTCCCCCCAATAAATGGATCTCCCATTTTTTCAGGTTACTTTGTACACAAGATCTCACTTCAGTTCACAGGAATTGTGGGCTTCCCAGGTTTGTCTGCTGCTCTAGCTTTGTGTTCCCTTTTACTGTTCTCCACCATCAGTGGCTGCTCTTTCACTAAGCCCCTGCTCACTGGAATTCTGGGCTGGATTTTATGCAGGAGGCAGGGCTCCCGGCGCCATGTTAAAAAGGCGGGGGGAATCCCGCCTCTGGATTTTGTCAGCCCCCCGGAGCAATCTTCTGGTCTTTTGGGGTGAAAGTTTAAGGAGATAGGATTCCTGTCCATTTAAATACTTAATAGTGACGGGGATCCCACCTCCAAGAGCTGCCAGCCAATCACAGGGTTGGCAGCTCAGCAGTATTGGTAGCACCACCAGGAGCGGTGGCCGCTGCCGGTACTGCTGAGGTCTCAGACCCAGGACCAGCGCTGGAACCCTGGAACATGGGTGGGTGTGGTGGGGTCACCGGGACCAATCCGGAAGGCCCTGGTGATGGGCGTTCAGTCCAGGGGGACGGGGACCTGAGGGGGGGAATTGGTTGCATGGTAGGTGTCCTCTGTGGGCTACAAATTGCCCACGAAGGAGGTACCCCCCCCCCACCCCCCCATCGCTGGTAAGATCCCAGCGGCGGCGGGAAAAGACCTTAATTGACTGTTAATAGGCCACTTATGGGCCTCAATTGGCCTCTGGGCGGGAAGGCTGTCATCGGCCTATCCCGCCCCCGGGAGAATCTGAACCGGCAATCCCAGTGTCGGGCTCTGTAGAGTTTAACCCTTTGGAGTTTTATTTCTCAAATAAACAGACAGCAACAAATTTTCTTGTAAGTTTAAAAAAAACAGTTAATCAAATTGTCTATTGATCAATATGCCTTATCTCGAAATTGTCTTAACTGCATCCATTCACGCATTCGCTTGCACACACACAAGAGACAGATAGAGAAGGGAAAAAGGAAGATGGATTTTAGTGGGGGAAAGGTTAAGATAAACCTGTTGAATTCTCCCTGAAATCAAATTCTAGATAGATGCAGGCCTGAGGTGATTGTAGGTTTCTCTCTCGATTGAAGGTTCTGTTGAGGATGGTGGGTTATTTCTAGCTGTCACTGCTGTATTATGTAGATGTTGGATTTTTCAGCAGGGCTTGGCTGGAACTCAAGCTGTCAGATGTTGCTTCTCTCTGGGGTTAGTCTCTCTCTCTCTCTCTCTGACTGTCCCTCTTTTTAAAGAAAAGGCTGTTATCTCTCACCTCCTGTTAGGAGACACCCTGGTGATTGCACAATGGCCCAGGATATGGCTACTTCACACCTCCTTTGCTTCAGAAGAAGACATTCAATTCTGGAATATTTTAGGATTAGTGTAGGATGGGTTCCAGTGACACCTTTTAGCTTTGAAGATTTGTCCTTTGTCTTTGTCAGACAGTTTGAATGCACAACAGACCAATCCCTTGTTCTTTGGCAGCCAGTTTGGACCATTGATCACCTTTTATAATAAAGGTTCATTTTCTTTTAAAGACAAGCCCATTTTTCATAACTCCTCAGAGTTAGTCGATGATTGTTGTATCATTGCACTTCTGGTGTGCATGACAATAATCATAATGGGGGGGGGCACGGGAGGTGGGGTGTGTTAGCAGTTGGAAGTGTCAATTTTAAGAAACGAGTGAGGTCCAATTTGCATTAGTCCATGTAACCACTTCACTGCCTAACAGCAGAAATTGTGGACACCAAAGAGAGGTCGACAGGTATATTACATAATCATACTTTGGTGCATTCAATTTTATCTTGAGTAATACTTATTAATCTACCAGCCTGACTTATTTTCCAATGTGGTACATGTATAGCTCAACTTAAAAAAAATCAATTTATAAAAGGATGACCGTACAAATTATGGAAACAGAGCAAGAGAACGGAATATTGAACTGAACCACAACTCAAAAAACTGTCTTATATGCATTTTATACAAAATATGGATCATTTTGAGTGTATATTTAATTACTGATTTATTAATAACAGTGCCAAACATATTCATTCATTCATAAATGAGTCTCCAAAAGAAAATGTATTTGGTGTCTCTTTTTCCTGAGGACAAGTTTCTTTTAAATAATGAGTATGCAGACATTTAGTTGGTGCAACCATAGACCCTGTCCCTAGATGTCAGCCTTCCACAACTATTCAGGAAATGAGAGTACAAGTTTAACAGTTTTTCAATCCCTCAGATTTTTTCTTCCTTTCACTGATGTAATTGTTTGTTTTACTGTCATATTTAAACAGTTCTTCATGTTAGTAAGAAGGTATGCACTTGCAAAGCAACTTTTTCTATAAGTCGTGTGAAAGTCCTTAAATTATATCATTGTAGTCATAGATGTGTGGAATTAACAAAGAAATAAATAAATACCTATCTGCCTTCAATAGCTGGAAAAATAGTTCCAGGTTTCTGCTGGGACCATTTATGCTTACTTCACTTTTTGAATGTACTGTTGGAGTTTGATATCTTAAGAATTAATTGCTCCTCAAAGGTAAGTAAGATGTTCAGCCCAGATTGAGTAAGTTCAGCCATTTAAAAAAAAAGAAATTCTCATCACCTTCTTCTCCTGAAGACAACTTTTTGCTCGGAGTTTGTTCCATAGATGCCACTTGTCCTCAAGAATCTTGCCCAAGTTGCCATTATACATGTGTGAGCCTTGGCATTGAGTGTTAGTGGGCTATCCATCTCTGGGAGGCATCACCAACCCTGTCCTCACCTGATGAGCACATGCTCAGTTTCAGCAGGAGTTGTTGGATTGTGCTCTGACGTAAGAATTTTGCCCAATTTCGACCTATCTAAAGGTGTTGAGGCCCGGTGCCATGCTGTGATCACAGCTCCAACTAAAAGCAATCATCATTTTTTTTTAATTTAAAAAGAGAAACTCAAAACTTGTCCCTAATTGCAATTCTTACTTTAGTAACTCAGAACAGTCCAGCAGTTTTCTGTGGAGTAGTGTATAAACATAATTTGTGTTGACATTAATGCTGGTACACATTTCAGTGCAGAAAATTATAATATACTTGCACTTTTGTAGTGGGTCATGCTAGGCCCCCACCTGCCAAGAATGAGGCACATCAATTTTGTCATGAATATTGATTTTTAACTGTTGTTGGAGCGAAGAAATAACTTGTTAAACAGATCAGCCGTGGCTGGAATTTTTTTTTTACATACTAACAGACATCGAAGGTGAGGAAACACATTCCAGGGCCTGCTAAGGAGGATATAATCCACAAGGACCAGGACTGGTTAGACCAGCTGGTCACATGACTACCTGGCTGTTCCAGGGTTTTCTTTTGAACTGGCCACAGAGAGTTTGAACTCAAAGAGAGTGTCTGTTTGCTTTTGGACTGAGAGAGAAAGTCTGTTTGCTCCTGGACTGAGAAGATCTCTCCTGTCTGCTCCCATCTCTTTCTCACAAGCCTCTGAATCCACTGAAGACACATGAACCCCAAGAAAGAAAAATCTCCTACAGTGAACAAGGTTTTAGAAGAATACTGGGCCCCAACAAAAAGCAAGATCTACCGACAATCAAGGACTCTACAGTGAGCTCAAAGAACAGTAACAAAAACTCTTCAGATATTGCCTCAAGCTTTTCCACTTTATTTTTCTGCTGCTCTTTTCTGTTTCTATTTGCATGTGTATATCATGTATGCATGCTTGCGTGGACGCATTGTATATCCGTAAACGTCAACCGAATTAGAGTTTAAGTTCAAGTTTAATAAATTTCAACTTTTCTTCTTTAAACCTAAGAAAGCCTGTTTGTGCTGATTTCTTTGCCTTATAACTGGAAGGGATTCACCAAGGGGGAGCTAAAAACATGGTGTGTTTAAAATTAAACCCTATTACAGTAAGACCAGATGAAGGCTGAGAGGGACCCTAGACACCTTTCTCACCTTGTCATAATAGTATCTTCTTATGTTGAACTATCTCCGGAGATCACAAGGTAGCTTTGGATGAAGAAGACCCTATTCCATTTGATCTCATCCTCCAGAATATCAACCTCACAGTCTTTCCATTACAATATCCAGCTGTATCATTAATCAACCCAGTGTCCTGCCCTCAACTACCCACCCCAGAAATCTGTTCTTGTGGTTGATCAAAGTCCGGACTCTGACATTTGTTCCTCACAACAGTGAATGTCTTATTCTGCTTCTCCAATGTATCTGAAGTGTTGTTTCCAGCTTACTTTCTCTATCTTGTTAAATCTCAAATCTACCTCCATAATGTCCCCACTGAGCTGTTAGTTTACAAGGCTAATGAGCAGTAGTTTATCAAGTTGTTCCTCTTGGCTCTTTGCTCATACTAAAGATCAGTCTGTTTGTTGGCTTGTGCACTGCTGTTCAAAGTGGGAATTTGGGCAGAGCAGCATTCCAGTGTGCCAGTTTGGGGCATCATAAATGTTACACATTTTTTAAAATAAGCATCAATAATGAGAACAGTTACTGTTAAAAGCAGCAATATTTGATGTAAATGAAAGTTCTGAGCAAAGCAGTGGAATGGCAAAGGGTGGAAAAAGTGAGCATTCCAGCACAACCTACTTGCACTAATAGGTACAACCGATTTGAATACCTGTTGGCTAGGAAATTGCAATTTGAGAATTATATGACTGAGGCTGGGATTTTACGGCCCCTTGCACAGGCAGCTGATACCATCGCCGGTAACAGACAGCCCGCCCCCTCCACGTGATTCGTTGTGGGGGGTGGGGTGGCCTGCCCTGGGGATGCAAATGAGCGACCGCATGGAAGATAACGGCCGCTCTATGGCATGCGGCTCGCATGGCGGACTGCTGTTTTCTCAGCGGCGAGACTATAAAATCCAACCCAACATGTGAGAGAATTTTATGTTAGAAAGTAGTTCTCTGGAGAGAAAGGGAGAGAATCAGAATGACATCATCAAATGCCTGTCCAACAAAGAGCTGAGAGACCCAGCAAAAGCCAAAGAAGGAGCCTAGCTGTGAATTCTACACGTCAACTTGGCACAGCAGAGAACTGAAAGTGATCACTGTCTCCAGATTGAAATTTCAGCCACCAGAAACATCTACAAACAATCCAGGCCTGCAACTTTAAAAGAGAAATTGGCCTCCGAGAAGATTCAACAGAATTACTGTGAACCATGAACACCTACCTCACTTCAACCACTTACCTTTTTCCTCTCTATCTATCTGTTCTTGTGTGTATATACAAGTGAATGCGTGTGTGGGTGCAGTTGCGAAAAGCTCGGGAATTAATATTGCTCAAAAAATAGTTAATCTTCCGTTTTAAATCTACCTGTCACTGTCCGTTTATTTGACAAACAAAACACAAAGTGTTAAAACATGAATAACAAAAACACTTGCTGTGGTCAGTTGGGAGGTGAACAGTGGGAGCCACCCACACCCTGACCACCTTTTCTTTATTCTTTCACCATCCAGGACAAAGCAGCCCGCTTGATTGGCACCCCATCTACAAACATTCACTCCCTCCGCCACCGACGAACAGTAGCAGCAGTGTGTACCATTTACAAGATGCACTGCAGCAATGCACCAAGGGTCCTTAGACAGCACCTTCCAAACCCGCGACCTCTACCAACTAGAAGGACAAGGGCAGCAAATACATGGGAACACCACCACCTGCAAGTTCCCCTCCAAGTCACACACCATCCTGACTTGGAACTATATCGCCGTTCCTTCACTATCGCAGCGTCAAAATCCTGGAACTCCCTTCCTAACAGCACTGTGGGTCTACCTACCCCAAATGGATGCAGCGGTTCAAGAAGGCAGCTCACCACCACCTTCTCAAGGGCAATTAGGGACGGGCAATAAATGCTGGCATAGCCAGCAACGCCCACATCCCATGAATGAATTTAAAAAAAAGGATGTGGGCATCGCTGGCTAGGACAGCATTTATTTCCCATCCCTAATTGCTGTTAGAAAGGGAGTTCCAGGATTTTGAACCTGCGACAGTGAAGGAACAGCGATATAGTTCCAAGTCAGGATGGTGTGTCGCTTGGAGAGGAACTTGCAGCTGATGGTGTTCCCCATGCATTTGCTACCCTTGTCCTTCTCGGTGGTAGAGGTCGTGGGTCTGGAAGGTGCTGTCAAAGGAACTTTGGCAACTTGCTGCAGTGCATCTTATTGATGGTACATACTGCTGTCACTGTGTGTCAGTGCTGGAGAGAGTGGATGTTCAAGGTGGTGGATGGGGTGCCAATCAAGTGGGTTGCTTTGTCCTAGATGTTGTCAAACCTCTTAAGTGTTGTTGGAGCTGCACCCATCCAGGAAGTGGAGAGTATTCCATCACACTCCTGACTTGTGTCTTTTAGATGGTTGACAGGCATTGGGGAGTCAGAGGTGAGTTACTCACTGCAGTATTCCCAGCCTCTGATCTGCTTTTATAACCGCAGTACTTACATGGCTGGTACAGTTCACATTATGGTCAATGGTAACCCCCAAGATGTTGATCGAGGGAAATTCAGTGATGGTAATGCCATTGAATGTCAAGGGGGGATGGTTAGATTCTCTCTTGTTGGAGATGATCATTGCCTGGCACTTGCATGTCGCAAATGTAACTTACCACTTATCAGCCGAAGCCTGGATATTGTCCAGGTCTTGCTGCATTTCTACACGGACTGCTTCAGTATCTGAGGAGTCACGAATGGTGCTCAATATTGTGCAGTCATCAGCAAACATCCTCACTTCTGAACATTTGATGGAGGGAAGGTCATTGCTGAAGCAGCTGAAGATGGTTGGGCCTAGAACCCTACCCTGAGGAACTCCTGCAATGATGTCCTGGGACTGAGATGATTGACCTACAACAACCACAACCATCTTCCTTTGTGCTAGGTACGACTCCAACCAGTGGAGTGTTTTCCCCCGATTCCCATGGACTCCAGTTTTGCTAGGGCTCCTTGATGCCACACTTGGTCAAATGCTGCCTTGATGTCAAGGGCAGTCACTCTCACCTCACCTCTTAAGTTCAGCTCTTTTGTCCATGTTTGGATCAAAGCTGCAATGAGGTCAAGAGCTGAGTGGCACTAGCTGAACCCAAATTGAGCATCAGTGAGCAGGTTATTGCTGCATAAGTGCCACTTAATAGAAATGCTGTCGAACGCTTCCAACACTTTGCTGATGGTCGAGCGTAGACTGATGGGGTGGTAATTGGCCAGGTTGGATTTGTCTTGCTTTTTGTGTACAGGACTTACCTGAGCAATTTTCTACATTGTCAGGTAGATGCCAGTATTGCAGCTGTACTGGAACAGCTTGGATAGGGGCGTGGCCAGTTCTGGAGCACATGTCTTCAGTACTATTGCCAGAATGTTGTCAGGGCCCATAGCCTTTGCAGTATCCAGTGCCTTCAGTCGTTTCTTGATATCATGTGGAGTGAATCGAATTGGCTGAAGACTGGCATCTGTGATGCTGGTGACCTCAGGAGGAGGCAGAGATGGATCATCTACTCGGCACTTCTGGCTGAAGATTGTTGCAAATGTTTTAGCCTTGTCTTTTGCACTGATGTGCTGGGCTTCCCCATCATCGAGGATGGGGATATTTGTGGAGCCTTCTCCTCCTGTTAGTTGTTTAATTGTCCACTGGATGTGGCAGGACTGCAGAGCTTAGATCTGATCCGTTGGTTGTGGGATCACTTAGCTCTACCTATCATATGTTGCTTCCACTGTTTGGCATGCATGTAGTCCTGTGTTGTAGCTTCACCAAGTTGACACCTCATTTTCAGGTATGCCTGGCATGCCCGCCTGCATTCTTCAGTGAACCAGGGTTCATTCCCCTGGCTTGATGGCAATGGGGGATGTGCCGGGCCATGAGATTACAGATTGTGGTTGAATACAATTCTGCTGCTGCTGATGGCCCACGGTGCCTTATGGATGCCCAGTTTTGTGTTGCTAGATCTTTGAAATTTATCCCATTTAGCACAATGGTAGTGCCACACAACACGATGGAGAGTATCCTCAATGTGAAGATGGGACTTTGTCTCCGTAAGGACTGCGCGATGGTCACTTCTACCAATACTGTCATGGACAGATGCATCTGCGACAGGTAGATTGGTGAGGACGAGATCAAGTAGCTTTTTCCCTGGCCATAACAACAATATCATCATGTTTCACAAACAAAGGATTAAAAGTTTGTACTATTCCATATACTCTTACAACCTTATATAAAACAGTAACAATAATAGGCTAGCAAATTCCATCAATTTATAGAATCCTACAGCACTGAAGGTGACCATTCAGCCCATCGTGCCAGTGCTGGCAGTTGAAAAGAGTTGTCCAATTAATCCCATGACCTTGCTCTTTCCCCATAGTTCTGCAAATCTTTCCTTTTTAAGTGTTTATCCAATTCCCTTTTGAAAGTTACTATTGACTTTGCATCCATTATTAGATAGGCGATGCATTCCAGACCATCATAACTCGCTTTGCAAAATAATTTCTCCTCATTTTTCTCCCTGGGGTTCTTTTGCTAATAATTTTAACTCTGTGTCCTCTGCTTATAGACCATTTTGCCAGTAGAAACAGTTTCTCACCGCCTGCCCTATCAAAACCCTTCATAATTTTGAACACTTCAATTAAATCTCCCCTTAAAAATGCTGAAGTTCTCTGTGGATTCCTGTTGCCACGATAACAGCCCTTTTTATTCTGGTCCATAGCATTTGCCAAAGATATAAGCTCCAATTCTGCAGTCAGCAGTGATCAAATGGTGTTTGCTACTCATTACGCTTATAACTGTGCACAGACTTTTCATGGATTTTTGAACAGCAACTTACAGTCATTAGCCATATTTTCAGAGTGGTGTTGGGAACCCGACAGCTGGATGAATTCCTGAGTTATGTCGCTCTCATGCTGCTATTTTTAAATGTAAATGCTCTAACTGGGCAGGAGGTGAGCTTGGCAACAATTAGACATGGTGAGTGCCTCCAGGAGGTGGGAGCTACCTGCCTGGTGCCAGTGGTACAGGCAGGCAGCAGTCATGCTGGGGGCTGCCACTACCTTGCCAAAGAGAGCAGGCAGCTCTTTACAGGGCCAGCAGTGTCCCCAGGGTTGGAAGTGGCCATGCAGACCCGATGATGGTCGAGCACTCGACCAGTGCAAGTAGATCAGCTTAAAGTAAATGGAGGGAAAGTTTCTGATGTTCCCACAGTAAACCCAAGAGCTGTGACTAACATGCATCAGACTGTTCGGGTTCGCCGAATTAATGGTTGAAAATTCTAATCATGACCGCACAGGCTCGTTAACTTACGGGGCCGTTAATTGGAGGCGATAGTGTTACCCGTTCCCTCCCCTTTGAAAATTCAAAACTGTCCTGGAGGCATCGGGATCCCGAGACGGCCTCCAGGATTGCAATTTTGAAATCCCGTCCATACCGGGTCCCGACCCCGCAGCGCTTTGAAAATTCAGCCCCGGGAGTCTGAAATAGTGTGATACCCTCCACAGGGGATCTTTAACAGGACAAAAAACAGCATATCTCCTCAACCTAAAATAAAAGCAAAATACTGCGGATGCTGGAAATCTGAAATAAAAACAAGAAATGCTGGAACCACTCAGCAGGTGCTGAGGGTCACTGACCCGAAACGTTAACTCTGCTTCTCTTTTCACAGATGCTGCCAGACCTGCTGAGTGGTTCCAGCATTTCTTGTTTTTATATCTCCTCAACCAATCAGTTCAAAAAATCCTCCCTGAGGCATTCATCAGGATTTTGCAGTTGTAATGACAATGAAACTGTCAGGTTTGCAGCCATTACTCTGTGAAATTGACAATGTCTGGTGCCGTGACATGGTACAGTTAAACAAAAAAGTCCAGAAGTTGCTGTCAGTGATTCCGAGCTCCTGCACAGGGTGCGCCACCTCCAGCATGATGTCACCACCAAATTCATCTTCCCCTCCCCTTTCAGAATTCCAAAGGGACTATTGCCTCTGCAACACCCTGGTCCACTCCTCAATAACCCCCTAACACCCCGTTCCCTTCCTATGCAAGCATAGGAGATGCAACACCTGCCCTTTTATCTCCTCCCTTCTCCCAATTCAAAGCCCAAACACTCCATCCACTAATACTGTACTTGATGCTCACAATGCAGTCTCCTCCACACTGGACAGAACAGACTGGGTGTCTACTTTGCAGAACACCTAGGTTCAGTCTGCAATCATGACCCCAAACTTCCAGTCACCTGTCATTTTAATTCTCTGCCCCACTCCCACTCTGACCTTTCTGTCCTAGGCCTCCTACACTGTTCCAATGAAGCTCAAGATAAGCTCAAGGAACAGCACCTCATTTTTTGATTAGGCACTTTACAGCCTTCGGTTCAACATTAAAAATTCAACAATTTGAGATCATAACCTCTGTCCTTTTTTTGTTTGTGATGGCAGCTGTTGGTTACACCTCCTCTAGACCCATCTTTTGTTCCTTTACTTGTCCCATTGCCATCTCCTTTTGCCTTGCGCTATCATCCTTTTTGTCAATTAATCTCTTTCCACCCTCTTACAGACCTTTCCCTTTTGTTTCCACCCCCTCCCCCCACCCCATTTTTCCCTGCCTCTGTATTTGTTTAAAACCTGTTATATATCTAACTTTTCCAGTTCTGGTGAAAGGTCATTGACCTGAAACATCAACGCGGTTCCTCTCTCCACAGATGCTGCCAGATCTGTTGAGTATTTCCAGAATTTTCTCTTTTGATTTCAGATCTCCAGTGTCTGCAATATTTTGCTGTCAGTGAGATATTTGTGGAGTGATGCTTGTGGACGAGTGGGACATATCAGCTACCAACTTCCTGATTTGCAGATTTTACTGCGTCAGTATGGATGCCAGAACTTGCTGTGTAATAACAGTGAGCACTGATAGTCTTACTGTTTTTATTATTGAAAAATTCAGGCTTTATCCACCAACCACAAGCAGATTCCATTTATACATGTCTACATTGAACTTCATTCGCTGCTAATCAGCCCACGTAAAAACATTTCTCTCAATGAATTACTTTTGGAGTCCAATGGCTGTAATTGTGCAGCCAAACAAACTAGGAGCAAGTGGAGATTGCTCCTGATCTACTCTCTGACTTGACTAAAATTGCTTGAATGTTGAGCTCTGTATGTATACAGGACTTGCTTGAAAAGCTGTTGCTGTAAACTCTCTCGTAACTTTACACTTCTGAAACTAAGGGCCCGTAAAGAAGCCATAGCACCAGAAAGGCTACTTCATTTCTTAAATTCCTAACTCTGCATATACATCCCGTATTCATTTAAAATTTGGGGGGGTGGGGAGAGAATGCCTTATTTCATGGAAGTAATTTACCCATCAAACAGCAATTGGGATGTGAAGGGAGCAAAATCACAACAAGTGGATGCCAAACCCATTACAAAGTAATGTGGCAATAGCTTCAGCCACACACATAATTGTATGAAAGCTTGCAGTAAAGACAACTGTGCTTTGCTTCTGAAGTTATGAGTCATTAATTCCCCTGAGTTTAAATCTGCTCCTTTACAAATTGGAAGGGTGGTGGGAGGGGAGGGGGGGGGGGGGGTTGGGGTGGGGGGCACGTGGTGGTGTTGAGGGAAGAGTGTTGGAAATGGACAATTAGTTACTGTGGGCTACTTGGACACAGTTCTCTGTGGTGTCAGTATTACTGGATGCTTGGGAACATGTCTCTGGTTTGTGTGTCAGAGGAGATGCTTTGGAAGAAGAATAAATTGCCCTTGTTTGTTCTTCTTTGTTCCAACCCTCAGTTCATAGATGGCCCAGATGGGTGGAACATTCCTGATGCTGTTCTCACCTCTTTGTTTAGTTTTAATAGACTATGTGAACTTACATTGTGGATACTGGATTAGTTCTTCTTCCAGAAAGCATCCCTTTGCCGCTGCTTGCTGGAAACAGCAGAAACAGAAAAACTAATGTGGAATTCCAGCAATGATACCTTGACTCCAAATGAGAGTGAGAAGTTACCTGCAGACCATGACCATAGGTAGCATTACATCTGGCTACAGGAAATCTCTCGTACCTAGGACAGTCTGCAGCTGACTAGGTCCTAAACTCTGGAATTCACACCCTATCCTCGTTCCTTTCTCTTTTAGACACTCATTAAAACCTATCTCTTTGACCAAGCACTTGGTCACCAATCCGATTATCTCCTTATGTGGCCTGGTATCATACTTTGTTTGATAACACCTCTGTAAAACGCCTTGGAATGTTTACTGCATCAAGGAGTTATGAAAAGGCAAGTTGTTGCTGTATATTTACTGCCCTTCTTCAACACCAAGAGCTGGATTATATGGGCCCCGCTAAGGCAGGGTCTGAGGTAGGGGCGCCCATAGAATCATGACAGGTGGCGGTGGGTGGAGGGCTTGTCGCCACCCAGTCGCCAAGCGATTTTGCTGGAGGTAGGATAACCTCTTAAGGGCCTCTTCCTGCTGCCACTGGGATCTAACCAGCAGCGGGGGTTGCCTCCGCTACGCCAGGAGGGCGCCATGTAAAATGAGGCACAGTCCCTGCGGGCTTGGTGGGGGTCCCTCCTTCATGGGCAATCTGTGGCCCATGGAGGAACCCTGCCCGCAAAATCTACAACTCCATGGCACCCTCCCCCCTCCCCCGGATTTCATGCCCACCCTCCCAACCTCACTCACCAGGGTCTTCTCGACTGTCCCTGCTTCACTTACCTGAGGTTCTGAGTTCCAGCACTGGGCCTGGGTCCAAGGCCTCTGCAGTACCTGCAGTGGTCACTGCTCCCGGTGGTGCTGCTGATACTGCTGAGCTGCTGGCCCTGTGATTGGGTAGCTCTTGGAGGTGGGATTCACCGTCTTTAAAGGGACAGAGTTCCCGGCGCGGACACTTCGGCTTCAAAACACTGGATGATCGCCAAACTGCCGAGGCAGGATTTCCCCCGCCTTTTCAGCCCGGCACTTCCTCCACAAAATCCAGCCCCTAGATAGCTCTTCCTAATATTTTATACATCAATTTAATTGTATATGTTCTCCCAAACAACTATCAATTTTATTTGTTGGTTTGTATTGCCATTCAAAATTTTTTATGTACACTGTTGTCGAGGGAACATCCACAGGGAAACAACCTTTAATACCCTTTAAGCTGCCATGTGGCAGACCATTGACATTTCATTATGTCAAAGCTTATCAGGCAGCCAGTGATTAATCATGTGGCCATTTATTTCCATTGAATGAACCCAATATAAAGGGCATTTGGCATTGAAAGTGCTTCAAGATTGATTTTTAGCCACACCTTCTGGAAGCTGTTAATCCTATTTCAGCTATTTTTTTTTTAAAAAAAGCTTAATTATGCTAAAATGTACAAAACAAAGCAAATTCCAAACTGCTGAGGTCTCACATTTTGCATTAACCTCAGCAGTTTGATAGTTTTTTTTTTAAACTTGTGAAATTAGTGATAGTGTAATGAAGGATAACATCAATCATGTCAATGGCATTGGTATGGAATTGATAATCTTATTTCCCTTTGCTTCTCTGAAATGCATCATTTCTGACATGAGTTGCTGATATTCACACAAACCATTAATAAACCTCGTTACACAGCCAAATGGGCATCTGTTTGTGCAACAGTATGTTTGAATCGGGATGCAAGATGCACCGTGTCAGTTCAGACTCCTGGACTGGCAGGCAAAGGCTCTTTTTATTGAGGTTGGATATACTGCTGCCTGAGTATTGTTTCTTCAGTGCGTTGTAGGCATGTCTTTATCACCAGTGTAGCAGTCTGACTTCCATTGAATTCACTTAGCAGGAAGGTTATTGGAAAATGATGTTCTATCTTTATTCATTTTTATTCTTAAGTTTCTTTTGTAGATGGGACATACCTTGTCGTATTCAATTTCTTCCTGTAAGTGCACTTCAGGGCATATTTATTTCAGTTTGAAATAAACTAATGACCACGCTACTCTCAGCAGAAGAATGGAGTTGCTCGTAACATAAACTGTGATATACTGAGGTAATGGAAAAACCTATTTCAAAACAGGTAATTAATATGGACTTGAGAATCATTTTTTGTGTGAGAATGTAACAAGGGAAAGATGGATGGAGTGAATTGAGAAGATCTAACTCAATCGGCATTCCAATGACCTCAGAGGATTATACTCCTTTGGACCCAAGGCCGCGTTGCCTACCATATACCCCAAACTGTCTTTTTAAAAAATGTCTTCCTTTTTACTTTCCTTAACTGCTTCACCCCCAACCCTGCCACCCTGTTATTCTGCATTACTCTATGTCAAGGAAGGCAAGCCGACTCCCAAGTCCCAGCTGCCTCGTGGTGCTGTTCAGCAAATGGCCATTGACTGAGTTTGTTTCCACATTTCACTCCAACATTGGCAGCCATGCCTTCAGCTGCCTAAGTCCGTAGCTTCTCTCCCTGAACCCCTCCAATGCTCCCCCTTCCTCTAACTTCTAGAACCCCCTAATCAAAACCCAGCTCTTTGACCAATTTAGTCCTAATATCTTCTTGCTACGATTAACTTGGCTGAAATGTAAACATTCAACAAACTACAAAAGAGGGTTATTCTTGCATTGACCTAAATCAATGGTGGTAGTTTATTTTCCTGCCTATTTTTGACAGATTTCCATTAACGCATGTCATAACTAGCAAGATTTCCTGCAATTTTGCATTCCATACACTTTGCACATTAGCCCAGTGATAAACCCCAAACTATTCCCATCAGTAGAAGATTATCTGATCACCAATCATTTCACTTAAGCTATAGTTTATTAATCACTCCACCATTGGCAGCTGTGCCTTCAGCTGCTGAGGCCCTAAACTCTGGAGTTCCCTCCTTGAACCTATCTGCCACTCTATTTCTCTTTCCTCCTTTAAGACTCTCCTTAAAACCTACCTCTTTGGCCAAGCCTTTGGTTATCTGCCCTCCTTTTGTGGTTCAGTGTCAAATTTTGTTTGCTAATGCTCCTGTGAAGTGCTGTAGGACATTTAACTACATTAAAGCTGCTATATAAATACAAGTTGTTGTTATATTGTATAAAATGACAGAGGGTAAGGTGAATCATAGGCCTTTATATGGTCTACAGATGATTTTGACCCTCTATATTCATGAGGTCCATTTTTATCTGATTGCACCTCTATGAAGTGCCTTAAGACATTTTTCTATGTTAAAGATGCTATTATAAAGGTCAATTGTTATATTCATCGATCTGGAATTGACCTTCAATCTTTATTCTTGCCTAAATCTATCAAAAGTAATTCTTTGGTCTTTTCTATTATCACACAAAAGAATTATTGTAAACCAACCCTCAGTGCAAAATAATGAACACAAAGACATGACTTTATGGAATTAACTTGTAATTTCTGCAAAAAATAAGAATGGAGTTCTGGGAAAAGATGTATTGTGTTGCAGTGCTAGGCTTGAAATGTACAACAGACAGCAGTCATAGAAATAGACAAACGTCACTGTCTCACAATGCAGCAGAGTATACTGGATACAGTAATCTAGTGGTTATGTTATTGGACTAGTAATTCAGAAACCTGGGCTAATAATGCTGAGAATGAGAATTCAGTATACAAGAAAATCTGGAAATAATAATTGGATATCGGTAAAAGTGACCATAAAGCAATTAGATGGTCATAAAAACACAACTGGGTTCATTATTATCCTTAAGGAAGGAAACCTGCCATCCTTAGCTGCTCTGGCATAAGTGCAACTCTAGCCCCACACTAATGTGATTAACTCTTAACTGCCCGCTGAAAAGGCCTTGAAAGCCATTCCGTTAGGGATGGGGATAAATACTAGTCTTGCCAGTAATGCCCACATCCCAAGGATAAATATAAAAAAGCAATTTAATATACTCTGTTCAGCCACATCTGCTCAGAATAGCTCGAACTTAAAAATCTGCATAAATATCATAACCAGAGCAGGTGCTGGCACTGGAGTAAGCTGACAAAAATGCTAGACACTGGGCATTCCATGGAATTTGGTCATGCCATAATTATTTTTAAGGATAATCTGAAAAATGAGGCCAAAGCAATTGCCAGAAATTTAACATTTTAAATCTTAACAGTGTTTCCAGGCCTTATTTCCTTAAATAACACAGGTTACCCCATCATTTACCTCATTGCTGTTTGTGGGACCTTGCTGGGTGTAAATTGGCTGTCGCGCTTCCCAACACTACAATAGTAATTGTGCTGCAAAAACACTTCATTGGCTGTAAAGTACTTTGGAACATCTTGAGGTCGTGACAGGTGCCATATAAATCCAAGTTCTTCCTTTGGCTAAGTGTTTTTTTTTGTTTACATCTCTGTGGAACACTTTGGGTACTTTTTTCCTGTTAAATGTGTTATATAAATGTAAGTTATTGTTCTTGTTGCTGATGTATTGAAGACGATTAAGTTATTGAGGCCAAAAAGTCTTTTCCAACAACTTCCCAGGATAAAGGGAATTTTGTGAAATTCCAGTTATTCTTAAAGGTAAATGAACAAGAGCATTACAATCAGCAGAACTTCTTGTATAAATCATCAATTATTTGTAGACAATCTATCCATACATTTGATCCAGGTAATGGGAAATAATTTCCTGCTGACTGTTCTGTTGTCTTGTTCTTTCTTGACTAATGTAAGTTAAATTTTCAAAGTATCACTTAGTTTGCAAAGAATATAGGCTGTGAACTGAGTCATTGAATTTCATTATTGGGCAGAAGTTGAGTAACAGAGCTGTATCTACAGCCTCAATGTTTGCAGCACTGGTTACCATTGATTTTAGACGTCATTGCTAATTATTACAGTGATACGGGAAACTGGTCACTGATAAATGCCTTTTGAGGAGAAGGTCTGGCTGGCAAAGCCAATGAGTGCATTGTCATTATCTCTGGAACATGGGTTCAAGTTCAGCCCAGGCATGGAATGCAAATTTCCTTTGCTGTCTGTAAGAGTCCTTTTGTAAATGAATTTGGCTAGGCGCAATCTAGTTATTAGTCGGGGCAGGTCCACGATTCTGCTGCAGCATTGATAATCTCTGTCAGAGATGCCATAAGTATCACAGGTGTGAGATACAAAGGAATCTGTGTTGTTGTACAATAAACAGTGAGGAGTCTTCAGAACTTGGATTGAAGCACATTGTTGCGGAAGAGCAAGCAAAGCTTATCTTCATTTACTTGTACTTTGTATGACATGACAGTGCTTGATTCTGACACTGATACAAAATGAAAATGCAATTCATTCCCCACAACTGATGTCATCACCTTCAGTGAGCACCAGGTTACAATAAAACCCTTCTGATTAGAAATATTCCTTTAGCTACTGTGATAAAGAATTCTCTTGTCCAAATTTGCTACTTAGTTTGTTTTTTAAATGCCTTTTGGAATTTAACTTACTTTAACTTTCACCCAGACTTGGTGTTTATCTTAACGACAGACAGGATGGTGCAACTTCAGAGTACACTGTAGTAGTATGGTTAGCTGTTTCTAAGGAGAGGCTCTTGAGGTCAATGAAAATAAAAAAGTTGGGACAGATGTAGAACAGGTCTGTCAACTCAATACCACCTGTTTTACACCATTGTGCAAGGTTAAGATCTACCTGAGTGTGGCTTACAATTTGAAAAATGATCTGAGTGTATGGTTCATTTATGGAGGTGGAGGGTATTTCAAGTCTTGAGGCTACAGATTCAGTTGCGCTTTGTTTTGAACTTCAGAGGAATTACCACTTCTCTATAAAATAAATTCAGATACCCAGGGATGACCTGCTGATTATACCAGCCTGGACATGATGGGCCAAATTGTCTCCTTCTGTGCTGTAAATTTTTCTGTGACTTTATTATTTTCCTGTCACTATATTACCAAATCTCTGATTCATGTTGACCCTGTTCAACTTGATGGGCAGCTTCTATATCCACTGCTATTTAGTGGGTTAACAGTTATATATTGTTATACTGAAGATGTAATATGGTGGCAGCAAGTGTCTGTGAGTAAATCTAGAACATTTTAAAAGAATTAGATTGGGAAAAATTGACCCAAATTAGTGCCAGAGAGAAAGAAAAACTGAGTGACTCGTGCGAAAACGAAAAACGAAATGTCAGCTGGGACCGGAATGAATGCATAGCTACAGCCCATACTGAATTGGGACGCTGATGATGTCGTTGAGGCATTTGAGAAGTTTAAACAAAAGTGCAGATTGACATACAGTAGTTTCCTAAAAGGCACTAATTAAGAGTGAGGGTCAGCTACATCCTTCTGTGGGCAGAAAATAAAGAATTATATTTATTTAACAGCTGGAACCTAAATGAAGAGGACAGCAGAAACCCAGACAAAATTTTTGAAAGATTTAGCACCCATCCCCAGACAAAATCAAATCATCGATATACTCATATGAATATCAAGGCCTCAGTCGGAAACTAACTGAGCCTATTGTCAATTTTGTAACCAGATTGAAATATGAGCCAGAAAATGTAAATTTAAGGACACAGATGAAAGGCTGATAGATCAGCTCATTTGGGGCTCTGCACATCCTGAAGTACAGAAATCTCTAATCGGAAAGGACAAGCTCACAATATCGCAGGTTGTAAACACTGCCAGAGCACATGAAGCCACGAGCAGACAGATAAAGACACTGACTACCCAAACGACTAGCCTTCAGTTCATCCAAGAGAAAGGCAGCAGGGTTGATGCAGTGAAACAACAATGAAAGAATGTACACCAGACAGAGAGAAAGACGTGCAAGAGCTATGGACGACCACATGAATTCACAGACAGAAGGAAATGTCCTGCGTATGGATCAATCTGCAGAGCTTGCGGAAAGACCTATCACTGGGAAAAGATGTGGAGAACAAGGCAAGAAGGTGGTAGACGAGTCACCAGAGCTAGAGTAACAGGGCGAATGAGTAGGGAAAGGAACCAAAACATCCATACCCTGGAGGATGACAATGAGTTTGAGAACATGATAGACATAGGAACTATACAATTGCACAAAATGTCTGGATGTGACAGTTCCCAGAGAAAAGAAATTCACATGACCATTTGGATCCGGAAGAGGGTAATAAATAAGCCCACAACATAAATTTGAAGGTAAAGATTGATACTGGAGTGCAGAGTAACATCATCCCACTCAGACTGTACCAGGAGACCTTTCCTGAAAATTTGGAAGAAAATGGTTATCCAAGGAAAGGTGCTCTGAAACCGAACAACATCATGCTAAAAGCATACGGGGGAGATTCGACAGCTAGGAACAACCAAATCAGAGGGACACACAAAGGAAAGGATGTGAACTATATGTTCTATGTCACTGAAACAGATGGTCCTGCTATCCTGGGGTTGAGCAGTTGCAAAGAGCTGCAGATTATCTCAGTAAAACATGACGTGAAGGAGGTGCCACTGAGGGTTGAAGACAATACACCCATTGAAAAGCGCCTTCCGATCAGAAGCAAAGAAGATCTGGTACAAATGATCCAGAGTGTTTTGATGTGACGGTTGGATGCTTTGAAGATTTTGAGTATCACATCACTATTGACCCAGCGATGAAACCAATGATTCATCCCCCACGTAAAGTACTAACAGAACTAAAAGGAAAGCTTGAAAGAGAGCTCCAAGAAATGGAAGAAAAGAAGTTGATCGCCAGAGTCACAGAGCCTACAGATTGGGTAAATTCTATCATGGTGAGAGAGAAGCCAAATGGACAGTTAAGAATTTGCCTAGATCCCAAAGATCTTAACCAAGCAATGAGGAGGGATCACTACCCTATTCCAATACTGGAAGAAATCACACCAGCACTGGCAGGGGTAAAAGTTTTCAGCAAGCTTGATGCCAGAAATAGCTACTGGAATGTGAAACTAGACGCAGAATCTTCATTGTTGACAACATTCAACACACCCTTTGGGTGGTACAAATTCCTACGTCTACCTTTTGGCTTCAAAGTGAGCCAGGATGTGTTCCAACAGAAAGTAGACAAAGCATACAGGGGATGCAAAGGAGCAGTCGGCATAGCCAATGATATCCAGAGATATGCTGTAGATGGAAAAGATAATGACAACCATTTGCATGAAGCCAAGGAGAGAACCAGGAAAGCTGAGATTACACTAAACTCAGACAAATACATTTTGAGAGTGACAGAATGCCAGTTCTTTGGAATGGTGTACACACCTGACAGAGTCAAGCCGACTCCTGAAAAAATCTCAGCCGTCTCTGGGATGGAAGCCCCAAGAGGTAAGAGAGAGTTGAGAAATTTCCTTGGCTTGATCCAATACATGAGCTCCTTCATTCCGCACATATCGGAACACACAACAAACCTGCAGGAGCTGATGAAAGAAGATGTAGAGACCTGTGGTCAGAGTCACATAACAGGAGTTTCAACAAATGCAAAAAGGTAGTATGCAAGGAAACAAGTCTGTCATATTACGACAGAAAGAAAGCTGTCACTCTGCAAGTAGATGCTTTGACAAAAGGACTGGGAGCAGACCTGGTACAAGAGGGAAAGCCAATAGCATTTGAATCCAAAGCTCTAACATCAGCAGAGACAAGACATGCCAACATAGAAAGAGAGCTTTTGGCAGTCGTGTATGGATGTGAAAAGTTCTACACATATCTCTATGGGCGAAAGTTCATAGTGGAGAGTGATCATCATCCACTGGAGTAGATCTACAAGAAAAATCTATGTAAAGCAGCAACAAGACTGCAGAGGTTACTCTTGAGGCTTCAGAGTTATGATTTTACCCTGAAGTATAAGCCAGGAAGAGAAATGGTGCTGGCAAATACCCTATCTCGGTTGTCACCACAGGAGAAACACAAGATAGAAGATCTAGCTATAAAGAATGTAGTGATTGTAACACCATCAAAACTTAAATAAAAACAAGAAATGCTGGAAATACTCATCAGGTCTGGCAGCAGAGTTAATGTTTCAGGTCAGTGACCCTTCATTAGAAAGTTTCTGATGGGGCGGCACAGTGGCGCAGTGGTTAGCACCGCAGCCTCACAGCTCCAGCGACCTGGGTTCAATTCCGGGTACTGCCTGTGTGGAGTTTGCAAGTTCTCCCTGTGTCTGCGTGGGTTTCCTCCGGGTGCTCCGGTTTCCTCCCACATGCCAAAGACTTGCAGGTTGATAGGTAAAGTGGCCATTATAAATTACCCCTAGGATAGGTAGGTGGTAGGGAAATATAGGGACTGGTGGGGATGTGGTAGGAATATGGAATTAGTATAGGATTAGTATAAATGGGTGGTTGATGGTCGGCACAGACTCAGTGGGCCGAAGGGCCTGTTTCAGTGCTGTATCTCTAAAAAAAAAAGAATACACGCTATGAAAGACTCTAAAAAGGGGTTCCGGTTATTTCCAAAAGCCGGTTGATAATCTTCTTTAGTTTAAAGAAAAGTTAATAACTGGGACCGTTATATTGATATTATGTTCTAAAGAAAGAGGGATGCTATATATTGTTATGTTATATGTAAAATGCTAGGAACTAATTGTTATGTGTAAGTTTTCCAGTGGGGCCACATTCACAGCTGCACTAGAGAGTCATGTGACATGTAACAGGAAACCAGTCTCAAGAATTTCTACACCAGACAGCATGCTGACTGAATGAGTAAACAAAGACTCCAGCCTTTCCACGTTTAAAGTGTGATTATTTCCAACATCTGGGAACCAGAAAACAACCAGAAGACATAACAGTGGATATGGAAGGGAAAATGGGGCGATGAGGCCTAGCGGTGCCGCACAGGCCTGACCTGAATTTTCCTCCCTTGCCTTCCCATTGAGTATGCCAATGGCCATCCTTTCCCCACCCAGCCAAGTTCCTGAGAGATTTTCTTCCAAAAACACCTCTTGCATCATTTGTCAGGACCATCTGTTGAAAAGTGTCAGCAAGCCCAGAGTAAAGGTGCTAATTTGAAGAGCCTTCCTGTTCCAGTGGAATGTTGCAATATCGATATGGTGGTGTGGCCAATTGGGTAGTGGGACCTGGTTCGTGCAAATTGAATCATGAGTCAGCATAAAAGATCACAGAAAACATGAACGTAACTGGTGGCTGTAATTAACTTATGTTTAAAATTTCCTGATCTTTTGCACTGCTTTGGCTGATTCTGACTGGATTGCACTGATTTAACTAACGGGGAAGAGCCGAAACGTGATCCCTTAATTCTTACTTGGAAAAATCCTATTTCAGTGATGTGCGTGTGCAGACACACACATGTATAGAACGATGACAGTAGCATGCTTTCTAGTGTTTATACTGAGGATTTGAAAGCAATGATTGTTTCTGGAAAAATGTAATCCTGCAGCAGTGCTAGCTAAACCAGAGTATTTTATTAGCTACTTGCAAAATGTATAAACAGCAAAAGGCTTGAGCAGCTGAAAAATAGATTTAATTTGTTAGCTTTTTTGAAAAATAATCTAAACATTTAAATTAAAACGTTGATTAAAAGTAATGTTTGGGATCAACCTAGGTTTCCTTCCTCACATGATTTCTATTTGTGACAGGTCTGTTTCTTAATGCAACTTGTATGATTAAAAATTACTGTTCCAGAAAAAGAGAAAAAAAATTATAAAATCTTTTTTATGAAGCTGCACTATATAAAGAAAATGCTTTCTTGTATTTTTTTAAAGTGCTGTCTCTAGAAAGACTTCACACAAACTTTTTAAATATTTTCGCTGTGGGTTTCCACTTCTATCCATTTCCATGCCTCAGCAGCATTGCCCTTGAAGCAATATAATGTTTCATTTACTGTAAGAAACTGCGCAAGAGATCTGCTAGTAATAAATATATTTCAAAGCGTACAGCAGCATGGATTTCCTGAGTGCCATATCATGTCTTCAGTATTACTCTTAGCTCAAATTAAGAAAAATGATCAGAACTGTGCAATCAAATCTGTAAATTATTTTTGAAAAGGAACTGAACTAAGCAAGTTCAAGACAACTTTTTACAAACCTTTTGTCTGCCATTTTTCTTTCTCGCAAGCTCTTGAGCTAGGAATCAAAATACGAAAATTACGCATTTCACAGATAATATGATGACATGTATCCATAAAATTGCCCTTTGTATCTTTGCGAACCTTTATAAATGTTTTTATTCTGAGACTTTAACCACTTTCAAAAGCTTGACCTTTGTATTTTGCTAGAGCTATCACTCAATCACCCGAAAGGAGTTACCTGTGCCTGCGGTATAAATGCGTAATCTTCCCAACATGCAACAATGGGCAGGATTTTAGGTTTTGGCTTGCGACCTTGACATCGGGGTCAAATGGGGGTCCCAAGCCTGCACAGTGCCTGGAGCTGTCACTGGAAGTGATTTTCCCTGAATTGGTCAATTACTGGCCAGACAGAGTGCTCGCCATCCAATTAAGGAAGGTGGGCAGGGTCTTGAAGCTAGAGGGACAATTGGAGGCTCTCCAGCACGGAAGATGCTGCAGTCTACTTTTGTAGGTAAGGGAGAGAGAGGGCGCCTCTATCTTGAGGTACCTTCTCAGCGACTTTAAAATATGTGAATTAAAAAGTGGCCACAGCTGCTGCGCCACCATTGTGAACGGGGAGTTCTCCATAGGGTGGCCTGCAGATGTAGCCACAGCTATATCCAAAAGTAGGCAGGGAGGGCCTCAAAGCCTGCCTGGAGGGCTGTCCCCTGCCGTCGATCTGCCACCTCCAGGCAGCTGGCCTGTTCCTGATGCCACATGGGACCCGCAGGCCAACTGGAAAATTGCAGTCACTTTCTGATAATTGTCTTTAATTTGCCTTTAACTTATTTTAATTGGCTACCTGCCGCTTGCTGGTAAGGTTCTGACCCCAATCCCACCTCCAGGAAAATGGCCCAGTGGCAGGATAGTGCAGGCAAACTGGCATGCTGGCCATCTGCATGTAATTACATGCCTGCCTGCCTCCATTCTTATCCCCATATTGGGGCAAAAGTCTGCCCAATATGATTTTTTTTGTTGTGCAATGGGAAGGGTTTTGTTCTTAACTGCTGTGACAAGTTTTTTGTTACTTCAGGTAATTTGCAAACAAGCTGGAGAAAATATATTTAACAAAACACAGAGGCACTTTTGTAACACCACAGATGCTGCCAGGCCTACTGAGTATTTCCAGCATTTTTTGTTTTATTTCATATCAAGATAGTTGGAGTCATTTTTCGCATTTCGGAAACTGAAGCTAAATCGCACACAAAGGGACGATTATTGCACTTCATTTCATCTGTACTGAGAACTTAAAATCAATCATATTATTTCAGTTCAAATACTAAGTGTGGCTTTGCTCAGACCATAATTATTTGTTTTTCTGAATAATTGAAAGTGAACTGAATTTAAGAACCTTTCTCGATGCAAAGTTTCACATGAAAGCTGTTACCAACTTCTCCTAATTTGCTCCAGAGAACAAAGATAGTCACTTGATTAGTGCAGCAATGCTTTATTTTGTTTATACTATAAATCATTGTGGCTATGTGATGGTGGCAGGACATCTTGGCTCATCTAAAACTAGGTCCTGTTACAATCCTAGGACTATTCCTCCAGTAATGCTAGACTCTAGGCACCACTTCAGAGTGCTGCCACACTCTTGATATCCATCATGAGTGCTGTGGACCCTGAAATTCTCTCCTCAGTAGTGCAGGATTCCAGACCCTAATAGTTTGTTGCTCCCAAAGTGTAGGCATTCCCTGGGACCTTCTTCCCACTTTGTCAGTGCTGGAATGCTGCCAAACACCAGAGCTTCATTCCTATTTTCATTTTCCTCCACAGCTACACCCCTTGCTATCTCTGTAACCTTCTCCAGCCCTACAATCCTCCAATAGCTCTGCGCTCCTCCAATTCTGGCCTTTTGTGTACAGTTGTGCAGAACCCTAGAGCACAGAGCTCAGTTCTACCAAACCCTAGAGTCTGTATTCCCCCAGACTCACCTTGTGTGGACAAAGCTGAGGAACGAGACCCCCCACCAGCAGACCACCACCCCCCCCCCCCCCTCCGAACTGCTAAATGCCAAATTCTTACTTTTAACTTGATTTATATTGCCAACCAGCTTTCTGCATATCCTTTGCACTCAAAAGAGAAGGGATAAAACTTGAATTCCAATGTAAATTTTTCATGGAAATATGGACAGTTCTGAAAACACCATTAAAAATAGCAGAATATAACGTAGTACAAACATGATCAATGACTATGACACTATACATGTTTTGCAAGGTGTAAGACCCTAAAGCAGTCTACCCTCTGGGTCATTATTAGCAATGCCACAGGAGGTCAGCTCATGCATCTATAAAATATAAAATATATCATGTTCTGTACATTTTCAGTCTAAAAATTCTTACGACTTCATATCCAGTTTTAAAAACTTTTGTTTTTATTATGAAGTGCTCTGTTTGTGTTTATACTGGAAGCAATCTGTGTTATCTTGCCACGCTGTTCTTACATCCTTCCACCAGTGTTGATGTACCTCTGTTTTACAGCTCACGCTTTTTAGCTTGTACTACACAGACATTTTTATGCTCCAACCAATTAAACAACTCTGGGCATGAAATTCATCTCTGTAGTGCAGCTTCTAGCTTCATTTATTGCCAAGGTAGGTCAAAACATTCTACCACAGGGTTCAAGTATAATGTTTGCATCTCAAAGCAAAGAACACAATGAGCAGAACAGGGATAAGTATGCAAATATGCATGCTGCATTCAGAAACAAACTAGGGAAAAACATTGAGGTCAAATTTGGAGAAGGAGCTGAAATGAACATTGCCAGATCATCTAAAACTTAAAAAAAAGTTTTTGTTAATAATGACCTACCTGTACTTAAAATTAAACAATGGAAGCAGACCGGCATGAAGAAGGAATAGAAAAGAATACAGGGAAAGGACTGGGATTTGGGGTTAGAGTAGACAGCTTCAGTTAAAGAACTAACATTTCACAAGTGTGGTGAACTGAATGCTCTCCTTTTGTGCAATAATTTGTGAATATATGACAGATCCTAGGTGTCACTGTTAGTGATCTTTTGTGTATATGTAGAATTACTTTCCAATGGAGCAATATTACAACTTGCTGAAAATAAAATTAAAAAGTGAGTGTTGGACATATACGGTTAAAACAAGTAGCTTCAGCACCATTGTGGAGAGGTTTTATTTGTTTGTTTGGCTGAGATTATGAGGGTGAAATTCAATTTTGGCAGATTGCAAAATGGACACTGACAGATCATCCACCCTTACACTCCCCTCCCAATTTTTCTTTGTACCAAAATCGATGATTTTCCTGTGCAAACAGCTGGTTGACTGGCTTCAGTCCATTTGCACTCCTGCCGAAGTTGAATTTTGCCCACTAACTTTCTCGCATGCAAGAACTCATTTTGATGTCATCCACATTATTACATTGTAACCTGGAGGGAGAAACCTAGAAAGAAAGAAAGTGAGAAAAAAATAGTCTTTTCATATCTGATGCATGATGTTCCTGATCAATGGACGGCTACCATTTTGGTGCAAAGGTTTTTGGCAAACAGAGATGCTGGCCACACTTGGTGTTTAGATTTGCACATAAACAATGGTTATTTAGGTGAGATGCTGGAGGTTAGAGTCAATGGGGCCCATAATCATTTTCTGCAATGCTGCGCAATTAAACAGTCTCTGTGGCATTGAATTGGAAGATGACATGATTGAGCATGTATAGAAATGGCAAAAAAGCAGGTAGTTTTTTTCCAGCTCTTCTCCCTTTTCTCTTCTGAAAGCACTGTGACTTGGTGGAGAAAGTCGCAGGTGTGCCAGTTCCCTCTGGTACCTCATACAAGCATCCAATTTTCAAATGTAGATCCAAATAATTGGGTTGGATTTAGTGGCAGATCGTGGCAGTGGACCCGTAAGTGGGCACCATCCCCGCCTGTCACGTGTGTGGCGGGCCCACCGTGGTCAATCGGTGGGCAGCCAATTACAATAATGGATGTGCAAGGCCTGTCCAATTACGCGATGTGAGTGGGCTCCGAGTCACAGATTATGTCATCAGGTGACCCCCCTCAGCAGTAGCTGGCACCATATTTAAAGCATGCCAAACTTGTTTGTATTACTGCCTTTCAGTGAGACTGTGAACTTGGACTGCTGCCGGAGCCCTTTGATGGTACTGTGACCTGCTGGACCCCCTATAACACTACTGCAGCTGTTGGTTCCTGTGACTACTGGACCCCCCTGCAACACTACTGCAGCTGCTAGTTCCTGTGACTGCAACTCCTGGACCCTGTTGCACCAGGACTTTAAACCATCGCAACAGAGCCTGTTCAAACTGGGACCATGTCCGAGACATCGGGTGGCCCCACGATTTAGCAATGCCTCCATGTAGCTTCTCCTCCAGGATGCAAGGGAAAGATGGGGGGGTCCTGTTCCCCAGGGATGGCAAGAAGCGACCCTCCCACTAACCAAGTGAGCCTGGATGGAGTTCACAGAGGAGGTAAACAGACATGGGGCCATCCCCCAGACATGGGTCCAGTGCAGGAAAATAGTCAACATCCTCTTTTGTCTGCCAAGGTGCACACCCCTCTCCTCTTAAGGCTTGTGAATGCGGCAGGCAGCATCAGGAGGGAGGCACCATAAAGGTGCTGGCATTAGGGGTTAGGCATCACCACATCCCAGCAGGTGCAGGGTTGCATCTCAGCCAGAGGCCATCTTCTTTCAAACCTCACCCCCATTACCTCCCCTGACAGCACAGGGGGAGGAGCTATCGAAGAAACCCCAGCAGGGGACGAGGGGCTGCCACGAGCAGAACTGTTCCCTCGCTCTTTCTGCGAAGTCTTAATATCTCTCACTTTCCATTGCAGGACAAGTCTCACCTTAACAGGAGGGAGACCTTGTGGACTGGCAGAGGAATTGCAGACATACGGACTCTATCCACGACTGAGGAGGAGGCACTGGAGTTAGTGGGCACTGAGGGCAGCTAGCCACCGAGGGCAGATGGAGTAACTGGAGTCTTGGCACAAGAGAGTGAGGATTGTCCTCAATTAACATCTGACACATTTCTGCAGATGCATATCATGCATGGCTGGCATGACGAGATCTGCACAGCCTAACCCACACATTTGTGTTCTGTCAAGCAGGTGGGCATCTGCAGGAGACTCCAGCAGAAAGGGGAAATAATTCCACTGAAGAGGACCTGAGGTCAGAGGATGCACCATCCCATGACCTCCTGCACCTTCCACCAGCGCAGATACTTTTACCTTGGTGGGTTTCCACTCGGCTGTAGAATCAGGGTCACAAGCTGGTGAGAGAACTGCATATGCACCCGAGAATCTGGCTGAGGCTGAGACAACCGAGGACTGTGGGTGGCTAGGCCCAAACTGAGCCCTAGGCTGATGACAAGCCTTTGAGGTCGAAAGTACAGGGCATGCTGGAGTTGCAGAAAGGGGTAAGGCAACATCTGGCAGAGATGTCACAGGTCATGTACAGCCATGAGCGGATGATGGAGGAGTCCATCCATGCCATGAGTGCTGCCATGTCTCAGGCCTATGAGCACATGGCTTCCTCCATTGAAAGGTTGGCAGCCCTCCCAGAGAGCCAGATCACACAATGCACACCATTGCCTTGGCTATGAACTCAAAGCAGCAGTGGCAAGGTGAGAGAAGGACAAGGCCCCTGGAGTCTTCTCCAGCTCCTTGTCTTTCTCTGGTCAGCAGGGAGGTTCAAGTGACCTTTGAAAGGGAGGAGGAGAGGGTGACCTCCACAGCTGGGGGCTCTCCTTAGGACGTTCTGAGTGTGGACTAAGGCTCCTCAGCCTCTCAACCAGTGAGCCCAGCTCCAGTAGCCACAACACCTGAGGAGAGTCCTGCACCTGTGCAGGAAACCCCCAGGCAGCCGGGGCCCTCCAGGCCTCAGGCAGCCAGAGAGCGACAGCCGAAGTCATAACAGGCCAAGGGGCAGTCTGATCAGCAGCATGGCTCCAGCACAACTGCTAGAGCAGGGGTCACACCTCATAAACACACTCGTAAATATATAAAGAAAACCATCTAGAGACACTTCGGGTTTCATGGGTGTTTGACATTTGCCATTTGTTTTCGCATATAAACTTCTTTTGTTTTTGAAATTAACTTCCATTGAAGAAAATGCTTATTCTTTCATGCCTTAATTGTAAGTTGCTGACTTCCCCCTTAGTGGCTCCCAATGTAGGCACAGCCCTCATCTGGTTAGTTTCTCCCATTGGCCATAGCACATGGTTGAGCCGGGCATTAGGCATGGAAGACAAATAGAAAGGAGGCGACAGACTGAATGCATTGGGCTGAGTCTTTATTGATTTCACTTTGAGAAGCCATCCTGGTGGCTAGAAGTAGGTAAGTATGAGATGGTTTCTTGCCTCTTTGGCCTGTTGTTCAACGTACCTGGCCTCCGGTCCAAGGGTTTCAACATCCAGTGCTGCCTGCTCATCACCCTCCTCCATGTCCTTCTCATCAGTTGATGAGTGGCAATCAATCATGTCCTCGTCATGCAAGGCCTCCCTGCTCTGTAGTACTAGATTGTGCAGAGCAGACCACCATGATACGTGAGACCCACGCTGAGGCAGACTGCAGGGCTCCACCGGATTAATCCGGACAACAGAATCTCATCTTCAGTAGCCCATGGCCTGCTCAATGGTCACTTGGGTGGACCGATAGCAAGTGTTATACCTCTCCTCTGCTGCAGTGCGAGTGTTCCTCACAGGCGTCAGTAGCCATGTCTTCAATGGGTATCCCTTGGCACCAAGAATCCAACCCTGAAGGCGAGCAGGGGGAGTGAAAAGTTGAGGCACCTAGGATTGTCGAAGTATGCAGACGTTGTGGCCGCTTCCTGGGAAGCGGGCACACACCTGCAAGAAATGCTTTCGGTGGTAGCAGACGTTGATTGAATGAAGCCTTGATGGTGAAATGCGTGAAATCTATCACACCTCGCACCTTGAGGATTCCAATGATGGCCCTGAATCTGATTGCTCTCTCAGCCTGACTGTCAGGGCCGGTCTGGTAGCGACCATAGTTGCCAGCCCTCTTGAACAAGGCACGGTCACCTCCTTGATGCAGCAGTGGGCTGCTGCCTGGGAGACCCCACACATTTCCCCAGTGGATTCCTGCAATGATCCAGAAGTATTAAAGTCAAGTGCCATAGTGATTTTCGATGCCACCGGCATAGCGTGACCACCGAAACCCATAGGTCGTAAATTGTCCTGCAGCAGGGCACAAAAATCAGTGATGGGCTCTTTGGAGAGCCACAGTCTTTGCTGGACACTGCCGCTCGGGCATTTGGAGGTAGCTGGGATGACTCCGGTATGCACTCTGGCGCAGGTGGGGCCTTCTTACCATGGCTGGATGCTGTTGCTCTTGTTGTGAAGCTTCACAGCAGGTGCAGCTGCCTCCTGGCCCTCCCTCCATTGGAGGCACCACATCACCCAACAGGGATCCAAAAAGACAGGGTATATGTGACCCTTGCCAGGTGATCAGTAGGCCTCCAGAGCGCTGTCCTTGCAGATACGAAGCTATCTTGGCAGCTTTCCCTTTGCTACTTCTCCCGGCAGACTCCCTAATGGCCCTCAGTGCCTACCCTTGCTGATAGCCGACCCTCTCATCCAGCAGTATCGGCGTCCGAGCCTCTTACCCAACAGTTTTGGCACCCGATACTGCAACCCAAAACCAAAACCCTCCCCGCCAAGCGTGTCAGGCTATCTCTCCTCTAAAAGCCTTTTGTGTGAAGCTGGTGACCATTTAAGTTATTTTTACGCTGTAACTTCCTGCAGCTAATAGTTCACACCTTTTGACGTGATTTGGATTGGCAATGTTTGCATTTTTCTCAAGAAAATATAACAAAATAATACTGCTGCACATTGGGTGGAGTTTTGTGTGGCCGTTTGGAGTGGGAATGGAGGCGTGGGGGCTGACGAATAGCATCGGACGCACCCAAATGGAAATCCAACGTCAGGACGTTGGTTCCAGATTTAGTAATAGCAGGAAAGCGCCAAGGTGGCATTGGTATCCCGATGCGACAGAACTGCCATTTGAACTGAACAGGTTGTTGTAATACATTAGCGTGCAATTGATTGCGATTCAATGGGAGGGTTTGAAATTAAGTGAATAGCAGGTGGCCCTCACATGCCTTTGGATCTGCGGCCTTGAAAGTTGGAGACACACTGAGGAGAGGCCTCATTGCCACAAAGGAAAGGCAGCCATGGGAACAGAAAATAGGGAAAGAGGCGGGAGCTGAGGCAATTGTTGGCATGCAGTGCTGTGCACTCTGCATGGGTTGGCTTAATCTTGGGTGAGAAGGCCCAGTGGGCATAGTAATGGGTGCAAGGGTCTGGTGGGCAAGGGATTGGGTCACTCTGCATGGGTGGGCATTATATTGAATGCAAGAGTTTGGTGGGCTATATCTTGGGTGCACTGCAATCAGCTCCTCAGAGCCCGCCCCTGTCATGCAATATGGTGAGCCCCATGTCTCCATTATGTAAAGTGGCCATCCACCATGTAATTGTGGTTGGCTGGCTGCTTGCGTCACAGGCAGCAACAGCACCCACTTCTGGAACCCACGATGGGAACACAAAATTGAATCTGTTACGACCAGGTGAGGAAGGGGTCTCAGGCTCCCCTCTTGCCCCTTTCCTGGTTTGGCCGTAACAAGGTTCATCTTTTAAAAACAGAGTGTTTTTAGCTTACCATCTCCATATGTCCTTTCTCACTGCTCTCTAATTGTAATTGCAATTGAACCAATCAGACAGGTTTTCTTCGGTTTAAACATGAAAGATGTAAGTTTATTAGCCTTGCCACTCTAACTCGGTTAAAATTACTAAATTACGCGACGCAAATACACTAGCATGCATACGAGCTAACATACACACAAATAGGTACAGAGGGGAAGAAAGAATTGGGGGGGGGGTTGTTGAAGTAGGGTTGGCAATTAATAGAATTCGGTTACTGGATGGTCATGTCCTTGATACAATGTCCTCAATTGAAGTTACGGTCTTGGAGTTCTCGCTGAGGCCCGGTGCAGAATTTCCGACTTGCTTCTCTGGTACCAGAAGCCTGAAGAGGTGCTCTGTCTTTAAGCTTAAGCTGCTATCATGGGTCCCTGGGACTTTGCTTGAGAGAGAGAGACAGAAAGAGCAGAGACCTTCCTCCTTGGTTCTCAACTTGCAGTCTCTTAACTTTCTATGAGGTACAATTCAAACAGTCTCCAGTCTGGCCAGCAGGTAAGTCATGTGACCATCTCTGTTTGAAATAGCAACTTCTTGGAGGGTTGCTGGACTACAAACTCTTCCAGACACTTGGTGGGGCGGGGGGGGGGGGGGGGGGGGGGGGTGGGAGGGGCAGGTGGAGGCTTGTCTCGTACAAAGTCAATGGCTCTCAATGTCTTTTGATCATCGCTATTGACAAAACCCATCTTGCTAATTGAATCAGGCAGCACACCCGTTGTCTCTCTATGCAACTGTCTCTCAGAATGCAAATATGCAACTATGTTTTCAGCTGGTTAGCTCTGTTGGTTTTTTAAAACAAGTTATGTGCAATGTCCAGTAAAAAAGTTTCAAGTAGTGTTCCATATGACAAAATAAATATGTTTCCATTTGGCAGGTGTGATTTCTGTCACAAACCCAATAAATTTAGTTCAGGCACTGCCATTTTGAACCTAAAGAATGGGAACTATTTCTTCTGGACAAAAGTTGTCTTAAAGCAAATGCATAGAAATATATGACAGCAGCAAACATTTCAACTCATTTAAAGATGTTTGGGTAGAAAGCAGCTAAATACTTATCCAGGGTTGTGGTTTGTAAGGAAAGAAAGTATAAAGAAACACCTCTAGATTCTGCTGAACAGGACTGGAAAGCATGAATAACCTTCAATCTAAAAGTGGGTGAACAATATCCCAGTGTTATACTGAGGAAGAGGCATTGCATGCAAATTGAAAGTACAGTGCTCCATCATGCAGATGTTTCTGTTTGATCACCTTATCAGTATGCTATTCATCAAAAACCTTCTTCTCAAATCTCTGCAGTGCCCCAATTTGCTTCAGAAAGCAGTCTGAGAGTACATTGGTCGATAAGATGGTGCAGATAGTGGTGTTCAGCAGTCTAATCTGAACTCCAGACTTGATGAGAAAGTAATCATTAATTCATTAAGTGATAATATTTATGCAAGCATTGATGCAAACCTATTCAATTTGAAGAAGAAAAACAAACCTAAGATTTTGTTTGCTTATGGGATTGAGATAGGGACAAATATGCATAAAGCTGCAGAATTTCAAATGATTCAACCTTTACAAAGTATCAAAATGATTTAAAAAAAATCTAGGCCATACCCTGATCAAGGTCAACATGGATCAAGCACCGATGGTGCCTCCTGCTTTCTTTAGCTTTCTCTTTTTAATGTCCCTTTTTTTCTTCATCCCATCTATTTATCTTTCTTTCTCATCTGCTCCCTTTTTTTTTGTTTCTATATTTTTTCTCCATTTTCTTTCTCCCAAAAAAACAATTTCGCAATAATACTGTGGAGGAGGATTTCCTGGAGTGTGTACGAGACTTTTTTTTAGAACAATACGTTGAGGAACCAACTAGAGAACAGGCTATCCTAGACTGGGTATTTTGCAATGAGAAAGGATTAATTAACAATCTTGTGCGGGGTCCCTTGGGGAGGAGCGACCATAACATGATAGAATTCTTCATTAAGATGGAGAGTGAAGTAGTTGAATCTGAAACGAGGGTCCTGAATCTAAATAAAGGAAACTATGAAGGTATGAGGTGCAAGTTGGCCATGGTAGATTGGGGAACTTTACTAAAAGGGTTGGCGGTGTATAAGCAATGGATAATATTTAAAGAACGTGTGCATAAAATACAACAATTATTCATTCCTGTCTGGTGCAAAAATAAAACCAGAAAGGTGGCTCAACCGTGGCTTACAAAAGAAATGAGGGATTGTATTAGATCCAAAGATGAGGCATATAAAATTGCCAGAAAAAGCAGCAAGTCTGAGGATTGGGAGCAGTTTAGAATTCAGCAAAGGAGGACAAAGAGGTTGATTAAGCCGGGGAAAATAGAGTATGAGAGTAAACTTGCGGGCAACATAATAACTGACTAAATATTTCTATAAATATGTGAAGAGAAAAAGATTAGTGAAGACAAATGTAGGTCCCTTACAGTCAGAAATGGGGAAAATATAATGGGGATCAAAGAAATGGCTGAATAATTAAACACATACTTTGGTTCTGTCTTCACAAAGGAGGACACAAATAACCTCCCAGAAATGTTAGGGAACCAAGGGTCTAATGAGAGGGAGGAACTGAAGGAAATCAGTATTAGTAAAAATAGTGCTAGGGAAATTAATGGGGCTAAAGGCTGACTAATGTACATCTCAGAGTACTAAAGGAAGTGGCCCTGGAAATAGTGGATACATTGGTGGTCATCTTCCACAATTCCAAAGACTCTGGAGCAGTTCCTACAGGTTGGAGGGTGGCAAATGTAACCCCATTATTTCGAAAAGGAGGGAGAGAAAAAACAGGGAACTACAGACCTGTGAGCCTTACATCAGTAGTGGGGAAAATGCTAGAGTCTATTATAAAGGATGTGTTAGCAAAATACCTGGAAAGCATGAATTGGATTGGGCAAAGTCAGCATGGATTTACGAAAGAGAAATCATGCTTAACAAATCTACTGGAGTTTTTTGAGGATGTACCTAGTAGAACAGATCAGGGAGAACCAGTGGATGTGGTGGATTTGGATTTTCAGAAAGCTTTTGATAAGGTCCCACATAAGAGGTTAGTGTGCAAAATTAAAGCACATGGGATTGGGAGTAATATACCGGCATGGATTGAGAACTGGTTGACAGACAGGCAACAGAGAGTAGGAATAAATGGGTCTCTTTCCAGGTGGCAGGAAGTGACTAGTGGGGTACCACAGGGATCAGTGCTTGGGCCTCAGCTATTCACAATATATATTAATGACTTGGGTGAGGGAACTAAATGTAACATTTCCAAGTTTGCAGACGATACAAAGCAGGGGGGAAAGTGAGCTGTGAGGAGGATGCAAAGAGGCTCCAATGTGATTTGGACAAGTTGGGTGAGTGGGCAAATGCATGGCAGATGCAGAATAACGTGGCTAAATGTGAGGTTATCCACTTTGGTTGTAAAAACAGAAAGGCAGATTATTATCTGAATGGTGATTGATTGGGAAAGGAGGAGGTGCAATGCGACCTGGGTGTCCTTGTACACTAGTCGCTGAAAGCAAGCATTCAGGTGCAGCAAGCAATTAGGAAGGTGAATGGTATGTTGGCCTTCATTGCAAGAGGATTTGAGTACAGGAGCAAGGATGTCTTACTGCAGTTATACAGGGCCTTGGTGAGACCACATCTGGAGTATTGTATGCAATTTTGGTCTCCTTATCTGAGGAACGATGTTCTTGCCATGGAGGGAGTGCAAAGAAGATTTACTATGCTGATTCCTGGGATGGCAGGATTGGCGTATGAGGAGAGATTGGGTCGACTAGGCCTATATTCACTAGAATTTAGAAGAATGAGAGGGAATCTCAAAGAAACCTGTAAAATTCTAACAGGACTAGACAGGTTAGATGCAGGGAGGATGTTTCTGATGGCTGGAGATCCAGAACTGGGAGTCACAGTCTCAGGATACGGGATATGCCATTTAGAACCGAGATGAGGAGAAATTTCTTCACTCAGAGGGTGATGAGCCTGTGGAATTCTCTACCGCAGAAGGCAGTGGAGGCCAAATCATTAAATATATTCAAGAAGGAGATAAATATATTTCTTAATGCCAAAGGGATCAAGGGATATGGGGAGAAAGCGGGAACAGGGTATTGGATTAGACGATCAGCCATGATTTTTTTGAATGGCGGAGCAGGCCCGAAGGGCCGAATGGCCTACTTCTGTTCCTATTTTCTATGTTTCTGTGTTTCTATCACTCTATCTATCTAGCTCACTTTATCTATCTAAAGACTGACTTTACCTCCCCTGCCTCAAATGAGCATGTTCCAGCAGACCAATATAATGCTTCTGTTAAACTTTATATCAGTCTTCCTTTTGACCTCTTTGAAAGAGATTTGATGCCAAGTTGCAAGCTGTTCTATCTTAGGTCTCCTGTTTTCTGGGATTTGGTTCTGACAACACCCAAACTTAAAACCCTTGTTGTCATAGGCGGACTTTCATTTTGTCAGTCTGGGCTGGATACAGACGCAGGACCAACCAGTGACTTGACACATAACGTAATTTGACCTTTGTTTCTCTTCAGTTTTCTATCGCTTCTCTGTTTTCCCTATCTTTCTCAAAGGGATAGATTTAGCATCTGGTTCAATCTTATTGAAGAACATTTTTCTTTGTACCATAGGCGACATTATCTATAATGAACAATTTTATTTTCTCTTCAGAGTCAACACAGTGCAGCGGGAGAAGGCAGTCTCAAATCAAGGAAACCATATTTGCTGCTTATTGAAATGGACTATTTATTCCTGTTTTCCAACTAATCAAGTCCAAAATCAGAATGGATTATTCCAATTTCTACTGCTGCAGTTAAAGGCTGT
Organism: Heterodontus francisci; assembly: GCF_036365525.1. Classification (NCBI taxonomy): domain Eukaryota; kingdom Metazoa; phylum Chordata; class Chondrichthyes; order Heterodontiformes; family Heterodontidae; genus Heterodontus; species Heterodontus francisci. Next base: position 38,174,240 of record NC_090381.1, read on the forward strand.
TTTGAAAACAGATGGCTGGGGGATGATCTACACAATTTACAAGTCCTTTAATTTGTGTGAATGGTGTTTTATGCTCTCTGGAACACCATCTACTAATGGGAATAAATGGCACTTTTTGACCAGTAATTAAACTGCCGTAATGAACTTCTCAGCCAGAAGCTAACCATTCTATCAAAGAATGACAGTATTGTGGAAACAGAAATGTTTCCCAAATGTATTGACAAATTATTCTGCTCTAATTCTCATTTTTTAAAAAAAAATTGCTAACATTTTTGACACACAACGATCTTAGTTCAGGCTTCCAGTGTATGCAGGATTTTGCTTTCCAAAATATCCGAATAGTTGACTGATATTCAGTTTGCATTTAGCTATCTTACTTGGGGCAACAGTTTTGGTTGTACAGTTGGTCTTCGTGCCCTGGGGCTCGGGAAGGAAAATTCAGGCAGGAGTCTCCCTGGTTGGGAACGAATCGAGGCTGCGATTTTCATGCCGCTTGCCAACTTCCTGACCAAAGTATCTGCTGCCTGGCTGTAAAATCAGGCTGGTCCCCATTGTTTAGGCAAATGAATGGGCTGCATGGGGAAGCTCGGAGCAGAGAAGGTTCAAAATGTCCTATTTGGGCCTGGGGGAGGCAAGCCTGCTCCTGCTGACCCACAAGAAAACCCCCCAAAAAACCTAGCCTGGGCTCCTGTCCTTTGCAGGTTTCACTTGGCAGGGAAGCCCTATATGCTCCCTCAATTAGGCCTCAGGATAAAACTGCAGATTGAGCCTTCATATCATTATTGGAGTGTGGTATGAGTATTTAAAAAGGACCCCACTGGTTTGATGTGGGTGACATTGCCATCTGCAATTTGTAATTGGTTAGGTTGAGGCAGAAAAGGAGTGGGTAAGTCCATTGCTGCATTTTAATGCCACCCTCCAGCCCGGCCTGCCTATCATGGTGCCGAGTGTGTGGGGGGTGGGGGGGGGGGGGGGTGCGGATGGGTGGGCAGTCGAGGTGTGTAGTTAAAATTGAAGTCATGGTTTTCACTTTTGCTGCAAAGTGCATATCTGTGGACATCTGACAATCATGAGATCAGGCGAGCTGTGACACCTTTCACAGAAGAATAGCCTATTTTGATACTTACCAGTAACAGGTTGCTGATGCCCTTGGGACTATACCCCGGAAAGAATCAGCCCATTTGGTCACGAAAGGCAGAAATGCACTAAGAGATAAATATATCTTGAGCCCAAACAGACATGCAGCAAAATCTGCTTAGCGAGAAAATCTCTTGGCTCATTATCTTGAAGTATTACTTTTTCAAACACAGCTTATCATGCCAGAGAAAATGTCAGCACCCAAAAATGTTTTATCTGCACATAGAACAGTTTTATAGTTCACTAAAAATGTTTTTGGATAATCCATATCCAAAGTGCTTTTTGGGTTAGTGTATCTGAGTGGGACGTTCACTCATGTTGAGTTGGTAATTAATGGACGGTGTCAAACATACCAGAAGTGCACTGATTCAACAATCATGGACTAACTGAAGACTTATGAAAAATGGACTTTGCCCAGAATTTTCCGCCCTGCAAATGAGCGGACTGGTGGTGGCGGGGTGGGGGGGGGGGGGGGGGGTGGGGGTGGAGGGGCGTAAAATTGAGTGGGAGGCGGGGGGGTGGGGGGGGGGGGGGTTGGTGCCATTCCCGATCCCCTCCCATACCCATTGCCAATTTATGCGGGGTGGCGGCGATGGCGAGTAACGGCCTGCCCACCCCTGGCCAATCAAGGCCCTTAAGTGGCCAATTAACTGGCACGTAAGGGCCTCTGGCCACTGCCATGGGTATTTTACCCTTGGCTGGCAGGGGCCTGAGGCCTCAAAAAGCTCACCTGATGAAACCAGGCAGCCCTCTTGCGGGCTGGGGAAGAGCCCTCCTGATCGGGCACCGGGTGCCTCACAGAGGGCCTCTCCCAAAGTCTCAATCACCCTCAATGCACAATACACTCCCCAACCCCCTAACCGACCCCACTTGCCTCGTCGGGGTCCCACCAATTGTCCCCGGCAAGGCCCTAAAAACTTACCTTTTTTACGGGGCCGTCCTTCATCTTCTTCCGATAGTGCTGCTGCGATCAAGAGCTGCCGGCCCACTGGCACTTCCTGCCTCGAGGAGGTGGAAGTCCCACCCAAGACCAATTGAATGCCTGGAGAATAAAAAATCCCAATCTGGCTCCCCAGGCTCGGCGGAGGTGGGCTTGCCACCAACCTTTTGGCTGGTGGACAGTGCCTCCCCCTCCATGAGAAATTCCAGCCTTTATCTTTAAAAACGGAACCTTTATTTAAAAAAGTGAACAATGGTCCAAAATGGCCACCAAAGAAAAGGGGATTGGCCTTTTGTGTATTCAAACAGTCTGACTAAGACAATGGACAAATCTTCAAAGTCAAAAGGTGGTACTGAAAGCCATTCCAGAATTGAATGTCTTCTTATGAAACAAAGGAGGAGTGAAGTTGCCATGTCCTGGGCCATTGTACAAAAACCATGGGGTAGAGAGGAGAATGTCTCCTACCAGGAGGTGAGAGGTGACACAGTTTTACCTTAAAAATTGACAGCCAGAGAGAGAGAGAGAGGGACTGATCCAGACGGTGAAGCTAGTTGTAACAGCTTGAGTTCCAGGCAAGCCATGAAGCACAGTGCCCTGCTGAAGAAAGCTGACGTCTGTAGTATACAGCAGTGAGAACTAGAGGTAACCCACCATCTTCTACAGGACCTTCAATCAACAGAGAAATCTACTAACATCTGAGGCCTGCACCCATCTCGAATTTGATTCTCAAGGGAATTCAACAGGTTTATCGTAACTTTCTCCCCACTAAAAACCATCTTCCTTTTTCCCTTCTCTATCTGTTTTTTCTTGTGTGTGTATGTGTGTTTGTGTGCGCGAGCGAATGCGTGAGTGGATGTGGTTGTGACAATTTCGGGATAAGGTGTATTGATCAATAAACAATTAATTTTCTGCTTTTAAAATCTACAAGAAAACCTGTTGCTGTCTATTTGAGAAATAAAACACCAATGGGTAAACTCTAATACAAATACACTTGCTGCAGTCAGCTGGGGAGTTAAACAATGGGAACCACCCATGTCACACCACGTGGTCGTAACAACGGGTTGTTGTGTTCTATGCAAAGTCTGGATATAAAATCCATACACGCTCAGAAAATTAAATCCTCATCTGATGTGAAATTGTGAATCTAAGCAGTTTCTTGCATATCCTCTTAAAATTAAAAAAAATAGCTGGGGGGAAAATAAATATTATTGACTTCATTTATATGCGATAGGTTTTTATGCAGATTTTCAGGCTGATGCAAACAAAACAGCTGAGCAGGCAGAGAATGACATGGTACTGGGAATTCAGTGTGAAATTCTTTACTGTTTGCCCAGCTGTACGTGGGATGATTAGCAAACTGCCGTCTCTTAGAGCAACGCCTAAGGCCTCTGGCAAAAATCTTCCATCTGGAATGAGAGATGAAATTCTGCACTATGTGCTTTTTCTTGAAAAAAAGGAAAGCAACGCATTGTGTAACAGAATCCCAAACTCTTCATTTCTAAGGAAAGTAGCACAGCACTATAACTTCAATATGTTCTGAGGACTTGTAATACATATGGTAATTTGTAATGGGTTCTGCTGTGGGTATTTATTTCATATTCCCCCTTCAACCTCTGAGTTTAGGAGGCCACTTGGCTCTAACCTTGTCCCAATATCACTTGCTAGAAACTTACTGGCGAGTGTCTGGTGGTAATTCTGTTTGGCCTGCAGATATTTCCCCCGCCCAATTTTCTCCCCTCCTCTTCCGAGGCTGTTGCCTGGGTAATGGTCGCATGGGTTGTGCTACACCACCCAAGCAGATTCTTCTCACCCTAGCTCCTGTTCCCAGCAGATTTGGCTTGACAGGGCAGCTGTCACTGCTTCCTCGCTCAGGCCTCAGGATAAAATCATAGGTTGGGCCATGCTTTCTGCTGCCTGGGCCCTAAGATCCAGAACTTCATCCCTAAACCTCACCACCACACTCCCTCTAGTTTCTCCTCTACAACACTACTTAAAACCTACCAGTTTGACAAAATGTTTGGTCACCTGTCCTAATATCTCCTTAAATGGCTTGGTGTCAAATTTTGTTTAATAACGCTCCTGTCAAGGACCTTGTGACCTTTTATGACATTGAAGGCAGTATATAATTGCAAGTTGTTGTTGATAGCATCACCTGAGCCCAATCTCTGTTTTTTGAGAGGGCTCACCAGCTTAGGCATAAGTTGTTCGCATGTGTGTCACCAGGCTATTCCACAATGAGGACAAGCCATTATTAATGGACAAATTGACCAGCAACTGTGGTGAGGAAGAGACACCTCGTGAATTGCAAATTGCCACAAGTTACTGGATGATTTGAGCTGCTCTGCCATTAGTTTGGTGAAAACGGCATCTCACACATAACCTCTCCATGAAGTTGCTGCAGTTGCACATCAATTGTCCTTTAAACCCGTCACGGAAAGTTAAGTCCAGTAATTAGCCTCCCATAAAATGAAGAATTAAAAGTATGGCATCTCATTGCTTCAGGTAGTGAATTGTTTTACGAGATTTTTGTAAGGTTTTAAATATTTCTTTCATTTCCTGTCTATTTTCCTCACCGACAAAAAATCTTCTTTCCCTCACTCTTTCTCTTTCTGTACTTGTTTTGACATTAAATTCACCCACTGTAATTCACACTCTTCTCAGTCCTTTCTCTGCTTAGTTCTCAATCCTTAAATCAGATTCATTAAAGACATGCCCTGTTGCCCTTACTGTGCCGTTATCAGGTCGCACACTTCCAGCAACTTTGTGGGCAAAAATGTTTGAGCTGAAGGATGCAGGGAAAAGTTCAACTAATGGGTCATACCATCAGATAGACTGCTCCAGCAGATTCCAGCCCAGTGATTCAATCACAGGCATGTTAAGGTTGGCGTCTTTTTTTTAAAGCTGCACAGTTTGTTTTTATTTTTTAATGTAAATGAGGCAGCTAAAGTTCTGTTTTCGTTGTTTGTTGTTTTTGGAATCTCTATTTTCCTCTGGTAGGATTTGCAGTACAATATCAAAGCTGGCTCAATTTGACTTATTCCAGCGACTGTCTAACCACCAACTTTGAAATGGAGTTCAGGTAAACTGACAAAGGAGCAGCCAGACCTGGCTATAGTTGTCCAAACATGCCTCTTGATATGTGTACTATTTCCGCTAAAGTAAGTGAATTGAAGTGAAGCCTCATGTTCGCTCTCTCATAAGCACAATCTTGTAAATCTTCCCTGATAACCAATCAGGAAAATTTGTAGGGCAAAACATCAGACCGCTGTAAACTAATAAGCTCATAAATGCATTTATAATGCTCTCAGTTTTATTTCATTTCCAGTAATAGCAATGAATATGACCACTCACAACAAATGTACTCATAGGGCAGTCAACTGACATCTTTGTGTACGTCTCGATTATATTCAAGATAAAACAGAAGACACAAATAATTGTTAAGATGTACTCGAGCATCCAAAAGTTACATAGCTTATACATTGTTACCCAGCCCTATGATATAAGTATTTGAAAGAAAGACAGGCTTCTGTTTATATATGCATGGATTTTGCTGTCGTAATGTTGGTATAACTGTCATTATTCCTCGAAAACTGACTGCAACTTCTGGAGTCTACGCGTTGTTACGACTGAGGCGGAAGGAGTGCACTGTCTTTTCTAGTTCCACTTCTCCACAGGTCACAACATATATATATTTTTAATGTTTACCCAGTTACCAAGGCAGTCAATCATATACTCTTTATCCCAGAATAAAATACACCAACCAGGTTTCTTTAAAAAACAACAACATTATCAGTTTATTATAAAACAAGACTTAACCAGTAATGAAGCGAAGCATTAACACACAGATTGAAATATAAAATTTTCCCTTTTCAAATTCCCCACGCACAAACTCACAGACACACACACTGAAAAAAATACAGAAATTCTCTCTGCAGAGGTTTGTTGTAAAAAAAGACAAAATAATAACTGTGGCCAAATACTTGCTAATTCTTGAAGCAAAAGAGAAGATATGGAAAAATGTCAGTTGTCCCTTTTTTTTTACTAGCATCCCAAATACGTGTAGATGGCTGTCACTGGGATCTTTCTAGAGCAGTTCTTTTCAGGCGATATTGAAGATCAGTTTGGCAGGCTTTTCAGGAGAAATGCAGAATCAGGAGTTTCTGGCAGGCTTTTCAGGAGAAATTCAGCATCAGTTTCTCTATTTCTTACACTTGATTCTCAGGAAGTTCTCAAAGAGATGGAAGAGGGTGAGCTGATGATGGCTGCTGGTTTTCTCCAAATGTCTTCAAAATAGCGCACACGCCAATACACAATCCAAAGCGAAAGCAAAAACAATATCTCAAGAGTCAAGCCTCCTGACCCCTATAAATCTTGACTTGGCATTTCTCCGTAAACATCTTCCCCAGGTCATCAAGGTTTCTGTTGTTTATTGCTTAAAGCACATGATTTCCAGCAAGGCTGTTTTTAAAGAACATCTCAGTGGAAGGACTTCAGCTTTCTGTTTAAAAACAACCCTTACTGGATGTCACAAGTCTTAAGCTAAATAAACAACAGGAGCCTTGGTGACTAAGGGAAGTTCCTTACGGAGAAGTGACATGTCAAAATTTATGGTGGTCAAGAGTTGGTTTCAATCTGGATATTGTTTTGAGTCAGCTGGGATTACAGCTTGCTGAGAGAAGCACCCAGCTCATCTTGTGCCACCTCTCTGAGAAACCATGAGAATCCAGTGTGAGAAATAGAGAAACTGATGCTGCATTTCTCCTAGAAAGCCTGCCAGACTAATCCTTGACATTGCCTGAAGGGAACAGCTCCAAAAAGATCCCAGTGACAGCCAACTATGTGTATTTGGGATGCTAGAATAAAGGGACAACTGATATCATTCCATATCATCTCCTTTTCCTTCAAGAATTAACAAGTATTTGGCCAAAGTGTTTTATTTTGTCTTTTTTGCAAAGAGATTTCTGCACAGAAAATTTCTCTATTTTTTCTTTAACTGGTGTGTGTGGGTGTTGGGCTAAGTTAGAAGGGAACTTTCATATTTCAATTTGTGTGTTAATACTTTTCATCTTTACTGAATACATATTGTTTATAACAAATTGTTTATTTTGTTGTTTATTAAAGAAACCTGGTTGGTGGATTTTATTCAGAAATAAAAATAGAGTATATAATTGGCCATTTCGGTAACTGGGTAAATATTTAAATATATGTTGTGACCTGTGGAGAAGTGGAACTAGAGAAAGACAGTGCACTCCTCCCACCTTGGTCGAAACATATAATTGGGGGCTCTGTGTGGGATAACCCAAAGCCAACGACTTGCAATTGTAAGTGGTAATAATAATTGAAAAAGGGTAAAGGAAAACAGCAGGTTTCTTGTTCTTTAGAGTAAATTTTACACTACCAGAATGGCTTTGTCAGTTGTACGACCTTTCTGGGGAGGGAGGACTTTTCCCTGAGTGATTTGAAAAACTTCACCAAGGCTAAGCTAAAGGAATTGGCAGACAAGTTGGAGTTAAGTGTTAAAACTAGGGGCTAAGAAAGCAGATAAAATTGATGTGTAGCACAGCATTTGAAATTGCAGGAAGGAAAAGGCAATCCGGATGATAATTCAGTTGAATTAGCTAGAATTCAGTTGCAGATGAAGCTGCTTGAACAGGAAAGAGAATTGGCAATGAACTTGAAAGAGAAGCGCTTGAAAGAGAAGAAAAGGAAAAAGAGCATTTCAAAGGGAAAGAGAAGAGAGGCAGGAGAGCGGAAAGAAAGCGAAAGAGAAAAAGAAGAAAGGGAGAAAGAAAGGGTATTCGAATTAAAAAAGCTGGAACTAAAACAAAAGGGTGGCCTTCACTCCAGTGAAAATTCTGGTGAGGAAAGACGTGACTCAAGCCAATGACCCAGTGGAGAGCTGTTTAAATTTGTGCAAGGCCTCCCGACATTTGAGGAAAGTTGACATAGAAGCATTTTTCCTTTCTTTTGAAAAGATAGCTAGACTGATGAAGTGGCCGAAGAAAAGCTGGACACTGCTCATGTAAGCAGGTTGATAGGCAGATCTCATGAAGTTTATGCTTTGCTTTCTGAGGACGCTTCTGCGTATTATGAGACGGCAAAAAAGGCTATTCGTGCTGCTTATGAGTTAGTCCCTGAAGTGTACAGACAGAAATTTCGGAACCTCTGGAAACAGCACGGGCAGACCTATACAGAATTTGACTGGATAAAGCAAATTAATTTTGATCATTGGATGCGGGTACTAAAGGTAGAGGCCACATATGAGACCCTTCGGGAAATAATTCTCCTGGAAGAATTGAAAAAGTCACTCCCTCCGTTAGTAATAATCCATGTAGAGAACCAGAAGGTTTCAACAGCCAGATAGGCAGCTGAGATCGATGATGATTATGATAAACTTGAGAAGGTTAGAAGGTGGGAGGGTGAAAGGAAGGCAAGTAGCCAGAGACAAGAAGGGATAGCTGGGAACGCCCTGGGATCTCCTCCTCGGGCCAGAAAGGAAGATGCTGATAGTGGAAGTGAGGTCCGAAAGCCTGAGTTTCCATTGCCATAAGTTGGGAGAATTTGTGCAGAATGCTGGATGTTGCGGGGTAAACCCATGGGATTTATTGGGGTGCACAAGGCCAATGTACAGAAAGGGGCCCTGACTGATAATACGACAGATCAGGCTGTAGCTGTGACTGCAGCTGTAAGGCCAAGTACAAAAACTGCTGTGAGTGCAGGGGAAGTGAACAAGATACCTGAGAGTTATAGGGAATTGTTGTCAAAAAGAAAAGTAACTCCTTATCCCTCAAGTGAGACAGGTAAACCTATACTTAGGGATACAGGAACCACCCAAAATTTTTTGCTGGGGAAAGGCATGACTGTTCCACCAGAGAGCGCACTGAATGCCAAGGTTTGAGTGAATGGTATCGGCGAGGAGTATATACCTGTACCTTTGTATCGGGAGCACCTGGAGTGTGATCTAATGTCTGAAACAGTAACCGTAGGAGTTGTCCATAGGATGCTTGGAGACGGAGTTGACCTACTCCTGGGGAACGATTTGGCTGGAGCGTAAGTAGTAGCTTCTCCAGTAGTCCCGGAAAGATCAAGTGAAGTCCAAGAGACAGAACAATTGCAGGAAAAGGTTCCAGGAATTTTTCCTTCATGTGTAGTGACCCGAGCAATGGCTAAACAAGTTCCATTGTCGGAGGCCAAATTGGCAGCACAGATAGATAGCTGAATATCTGAAACTTTTTTCGGGAATTTGGATAATCAGAAGGAAATGTTCAATAAGTCTTCTCTGACCAAGGCTCAGCAAGCCGATCCAGAGTTAAGTAAAGTGGCACAATCGGGTCTAACTGAAGCTAAGGCAAAGGGAGTTCCGGAAGGATACTATATTAAAAATGGGATTCTGAAGAGGAAGTGGACACCTCTTCACAAACCTGAGGATGAAGAATGGATGGTAGTTCACCAGAGAAAGGTACTGCCCAAGTATTGCCGGGTAATATTAAGGTTAGCCGATGAAATTCCTAAAGCGGGACAGGTGGAGATCCAGAAGACCCACTCATGTATAGGTCGACATTTTTACTGGCCAGGTCTTTACAAGGAAATGGTGCAGTTTTGTAAAATGTGCCATATGTGCCAGATTATGGGAAAACCACAACCTGCCATAAAACTGGCAACTCTCATTCCCATACCAGTTTTTGGGGAACCATTTAGTCAGGTGTTGGTAGATTGTGTGGGACCTTTACCGAAAACAAAAGGGGGACATCAATATATACTCACTATTATGGATATGGCTACTCTGTTCCCAGAGGCCATTCCCTTGAGAACAATTTCTGCTAAGGTAGTGGTAGAAAAGTTAACTCAGTTCTTCATTAGATCTGGATTACCGATTGATATTCAGTCAAATCAAGGCTAAAATATTATGTCCAAAATTTTTCAGAAAGTTATGAGTAATTTGGGTAGAACACAATTAAAGTCTTCAGCCTACCACCCAAAGACCAGGGGCTTTAGAAAGGTACCATCAAACCCTCAAAATGATGATCAAGGCATATTGTCATGCATATTCCCATGACCAGGACAAAGGGCTAGGATATCTTTTGTTTGCCACTATGGATTCACCTAATGAGTCTACTGGTTTTAGTCCTTTTGAATTAGTTTATGGACATGAGGTAAGAGGTCCTCTGAAACTAATCAAAGAAAAGTTTTAGAATAGAGCGACGAATTGTCCATGTTAGATTATGTATCCGTGTTGCGGGAGCGGCTCATGAGAGCCCGCAAAGTGGTTCAGGAACACCTGAAAGCTTCCCAAACAATGATGGAAAAATGGGCAGTTAAGCATGCCAAGACCCAAACATTTCAACCAGGGGATGATGTGTTAGCATTACTGCCGTTACTGGGTGAACCACTGAAAGCAGGGTTCAGTGGACCATATAGTCAAAAGGATTGGTAAAATAAATTATTTGATTGACACCCCAGATCGCTGGAAAAAGAATGGCTGTGTCAGATCAATATGTTGAAACAATATCACTGTCGGGAGGTGGAAAAGCAAAAATAGGTCTGTCAGGTAGTAGGGACAGTGAAGGATGAATAGGATAGTGAGGATGAGGCACAAGGAGGCCTAGACAATTCTCAAATTGAACCTCCGACTACCAGTTAGTAAATACTGAATTGTTAGGGAGATTAGATATTATGTTTTCATATGTAGATGCAGACCAACAAGAAGACCTAACAAGGCTACTCACAGCATTTCAAAGAGTATGTAGGGACAAATCAGGATGTACGACTTTAGCCATACATGTTGTGGATGTTGGAAAATCCTCTCTGATAAAACAAAATCCTGACAGCATAAGTGTAGCGACACTGGCCCAGGTGTAAGCAGAAATGCAATACACATAGGTTGGGAAATGACCTAAGTGAACCCAGCCTAAACGTGATGGTTCAACTAGATTTTGTATAGACTACAGAAAGGTTAATGCAGTAACAAAGGCAGACTCCTACCCAGTTCCTTGCTTGTAAAACTGTCAAAGAGTCATAGAGGGCCCATCGTGCCCATGCCGGCCATCAAGCACCTATCTATTCTAATCCCATTTTCAAGCACTTGGCCTGTAGCCTTGTATACCATGGCATTTCAAGTGCTCATCTAAATACTTCTTAAATGTTGTGAGGGTTCCTGCCTCTATCACCCCTTCAGGCAGTGTGTTCCAGATTCCAACTATCCTCTGGGTGATAACATTTTTCATCAAATCCCCTCTAAATCTCCTGCCCCTTACCTTAAATCTATGCCCCCTGGTTATTGACACTTCTTCTAAGGGAAAATGTTTCTTCCTATCTACCCTATCTATGCCCCTCATAGTTTTGTATGCCTCAATCAGGTCCCCCCTCAGCCTTCTCTGCTCTAAGGAAAACAACCCTTGCCTATTCAGTCTCTCTTCATAGCTGAAATGCTCCAGCCCAAGCAACATCCTGGTGTATCTTCTGCACTCTCTCCAGTGCAATCACATCCTTCCTATAGTGTGGCGACCAGAACTGTACACAGTACTCCAGCTGTGGCCTAACTAGCATTTTATATAGCTCCATTATAACCTCCCTGCTCTTATATTCTATGGCTTGGCTAATAATGACAAGTATCCCACATGCCTTCCTAACCATCTTATCTACCTGTGCTGCTGCCTTCAGTGATCTATGGACAAGTACACCAAGGTCCCTCTGACCCTCTGTACTTCCTAGGATCCTACCGCCCATGTATATTCCCTTGCCTTGTTAGTCCTCCCAAAATGCATCACCTCACACTTCTCAGGATTAAATTCCATTTGCCACTGCTCCGCCCATCTTACCAGCCCATCTATATCGTCCTGTAATCTGAGGCTTTCCTTCTCACTATTTATGACACCACCAATTTTCGTATCATCTGCGAACTTACTGATCATTCCTCCTATAATCACGTCTAAATCATTAATGTACACTACAAACAGGAAGGGTCCCAGTACCGTTGCCTGTGGTACATCACTGGTCACAGGCTTCCAATCGCAAAAACAACCCTCGACCATCACCCTCTGTCTCCTGCCATTAAGCCAATTTTGGATCCAATTTGCCAAATTACCCTGGATCTCAGGGGCTCTTAGCTTCTTAACCAATCTCCCATGTGGGTCCTTATCAAAAGCCTTACTGAAGTCCATGTAGACTACATCAACTGCTTTACCCTCATCTACACATCTAGTCACCTCCTTGAAAAATTCAAGTTTATTAGACATGATTAATGCCTGCCTCTCCAAGTGGAGATTAATCCTGTCCCTCAGAATATTTTCCCAAAGTTTCCCTACCACTGATGTTCGACTCACTGGCCTGTAATTACCTGATTTATCACTGCTACCTTTCCTGAATCATGGTACCACATTCGCTGTCCTCCAGTCCTCTGGCACCTCTCCTGTGGCCAGAGAAGATTTGGTAGATAGAAGATAGGTTTGCACTGGAGTGCTGACTTGGGGCTGCATTAGAGCACTAAAGTGGGAGTTTTGTGACTGAGGGAGTTCGGTGAGGAGGGAACGAGGAGCTCCTTTCATTTCCTACCTGTCCTCAAAGAGTGTGAGGGGAGCCGAGAGTTTCCAAAAAGCACAGCTGACTGGTGAGTAAGTCCTGGTGGGTATTTTTCAAACTGGATTGAATTGTAAGTCATTGTTTTAGCAAGACTTAGTTGATTTATTTTTTTATTATAATAGTCTTCTAAAGTTTTAAATTTAAAGGGTTTAGTCATGGCAGGAGAGCTTAAAGCCGTGGTTTGCTCCTCTTGCTGCATGTGGGAATCCAGGAAAATTTCCAGTCCCCGGGACCAGCATGTGTGCAGGAAGTGTGTCCAGCTGTAGCTCCTGGAAGCTCGGGTTTCAGAGCTGCAACAGCGGCTGGCAACACTGTGGAGCATCCGCAAGTCTGAGAGCATCGTGGATAGCAATTTTAGAGAGGTGGTCACACCGCAACTGAAGGGACTTGAGGAAGGAAGGGAATGGGTGACCACCAGGCAGTCCAAGAGAAACAGGCAGGTAGTTCAGGAGTCCCCTGGGGTCCTGCTTGCAAATCGGTGTTCCATTTTGGAGGCTGATGAGGCTGCTTCCTCCAGGGAGTGCAGACAGAGCCAAGCTTCTGGCACCACAAGCAGCCTGTCTGCACAGGAAGGGGGAAAGAGAGGAAGTGCAATAGTAATAGGGGATTCTATAGTCAGGGAAACAGATAGGCGCTACTGTGGCCGTCAACGTGACTCCAGGATGGTGTGTTGCCTCCCTGGTGCCAGGGTCCGGGATGTCACTGAATGTCTGCAGGACATCCTGAAGGGGGAGGGTGATAAGGCAGAGGTCATGGTACATGTTAGTACCAATGACATAGGTAGAAAGAGGGATGAGGTCTTGCATCAAGAATTCAGGGAGTTAGGCAGTAGACTAAAAAGCAGGACCTCTCGGGTTGTAATCTCTAGATCACTCCCAGTGTCACGTGCGAGCGGGAATAGGAATAGGAGAATAGCACAGATGAATGTGTGGCTTAAGAGTTGGTGCAGGAGGGAGGGGTTTAGATTCCTGGATCACTGGGACCGTTTCTGGGGAAGGTGGGACCTGTACAAGCGGGACGGTCTACATCTGAACCAGAGGGGGACTAACATCCTTGCTGGCGGGTTTGCTAGTGCTGTTGGGAGGAGTTTAAACTAATTTGGCAGGGGGAGGGGACGCAGACTCCTAGCAGGATAGGGACACAGCTAAACACAGGAAAGCAAACAGGTCAGAGGGAATACAGCGGAAGTAAGTTTCAAGGGATTAAGACCAGGATGTATGGCCTCTACTTTAATGCCAGGAGTATTACATGTAAAACGGATGAGTTAAGGGCAAGGATTGACACATAGAATTGTGATATAGTAGCCATCACTGAGACATGGTTGAGGGAGGGGCAGGATTGGCAGCTCAATATCCCGGGATATAGAATCTTCAGGTGAGACAGAGGAGGGGGTAAAAGAGGAGGGGGCATTGCAATATTAGTTAAGGAGTCAGTTACTGCAGTAAAGAGAGATGATATCTTGGAGGGGGCATCAAAGGAAGCTTTATGGGTAGAGTTTAGGAATAAAAAAGGGACAGCCACATTGCTAGGTGTTTATTATAGACCCCCAGATAGTCAGCGGGAAATTGAGGAGCAAATATGTGCGCAATTCGCAGAGGTGTGTAAAAATAATAATAGGGTAATTATATTAGGTGATTTCAACTTTCCCAACATTAATTGGGATAGTCATTGTGTTAAGGACTTAGATGGAGTGGAGTTCTTAAAATGTATACAGGAGAACTTTTTAATTCTGGGGAATGAAGCCGGACAGATGGTTGATGTGTTGGTGGGGGAGCATTTTGGTGCTAGCGACCACAACATGGTACAATTTACGCTTGTTATGGAGAAAGAAATAGACAAGTTGCAAAAAAAGGTTTTGGATTGGGGGAGAGCGAATTTTCGTAAATAAGGCAGTATCTGGCCAAGGTAGACTGGAATGAGTTACTTGTCGGAAGATCTACAGAAGAGCAGTGGGGGGCATTCAAAAAGGAAATGGGGAGGGTACAGGCCCAACATGTTCCTTCTAGGGTAATAGGTAGGAGCATTTAGCCCAGAGAACCATGGATGACCAGAAACATTCAGGGTGCGATGAGAAGGAAAAGAGAGGCTTTTAGCAAATACAAGGAGAGCAAATCAACAGAAGCATCAGTGGAGTACAGAAAGTGTAGGATGGAGCTTAAGAAAGCAATTAGGAGAGCAAAGAGGGGATATGAGAAAGCTCTGGCTGGTAAAAGGAGGGAAAATCCCAAGATATTCTATAAGCATAATAATGGGAAGAGGATAACCAGGGAAAGAGTAGGACCCATTAGGGACTAAGGGGGAAATCTGTGGGTGGAGCCAGAGTACATTGGTAGGGTGTTGAACGAATACTTCACATCTATCTTCACCCAAGAGAATGAGGTTGACGATATGGAACTCAGAGAGAGAGACTGTGATGTTCTTGAGCAAATTGTCATAGGGAGTGACAAGGTATTGGAGGTTTTGGCAGGCTTAAAAGTGGACAAATCTCCAGGTCTGGGCGATTTGTGTCCCAGGATGCTGTGGAAGGCGAGTGTGGAGGTTGCAGGGGCTCTGACCCAAATTTTTAATTCCTCTCTGACCACGGGGGAGGTGCCAGAGGACTGGAGAACAACTAATGTGGTCCCACTATTTAAGAGAGGTTGTAGAGATAAGCCAGGGAACTACAGACCAGTGAGTCTCACGTCAGTGAGGGAAACTATTGGAGAAAATTATGAAGGAGAGAATCTATCTCCACTTGGAGAGGCAAAATTTGATTAGGAATAGTCGGCATGGCTTTGTCAGAGGGAGGTCATGCCAAACAAATTTGATTGAATTTTTTGAGCATGTGACCAGGTGTGTAGATGAGGGTAGTGCAGTTGATGTTGTTTACATGGATTTCAGCAAAGCCTTTGACAAAGTCCCACATGGGAGACTTATCAAAAAAGCAAATGCACATGGGATACAGGGTAACTTGATAAGGTGGATTCAAAATTGGCTTAGCTGTAGGAGACAGAGAGTGATGACAGACGGCTGTTTTAGTGACTGGAAGCCAGTGTCCAGTGGCATACCACAGGTATCTGTGCTGGGTCCCCTATTGTTTGTCATTTATATAAACGACATAGATGACTATGTGGAGGGTAGGATCAGTAACTTCGCGGATGACACAAAGATTGGCCGAGTGGTTAACAGTGAGGTTGAGTATCTTGGGTTACAGGAAGATATAGACGGGATGGTCAAATGGGCAGAAAAGTGGCAGATGGAATTTAACCCTGAAAAGTGTGAGGTGATACACTTTGGAAGGAGTAATGTGACACGGAAGTATTCAATGAATGGCCTGACACTGGGAAGTTCCGAGGAACAAAGGGCCCTTGGCATGTTTGTCCATAGATCTCTGAAGGCAGAAGGGCAGGCTAATAGGGTGGTGAAAAAGGCATATGGGACACTTGCCTTTATCAATCGAGGCATAGATTACAAAATCACGGAGGTCATGTTGGCGTTGTATAGAACTTTGGTAAGACCACAGCTGGAGTACTGTGTGCAATTCTGGTCGCCACATTATAGGAAGGATGTGATTGCACTGGAGGGGGTGCAGAGGCAATTCACCAGGATGTTACCTGGGATGGAACATTTAAGCTATGAAGAGAGGTTGGATAGGCTTGGGTTGTTTTCGCTGGAGCAGGGAAGACTGAGGGGTGACCTGATCGAGGTGTACAAGATTATGAGGGGCATGGACAGGGTGGATAAGGAGCAGCTGTTCCCCTTAGTTGAAGGGTCAGTTATGAGGGGACACAAGTTTACGGTGAGGGGCAGGAGGTTTAAGGGGGATTTGAGGAAGAACTTTTTTTCCAGAGCACTGCCTGGGAGGGTGGTAGAGCCGGGTTGCCTCACATCCTTTAAAAAGTACCTAGATGAGCACTTAGAATGCCATAACATTCAAGGCTATGGGCCAAGTGCTGGCAAATGGGATTAGGTAGACAGGTCAGGTGTCTTTAATGCATCGGTGCAGACTCGATGGACCGAAGGGCCTCTTTTGCACTGTATTATTCTATGACTCTGTGATTCTGTGATTTGAAAATTTGTGTCAGAGCCCCTGCTATCTTCTCCCTTGCCTCAGATAACAGCCTGGGATACATCTCATCTGGGCCTGGGGGATTTATCCACTTTTAAGCCCACTAAAACTGCTAGTACCTCTTCCCTTTCAATTTATTGACAGAGTTGGCAGTGCCGTGTTTCTTACGAGGTTTATTTAAGGGATACTGGCAGGTTCCTTTAACATCCTGAGCTAAAGAAACATTGGCCTTTGTCACATCAGACGGTCTTTTCCAATGCCGAGTGATGCCATTCGGGCTAAAAATGCCCCAGCAACTTTCCAGAGACTAATGAACCAAGTGGTAGCCAGTGTTCCAGCAGTGTGGTTTACCTTGATGATGTGCTGGTATAGAGTCACACTTGGAAGGACCACTTGAAACAACTAGTAGCTCTACTTAGAAAATTACAGTCAGCTGAATTGATGATAAACCTTGCCAAGAGAGAATTTACAAATGCATGGATAATTTATCTGGGGTATATAGTAGGGCAAGACAAGTGTTGCCAAGAGCAGTAAAAGTACACGCCTTTATGTCGTTCTCTGCCTCTAAAACTAAACGAGAAATCATGAGGTTTTTGGGGATGTGTGGTTTCTACCACAATTTTGTACCAGATTTTAGCACTGTAGCTGCTCGGCTGACAGATTTGCTACAAAACAAGGAAGCCAAGATAGTGTGGTCAGGAGAATGCCAAGCATCTTTTAAAAGGCAAAGCCATTTTGATCAATCAATCAGTGTTGACTGTGCCGAATTTCATTAAGCTCTTCAAGGTAGCAATTGATGCTAGTGACCTGGGGGTCAGTGCAGTCCTTTTACAAGATGATGAATCAGGCATAGAATGGCCAGTGGGATACTTTTCCAAAAAGCTAAATTGACACGAAAAGAAATAATCAACAGTGGGAAAGGAAACCCTGGACTTATTACTAGCTCTTAAGCATTTTGAAGTATATGTCTGCCACAACTGCAGAAAGACACCGGTATACACTAATCATAACCCCTTAGCCTTTGTGGAAAAATTCAAAAACTAGAATGCCAGACTATTTTGATAGAGTTTACTATTGCAGCCCTATTACTTAAATATTATGCACATTGCGGGGACAAACAACGTAGTTGCTGATACTTTGTCTAGAATTTAATCTTGCTTTGAGTTATCCGAGTACAAAGATGGTGCAGGGCATAACCGTATTAGCCACAGGTAAAGAGCAAATGAGCATGAGCATGTAAATGTCTTCTAATATTTCTTGCCATCTTCTGTTTTTTTTTCCACTCTTTGTGATGCAAAACATTTAAAATGGCACTTCATTCCTCGAAGGATGGAGGTGTTATGAAAGTGCTTCCATTTTTAAAAATATTTTTTGAGGACTCATGTTTGAAGGTTGTGGAGTTGGATCCATTTAGGATCCATTTAGGACCAAGTGATCCCATAGATACTGGACTTTGTTTTTTTTAAAAGGTCACTGGAAAGGCTTGACCTTCCTGTTTGAAAATAACTCTTACTGGATGTCACATTACTTAAGCTAAATAAACAACAGGAGCCTTGGTGAGTAAGGGCAGTTGTTTACAGAGAAGTGACATGTCAAGATTATCGTGGTCAAGAATTGGTTTCAGTTTGGATATTGTTTTGAGTCAGTTGGGATTGCAGCCTGCTGAGAGAAGCACCCAGCTCATCTTGTGCCACCTCTCTGAGAAACCCTGAGAATTCAGTGTGAGAAATAGGGAAAATTATACCGCATTTCTCCTGGAAAGCCTGCCAGACTAATCTTTGACATTGCCTGAAGAGAACAGCTCCAAAAAGATCCCAGTGACAGCCGTCTGTGTGTATTTGGGACACCAGAATAAAGGGACAACTGATATCATTCTATATCTTCTCCTTTTCCTTCAAGAATTAACAAGTATTTGGCCAAAATGTTTTATTTTGTCTTTTTTGTAAAAAGATTTCTGGAGAGAAAACTTCTTTATTTTTTCTTTAACCGGTGTGTGTGTGTGTGTTGGGCTAAGTTAGAAGGGAACTTTCATATTTCAATCTGTGTGTTCATGCTTTGCATCTTTCCTGAAGCTGTCTTGTTTTATAATAAATTGATTATTTTGTTGTTTATTAAATAAATCTGGTTGGTGGAGTTTATTCAGAAATAAAAATAGAGTATATAAATGGCTGTATCGGTAACTGGATAAACACTTAAATATATGTTGTGACCTGTGGAGAAGTGGAACTAGAGAAAGACAATATACTCCTCCTGTCTCAGTCATAATGGTAAGCAGACTTGAAAAAGTTACACCTTGTTGAATAAAGTGTAACTGGGTTTTTAACAGTGTATTAAGCTCAGAATTACTGCTAAATGGCCTAACTGACCCTGAAAATGTAATTTTATGTTTATTGAATGTCCATTATGATAATATCTACATAATTTTAAAATAATATTTTTTGAAAATTTTTTTATATTTTAGCTTCTACCTTAATTTTCCTGGAATTTTCCGAGGCAAGCGGAGACTGGTTTGGGTGCATGCAAGGAGTTAAATCCCCTAAAAATGACCTCTGGTTGGGATCCCAACATCATCCCGCCCTATTCCGAGTTTCACCAGTATGGTTCCGAGGCGAGTGGGGAACCCTCTTGGATCTGTCTGGAAACCAATTAAGAGACTTAAGAATCTAATTAAGAACTCTTTTAACCCTCAATTCTGGATTTACCAGCTGGGGCATCTGTTTCCCAACCTATCAACAACTCTCCAGGGTCACCAAGGCAAGTGCACATTGGGGAGATCTTCTTCAGTGAAGCTGACAAACTGGGACGACATTATTCAGTCACACTGAAGTGGTCCAGCCACGGCTATTGAGAGACTGCTGTTCAAAGCACTTCTTCTCTGAATGCTATCACTGCTTGAAAGGTGATTACCAACCTGTCCAGCATTTCACCTATCTAGCACTTCACTGATCTTCAGCTGCACTTCCCCACTGCCAGCCTTCACCATGACACGGGAGCAGCGTATGCAGCACCACCTTGCATCTCTAATCAGGGACAAAAGGAGAAGTAAAAGTACCATCAACAACATTGCTGCCCCTCACATGCCCCTCTATAGGGCAAATGGGATGGTGACTGAGATCCAGCTTTTTTTATCCTTTCATGGGATGTGGGCATCACTGGCAAGGCCAGCATTTGTTGCCCATACCCAATTGCCCTTGACAACTGAGTGGCTTGCGAGGCCATTTTAGAGGGCAGTTAAGAGTCAACCACATGACTGTGGTCTGGAGTCACACTTAGGTCTGACCAGCTAAGTACAGCAGATCTCCTTCCCTAAAGGACATTAGTGAACCAGATAAGTTTTTATGACAATTGATGATAATTTCATGGCACCTGAGACTAGCTTTCAATTCCAGATTTTTAAAAAAAATAATTAATAGAATTTAAATTCCACCAGCTGCTATGGTGGGATTTGAACCCATGTCCCCAAGAAATTAGCCTGGATCTCAGGATTATTAGTTTAGTGACATTACCATTACACCACTATCTCTCCAACAGGAGTCAAGACCCCCAACACAGGTTATACAGGTAGTGGATATGTCTGAGTGCCAGTGTCTCCTGGAACAAGACCTCCTTCCCAGTGGAGGAGGTGAGCATGCCTTTCCAGTGGCTGTCGAGGTGCCTGCCACTGGAGGGCCAACAGCCGCCCCCCTGCCTCCCCCCCCACTCCCACTCACCACTCCCCACCCTGGGTCTCTGCCTGTCACCGAGTCTTTTCTCCTGCAAGAAGAGAAATCAGAGAGGTGTGTGTGTTAGAAATGACTCGTGTAGAGAGGAGGGAAGGACACTATTTATGGAGTGTGACTGTGAGGCATGGGTGTGAGAGGGCAATAGGCCGAGGGTGAGCGTGAGCGTTCGCTGTTCGAATGGGGATGTGAAGTGCCTGGACAGAGAATGAGTGGAGCTGCAAGCTGTGTTGACCTGAGGAGTGCTGTGCAGGAGAATGCTGGGAAAGTCAGAGTGTGGGGCTTGGCCATTTGAGCCACTTAGCACATTTTATAAATATTATTATTTTATGCATCAAAGGATTGCTCTCCATTTCTCTCCGTTCCATTAACTCTCCTTCATCAGGAAACTATTCTCATTTTGCTTGTACCATAGTGAATAATCATTTTCCCCATTGCTAATAATAGGACAATTCGGAATAATTTGTACTTGTAGTGTGGCAATAATGTGTTTTCCTAAACCATTATAACAGTTAATGTGATATTTCAGCCTTAAGATGGAATTGTAAGTGTGAGTTCAGTCCTCCTTTTTGTAACTGAAAGCTGAGACTGAATCTTCTTTATAAATGATTTAACATCCCTCAGTTTGGGTGCTGTTTACAAAATTACACCCAAGCCTGCAACTGTTCTCATTCGATGAGCATTTGTGACAGGATTTCAATAGATAGTGGACAAAATCGATGCTTTTGCTTTCTTCCCTCACCTTCCAACGCAAGGATCCCTCAAGCACAGGGATCTGAGGCCCATTATAACAGTGTCATTGCCACCCCAGTTGAGATAAGTTAATTGGACATATGCCAGGGGACTGAACCTGGTTATTTCTGCTTTTCCTGCAGCACAAGCATAACCACAGGTTGCAACGTCAACTAAGTGGATCATGAACAGAGTGGAAAGTTTAGAATTTGGCATGTAGTGGGCGAGTAGGCGAGTTTGAAGTGCAATCTTAACATGTAGAATTTAATTTAGAACTTTAAAAACTGTAAGGCAGTTAACAGCACTAACAGTGTCAGTATGGCTCAGTGCTAGCACTCTTCCTTCTGAGTCTGACGTTTCTGAGTTCAAGCCCCACTTTAACACAAAACTAGGCTGATAAGCAGTGCAGTAGTGAGGGTGGCCTGCACTGTCAAAATTACTATCTTTAAATGACTTGTTAAACTGAGAGCCCCGTTTTCTCACTCAGGTGGTTGTAAAAAGGAACAGCTGCTATTGGAAGAGCAGTAGAACTCTGTAAGGAACTTTGGTTTGTCCTGAGGGCATGAAAGGTGCTACATAAATGCAAATTCTTTCCTTTCTATAATGAAAGACTGACTAAATTGGGCCAATATTCTCTGGAGTTGAGAAGAATGAAAGGTTATCTCATTGAAACATGCACAATTCTGAAGAGGCTTCACAGGGTAAACATTGAGAGATTGTTCCCCCTGGTTTGGAAATCTAGAACATGGGGACACAGTCTCAAGATAAGGGGGTCAGTCACTGAGGACTGAGATGGGAGAAATTTCTTCACTCAGAGGGCTCTGAATCTTTGGAATTTTCTACCCCCAGAGAGTTGTGGATGCTCTATTGTTGAGTATTTTCAAGGCTGAGCTAAATAGATTGATTTTTGGTCTCTAGGGGAATCAAGGGATATGTGGAGTGGGAGGGAAAGTGTTGAGGCAGAAGATCAGCCATGATCGTATTGAATGGGGGAGCAGGCTCAAGGGGCCTTATGGTCTGCTCCTGCTCCTATTTCTTATTGTTACAACTGGGTGAGGAAGGGGTCTCAGGCTCCCCTCTTCCCTTTCCTGGTTTGGTCGTAACAGGGTTTATCTTTTAAAACACAGCGATTTTAGCTTACTATTTCAGTGAGTCTTTGCTCACTGCTCTCTGATTGTAATTGCAAATGAACCAATCAGACAGGTTTTCTCAGGTTAAACAAAAAAGATGTAAGTTTATTAGCCTTACAACTCTAACCCAATTAAAATTACAAAAATACGTAACACAACCACGCTCGCATGCACACAAGATAAACACACACCCAAATAGATACAAAGGAGAAGAAAGAATTGGGTGTGGGGGGTGGGTGGCGGGGTGTTGAAGTAAAGTTGGCAATAAATGGATTTCAGCTACTGTCTTTTGTCTTTGGTGTAATGTCTTTGATTGAAGTTAAGGTCTTGGAGTTCTCGCTGGGGCCCAGTGCACAATTTTATGCTTGCTTCTCAGGTGCCAGAAGGCCAAAGAGAGGTTTCATTTGTCTTCTTGGTGGTCGCCTGTAAAGTTCTGTTGTCTTGAGGTTTACGCTGCCACCGTAGATTCCCCTGGGACTTTGTCAGCTGCAGTCTGTTACCTTTCTGTGAGGCACAATTCAAATAATCCCCAGTCTGGCCAGCAGGTAGGTCATGTGACCATCTCTTTGTGTGAAACAGCCACTTCTGGGAGGGTTGTTGATTTCAAAACTTTCTAGACACACTCTGTAGGGTGTGGAGTTCTGGCTGTTACACAGACAAAAGAATGTTGATTATCATGCCCAGACCAATCTTGTTAATTGGATCAGTGAGCATTCCCATTGTCTCTCTATTCAACTGTCTCTCAGAATGCAAAGTGCAACCATGTTTTCAGCTGGTCAGCTCTGTTTTTTTTTAAACAAGTTATGTGCAATGTCAAGTAAAAAAGTTTCAGTAGTGTCCCATATGACGAAATTAATATGTTTTCATTTGGCAGGTGTGATTTCCGTCACATTATGTTCTTATGTAAATGAACAATGCAAATCAGGTTAGCAGTTAACAGTTAATCAGCTGTAAACAATTGTCTGAATAGTGGGTAATTACTGTGAGCAAGCTGACTGAGCAGTTATAACTTGGGAGTGACTCAAAAGGTGTATAAAAGTAGAAGATTTCTGCTGGAGCACACGGCATAATCACAGATTTCACTGTGAATGGAATGGGAAGTTTGGAATTTGGTGAGAGTAGGATTTTGAGAGTAGTAATTTGGTGCAGATGGAGAAGGAGGTGCTTCTCTTTGCCTTTTGTACTTGTCATGGTCTGAGCAGACTTGAGGTAGTAGATATTTAAAATTTTGTTCAGTGTTTTTGTGCTTAGTGCAAGTTAGTGGGTATAAAAAAACCATTAAAACAGACTAAAAGGAAATTACCTGTAAGTATATGTAAATAAGAAAAGGAGCAAATATAATAAACTAGGAATATTAAACTTAATTTCAAAAAGTGTGAAATTTTCCACCGATGTCCATTCGGCTGGCGTAAATGCCTCCTGAACCTGGTGATGTCACAGGACAGAAGGTTGGTGATTGGTTGGCTACATGTTCTTTTTGCTCTTGGGGAATTAAGCAGTAAGCAATTTTTTTAACAAAATCAATCTGCCTAATTTTACTTCAGGCTGTCAATAAACAAATAGAAAAGGCTAGAGATGGCACGGAAGGCTACGTGTCAAGACTGTAGCATGTGGGAGTTCGTGGACAGTGAGACAATCCCAGATGCCCACTGTAGCCAACCCTTCAGCAAGAATGCATTCAACTTAAAGGGAGCCAACATTCAAAGTTCAAGTGACAGTACTGCAAAAACAAAGGCTTTTGAAAAGGGCAATTGTCGGAAATTGGCCAAGTTTTGAATCCCAGGATCTCACGAGACTTTGTAACTCAACTTTTGAAAAAAACAAGCTGGGAATTGAAATGAAACAGACACAATGGAGTGACTCCATGAATATACTAGTCAAGAGATAGCTGATACAATCAGACCACACAATGCTATGCATCTATCCAGATTTAAGGGACTTATCTCGACCATTGAATTCCTGTAGGACAAACTGTAAATGGCACTTACAAACTAACGAGCCATAGGTTCCACCCATAGGTCTGGGTGGACATCCACATCCCTTGGAAATGCTAATCCCAAAAACTGTTTCATTAGAGAAAAATTCATTCACCAATCTGATAATGCTGATAAGCCAGAATCTTCCCCATCGAAACACCTTCATATGTTAATGGACTATTCACAAAGCTAGGATGTGGAATTGTTGCAAGATTTAAGAAGTTACAATCAAAAGCAGGAGGGGCTTGCATCAATCATTGTCATGGGTGTAATATTTGTACTATAAGAAATGTGTGTTCAGGGACAAGAGCAGCGACTTGCAAGGATAATTGAGGGCAGACTTGATCATCCGTTCAGATGGAAGGTACTCCCCTGAGTGATTGCCAGGGTTCAGAAATTAAGGGACAGTGTTTCTGAGAATTGATTTAGCTTAAAGGGAGCAGAGAACTGATGTTTGTAAGTTATTGATGGGAAGATAAACTGTTAAACGAATACCGAGTGTACTGACTTGTGAGCCTTTACCATTTTCTCCACCTGGATGGGTTCAGGTCAGACTTTAGAGTTAATAGTATTAGAGGAGAGGTAAGGGTTCACTTACCTACACACATCAGCAGGAAACATCTCTGCCTTGAGTTGCTCCAGCTCAGAGTCATTGAGTTGGATTGCAAGTTAGAAACACTCTGAAATATCAAAATATAAGTGCGGGGGTTGGGGGGTGGGTGGGTGCATGGGTGGAAGGAATTTCAGGATAGTTTTATCCAGAACACAATCACTTTCCAGAGGAAAGCTCAAGTTCAGGAAGGGGAAGGTGTGACTGTCAAGGAACTGGGTAGTGGGGACTTAAGAGAGTTGAGACGATGGTCCTGCAGACATTAGTCCTGTTCAGGTGCAATGTACTTGCTACCTGTCAGGACAAGGAAGAAGACTGCAAATAGGACGAAGTCAATGCAGATCAAGGCCTCCTGGCTGTCTGTGAGTTGTGGGGGCTGGTGTGGGAAGAGCAGAACAGAAATGTGGTAGTGATAGGAGATTCTATAACGAGTAGGACTACTAGCACGCTAAACAGAGGAAGCAGTGTGCAATAGACAGGGCTAGGCGATCCCACACCAACGGATCAGATCTAAGCTTTGCAGTCCTGCCACATCCTGTCATCAATGGTGGTGGACAATGAAACAACTGACACGATGAGGAGGCTCCACAACATCACCATTCTCAACGATGGGGGAGCCCAGCACATCAGTGCAAAAGACAAGGCTGAAACATTTGCATCCATATTCAACCAGTAGTGCCGCCTCCTGTGGTCCCCAGCATTACAGATGCCAATCTTCAGCCAATCTGATTCACTCCATATGATATCAAAAATGCCGAAGGCACTGGATACTGCAAAGACTATGGGCCCTTGATAACATTCCGGCAATTGTACTGAAGAGTTGGAGCTGAGTTTTAGAAGCCCCCTGACGTCGGGGCTCGTGGCAGCAGGGACTGGAAAATACTTCCAGGAGGGGCCCACTGCAGACCTCGATGCCGAGAAGGCCCCGTCGCATTTTATCAGCGGCAGTGAGGCCTCGGTGCGGCCCCCACCCCCGCCGCTCGGCAGCAGAGCCTTCATTTAAATATGTAAATAAATTTAAATACATTTAGGGGTGGCACAGTGGCGCAGTGGTTAGCACTGCAGCCTCACAGCTCCAGCGACCCGGGTTTAGTTCTGGGTACTGCCTGTGCGGAGTTTGCAAGTTCTCCCTGTGACTGCGTGGGTTTCCGCCGGGTGCTCCGGTTTCCTCCCGTAGCCAAAGACTTGCAGGTTGATAGGTAAATTGGCCATTATAAATTGCCCCTAGTGTAGGTAGGTGGTAGGAGAATGGTGGGGATGTGGTAGGGAATATGGGATTAATGTAGGATTAGTATAAATGGGTGGTTGTTGGTGGGCCGAAGGGCCTGTTTCAGTGCTGTATCTCTCTATGACATGCAAAAGCACGTCTCTTGTCCCCCAACGATATTCTAACGAGTGGCCAGAGCTCCCGTGCCTTCAGATCTCCGTTCGCAGTTGGTTGCGGATATGGTGGGAAGGGGTTGAGGGTCAAAGGGAATGAAGTTCGGGATATGAATACAAGGTTTTTCTGGGGTAGAGGGCAATTTATATATAGATCACTCATGGGGGTGGGGGTGGGGGTGGTGGGAGACGGAATTCAAAGTTGTAATAAAATGTTATTTTTATTTCCCAGAGACCAGGACTTTTCAAAATTTAAATTTCACTGAAGGGCTTGAAGCCCTTAAAAAATGGTGGCGGAAGCTGTTGCTGGGGACGGAGCGGCTGCCCCCTCTATGTCATCGGGTGCGGTCGTTCCGCCCCCTCCACGTAAATGGGCTGCCACGTGAAATATCGCGGCCGCTCAGCGGCGCACAAGTCACGCATGTGCCGCACCTTTTTTGATACGCATGCCAGCTTTCAAAGTTCGTCCCTTGTGCTCCAGAACTAGCTGCACCCCTCGCCAAGCTGTTCCAGTACAGCTACAATACTGGCATCTACCTGGCAATGTGGAGAATTATCCAGGTATGTCCTGTACACAAAAAGCAGGACAAATCCAACCCGGCCAATTATCGCCCTATCAGTCTACTCCCGATCATCATCAAAGTGATGGAAGGTGTCCTGGGCAGTGCTATCAAGCGCACTTGCTCAGCAACAACCTGCTCACTGACGCTCCGTTTGGATTTCACCAGCGCCACTCAGCTCCTGACCTCGTTACAGCCTTGGTCCAAACATAGACAAAAGAGCTGAACTTAAGAGTGACTGCCCTTGACATCAAGGCAGCATTTGACCAAGTATGCCATCAAGGAGCCCGTGCAAAACTTGAGTCGAAAGGAATCAGGGTAAAAACTCCACTGGTTGGGGTCATACCTAGCACAAAGGAAGATGGCTGTGGTTGTTGGAGGTAAATCATCTCTGTTCCAGGACATCATTGCAGGAGTTCCTCAGGGTAGTGTCCTAAGCCCAACCATCTTCAGCTGCTTCATCAATGACTTTCCCTCCATCATAATGTCAGAAGTGGGGACGTTCGCTGATGATTGCACAATGTTCAGCACCATTCGTGACTCCTCAGATACTGAAGCAGTCTGTGTAGAAATGCAGCAAGACCTGGACAATATCCAGGGTTGGGCTGATAAATAGCAAGTTACATTCACACCACACAAGTGCCAGGCAAAGACCATCTCAAACAAGAGAGTATCTAACCATCTCCCCTTGACATTCAATGGCATTACCATCACTGAATCTCCTACTATCAACATTGGCCAGAAACTGAACTGGACCAGCCACATAACTGCTGCGGCTACAAGAGCAGGTCAGAGGCTGGGAATTCTGCGTGAGTAATTCACCTCCTGACTCCCCAATGCCTGTCCACCATGTACAAGGCAAAAGTCAGCAGTGTGATGGAATACTCTCCACTTGCCTGGATGAGTGCAGCTCCAACAACACTCAAGAAACTCCACACCATCCAGGACAAAGCAGTCAGCTTGACAGGCACCCCATTTACCACCTTCAACATTCACTCCATTCACCACCGACGCACAGTGGCAGCAGTGTATACCATCTACAATGGGGTTGTCCAACAGACGGCCAGGGTCCGGCCCACCAAACGTTTCCATCCAGCTCACGGGTGTAAGCTGTTCATGGGGCCGTTCCTCATCCTCACCGTTACTGGAGATGGGAAATTTCCCTTTGTCAGTCAGGCTTTTAAAGTATTGCACTGTCAGTTTCACAAGTGACAGCTGCTGACTCTCAGACAGTTGCAGAGAGGACCCAAGTCTGTTGGGAAATGGCTGTTCCCGATGTCAGCGGCTTTCACCTGTGAAACTGACAATGATCTTTTTTTAAAAGAACTGACTTTTAAAAGAACTTTAAAAGAGTGTTTCTCTCTTTGCAACTGTGTGGGAGAGAGCAAGAGCGAGGAGGAAACAGGGAGATGGGGGAACAGAGACAGAGAGGGGGGACAGAGAGGAAGAGGGGGGATAGAGAGAGACAGGGAGAGAAGGGACAGAGAGAGAGAGAAAGCAGAAGTGGGGGACAAACGGGGGAGGGGGTAACAGAGAGATTGGGGGGACAGAGAGAGTGGAGAACACTGAGCGGAGAACACTGGAGACACGGGGTGGAGAGAGGTAGGGGGGAGATACAGCGAGGAGGAGAAGGAGACAGAGAGAGGGGAAAAAGGAGACAGAGAGAGGGGGCGGAGGGAGACAGACAGACAGAGAGGGGAGAGAGAGAGATGGAGAGGGGAGAGAGGGGGAGAGAGAGTCAAAGTCATTTACATATGGCACAGAAGGAGGTTGCTCTGTCCATCAAGCCCATGCCAGCTCTCCACGGAGCTATGCAGTCAGTCCCACTTACTGGCTCAATCCCCGTAGCCCTGCAAGTCTATTTCTCTCAGGTGACCATCCAACTTCCTCTTGGAGTCATTGAGCATGTCCATTTCCAATATCCTTGTGGGCAGCAAGTTCCAGGTCATTACCACCTGCTGCGTATAAAAGTGCTTCCTCATATTCCCCCTGCATCTTTTACACAAAATCTGTGTCCCCGAATCATAGAAGGGAGGGGGAGGGAAGAAAGAACAAGACACACACACACACACACACACACACACACACACACACACACACACACACACACACACACACACACACACACACACACACAGCGCAAGGAAGGGGGGTGGGGTGTGGTCAGGGTGCGAGAGATCAATGCCTCTCTTGAAAAGTGGACATCTATCCAGAATACTCTGCATCGCTACATCAAGTGTGCAGCAGAGATTGACTACTTATTAAAGCAAAAACAATGTCAGGTATGTCACAAAATCAGTTTTCTATATAGTGATGAGAAAGCAAATCAATAAATTAGTCTTCTCATTTAAAGCTTCTGCACAAAAATGCACATTTGTTGTTGTTTTTATTAGTAAGGTAAATTTTTAATGGCTTTATCTTTTGAAATTTGCTCTTCGGCCCCTTGGTCTGAGCAAAAATCGCAATGCGGCTCCCCCCCCCTCCCCCCGAAAAGGTTGGACAACCGTAATCTACAAGATGCGCTGCAGCAACTCACCAAGGCTCCTTCGACAGCACCTTCTAAACTGTGACCTCTACCGCCTAGAAGGACATGTGTTCAGATGCATGGGAACACCACCACCTGCAAGTTCCCCTCCAAGCCACCACCATTCTGACTTGGAATTATATCACCTTTCCTTCACTGTCACTGGGTCAAAATCCTGGAACTCCCTCCCTAACAGCACTGTGGGTGTATCTACACCATATGGACTGCATCAGTTCAAGAAGGCAGCTCATCATCACCTTCTCAAGGGCAATTAGGGATGGGCAATAAATGCTGGCCTAGCTAGTGATGCCCACATCCCCTGAACGAATCAAAAAAAAGTTAGAGAGTGTCTTCTGCAACCACCAGCGAGAGTCCTGAAGGGTGTGTTGCCTACCCAGTGCCAGGGAAAAGGATATCGAGAGGTGGCTGGAAAGGAATTTGAAAAGAGTGGGGTAAACTCCAAATTGTTGTGGTCCACATCGGAACAAACAACATAGTTCGGAACAGGGAGAAGGTCCTCCTGAGGGAAAAGCAGGAGTTGGGATGGGCTCCACCAGAACCACAATGCATCAATGTCTGAATGAAAAGGGTAACTAGGGAGGAGGCAATGGCTTTAAACTAAGAAAATAGAGGGAGGGATCTACAAGGAATGAAATAAGCCTAAATATAAATGAAACAGTAAAATAGAGCATAGGACAGACTGAACTAAAGTAGGCCCATAAATAGCCAGGGAATAAATAGTTGTGGAACAAGAATGTTAAAATGTGGTTAAAAATAAAGTGAGAGGAACTGCTGTTAAAAATGAGTTAAACTGCCTGTGCAGCAATCCACCCAGTGCCCTGTAATAAAACTGGGGAACTGGAAGCAATAATGTGTGGCTAGGAACCAGTTATACGAGGGATTACTGAGACTGGGACAGGATATTCCCTGTGGGCTTCTAAACCCCGCCGTCGGGCTCAAATGTGGGTCAGAAGCCCGCCCTGTGTGGGAAACAGTCACTCATTGTGATTTTCCCCAGAGCGGCAAATTAATGGCTAGAGGGTGGGATCACTGTCCAATTAAGGAAGGTGGGCAGGCTCTCGAAGCTGGAGGGCCAATCAGAGGCCCTTCAGCTTAAAAGCAGCAGCAGGATGCCATGGCAGGTAAGTGAGGGAGTATGTCCCAAAATGGAAACGCCTTCTCTCCACCTTCTTCAAACTTAAAGTAAAAAATAGGTTCAGCAGCCGGGCCACAACTGTGGGGGTGGAGGGGGGGGGGAGTGGTGGGGGAACCATCTGCAAGGTGGTCTGTGGCTGCTGCTGCACCCAGGCAGGCAGGGAGGGTTCTAAAGCTGCCTGGAGCTCTGGCCTCTGGTCTACCAATGGGAGGCTGCCTCCAGGCAACTAAACTGCCCCCCGCTACATCCAGGACCTGGAGGCCCAAGTTAACAGGCCTTAATAGTGGCCCTGCCACACTCCCTGATCCCACCTGCAGGAAAATGGCCCGCAGGCGGGATGAAGCCGGGGAACTCACATGCAGGCTGGCAGCGTGAAATTCGTGCTCATCCATCTGTTCCCAGCTCTGGTGGTGCCTTAAAATCCTCCCATGGTTACATAAGAACTTGGACTGGGAATTAAATGTTGCAGGGTATAACATATTCAGAAAAGAGAGAGGTGAAAAAGGGGAGATGGAGTAGCTATACTTTTTTGAGATAACATAATTTGCAGTCGAAAGAAGTCACACTGGCAACAATGAGACAGAATCCATATGGATAGAGGCAAATAATCAACAACAACAGCCTGCACTTATATAGTCCCTTTAATGTAATAAAACATTTCAAAATTGGCCCAATATGCCTTGCAAGCATTTTTACATGAATTTTATGTAAACACCTACTCCGATGGGTATGCAAATAAGCAGACTCAGGACACTTTATTTATTTATTTCGAAATACAGCACTGAAACAGGCCCTTCGGCCCACCAAGTCTGTGCCGACCATCAACCACCCATTTATACTAATCCCACATTAATCCCATAGTCCTACGACATGCCTACCTTCCCCTACCTATACTAGGGGAAATTTATAATGGCCAATTTACCTATCAACCTGCAACTCTTTGGCTGTGGGAGGAAACTGGAGCACCCGGCGAAAACCCACGCAGTCACAGGGAGAACTTGCAAACTCCGCACAGGCAGTACCCAGAATTGAACCCGGGTCACTGGAGCTGTGAGGCTGCGGTGCTAACCACTGCGCCACTGTGCCGCCCTATAAGACAAAATTTGACAGAGTTACATAAAGAGATATTAGGCCAGATGATCAACAGCTTAGTCAAAGAGGTAGTTTTTAAGGAGAGTGTTAAAGGAGGAAACAGAGGTAGAGAAGTGGAGAGGGGAGGGAATTCCAGAGCTTAGGGCCTTGGCAGCTGAAGGCATAGCTGCCAATTTTGGAGGGATTAAATTTGAAGATGTTCAAGAGGCCAGAATTAGCGAAGCGTGAAGATCTTAGGGTATTGGGGTGGCCAGGGGGTGGAGAATGTTGGGTGAGGTACTGTAAAGCTGGAGGAGATTACAGAGATAGGGAGGGGTGAAGCCATGGAGGGAATTGAAAGCAAGGATGAGAATTTGAAAATCAAGGCGCTGCTTAACCGGGAGCCAATGTAGGTCCGTGAGTAAAGGGGTGATTGGTGAGCGGGCCTTAATGCGAGTTAGGACATGAGCAGCAGAGTTTGAATGATCTCAAATGTGCAGAGAGTTGAACTAGGGAGGTCAGTCAGGAGTGCACTGGAATATTCATGTCTAGAGGTAACAAAGGTATGGATGAGTGCTTCAGCAGCAGATAAACTGAGGCAGGTGCGGAGTCAGACAATGTTATGGAGGTGGAAATGGGCAATCTTAGTGCGTATATGTGGTAGGAAGCTTATCTTGGTTTCCAATATGACAACAAGGTTGCGAACAGTCTGGTTCAGCCTCAGACTGTTGCCAGGGAGAGGAATAGAATTGATGGCAAAGGAGTGGAGTTTGTGACAGGAACTGAAGACAATGATTTCAGTCTTTCCAATTTTTATTTGTTTTTGATAAAGAGTTAATCAGACTAATAGAGGTAGTCTACAGAATAGTGGAAGGGAGGTGGAGGAGTAAATGTGCAAGAAAAATCAGGGAAATTAGTAAAAAAACTTAGAATAACATTCATAATATACCCCAAAATTAACTGGTTAGAAGAGGTAGACAAATGGGGACAAGGGAAAGGCATTCCTACATGTATACAGGACTCCTTTTGAACCCAGTATGTAAAAGCTGAGCATGTGAGGATTTGCTACTGGATCTAGTAATGGGTAATGAACCAGGGTAGACAAGAGAAGTAGGTATGATGATAATATAATACACTTTAAGACGGTCGAGAAGGAAATAAACATGACAAAGACCAGCATAACAGATTGGGAAAAACTGATTTAGTGGAACTGCGAATAGAGCTTGGGAAAATAAAATGGACAGCAACATTGATAAACAATAATGCAAAATAGCAACGGGAAACATTTAAATAGCATTCAAAAGAGTTCAAGAAAAATATATTTTCCTAAAAATAAAGCTAAAAACTAATGAGACACTCTCTTCTCTTCTCTCTTTGGCTTCCTTGTCTCGAGAGACAACAGGTAAGCGCCTAGAGGTGGTCAGTGGTTTGTGAGGCAGTGCCTGGAGTGGCTATAAAGGCCAATTCTAGAGCGACAGACTCTTCCACAGGTGCTGCAGATAAAATTGGCTGTCGGGGCTGTTACACAGTTGGCTCTCCCCTTGCGCTTCTTTCTTTTTTCCAGCCAACTGCTAAATCTCTTCGACTCGCCACTCTTTAGTCCCGCCTTTATGGCTGTCCACCAGCTCTGGTGATCACTGGCAACTGACTTCCACGACTTGTGGTCAATGTCACAGGACCTCATGTCCTGTTTGCAGACATCTTTAAAGCGGAGACATGGACGGCCGGTGGGTCTGATACCAGTGACGAGCTCGCTGTACAATGCATCCTTGGGGAATCTGCCATCTTCCATGTGGCTCACATGGCCAAGCCATCACAAGCGCCGCTGGTTCAGTAGGGTGTATATGCTGGGGATGTTGGCCGCCTCAAAGACTTCTGCATTGGAGATACGGTCCTGCCACCTGATGCCAAGGATTCTCCGGAGGCAGTGAAGATAGAATGAGTTGAGACGTCGCTCTTGGTTTACATACATTGTCCAGGCCTTGCTGCTGTAGAGCAAGGTACTGAGGACACAGGCTTGAAACTCTCAGACTTTTGTGTTCCGTGTCAGTGTGCCATTTTCCCACACCCCCTTGGCCAGTCTGGACATAGCAGCAGAAGCCTTTCCCATGCGCTTGTTGATTTCTGCATCTAGAGACAGGTTACTGGTGATAGTTGAGCCTAGGTAGGTGAACTCTTGAACCACTTCCAGACCGTGGTCGCTGATATTGATGGATGGAGCATTTCTGACATCCTGTCCCATGATGTTCATTTTCTTGAGGCTGATGGTTAGGCCAAATTTGTTGCAGGCAGCCGCAATCCTATCAATGAGTCTCTGCAGACATTCTTCTGTGTGGGATGTTAATGCAGCATCGTCAGCAAAGAGGAGTTCCCTGATGAGGATTTTCCATACTTTGGTATTCGCTCTAAGATGGGCAAGGTTGAACAACCTGCCATCTGATCTTGTGTGGAGGAAAATTCCTTCTTCTGAAGACTTGAACGCATGTGAGAGCAGCAGTGAGAAGAAGATCTCAAACAGTTTAGGTGCGAGAACACAGCCCTGTTTCACACCACTCAGGATAGGAAAGGGGTCTGATGAGGCACCGCTATGCTGAATTATGCCTTTCATATTGTCATGGAATGAGGTGATGATACTTAGTAGCTTTGGTGGACATCCGATCTTTGCTAGTAGTCTGAAGAGACCACGTCTGCTGACGAGGTCAAAGGCTTTGGTGAGATCAATGAAAGCAACGTAGAGGGGCATCTGTTGTTCGCGGCATTTCTCCTGTAGCTGGCGAAGGGAGAACAGCATGTCAATGGTGGATCTCCCTGCTCGAAAGCCGCACTGTGCCTCAGGGTAGACATGCTCAGCCAGCTTCTGGAGTCTGTTTAAAACGACTTGAGCGAAGACTTTCCTCACTATGCTGAGCGGGGAGATTCCACGGTAGTTGTTGTGGTCACCGCGGGCACCCTTATTCTTATAGAGGGTGATGATATTGGCCTCGCGCAGGTCCTGTGGTACTGCTCCCTCATCCCAGCACAGGCAAAGCAGTTCATGAGACACTATGTGTGAATAAAGCCAAGGGAAAATTGAAAGTAAGGAAAAAGGCATACACTAAATGTATAGAAAGAAAGGACTTACAGTTATATGGAACCTTTCACAACCACCTGATATTACAAAGCACTTTACAGCCGATGAAGTACTTTTGCAGTGCAGTCACTGTTGTAATGTAGGATGAGCAGCAGCCAATTTGCACACAGCAAGCTCCCAAAAACAGCAATGTAGTAGTGACCATATAATCTGTTTTTGTCATGTTGATTGATAGATAACTATTGGTCTGTTTAGCAAGGGTAACTGCCCTGTTTTTCTTCAAAGTAGCACCACATGATATTTTACATTCACTTGAGAGGGCTTTGGTTGACATTGCATCCAAAAGATGGTACCTCAACATTCCTTCGGTACTGCACTAGCGTGCCAACCTCGATTTCTGTACTCTAGTCCTGAAGTGTAACTTGAACCCACACCCTTCTAACTCTAAGGCGAGAGAGCTACCAACTGAGCCACAGCTGACACATGGGCGCCCAGGGAGAGCATGACAAGGGAGAATACAAAGAGATTAGTAGAGAAGTAAAAAGAAAATTAGAAAGACAATAGGAAGTATGAAATTAAATTTACAAGGAACATAAAACAAAATAGTAAAATATGCTACAGACACATAGGACTGCATTTTAAGAGGTCCCTGCTGCAGTAGGCGGCGGACATAATAAAATTTGGCCTGCCCGCAAAGGCGCTGCAGTGGCTCATTTGCATGGCCACAGCACTCCACCCCCCCCACCGCCCCATGATGAAGTGAAGGGGCAGGCGTGCCGCTGCAGGCAATGTCAGCCCTCAATGCACATTTAAAATTTAAAGGGACAGGTAAGTTTAAGTTTCCTAAAACCAAATAAAAAAACACATCATGCACTCTCCCACCTCCCCAATGGTAAATCACAACATTACACCCTCCTGGAATACAGATATTTAAAATGTGACCTTTCGAACATGCGGCATTGTCGGCCGCCCGAATGAAGATCAGTGTGACAATTAAGGAGGTGAAGGGACCCTCATTAAATCAGGTATGTAAATTAGTTTACATTTTGAAATGGGGGTCCCTTTGCCGAGTGGTGGGGCGGCCGCTGCGAGGCCTCGCTGCCGCCGAGAACGGCACGGGGCCTCTGCCGCACCGATCATTATCGCACCCCCCCCCACCCCGCCAACTTTCCCGACGGTGGAGGGGCTTTAAAATTCAGCCCGTAAATTTTAAAAAAGGAACTTTGGGTGGGAATAGGGCCACTAAGGGATGGACAGGATAAAATCACAGGCAGCGATAGTGAAATTGCAGAAATATTAAATAATTGATTTGCTTCAGTGTTTGCGAGGGAGACTGATCAAGTAGACATGACATCAGAAGATGAGATTACAAATGGTACAATTGCATTTAAAATGCAAAGAGGAAAAATATTAAATAAACTAATCAAACTGGAAGAGATAAAATCCCTGGTCCGGAAGGATTGGATCCACGTATTTTAAAACAATCTCGAGAAGAGATAGCAGAGACACTATTATACATATTTGATAATTCATTGGAAAATGGTGTAGTGTCAAAAGGCTGGTGGATAACTAACCACACTGAGAAGACAATGTGACCTTTCCATGCATAGCAAGCCTCCAACTGTGTACAACGAAAGGAAACTGAATGCCAACAGACCTGGAGGAAGGGACATCTGGAGGATAAACAATAGTCAAGAACTGTCTCAAGAATCTCCTTATAAATTCTTATGTCTTTGCTCAAAATATCTGTTTGTTGCACAAGAGGGCACTCTACTTCAGTATATGGACATCTATTCATGATATTTTGGTCCTTGTGGTAAATCAAATTAATACAGATATTTAAAATTTGACCTCCCCCCCGCAAGTTCAGCACCTTTGCCCTTTTCCCCTTCGCTTCACCCTCCCCTCCCTGACCAATCCGTATTGTTGTTACCCCACTCCGCACAGAGAAAAAAGCCTCCTCCGCCCTCCTCACAGGTGTCGTGCCAGGTTTCCCCGAATGGGGATTCAAAGGTGGCCGCTTGAATGAAGATCAGTGCGGTGATCAAGGAAGCGATGGGACCCTCATTATATCAGCTATGTAAATTCGTTTACATATTGAAATGGGGGTCCCGTCGCCGAGGAGATAGAGCATGTCCAGGAACTATGGACATAGGTGGTATGAAAACTTATGGAATCCCTAGAAAAAACATCTGGAAGCCAAAAAATGCACTAATGAATAGTCAACATGGATTTCAAAAGGGAAGATCTTGCTTGACTAACCTCATTGAATTCTTTGACGAAGTAACAGAGAGAGTGGACAATGATAATATAGTAAATGTAATCTATCTAGATTTCCAAAAGGCCTTTGATAAGGAGCCACATAATAGACTAATGAATAAGATCAGAGGAGGTGGAGCCAGGGGACACATAGCAGAATAGATAGATAGCTGGCTGCAAAGCAAAGAGTAGGGATAAAGGATAGCTATTCAGAAGGACAGAAGTAGGATCACACAAAGATCAGTGCTGGGACCACTGTTCACAATTTATATTCATAATTTGAACTTTGGAATCAAAAACACAATTTCTAAATTTGCAGAGGATACCAAATGAGGGGGGATAGTCAATACTGAGGAGGACTATGACAAATTACAAGAAGTCATTAATAAAATTGCATATAATTGGCAAATGAATTTCACCTCAGATAAATATAAATATTACATTTTGGTAAGAAAATTAACGAGGCCATGTATTACTTGGAAAGTAAGAATCTAAATGGGATAGAGGAGCAAAGGCATCTGGAGTACAAACACACAAATCACTAAAAGTAGCAATGCAGGTTAATAAGGCCATATCAAAAAAAGCAAACCAAGCACCAGGCATTATTTCTAGAAGGGTAAAATTGAAAAATAGTGAAGCTGTGCTAAACTTGTATTGAACCTTAGCTACACCACACTTGAGTACTGTGTATTGTTCTGGTCGCCATATCATCAAAAGGATACAGAGGCACTGGATAGAGTGGAAAAACATTTGCAAGGATGATACCAGAAATCAAATAGGGAAGTCAGAAGAAACTTCTTCACCTAGAGAGTAGTGAGAATGTGCAACTTGTTACCACAGGGAGTGGTTGAGGTGAATAGTATAGATGCATTTACAGGGAGGCTAGCATTTGAGGGACAATGAACAAAAGATTAGTTTGATAGTTACATGAGGAAGGATGGGAATATGCTTGAATGGCGTATAAATGCCAGCATAGACTGATTGGTTGAATGGCCTGTTTCTATCCTGTATATTCTAGGTAAGTACTACATCGTGGATTGCTTTTACTCAGAAAACCATGATGGAGCCCTCTAATTTTTTTGGAGAAGACAAATGTATTCACTTTTGTTGAAAATACTTCAAGGTATGTTGATGCCTGAGAACTACACTGGGAATGGTAGCAATTTGCCTTTAAGTGCATTTGTCTACATTATTAAGCTGTGTGTAAGACAGATGTTCATTTTCTTTGGATTTGCTAATGGAGCTGTATCAGTAGAGTTAATTTTCAAATTTGCAGTTTCTTGCTGCAGTCAGTGAAATATTTAAATTCATAAAATTTATGAACTATTTTTTCCATTTGCTCAAGTTTAGTTTTTTACTCATCTAGTTTTTTAATGAATATTCCAGAACATGCAATTCTCACTTAAATTCTTAGAAGAAACTAATGTTGATATTGAATTTTGAATGAAAAAGTCACATCTGCTTATGATAGAATAATTTCTTGCTGACTTGAACTCAAAATTATGCAAGCAATTATCAATCTACAGATAAACTATTACTCACTAATGACCTCATAGTATCATTAAATAAATTATTTATCTATTTGTCTATTGACAACAATTAGACCTGAGTAGATAACACACAGTTCTCCCTTAGCAGCAGAATAATAATTTACATGTTACATGGAGTAACAATACCACAAACCTTCAGCGTACTATAAAAATGTCACAAGAGATCGATCTACCTCCCACTCTCTGTGGGAACAATTTTAAAATGGATGAGCGGGTGGGTTTGGGTGCAGCTTGGGGGTTGAATACACAAAACTTTCTGAGTGCGTCAGGAAGCCAGCGTCCACCCACCAACTTCCAGCTTTT
Organism: Heterodontus francisci; assembly: GCF_036365525.1. NCBI lineage: Eukaryota > Metazoa > Chordata > Chondrichthyes > Heterodontiformes > Heterodontidae > Heterodontus > Heterodontus francisci. Next base: position 38,212,983 of record NC_090381.1, read on the forward strand.
ACTGAGGTGGGATGGTGGGGCAGACAACCAATCCGGTCCCAGGAGGTGGGTTGGCAATTTAAATATGTTAATGAGGCTGGAAGCCTTGGATTTAACCTGCTTTACAAGTATAACTGTGGCCACCAGGGTTTTGCAGGGAAACCCACCAACTGCAGCGAGGTGAGCACAGTCATTGGAAAGAAGGCAAGGGCCATTTCAGTACTCCATGTGGGCCGGGAGGAGCATGAGTGTTTCCTCCTGCCTCCCTCCCCAAAACTCCCCCAGTATCTGACCCATACACGCCTCCCATCGCCCCCCCTCCCCCAATCTGCTCGGCATTGGGAATTGGACCTATCTGCTCCTGTGGCCATCTCTGGATTTCGCCACACCCAACTGGAAGATAAGCCTATCAATCAGGCAGACTTCCTGGCGGGGAACCTGTCAGGGCCAAAAATTGCAAGCTGTGAGTTAAAATTCCATAGCAAGCGGGAAATCCCAGATTTATGGTTTCCCGAGTGCTACCAGACCTTCACTGTTCCCAACCTGTCGGCAAATAAAGGTTCCCCTGTCTCTTTCTCTCTGTCTTTTTCTCTGGGCAGAATTTTATTTGTAGGCCACAGATCCCGACATCGGGACTGGAAGTGGGTGCAGCAGCTGTTGGGGCAATGAGCAGCCAGCTAAATGTGATTAAGCGGCTGCCGGCCAATTAAGAGTTGGAGGTCCAGTGAGAGGACAGGGGCAGCGATTATTAGATATGGAGGACACGGGTAGAGCAGTACAAGGCTTCTGTAGTGCTGCTACAAGCAGTGCTATGCAAGGCAATTTCTCACCCAATATATTTGCTGAAAATGAGTTCAAAGTAAATTTTACAGTCATTCTGCGCAAAAGCTACCTAACCAGGCTACACTTACATTTATGGACTTGTTGAAATTCATGAATACATGTGACCCAGTCACAATGGACTGATATGAACCATGAAGATCTCCAATTTTCACACATCATGCTGAGAGACTGAACCACCACACCAAACCTGCCCTGACTGGAGATTGCTGGGCTGGTTCCATGAATAACTGGTACTAAGGTTCACTGACTGACATGCTAAGGTTTTCATGACACTTGCTCGTTCTTGAAAGGGTCTGTTTCGTCTTAGTAGATACGCTAAATACTAAGGTTCACATAACAGCCTTTGCTTCAATCTGCTCATGCATGGCAAAAAGCCAGCTCTATGAGAGCTGGAATCTCTTAAATTTGACCTAAGTCTCCATTTCTGATTACTAGCATCCATTATAAGCAATAAAAAGGGGATGCAGTCAATTTTAATAGAAAACTTCAGTAATTTTATTAAAATATCTGATTTATTGTGACAAGAAAACATATTGACTGTTCCTCAAATAGTGGCCCTTCCTTTTATAGAAGCCAGGGATTAACTTGATGAATAAAAGCTTTCTCAACATATATCTGTTTTAAATCAGCATCTTGTTTGATATTTGTTGAGATGAGTATTGGAATAATTGAGTGTTGTATTTGCTATTGAATTAGCTAAGAACAATCCAGATTCCATCACTTGCTGATGTGTATTGGTACACTCAGTTGCAGTTTATTCATGGTGTTGACATATTTTCTCTCCCTCGACAGAGGATCTCCTGCCAGTTTTCTTTGGCATAGAATTGTAGAAACTTACAGCACAGAAGGAGGCCATTCTGTCTGTCGAGTTTGTGCTAGCACTTTGAAAGAGCAGTTGTGCTTCATCCTACATGCCCGATTTTTATCTGTAACTCCATAAGTTCCTCATCCTCAGGTACCCATCCAATTGCCTTTTAAAATTATTTATGGCAGCAGCTTCCACCAACTTTTCAGTTACACTGTTCCTAATCCTGACAACTGAGTGAAAAAAATTCTCCTCCTCTCCACTCTAGATCTTTTATGAAATCTATAATCTCTGGTTATTGACTCAGTCACCAGAGGGAATAGCTTTTCTCTATGAAACCTATCAAAACTTCACATCATCTTAGAAACCTCTTAATCTGTTCTATTTCAAGGAGAACAGTCCTGACTTTTCCAACCGCTCCTCATAACTGAAGTCCCTGATCCCTGGTATTATGCTGTTGAAACCTCCTCTTTCCAAAGCAATTACAAAATTCCTGTCCATTTAGTTCATTCTCTAACTTTCAAGTCAAGTTGCCCCTTTGACCCAACTGCGCCTATTGATGTTACCTGGGTATGAAACCAATCCCACCAGGGACATCGGGTATATTTTTAAATCTGGATAAATTAGGGGAAATAGTATTTTTTTGTGTGTGTGAATAGTAATGCACTGCACTAATAGTATGTTTTTCTTCATTTTAACAATACGGCAAAAGACACCATCGTTGGTTTAATAAAGCACTACATTACAATTACCATTTTACATTGACATCCCTAATGGACTGCAGCTCCTAATTATAGCAGCACGCTTGAAAAATAGTGGCCTTTTTTGCTAGTAGACAGATAGTGCTCATTAGCACATAACTGTGGGAAAATTTGTGAGTAAGTGATTTGCATTCCCTGAATGTTTTTCTCCGCCTTACTAATAAGGTTTCCTCCAATCTTATTCTTTATTAAAGTTTGTAATTTAATAACACTTCATTTTTTTTCAGAAGGGTTTCCAAACCAACAAGGTTACTGAATTAACTGAAATGGTACGGCTTTTACTCTAGCACTGAAAATAGTATTCCTCCAAATTGAAAGTTGCTTAGTTTGAGTTATTGCTCATTCAAGCTGAAGCTGTGTGTGTGTGTGTGTGTGTGTGTGTGTGTGTGTGTGTGTGTGTGTGTGTGTGTGTGTGTGTGTGTGTGTGTGTGTGTGTGGTGGGGGGGGGGAAGGCGGGGGGGAGGAAATGAAACATCTCCCGTTGAAACTTTTTTGGAGCATCTAAACCACTTCTGTTGAATTATTGGTTAATTCTAGTTCCCACTGCAAATGGGCCCTGACCAGTGAAATCCACTGCTTAATTTAAGTCAACATCCAGGAGCCTAGATGATGTGGCACAGCTTCTTCAAATCAGACTTATTGTGACACTGGAAAAATATTAACTGTCCCATTTAGATTCTGGATCTTCCTTTATCAAATCGAGAATGAATTACATGAATAAAAGCTTTGTTCACAAATGTTTGTTTCAAACGACCATCTTAGTTGATACTTGTTGACTGACAGGATGAATACTGGAATAACTAAATGGCATATTCACCACTGAATTATTTAAGAACAATCCAGATTCCTGTACTTCCTGATGTGTGTTGGTACACTGGGCTGCAGTTTGTCCATGGTGATGACATATTTTCCCCTCGCTCAAAAGATCTCCTCCCAGCCCTCTTTGCCATAGAAATGTAGGGTGACAAACTCTTTGGTTTGTAATCATGGCCTACAAAAATGAGGGCATTGCATTGACTGAAGGCAGAGAGCAGTTTGCGAGAAGCTTCAGAGCAGCTACCAGTTTCAGGAGGAGTTTGGAAGACATCTAAGATGCTGACAACCAAGGAAAAATTGCAAGATCCTCAAAAATGTGCAGAAGCATCCTAGAGAAAAGCAAGATGTGGCCCTGAAGTTTCACATCCCTCCCACCACTGTCTCTAATGATATAATTGAATGGCTTGACAGGCTGAATGGCCTACTCCTATTTCTATGTTTGTCTTTACCAACTTGTTGAACAAGGGGAATATCACTGCCAGCAGAATCTTTTCAGTCAAGGGTAGAGGACACCTATTTAAACTTGTCCTGATGTCAAAGTAGCTCTGCTGAGCTGGTTCTAGTGGGCCAGAGCACCTTACCTTCTTAGACGGAGTTGGCCACCTCCCGGGAATGATTTGACTGGAGTGAAGGTAGTAGCTTCTCCAGTAGTCACCGAAAAACCACGTGAAGTCAAAGAGACAGAGCAGTTGCAGGAAAAGATTCCTTCCTTCATGTGTAGCGACTCGAGCAATGGCTAAGCAAGTTCCATTGACAGAGATCAAATTGGGCCAACAGACAGATAGCTGAATATCTGAAACTTTCTTTGGGTATTTGGATAATCCAAAGGAAATGTTCAGTAAGTCTTCTCTGATCAAGGCTCAACAAGCTGATCCAGAGTTAAGTAAAGTGGCACAATTGGCTCTAACTGAAGCTGAGGCAAAGGGCTACTATATTAAAAATGGGATTCTGATGAGGAAGTGGAGACCTCCTTACAGACCTGTGGACAAAGAATGGACAGTAGTTCACCAGATAGTGGGACCACCGAAGTATTGCCAGGAAATATTAAGGATAGTTCATGAATTTCCTATGGTGCGACATGTAGGGATCTGGAAGACCAAATCATGTATAAGTTGGCATTTTTATTGGCCAGGTCTTTCCAAGGACGTGGTGCAGTTTTGCAAAACGTGTCATACATGCCAGATTGTGGGAAAATTGCAACCTGCCGTGAAACTACCACCTCTAATTCCCATACCAGTTTTTGGGGGACCATTTAGTAGGGTGTTGGTAGACTGTGTGGGATCTTTACTAAAAACAATAGAGGGACATCAATATATACTCACTATTATGGATATGGCTACTCAGTTCCCAGAGGCCATTCTCTTGAGAAACATTTCTTGTAAGGTAGTGGTAGAAAAGGTAACCCAGTTCTTCATTCGATATGGATTACCAATTGAGATTCAGTGGGATCAAGGTTCCAATTTTATGTCTAAAATTTTTCAGGAAGTTATGGGTAATCTGGGTATAACACAGTTAAAGTCCTCAGCATACCACCCACAGCCACAAGGGGGTTTAGAGCGGTACCATCAGACCCTCAAAGTGATGATCAGAGCATACGGTCATGAATATCCCCATGATTGGGAAAATGGCTGGAATTTCTTTTGTTTGCCACCAGGTATTCACCTAATGAGTCTATCAGTTTTAGTCCTTTTGAATTAGATTATGGACATGAGATCAGAGGTCCTCTAAAACTAATCAGAGAAAGTTTTTTCGAACAGAGGGATGAATCTTCCACGTTAGATTATGTATCCGTGTTCCAGGAGCAGCTCACAAGAGTGGCTCAAGAACATCAGAAAGCTTCCCAAACAACCATGAAGAACTGGGCAGAAAAGCATGCCAAGACCCGAACATTTCAACCAGGGGATGTGGTGTTAGTATTACTGCATTTACAGGGTGAACCACTGACAGCACAGTTCAGTGGTCCATAGAGAATAGTCATAAGAATTGGTAAAGTAAATTATTTGATTGACACCATAGATCGCCGGAAAAAGAATCGGCTGAGTCACATCAATATTTTGAAACAATATCACTGCTGGGAGGAAGATAAGTGAGCACAGGTATGTCTGGTAGTAAGCACAGTGAAGGATGAAAGGGATAGTGAGGATGAGGCAGAAGGAGGCCTAGACAATTCTCAAATTGAACCTCTTACTATCTGGTTAACTAATACTGAACTGTTAGGGAGATTGGACACTATGCTTTCATATTTAGATGCAGAACAATGAGAAGACTTAACAAGGCAACTCACAGCATTTAAACGAGTCTCAAGGGACAAACCAGGATGTACAACCTTAGCTATACATGATGTGGAGGTAGGAGAATCCTGTCCTATAAAACAGCATCCTTATGGCTTAAGTTCAGTAAAACAGGCCCAGGTGAAAACAGAAATACATGTTGGAAAACCGCCTAATCGAGCCCAGTCAAAGCAGCTGGAATTCCTCAGTTGTGTTGCTGCCTAAGCCTGATGTTTCAACTAGATTTTGCAACAACTACAGAAAGGTTAATGCAGTAACAAAGGCAGACTCCTATCCAATTCTTCACTTGAAAGACTGTATCGACAGAGTTGGCAGTGCCACGTTTCTTACCAAAATAAATTTGTTAAAGGGATACTGGTGGATTCCTTTAACATCCCGAGCTAAAGAACTACCGTCACACCAGACGGTCTTTTCCAATGCTGAGTGATGCCATTCAGGCTAAAAAATGCCTCAGCAACTTTCCAGAGACTAATGAACCAAGTGGTAGCCTGTTTTCCTAACTGTGTAGTTTATCTTGATGATGTGTTGATATACAGTCACAGTTGGAAGGACTACTTGAAACAACTAGACATTCTGTTTAGAAAATTACATTCAGTTGTTTTGGTGATAAACCTTGCCAAAAGTAAAGTTGCAAAAGCGCAGGTACCTAGGGCATATAGTCGGGCATGGACAAGTGTTGCCAAGAGCAGCAAAAGTACAAGTATTGGTGGAGTTCCCAGCCCCTAAGACTAAATGAGAAATCATGAGGTTTTTGGCATTTCTACCACAAGTTTTGACCAAATTTTAGCACTATAGCTGCTCCACTGACAGATTTGCTACAAAAAAAGAAAGCCAAGGTAGTGTAGTCAGGAGATTGCCAAGCATCTTTTAAAAGGCTGAAAGCCATTTTGATCAATGAACCAGAATTGGCTGCCCCAAATTTCACTAAGCTGTTCAAGGTAGCAATTGATGCTAGTGAACTGGGGGTTGGTACAATCCTGTTACAAGAAGATGAATCGGGCATAGAAAGGCCAGTGGGATATTTTTCCAAAAAGCTAAATCAACACCAAAAGAGATACTCAACAGTGGAAAAGGAAACCCTGCGCTTACTACTAGCACTTATGCATTTTTAAGTATATGTCCACCAGGACTACAGAGAGACACTGGGATAAACAGATCATAACCCCCATGTCTTTGTGGAAAAATTGAAAAACCAGAATGCCAGACTACTTTGATGAAGTTTACTATTACAGCCCCATCACTTAAGTATTATTCACATTGCAGGGAAAAATAATGTAATTACTGCTGTTTTGTCTGGAACTTAACTGTGCTTTGAGTTATCTGAGTACAAAGATGGTACAAAGCAGACTGTATTAGTTACAGGTAAGGAGTGAATGAGAATAGGTGTGTAAATGTGTTTGTTTTTCCATTGTTTTTTCCACTCTTGTAATGAAATGCATTTAAAAGTGATGTTTCATTCCTCAAAGGATGGAGGTGTTATGAAAGTACTTCCATTTTTTAATATTTTTATGAGGACTTATGCTTTAAAATTGTGGAAATGTTTTCCTTTGGAGGACTGAAGTGATTCCATAGATGCTAGACTTTGACTTTCTTTTTAAAAGGCCACTGGATGGACTTTGGGACTTTGTTTAAAAACATTTACTGGAAGTCACATGTCTTCAGCTAAGTAAACAGCAGACACCATCTGACTATGGGAATTGTTTACAGAGAAGGGACATGCCAAGATTTATGGCGGTCAAGAGTTGGTTTCGGTTTGGATATTGTTTTGAGTCAGTAGGGTTGGCAGTCAGCTGGGAGAAGCTCATCCTTTCTCCATCTCTTTGAGAAACCCTGAGAATCCAATGTATTATAGCTGAAACCCCTGGTGTCGCATTTCTCCTGGAAAGCCTGCCAGACTAATCCTTGACGTTGCCTGAAGAGAACTGCTCCAAAAAGATCCCAGTGATATTCTTCTACGTGTATCTGCGATGCCATAAAAGGGACAACTGATATCATTCCATATCTTATTCTTTTCCTTCAAGAATTAACAAGTATTTGGCCAGAGTATTTTTTCTTTTTTTTTTGTAAAGAGATCTCTGAAGAGAAAACCTCTATTTTTTCTTTAACCGGTTTGTGTGTGTGTGTGCGTGCGTGCGTGCGTGCGTGCATGCGTGTGTGTGCGTGCACATGTGATGAACTAAGTGAGGAGGGAACTTTTATATTTCAATCTGTATGTTAATACTTTGCACCTTTACTGAATATGTCTTGTTCTATAATAAATTGATAATTATGTCATTTATTAAAGAAACCAGGTTGGTGGATTTTATTCTGAAATAAAAATAGAATATATAATTGGCCATATCAGTTGTTATGACCAGGTGAGAAGGGGCCTAGGGGTCTAGGGGTCTTTCAGCATTTGCCTGGTTTAACCGTGACAGGGTTTAATTTTAAAACACCGTGTTTTTAGCTCCCCTTAGTGAATCCTTGTTCACTGCTCCAATTATAAGACAAAGAAATCAGACAGGTTTCCTTAGATTTAAACAAGAAAGGTGGAAGTTTATTAATCTTAAACTCTAATCCGGTTAACGACTATGAATATGCAATGTGACCACGCTAGTGTGCATACATGATAAACACAACTGCAGATAGAGACAGAAAAAGTAGAAGGACTAAAGGGGAAAGGTTGGAGGCAATATCAGGTAGTTACAGTCCTTTAAGTTCAATGTGGAGTCTTTGTTTGCCGGCAAGTCCTACTATTCACTGGGGGCCAGTTCACACTTCAACTTGTTTCACTGTAGGAGTCTTTTCTCTCTTGAGGTCTATGTGTCTTCTGTGGGTCCGGTGGCTTCAGAGAAAGAGAGAGAGAGAGAGGCTTCCTTGTTCCAACGTCAGTTGCACACTGCTTTCCGAATTCAAACTGTCCTGTGGCTAGTTCAAAAAACCTGGACCAGCCAGTTAGTCATGTGACCAGCTAGTTTAACCAGTCCTGGCTCTGTGGATCATATCATCTTAGCAGGGCCTGGAATGTACTTCCTTAAACCTTCCATGTCTGGTGATCAAAATCCATTTGGATTAATTGGAGCAGGGAATAGTCCTTTGTCTCCAAAAGCAGCATCTCTTAGTATGCAAATGTCCGTCCAGCCCAGTGTCTGGTGATCTTCAAACAAGTAATTTCTTCACTCCAGCAACAGTTTAAAGTCAAGGTTCATATAACAAAATTAATATGCCTCATTCTTGGCAGGTGGGGGTCTGCATGACACCTTCACACCCAGCAGAATGAAACGCAATTTTTAAAAAGAACATTTCATTAAAAGAGACTAGAGAGAAGATAAGGACAGGAAAACACATACTTCTCTCTCTCATTCATTCAGAACCCTAACAATTGTTACAGCCTGTCCTTTCTGGGCAGCAGTATTGCTTTAAACAGCCTTTTTGGCCTTCCAATACACATTTGGTTTTTGGGGAAGTTTTTCAGATTGCACATTTCCATGACTGCCTAAGGTGTCGTTATTCTTGTTGAGGTCTGCAGGGGGAGGGATAGGTTTAATTAGCCCTAGGTTGGAGTTTGGCTCATGGGCAGCGGCAGTGGGTGGTTCCACTCTGAACTCTCGTTCAGTGCTTTGATGAATCATGCAAGGGCTTTTCGCCTCAGGGGATGGCTGGTTCCCTTTTTTTTGTGGATTGTGGGGGAGGAATCTTTGCTAATCTTCCCTTTGTCCTCTGGGACACTCCTGCTTGCAGGTATTTGTCCATATTCTGCTGCACTCCCCTGCAGTACTTCGACCAGGTGAGACATCACCCTCATGGTTTCTCTGCCCTCTTGAGGAGTTTCTTTGTCTCTGCAGGTTCCTGTAAATGCTGTTAGCAACTCTGGTGGGGTGCTTCTACTGTCTGCATTTACATAGGAGGATGTGGGGTCTAACTTTTCAAATTTTTCAGGTTTGGCTGACCAGGCAGTAGGAGTTTTCATCCAGGATTCTTCCCAGACTTCCTTTAACCTGCCCTCTTGGTCCCTTTTTCCCCGTTCCTTTCTAACCTGTTGCCAACCTTTTGCCTCCCCTTTTGTTCTCAGCAGGGGTCTCTTACAGTTCACCAGCCCACTGCTGGAGGGTCCTTCAAACACCGATACAGGACTTAGGGATGAAGATTTCACTGTAGGTTGGGGTTTCCCCTCAACCTGCCACTTGTGACAAGTCCTACATCTTTGTGGAGTTTTGGCCAGTATAGTAATAATAGGCAAAGGGCAGTGAGGGACAAGAGTTCCTAGTGTGTGTGCAGGAAATTTTTTTACAACAGTATGTTGCTTGTCCAATGAGAAAGGAGGCACTGCGAGACCCTGGTTCTTGGGAATGAGGTGGACCAAGTGAATCAAGTATCAGTAGGAGACCAGTTAGGTGATAGTGATCATTGTATCATAAGATTTAGGCTGACTATGGAAAAGGACAAAGAGCAATCCAGGGTAAGAATAATTAACTGGGGGAAGGCCAATTTCAATGGGGTAAGAACGGAGCTGGGGCTGATAAATTGGAGTCAAAAGCCAGCAAAAAACCGGCGGGTGAACAATGGGCTACCTTCAAAGAGATCATTTGGGCACAGTCAAGATATGTTCCCTCGAAGGGGAAAAGAAGGGCAAACAAATCCAGAGCTTCCTGGATGACAAAAAAGGTAGAGATTAAGATAAAGAGGAAAAAGTGTGTTTATGACAGATGCCAGGTAGAAAATACTATTGAGAACCAGGCTGAATATAGAAGGTCCGGAGGGGAAGTGAAAATGTAAATAAGAGAAGCAAAGAAAGAGCATGAAAAGAGATTGTCAGCTAGCATTAAAGGAAATCCCAAAGTTTTGTATAGGCATATAAATAGTGAAAGGGTGGTAAAAGGAGAAGTGGGGTCAATTAGGGACCAGAAAGGGTATTTACACCTGGAGGCAGAGGGCATAGTTGAGTTATTAAATGAATACTTTGCATATGTTTTTACCAAGGAAGAAGTTGCAACCCAGGCAATGCTGAAGGAGGAGGTAAGTCTGACACTAGAGAAGCTTAGAATTGATAAAGAGGAAGTATTCAGTAGACTGTCTGTACTTAAAGTGGATAAAGCATGAGGACCAGATGAGATGCATCCAAGGATACTGAGGGAAGTGAGGGTGGAAATCGCGGAGACACTGGCCATAATTTTTCAGTCTTCCTTAGACTCGGGGGTGGTGCCAGAGGACTGGAGAATTGCAAACATTACACCCTTGTTCAAAAAAGGGTATAAAGATAAGCCCAGCAATTACAGGCCAGTTAATTTAACTTCAATGATGGGAAAACTTCTCGAAAAAATAAATAATTCTGGACAAAATCAATAGTCACAAGGACAAATGCAAGTTAATTAAGGAAAGCCAGCATGGATTTCTCAAGGGAAAATCATGTTTAACTAACTTGCTGGAGTTTATCGTGGAGGTAACAGAGATGGCTGATGAGGGCAATGCTGTTGATGTGGTATACATGGACTTTCAAAAGGCATTTGATACAGTGCCGCACAACAGACTTGTGAGCAAACTTGTAGCTCATGGAATAAAAGGGACAGTAGCAATATGGATATGAAATTGGCTTTGTCTCCTGGTTAATGGATGTTTTCCAGGCTGGAGGAAGGTTTGTAGTGGAGTTTCCCAGGGGTCAGTGTTGGGACCCTTGTTTTTCCTGATATATATTAATGACCTCGACCTTAGTGTACAGGGCACAATTTCAAAGGTTGCAGATGATACAAAGCTTGGGAGCATTGTGAGCTGTGAGAAGGATAATGTCAAACTTCAAGAGGACATAGACAAGTTGGTGGCATGGGCAGACAGATGGCAGATGAAGTTCAATGCAGAGAAATGTGAAGTGATTCATTTTGGTAGGAAAAACATGGAAAGACAATATAGAATAAAGGGTACAATTCTAAAGGGGGTGCAGGAGCAGAGGGACCTAGGTGTATATATGCATAAGTCATTTGAGGTGGCAGGACAGGTTGAAAGAGTGGTTAATAAAGCATACAGTATCCTGGGCTTTATTAATAGGGACATAGAGTACAAGAGCAGGGAAGTTATGTTGAACTTGTATAAGACACTAGTTCGGCCTCTGGTAGAGTATTGCATCCAGTTCTGGGCGCCACACTTTAGGAAAGACGTGAGGGCATTGGAGAGAGTACACACAATGAGTGGTTAAGGTCTGGAATGCGCTGTCTGAAAACATGGTGGAGGCAGGTTCAATTGAAGCATTCAAAATGGAATTAGTTATATGACAAGGATGAATGTGCAGGGTTATTTGGAGAAGGCAGGGGAATGGAACTGAGGGAATTGCTCTTTCAGAAAGGCAGTGCGGACATGATGGGCTGAATGGCCTCCTTCTGTACTGTAATGATTCTGTGATTGTAGTACATGTGACTCCAGTCCCACAACCATGTGGTTGACTCTTAACTGCCCTTGAAATGGCCAAGCAAACCACTCAGTTGTAAAAACTGCCACACAAGCAATCACATAGGGAGGCAGATAACCTTCTGGCAGAAATCCTTGTGAACAGGGTGATAAAATTACTGTAATTTTATCTTGTTACAAATTTAAAGATATTAATGCTGCCGAAAGTGCCCCTTTTTGAGAGGAATGCTCGCTTTCATTAAAAAAAACTAAGGTTGGAAGAAAGCCAAAATGGCAGTTTACTGTCATAACTTGCATTAGGATGACAGGGGGAAGGGAATTGGAAATTCACCCTCCCCTCCCTGTTTCTGTGTTCCCTTTGATCTCTCCCCAGTCTTCCCAATTCTCCCTCTGACACCTCTTGGATCTCTTGTCTTGTCTATGGAACAATTCTCCCAACTTTGGACCAAGTCCCCAAGGTTAGTCAGGAGGATTTTGCAGGGTTAATTGGGCTGAGTATGTCTTTGTTATGTCCGGTGCCTAAGTCATTGCAGTGTGCTTCATCCGGTTTTATTTTTATTGCTTTTCGTAGCGCTTGATACAACTGACTGTCTTGCTAGGCCATTTCAGAGGGTAGTTAAAAATCAACCACATGGCTGTGGGTCTAGAGTCATATATAGGCCAGACCAGGTAAAGATGGCAGATTTCCTTCCCTAAAGGACAATAGTGAACCAGATTTTATTTTGAGAATCCGGTAATTTCATGGTCCCCATTCCTGATACTAGCCTTGAATTTCAGGTTTATTTAATTAACTGAATTTAAATTCTGCAGCTGCCATGGTTGGATCTGAAATCATGTCTCCGGATCATTAATTCAGGCCTCTGGATTACTAGTCCATGAACATAAACACTATGCTACTGTACCCATAAAAGTTCCCATCTCACTCTTTTGAAGAAGAGCAGTGGATTTAACCCCAGTGTTCTGGTGAACATTTATCCCTCAATTAACATAACTGAAAAACAGATTATATGGTCATTATCACACCCGAGATTACCAGCGGCGGCGAGGCCTCGTGGTGGCCCCCCTGCTGTTCGGCGACGGGGCCTAATTAAAATATGTTAATAAATTTAAATTAGATGAATGAACTTTCACGATGGCCGTCCTGCTCCGATATTCCATTCGGAGATCCAAGGCGGAACACTGGTTGGGAGGGGGGGTGAGGTGAGGTTTTCAGGGCGGGGATGGAGCAGGGAAAACTCTTGCTATTTGTTGGGGGGATGGTGGGAAGGGGCTTAAGGTCAAAGTTTATAAAGTTCGGAGGGGCTAAAGTTCGGAATCGGATAAAAAAGTTTTTTTGGGGGACAGAGCAATAAATAAAATGTTTGGTCTTTGTGAGGGGATGGGAGATGGGCTTTGAGCTTGTATTAAATTTTTAAATTAAACTGTAACATGCATTTCACTTTAAAAATTATTGGTACTTGTAAGGGCTTGAAGCCCTTTAAAAATGGCGCCTGCACCTGTGCAGTGGCACCAGACACCGTTGCCGGGGACGGAGCGCCTACCCTCTTTATGTCATCGGGAGCAAGCTTTCTGCTCCCACCAAGTAAATAAGTCACTGCGCTAAATATCGCGGCGGTTCAGCGGTGCACATCTCGCGCGTGTGCCGCACCGTTTTTGAAGTTCGCCACCGAGCGAGCTTTAAAACTTCAGCCCAGTATTTTGATTAGAATTGTGTTTTCACCCTTGAGCATTTTAATGGTCAATAAACAGATAAATGACAGGTTTTCTCGTAGGTTGAAGAAAAGATAAATGTTTATTGAACAAAAACCCGAAAATGCAACTGCACCCACACACACGCATGCTCACACACGAGAAAAGTTGAAGATTAAAAGATAGCATGCATTTAGGTCTGATGTCTTTTCAAAAGAGTTCATTATGAAACCTTCTTTGTTTTCCCAGGAGGATAATTTAAATGGTGTAGTCCCATTCTTGCTTTTCTCCCGGTTCACTGGAGTCAAGCTTTGGAGAGTTTTAGGTGGACAGATGCTTTGCTGCAGACTTCTTTGGTTAAATCTCAGCTATAGTCCGATGGTGACGATTCTGTTTCAATCTCTTGGATGGGGAGTTTTCAAAAGCCACCTTTTGTCTCTGCCTCTAGGTAGTTTTTAAAGGTGGCATTCGGCAGGGTATTCTTCTTGGCTAGATTAGATCTCTCTTAGACTCCCGGCTCTGGCTTTCTGCACAGAAAGGTCTCTTTTATTTTTGAAAAAACCTTATCAGGCTTGGTTTCTGTCAGGTGACCAAAGTTGCTCTCCCCTGGTGTTTTCATACAATGGGCTGGATTTTACATTGCCGCCACCGAAATTGCTGTCGGCCATAAGCAATGGCGGCCCGCACATGCAGGCCGTATATCATGGAACTGCCGCGATATTAAACGCGGAGCTTATTTAAATGGTTGGGGAGGACCACGCCCCCAATGATGTGATGTGACTACGCAGGCGCCGATGCCATTTTTCAAGGGCTTCGAGCCCTACAGTGCAGTTTAAAATTTAAAGGGACATAGTTTTTAAAAAGTTAAATTACTTGATCCTGAACCCTCCCAACCCCAATAACCATAGAATTAAGTACCTGCCCTCTCTCCCCATAAAACACTTACCTCCCCTCCCCAAAGTTCATAAACTTCAAATATTATTCCTTCCCGCCATCCCCAGACCAATTAAATTACTCTGATGCCATTCCCCCCCCTCCCCCTCCCCACGGCCTCCCCCAGCACAGAGAAATTTACCTGCTCGCCCCTCCCCACCAGTGTTCCGCCTCGGATCTCCGGACGGAGATCCTAAGACGCGGGAGTACCGGCCACCTGAACTAATGTCGGAGGGGAATGACGGCGGGAGCAGGTAAGCAATTATTCATTTATTTGCAATTTTTTAAATATGCAGATTTTGTTCTCATTGCCGAGCGGCGGGAGGGCTGCCACGAGGCCTTGCCACCACCGGCAATATCGGGCCGGGCCTTCCCAGCATCGAGGCGCATGCGGGCCTCTGCCGGAGGCATTTTCCGCACCCCCCCACACCCACCGCCATGACCCCCGATGTCGCGGGGGGTGGGGTGTAAAATCCAACCCAATGTCTCTGAATGTGTGGCCATTATTATACAATGGTGTTTGAATTTTGTTCATCTTGATAAAGTGGTGCTTGGTCACAGCTATTATCCTGAGTTTGAGTCTGGAGGCTCTGGCCAGGATTTAGTGTTGGAGGTGGGGCTCCCAGCACCAGGCTGAAAAGATGGGGGGAAGCCCACTTCTGCCTTTTTGTGCCCTCCACACCCCCACCACACCGCCCCTCCCTCCCCCGGAGCGATCCTATGGTTTTTTTAAATCTAAATTTCCTGAGCTGGGATCCCTGTGCCTTTAAAGACGGAGATCCCACCTCAAAGGGCTACCGGCCAATCAGAGGACCTGCAGTTCTGCAGTATTGGCAGCGCCACCGGGAGCGGTGGTTACTGCTGCTATTGCAGAGTCCTTTGACACAGGTCCACCGGTGGAACCCCGGACCGCAGGTAAGTGAGGTGGCCAAGAGAGTATGGGAAAATGGCGCACTGACACGGAACACAAAAGTCCGGTGTATCAAACCTGTGTCCTCAGTACCTTGCTTTACAGCAACGAGGCCTGGACAACGTATGTCAGCCAAGAGCGACGTCTCAATTCATTCCATCTTTGCTGCCTCCGGAGAATCCTTGGCATCAGGTGGCAGGACAGTATCTCCAACACAGAAATCCTCGAGGCGGCCAATATCCCCGGCATTTACACCCTACTGAGCCAACAGCGCTTCAGATGGCTTGGCCATGTGAGCGCATGGAAGATGGCAGGATCCCCAAGGACACATTGTACAGCGAGCTCGTCACTGGTATCAGACCCATCGCTCTAAAGACGTCTGCAAACACGACATGAAGTCCTGTGACATTGATCACAAGTCATGGGAGTCAGTTGCTAGTGATCGTCAGAGTTGGCGGACAGCCATAAAGGCGGGCTAAAGAGTGGCGAGTCGAAGAGACTTAGCTGTTGGCAGGAAAAAAGACAGAAGTGTAAGGGGAGAGCCAACTGTGTAACAGCCTCGACAACTAATTTTATTTACAGCGCCTGTGGAAGAGTCTGTCACTCTAGAATTGGCCTTTATAGCCACTCCAGGCACTGCTTCACAAACCACTGACCACCTCCGGGCGCTTACCCATTGTCTCTTGAGACAAGGAGGCCAAAGAAGAAGAAGAAAGAAAATATAGGCAGATATCTATACTCACCAGATCTACGTTACACATTTTAACAGGCATGTTTTGTGCAACATGTGAGGCTCTCGCCCCAGGCAGGCAAGGACCTCATTGAAATTCTAAAGTTGTGGTCTGATGATTTCAATTCACACACTGATGGTATTTTAACCGACAGCACTGAGGTCAGCGCCTGCTGACGACCTCACCAGGGAAACCTGGCACTGAGGATTAGCATGCCCAAAAGAGGGCTGGAAAGATACCTTTAATTTTACTTTTTACACGTTGCTTTGTCAGCCAGGAGGAGCAAGCATGCTCCTTTGCGTAAGGAATCCTGAGGCCTTCCCTAGCTTGGACCTTTCGCGATCACCTGGGACCACCATGTCTAGATTAACTTTGTGGGGTCCATTCCAGCAGGAACTAGGCAGCTGTCTCCTGTTGCATAGCCCTCTCCTAATCACTAGAGGTCCGTCATCTCTTTGATGCAGGCTTATGGTGGGAGTTGGGCCTAACCTATTTAAATGAGGCTAGGAATTAAAAAGCCTTGGGCCTTATGTCACCAAGCAAGCCTGACACTCACTTTGCTGCCCCATATATGCCCTATTACCCCAGTTAAAATCAGACTTGTAAACACAGACCATGCACTCATAAATATAGAGAATATTTTACAGAAACATATTTTCATTAATAAATTTCTAAGAACCATAATTAAAATGAGGTCCTATTTAGTTAGAAAGATAGAATGAAGCAAGTACTCAAAAACAAAAAACAAATTGCATTTATACACTGTCTTTCATGGCATCAGTATATCCCAATTAGTTTACAGCCAATGAAGTACTTTTGGTGTGCAGTTGAAGTGATTTATGACTTTAACCCCTTATAGGCACTAAACCAAATCAGGAATATATCCCTATGAATCTTCTTTAATTAAGTTCAAATTCTTATAGACACTTATTTGGGGCCAAAGAATTGAACTAGTTTTCCCTCAAAGAAAACTAACAGAGAATATTACCATCTTTTGGATAGCTTATTTTTAAAATAATTATGACTCAGTCATAAATATTCCAGTTATTATAAGGGTCTGGGAAACTCTCTTCAATATGTATCTCTCCACTCAAAGAGACACAGAGAGGGGGTTCTAGTAATTGTATACAGAATACTACATGAGATGATTTATTAACTTTTATATATTTATTAAAGAATCTAACATACAATACACTTTTAAGTGAATAAGTATATCACAATATCAAATATTACTAAGACATGTAAAACATAATCTTATTTCTAACAAAGAATCCAAAAGTTTAACCCTGCTAATGTTACAGCAAAATATCTTAAACTATCCATCAAAATTTAAAGTAAACTTTTATCTTAAATTCCCCGAGTAAGCCATGGGGTGAGAAGTACTGTTGAGGAATTCAACACTTCTAATTTTTGCTTCAGAAATTCTCATATTTATACTGTTTCTAAGGTATCATCTGACCTTTTAACATATAGGTGTTACCTTTCTGTGTGTTTTTCCTGCTCTTGAAATCCATATTTGGTGTATCATTAACTAACATCTCCACTTAATGTTTTGCTGGAATTCCCCTGCTCTTGAAGTTGTGAGAATTTATCTGATTAAAATGTTTATAATTATGTTTCTTGACCTCTTGTTCCTGTAAGTACTTTTCTAATTTATTATTTTATTTTCTATAATTGTGTTTTATGGTAGGTTGACCCCTCTTTGTGGGTCAATCTGCCTATATTTACCAACACCATCAATTAATTAAATTTATGGCTCCCTTTTATTGATGTCACACAGAACATTACAATGTGTGTTTATCCTCCAATTTCCTGACAACAGAAATGCTGAAATGGATTTCCCAACATGAAAGCTGTTTTTGGTTCATACTATATTGTAACAGGGATCTTGAAAGACCTTGAAATTTTTAACTCTACCTTCTTAAAGGAGAATGTCAGTGAGTCTTGAAAACTGACCATTTATTCAATCTTTAAGTCTAAAAAGTATAATATATTAACGATATCTAAATTCCACCTAATTAAGCATATTATACCTATATTCCATCACATAGTCACTCTTGTAAAGGAAATGCAGCAACCATTTTTGAGAGAGCAAGATCCCACAAACAGCAATGAAATAAATAATCAGATAATCAGTTTTTTAATTATGTTGGTTGAGGGATAAATGTTGAACAAATATGGGAAGTGAAAAACCCCCCTATTCTTCTTCAAGTAGAGTTATGGGTTCTTTTACATTTACCTGAGAGGGCAGACAATACCTCGGTTTAACATAGCAGTCAAAAGACAAAATATGCACAAGCACACATAGTGAGGGAAAGGTCAAGCAAATCAACAGCTGCAGAGATATCATAGTGAATGGAGGGCCGATAGTTGGGAGTTTGAAAGTGACATTAGAAAACCACTTGTTGTGGGGGAATTTTACTCATCACCTAAACTGATATCAAATTCAGATGTCCTTGATATTTTATCCTTTAATACTAATTAAGACACTATAGATGCCAGTAAAACACATCAATAACATTTCTGTTGGATTTTCAAGTAATGAGAGCTCAGAATCTTGTCACTGTCCTTGACGCAGAATGGATAATAATTCAAAGCATTCTGAGATCCCCAGTCCACTTTAATTCTTTCAAAATCACAGAGCTCTCTCACCAGAGAAGTCTTGGGTAATGTTCTGAATCCCCAAAGACACATTGTACAGCGAGCTCGCCACTGGTATCAGACCCACCGGCCGTCCATGTCTCCGTTATAAAGACGTCTGCAAACGCGACATGAAATCGTGTGACATTGATCACAAGTCGTGGGAGTCAGTTGCCAGCATTCGCCAGAGCTGGCGGGCAGCCATAAAGACAGGGCTAAATTGTGGCGAGTCGAAGAGACTTAGTAGTTGGCAGGAAAAAAGACAGAGGCGCAAGGGGAGAGCCAACTGTGCAACAGCCCCAACAAACAAATTTCTCTGCAGCACCTGTGGAAGAGCCTGTCACTCCAGAATTGGCCTTTATAGCCACTCCAGGCGCTGCTTCACAAACCACTGACCACCTTCAGGCGCGTATCCATTGTCTCTCGAGATAAGGAGGCCCAAAAGAAAAAAAAAAAAGAAAGAAGTCAATTTATCCTAAAAGTTACTTGCCTTCAGAAAAAGAAGGGAGAAATGTCTTCTGAGCAAAGCCTGTATATAGATGTGAAAAAGTAAATGAGTGTGATGAGTTATATGTTTCTTTATCATAACAATATTATATTATTACAACCTTGTAATCACTTCCAGGTATTCCATATTATCCCTCCAGTTTTTAGACAGCTGCCTCCTATGATAAGTCAATGCCCCAGTGAAGACATGAAGTTATGTTCTGAAGGAATGTTTCTGAGGAGTTTTTATCCTTATCTAAAGACTTGATGGTTTCAAGCCACAGTTGCAGTTCAGGTCATAAGAAGGTACTATTGTTACATGCCCTGGTTACTCTATCACAGAAATAGATATGGAGTAGTGTGAGCCAACTCTTGTAAAACTAGGATACCCAGATCACTGGGAGCCTCTGAATAGACCAAACCTGAGAAGGCAGAGCTGAATTTGCAACAGATAGTTCAGTGTTATGTTTTATGCTTTTCCTGGAAGTTTAATGCTTTGTGTGCAGGTTATAACAGCTTCTCCAATACACTACATAATATTTATTTCACACAATTGCTTGATTTTCTTCAGCATTCTCCTGTAAATCAGCTATGGATGAAATATACCAAAAAAATGTGACGGAATAAAACGATTATGACAGATTGCTGAATTCTAATTTTATGAATGCTCTTCTATTCATCGGTATTACATATTGAACATCAAATTTACTTCTGATTTGACTGCAGTTTGTCTTGACAATGCCTGTCGTCATCATGTCATGATGATTAGGCCTTTTGGATGAATGACATCATGCTTAATTGACTCTGACTGCATTGAAATTTAGAGTGATGGCTGCTGGTTGCTGTGAGCACAAAAAATTACTGGTGCTAACATTTAAAACCCCAAATAAACTAAGATGTAAACTTGGGCTTCAGATGATTATTGTGAACTATATGAGCTTCACTCTCCATTTCTGATATTGGAGTTCCTCACTAAGAATGTTGCCTTACAACTACTTCTAGATATCCACTTTCTTCCTTCAGAGACATAATGTGAAGTAGAAAAAATATCTGAATACTCCCACAATTTATTAGTGTCAGCAGTATTTGCATTTGTGTGTCAGAATGATGATTATCTTTCAGATATGCCAAATCTCGAGATGTAGGATGGAAAAAAAGGCACTCTCGTGCACTTTAGGCTCCAGTTTGTTTTTAATATAAGGTTTTGATAAATTCTCTCAGTCACATAGATCAGCAGTTCTAAGATCAAAGAAGAGAATGAAGGTATTTACTTAATATAAAGGCATGGGAAGTAGTAATCCTAAGGTTGGCAGGGGAGTCTGGTGGGGGACAAGGGAGAGATGCCTGGATCCAAAGGCAAAGGATTTAGAAGCAAATGGGGAGGTGGGGGGGGGGGGGGAGTGATGGGGGGTGGGGTGGGGGGTGCGCAGTGAGGAAAGCACCAAGAGCAAGGAAGAGAATGGGCAATAAAACAGGGAATTATTTTTATATTAATGATAGGAACATGCAAATGAAGTTTGTGTAATGAATGTCTTGAAATGTTGATGGAAAAGTGCAAAATAACAGGAACAATTAAAATTTTGTTAGATCAAGATAGTGGAGTCTTTTTTAAATGCAAAGTTTCACTGAAGCGATAGGAACAACTAAGTAGGTGGCATATATAAGGGTAAACAAAAACAATTGTGCCCAGAAGAAGAGATTATATGAAATGGCTGATGTGGTAGTGTTGCTGTTTATTGAGGTCAAGGATATTAAAGGAAAGAAAATTGGTGGTGCTAATGATGTATTTCCTGAACAGTACAACAGTACAACAGAAGAAGGAATTTTCCTCCACGCAAGATCAGGTGGCAGGTTGTTCAGCCTTGCCCATCTAAGAGCGAAGACCAAAGTACGGAAAGTCCTCATCAGGGAACTCCTCTTTGCTGACGATGCTGCATTAACATCTCACACTGAGGAGTGTCTGCAGAATCTCATCGACAGGTTTGCGGCTGCCTGCAACGAATTTGGCCTAACCATCAGCCTCAAGAAAATGAACATCATGGGACAGGACGTCAGAAATGCTCCTTCCATCAATATCGGCGATCACGCTCTGGAAGTGGTTCAAGAGTTCACCTACCTCGGCTCAACTATCACCAGTAACCTGTCTCTCGATGCAGAAATCAACAAGCGCATGGGAAAGGCTTCCTCTGCTATGTCCAGACTGGCCAAGAGAGTGTGGGAAAATGGCACACTGACACAGAACACAAAAGTCCGCGTGCATCAAGCCTGTGTCCTCAGTACCTTGCTCTACGGCAGCGAGGCCTGGACAACGTAAGTCAGCCAAGAGCAACGTCTCAATTCATTCCATCTTCGCTGCCTCCGGAGAATACTTGGCATCAGGTGGCAGGACCGTACCGTATCTCCAACACAGAAGTCCTCGAGGCGGCCAACATCCCCAGCTTATACACCCTACTGAGTCAGCGGCGCTTGAGATGGCTTGGCCATGTGAGCCGCATGGAAGATGGCAGGATCCCCAAGGACACATTGTACAGCGAGCTCGCCACTGGTATCAGACCCACCGGCCGTCCATGTCTCCACTCTAAAGACGTCTGCAAACGCGACATGAAGTCCTGTGACATTGATCACAAGTCATGGGAGTCAGTTGCTAGCGATCGCCAGAGCTGGCGGGCAGCCATAAAGGCGGGGCTAAAGTGTGGCAAGTCGAAGAGACTTAGCAGTTGGCAGGAAAAAAGACAGAAGTGCAAGGGGACAGCCAACTGCGAAACAGCCCTGACAACTAATTTTACCTGCAGCACCTGTGGAAGAGTCTGTCACTCTAGTATTGGCCTTTATAGCCACTCCAGGCGCTGCTCCACAAACCACTGACCACCTCCAGGTGCTTATCCATTGTCTCCTGAGACAAGGAGGCCAAAAAAGAAGACAACTGGATAGACAAGGAAATCAGGGGAACTTGAAATACTCATGCCTGAATAGGAACACAGAACAACTAAGGAGGAGTATTTGCTTCTAGTGGTCATGTAATATTACTATTTTACTAGATTTTTAAAACAACCATCATTTCTGATGTTGGTCAGGATCTAATCTTTAACAACGACCCAAATATGATGCAGAAGGTAGAACTCAGCCAGCATCTGGGGTGTAGTGATCATCATATCATTAGAAATGAAATTCTTATGTTTGCTTGCAAAAGGAGAGAGGACTTTGGACTATGCAAAAACAAATTGGTAAAAGTTACTAAACTGCAATAAGAGTGGGGATATACAATATAAAAAGTACAAAGCATTGGAGCAAGTGGTCAGATATGGAGAACACTTTCTACTTACCCAAGTCCAGGGAGCTTAGACACAAGTTGACAGAGCCTCAGCTTATGAGTACTTGTTCAGCTTGAAATGTGCGGCTTATCCCACTAGAATCACACTATCCATTGAGGCATCGGCTCGGAGGGTTACCTGGAGCAAAGAAGGAATAAATGTGCCATCCCAATTCAAATTACTGCAGATTAACACTTTAACAAAGTCGAATAAAGCTCTTTGTAGTATACTGTATTAAACTGGCTTATTGTATTGTAATATCTTTTGTATACTGCCTCTCTGCTGCCCTCTCTGTTGGGAGGTGTAAATAAAGTTTCCAACATGGTTGCTCTCAGTTAAGACCTCATGTTAGTTTTACTTGTAGAATACACAACACCCATGCTCGGCCCCCACCCACCACTATCAGTATAGAAAATAGACACTGTATTCAATATAAAGGAGCATAAAATGAAGGAATGTTTTCACTTGATGAAAATCATAAAAGAAAACAAACCCGAACCAATCCAAATTTAGAACATTAACCTCAGCTTCAATATTAATAGGGTAATAATGACAAGTTCAAAGAGAAGTTGTACCAGAATTGCAGCAATTCCTTAATTCCGTGGCAGTAATGAAGAATATCAATGAAATGAGAACCTGTGTGGAAGAACTCTCATTACCTGACCCAGAACCAAATTCCCTAAGATGCAAGCTAGCAGGCCAATTCCAGAAATTGCTATTGCATTGTGACAGAATTTTATGGTCACCTGCGGTCAATAGTTTTATTAAAACTGTCAGAAATTAAGAAAGTGTTGATGCACTGGAAGATATTCCAAATTCCACCAAAAATTGTTGTAAAGCAGAAGTCCAAGTATTATTTAGTGAATTGATACCAAATCTAAGGCATTTTAGTGCTGAGTTGATCTAACAGTTGGATCAGTATTGATAATACAGTCTGAATACGTATTATATGACTTGGCTGAAAGCCCACAGGCAAATCTCTGGGTTGGATTCCTACATTGGTCCATACATTGGTGGTAAAATAACTTTTCTAACCTCCCAGGGCTTTTACAGGAAAGGAAGAGCTTCTGCTCTCTGTGTGTCTGGGCTAGGTTCAATTCCATTGGCCCCCCACATTAGGAAGAGCAATGTTCTGATAGATTCTGTACAGTCAGCTAACTGGGGAAATATTTTGATTTCCAAATAAACAACTATCAACAATGCTTATTTTTTAAACCAACACATCAGAGCTGTTGAACATAGTACACCAGACAGTTCTTCTTTCAGTATGCATTGATGCAATTTGGTAGGATAAAGAAATGGACACAAATGTTCTGCCGTATTCAATGATGTTGAGACTTCATGCAAAGACGTGACTATTCATAATGGAAGGTAATAAATCCACTGACTTGAGATCAACACAATTCACAAGATGAAAATCAATTGCGCAGTTCTATTTTTTTTTTTAAATCTCCCACTTGTTTGTAGCATGATACTAAGTGAGAATGTTGTCGATTGAAAAATTAATAATGAGTGACAGTCAGTGCATTAAACTGCATGCCGTGGGCTCTAGAGAAGGCTATATTTTATGTACACCTATCAGTGTGCATCCAATGCTCCTCAGTATTGGACTGGCACTGCCAGTTTGGACTAATTTGGACTGAAAGATTAGTCCTATTCCTCATTTATGGACTGATTTACTGCAATAGCATTTCAGAATGGAAGACATAGATTTTCCTTAATGCAACCTGCGACATGATGGCTTTAATCAGAGCTCCAGCTAAGCAGAACTTCAGCTTCTGTTGAAGTAGTACAGCCTACGGTCATCATCATTCTTTTCTCTTCTTTTAACCCTTTGTCTGCAGTGACATTTCCACACCAAAATGGAACAAATTCTGATAAGAATACAGTTTTCCAGGAACCCCAGAATCATAAAAAATGAAAATATTAGGTCTTTGTCATTTTCCTGCATTCTATATTGTATATATTCAGTATTGAAAATTTCCAAGAAATTCTTATTGCAAGACAATTTATGTGAAAAACCGTATATTTACTTTAAAACTGAAAAGGGCCTTTATTATCATTGGGATTCATTTATTGATGACAGGAGAGGCCCAATATTCTGGTTTCTGAGGCCAACATATGAACTTTTGTTAGCCCCTATTTTAATAGAGGTGCTAACCAATTGATGTAAAGTATGGTTTTGGTTATGCATTCAATAATGGAAAGTTAGTTAAGCTGAGAGTCCCCTGTTCTTGGTGATCCATTGTGCCGTATTAAGCTGAGATATTTGATACACCATCTAAGGCCACTTCATGCCATCTTTGGGTTGGTTACATCTTTCTGAGGTTGTGGTCTAAATATCTCATTTGCAATGTATTGTTTCCTGCAGAATCCCATAAACTTCTCCATATTCCAGATTCACAGAAAGATTCCCATTGTTTTTAGTGTTTCAACTAATCTTATCAGGACCCTGAACCCATCCAATACCCAGTCAACATTTTCTACATTATTTTTCAAATTTTTCTCCCTTAGTGTCATACCAGACAGGAAATAGTTTGTTCTGTTTTGCCATCAGGTTTTATTCATTACTTTTCCCTAGCTAAAGTAACTGACATACCCTTACAATATCTATACACAGATGGCCACTTTGCAAATGATTCAATGCTTCCTTTGCAGTAGAAGAGAAACAGTAAAGCCCTGGTCTTAACCTAACCCATCTGGTTTGGGTCAGACACCCAATTTTACGACTTATCCCCTCACAGTTTTTATGCTCAGACAGTAAGATCGCGCAGGTTGTTAAACAGGCAGCTGACCTGATCTTGCCAGGTGGGTGAAAAGAAAAGAAAAAGACTCGCATTTATATAACATCTTTCATGACCACTGAATGTCTCAAAGTGTTTTACAGCCAATGAAGTGCTTTCGTTGAAGTAGTTTCCTGGATATTCAACATCAATTTCCACACAAAGTAGTGTGATGGAATACTCTCCACTTGCCTGGATGGGTGCAGCTCCAACAACACTCAAGAAGCTCGACACCATCCAGGACAAAGCAGCACGCTTGATTGGCACCCCATCTACAAACATTCACTCCCTCCACCACCGACGCACAGTGGCAGCAGTGTGTACCATCTACAAGTTGCACTGCAGCAATGCACCAAGGCTCCTCAGACAGCACTTTCCAAACCCGCGACCTCTACCACCTCAAAGGACAAGAGCAGCAGATGCTTGGGAACATCACCACCTGCAAGTTCCCGTCCAAGTCACACACCATCCTGACTTGGAACTATATCACCGTTCCTTCACTGCCGCTGGGTCAAAATCCTGGAACTCCCTTCCTAACAGCACTGTGAGTGTACCTACCCCACATGGACTGCAGCAGTTCAAGAAGGCAGCTCATCGCCACCTTCTCAAGGGAAATTAGAGATGGGCAATAAATACTGGCATAGCCAGTGACGCCCACATCCCATGAATGAATTAAAAAAAAATTACTGTACTCCATTTCAGATGTAACCAAGACCTGCTTTCATTGTGAGTCAAAACAATCTCTGAACAGTGCAACAGCAGGAAAGTTTGATGCCCAGTGAAGGGAATGAAAATGAATTCATTCCTTTCTTAGTTAAAGTAGCTGTCGTGAATATATGATTTTCAGGTAGAGATTTCTGGCATGAATAATTGGTGGCTTGTCAATCCGCTTTAAACTTTGCGATATCACTTTCAGAA
The DNA here is from genome assembly GCF_036365525.1 of Heterodontus francisci. Classification (NCBI taxonomy): domain Eukaryota; kingdom Metazoa; phylum Chordata; class Chondrichthyes; order Heterodontiformes; family Heterodontidae; genus Heterodontus; species Heterodontus francisci. Next base: position 38,239,254 of record NC_090381.1, read on the forward strand.
AAAGCAACTCCTCATTAAGGAAGAACACATGCTTCAAAACTAATCACTCCCTCCGAACATCACCTGTGAAAAGTTTGTAGCTGTCTTAGATAATGAAAGATAAACATTGCTGTTGGAAATATTTTGTGCTAAGACATTTTCACATTTTACAAACACTTTACAAAATTGTGATGAAATAAATTAGGACTGTCATGCTAGGCCCCCACCTGCCAAGAATGAGGCACATGAATTTTGTCATGAACATTGATTTTAAACTGTTACTGGAGTAAAGAAAGGACTTGTTTAACAGATCAACCGTGGCTGGAAATACATTTGCATATTAACAGACAGTGTTTGGAAGGACAAAGCAGCCATTCCCTGACACATTCAACCCACAATGGACTTTTTATTGCCAGACGTTGAAGGTGGGGGAGCTCGCATTCCAGGTTGACTGCTAAGATGGCCAAATACACAAACGGACATGGTCAAACCAGTTAGTCACATGACAAACCTGCTGAACAACCTGAGTTTTTTGAATTTGTACCAACAGTTTGGGAAAGTCTGTTTGCTCCTGGACTGAGAAGAACTCTGTCCTGTCTGCTCCCATCTCTTTCTCACAAGCCTCTGAATCCACTGAAGACAAATGAACCCCAAGAGAGAAAATTCTCCTACAGCAAACAAGGTTTAAGAAGAATATTGTGCCCCAAGGAAAAGCACGATCTATTTACAATCAAGGACTCTACAGTGAGCTCGAAGAACCGTAACAACTCTTCAGATATTGCCTCAAACCTTTCCACTTTATTTTTCTTCTGCTCTGTTCTGTCTCTATCTACATGTGTATATCGTGCATGCATGCTAGTGTGGGTGCATTGTGTATCCATAGGCGTCAACCGAATTAGAGTTTAAGTTTAAGTTTACAAAATTTCAACTTTTCTTCTTTAAACCTAAGAAAACCTGTTTGTGCTGATTTCTTTGCCTTATAATTGGAAAGAGGTGAAAAAGGATTCACCAAGGAGGAGCTAAAAACACAGTGTGTTTAAAATTAAACCCTGTTACAGTAAGACCAGGTGAAGGCTGAAAGGGAACCCTGGACCTCTTTCTCCGCTGGTCATAACAGGACATTAAATAGGTTTTCCCTAGAAAAATATAATGTGATTGATAGGTAACCATGGTAAGTAAATCAGAATTACCATAATGTTCAAACAGGATGTTTTCCAATAAATGTTGAGCTTTTGTGGAAACCGGGAGACTAATCCAACAGTTCTTGGACACCAGTGCTACTTGGTGTGGAATGATTAAATCCTTCTCAGCACCATCACAAAACTTATTCAAATGCCAGAAGGTTTATCTTTAAGGTCCTCTGATAGTTTGATGGTGCTGAGGCCAGACAAAGAAGACGGATCCTTGGCCTATCTGTTTATGTCCTGTTGGGGGACCCCAATTTTTTTTTATTCATTCAGGGGATGTGGGCGTCGCTGGCCAGGCCAGCATTTGTTGCCCATCCCCAAGAGCCCTTGAGAAGGTAGTGGTGAGCCGCCTTCTTGAACCTCTGCAGTTCTTGGGGTGTCAGTACAGCCACAGTGCAGTTAGGAAGGGGGTTGCAAGATTTTGACCCAGCAACAGTAAAGGAATGGCGATATACTTGTAAGCCAGGATGGTGTGTGGCTTGGAGGGGAATTTGCAGGTGGTGGTGTTCCCATGCATATGCTGCCCTTGTCCTACTAGGTGGTAGAGGTCACAGGTTTGGAAGGTACTGTTGAAGCCTTGGTGAGTTGCTGCAGTGCATTTTGTATCTGGTACACACTGCTGCCTCTGTGTGTCAGAGGTGGAGGGAGTAAATGTTGAGGGTGGTGAACAGGGTGCCAGTCAAGTGGGCAGTTTTGTCCTGGTGTCAAGCTTCTTGAGTGTTGTTGGAGCTGCACCCATCCAGGCAAGTGGAGAGTATTCCATCACACTCCTGACCTGTGCCTTGTAGATGGTGGACAGGCATTGGGGAGACAGGAGGTGAGTTACTCGCCACAGAATTCTCAGCCTCTGACCTGCTCATGTGGCCACAGCATTTATGTAGCTGGCCCAGTTCAGTTTCTGGTCAATAGTAACCCCTAGGATGTTGATAATGGGGGATTCAGCAACGGTAATGCCATTGGACATCAAAGGGAGATGGTTATTTTCTCTCTTGTTTGAGATGGTCATTGCCTGGCACTTGTGTGGTGTGAATGTTACTTGTCACTTATCAGCCCAAGCCTGGATGTTGTCCAGGTCTTGCTGTATATGGACATGGGTTGCTTCAGTATCTGAGGAGTCGTGAATGGTGCTGAACAATATGCAATCATCAATGAACATCCCCACTTCTAACCTTCTGATGGAGGGAAGGTCATTGATGAAGCAGCTGAAGATGGTTGGGCCTAGGACACTACCCTGAGAAACTCCTGCAGAGATGTCCTGAGACTGAGATGATTGACCTGCAACAACCACAACCATTTTCCTTTGTGCAAGGTATGCTTCCAACCAGTGGAGAGTTTTCCTCCAATTCCTATTGACTCCAGTTTTGCTAGGGCTCCTTGATGCTATACTCGGTCAAATGCTGCCTTGATGTGAAGGGCAGTCACTCTCACCTCACCTCTGCAGTTCAGCTGTTTTGTCCATGTTTGGACCAAGGCTGTAATGAGGTCAGGAGCTGAGTGGCCCTGGCGGAACCCAAACTGAGCGTCACTAAGCAGGTTATTGCTGAGCAAGTGCCGCCTGCTCGCACTGTCGATGACCCCTTCCATCACTTTACTGATGATCAAGAGTAGACTGATAGGTTGGTAATTAGCTGGGTTGGATTTGCCGTATTTTTTGTGCACAGGACATACCTGGGCAATTTTCCATATTGCCGGGTAGGTGCCAGTGTTGTAGCTATACTGGAACATCTTGGCTAGGGGCATGGCTAGTTCTGGAGGACATGTCTTCAGTACTATTGCTGGAATGTTGTCAAGGCCCATAGCCTTTACAGTAGCCAGTGCCTTCAGTCGTTTCTTGATGGAGTGAATCGGATTCGTTTAGTGTCGCTAAGCCATGGGGCGGAATTATGTCGATGGAGTGTGTGTTCTATGTGTGTGTCTGTGAAGGTGAGCTTGGGCTCAGTGCAATGCCCCCCATTGTTAAATTTTCCACTGACACTCGCTGTCCAAGTGAGGCAAGGCAGCTTGAGTGAGGTTTTGAAATCTCACCACAGCATCAGTCAGCAGCTTTTAGTGTGGGAGAGAAGTTAAAAAATATTTTTACACCAGATTGATACAAAACTATTAAACTTAAGCCTTCATTATTTAAGTTCCATGTTTTAGTGTTTTATATGAAATTAATAATCTGTTGAAATGTTCTTTTAAATTTCCTGATGAATCAATTATGTATGAGAAGCTGTACAAAGCTGAGCCTATAGGGTTACCTCCTCTGTGATTTAGTATCATAAGGCAAGTTGATTTTGAGATGATGTTAGAGTCTATGCAGAGAGCAGTGAAATGGCACCAGTTGACATGCTGTTCTCCCTTCGTCAGATACAGGAGAAATGCCGCGAACAACAGATGCCCCTCTACATTGCTTTCATTGATCTCACCAAAGTCTTTGACCTCGTCAGCAGACGTGGTCTCTTCAGACTACTAGAAAAGATTGGATGTCCACCAAAGCTACTAAGTATCATCACTTCATTCCATGACAATATGAAAGGCACAATTCAACATGGCGGCACCTCATCAGACCCCTTTCCTATCCTGAGTTGCGTGAAACAGGGCTGTGTTCTCGCACCCACACTCTTTGGGATTTTCTTCTCCCTGCTGCTTTCACATGCGTTCAAGTCTTCAGAAGAAGGAATTTTCCTCCACACAAGATCAGGGGGCAGGTTGTTCAACCTTGCCCATCTAAGAGCGAAGTCCAAAGTACGGAAAGTCCTCATCAGGGAACTCCTCTTTGCTGACGATGCTGCTTTAACATCTCACACTGAAGAGTGCCTGCAGAGTCTCATCGACAGGTTTGCGGCTGCCTGCAATGAATTTGGCCTAACCATCAGCCTCAAGAAAACGAACATCATGGGGCAGGATGTCAGAAATGCTCCATCCATCAATATTGGCGACCATGCTCTGGAAGTGGTTCAAGAGTTCACCTACCTAGGCTCAACTATCACCAGTAACCTGTCTCTCGATGCAGAAATCAACAAGCGCATAGGAAAGGCTTCCACTGCTATGTCCAGACTGGCCAAGAGAGTGTGGGAAAATGGCGCACTGATACGGAACACAAAAGTCCGAGTGTATCAAGCCTGTGTCCTCAGTACCTTGCTCTATGGCAGCGAGGCCTGGACAACGTATGTCAGCCAAGAGCGACGTCTCAATTCATTCCATCTTCGCTGCCTCCGGAGAATACTTGGCATCAGGTGGCAGGACCGTATCTCCAACACAGAAGTCCTCGGGGCGGCCAACATCCCCAGCTTATACACACTACTGAGTCAGCGGCGCTTGAGATGGCTTGGCCATGTGAGCCGCATGGAAGATGGCAGGATCCCCAAAGACAGATTGTACAGCGAGCTCGCCACTGGTATCAGACCCATCGGCCGTCCATGTCTCCGCATCAAAGACGTCTGCAAATGTGACATGAAGTCCTGTGACATTGATCACAAGTCGTGGGAGTCAGTTGCCAGCGTTCGCCAGAGCTGGTGGGCAGTCATAAAGGCGGGGCTAAAGTGTGGCGAGTCGAAGAGACTTAGCAGTTGGCAGGAAAAAAGACAAAAGCGCAAGGGGAGAGCCAACTGTGTAACAGCCCCGACAAAAAATTTTCTGCAGCACCTGTGGAAGAGCCTGTCACTCTAGAATTGGCCTTTGTAGCCACTCCAGGCGCTGCTCCACACACCACTGACCACCTCCAGGCGCTTACCCATTGTCTCTCGAGATAAGGAGGCCAAAGAAGAAGAAGAAGAAGATTTAGTATCATAAGGCAAGTTGATTTTGAGATGATGTTAGAGTCTATGCAGAGAGCAGTGAAATGGCACCAGTTAGATAAATGAGAGAGCCTTTTCTCATCATTAGAAATACTGGGACTTGTATTGCTCACTTTTAATTACATGGAATGCAAAGCATGTAGACGATATGTTTATCAGGCAACAGACGTATAGTTTAATTGGATCTTTACCTGTTGACCATTAAATGAAGGATTCCTCAGTGTTGCCTACTCTTGGTTCCAAGTGGAAATACTCCAAGTTTTTGGGACAGCTTGAAGATTAGCATGCTTTATTAACTTTTAATTAAAGTTCAATGCGCTTGAGTAATTTTAATTGGAATTACAACTTTAATGGAGAATGGTGATTAAGCCAACCACCTGCAGAATTAACAACTGAAGCTATTTGCAGGAAAGGTTCTTGCCTTGATCCTTTTCGAAGTTTGAGCAGGAAGGAAAGTTTGGAGAACATAGAGGAAATTAGAATATGCCACAACTGGCAGAGTGCCAAGTCACAAGCAGCGAAGCCGATGGCCAATGTATTGATCCCACCATTAACAGTTATAATTTCTTTGTCATGTTGGTAACATGCATAACTTTTTGGTGACCACTTTTAATGAGACCTGCCTATTCAATATAGTAATTGGCTTTTCCAGCTTTTTTTTAAATGAAGTTTTACGAGTTCTACTTTCGTCTATTTTTATCTAAATAAACTTTAAATGCATCCACAAAATGGATCAATACAAGGATACCAAATTCTTATTTATACTTATTTTATTTGATTATGTGATCAATATGGAAACTATCAGGTAAGTGACTTAAAACCATTAACTGGATTTAAAAACTCGAGATAAATATCCAGTGAGAATTAATAGATGACGAAAGCAGAAATTTGCCAAGTGCATGCACCTCCTCTGGTTGGAAGCATTCTTTGAGGTAATAAATTTCAGTATGGTTTGTTTGAACTCATAGTTGATCAGAGATCCATTGGCTGTTGATCAAAATATTTGAACAATTGATGCTTGCAATCTGATTCCTTGAAGCCACATGAAAATTCATAGATTTAAAAAAAGAGGGAAGACCAGTGACCTGGCTGCTCTTCATGGGGCTGACTGTCGAGACAGTGAGGTCAATTCCTAGCAGAGGATCATTGGAAGCATCAGACTTAAATTTGTAGTATAAGGGTCTGAAAGGTTTGATGGCTGAGACAGTGAGAGTAACCCCTCCCACTGTAGTGATGACGTGGTAATAATTACATGGGCAGTAGGCCTGGAAGGAACTAGAAGCACCATGAGAAGAGCTAGCTAGAGATCCTCATGGAGTGTGTAAATTGAATGTAAGTGTAAATAAAGAGTTGTTTTTTGGCAGCCAGAGACTCCAAGACCTTTGTGAAGAACCTGTAACTATGCTACCAACAACATACAATATTGTGACAGCGATATACAACAAAATTAAGCATCATGTTTCATGTACTACTGATATCAATCGACCTATGGATTTTACATTGCGTATCAAACCATAGTCATTAACACATTAAGAAAAATTCATTGGGAGCAATTTTTAACTTTTTAACAGTGTAAAACGGGTGATATTGGGCTGGTTTGTCTGTTTTACCCCTTGACAGAGAAATCGGACGAGGTGTATAACAGCAGCCAATCTGATATCTCCTGCTTTACACTATTGCCAAAAATTAAAACGAATCTTTATGTATTTTAAGGATAATTGACAAAATTAGTAGCGCAAACATTTCAAACAGGCCTGGGCACAGTTAATGTATTCAGAATACATGTTTATATGTCTATGGATGTATGAAATTGATGCATTTACATGACTATGCTACTCATTATACACCAAGTGGATCCTGATCAAAGTGTAATTTGTTTGCCAAGGAAGGTTAAACAAGTATTGTGTTAATGAGAATTGTTGCAGTTTTTCTGATAGTTCAGGTGAGACTCTTCATTCAGATCATTTTGAGTTTAGCTTTCTGTTCTCCATCCTGATTTGGAGAAATAGATCACACTGCTGCCTGGCCACTTAGACTATTATTTTTAAGTCTAAGCTGCAGTGGTGTGAAGACTTGCTTAAATACTGGAAATCACAATCAGCATTGATTTTAATGGGGACTGAGTTGTATAAATGACCTTCTCATTGTTTCTGGTGAGGGAAACGACAGAGCATTGGAAAAGTCACAGGAAATTTTGCAGTGACATAATTGATGGTGCAAGTCACTGACTCCATAATTTCTTGCTTCTTTTGTGGCATTCAGGGGCTACTGGAATGTTGCTGAACACTCAGTGCAAGTCACCACCAAAATCTGGGCCATTGTGTAGGAGCAGCTGTGGTGTGTAATGCAATAGTTGAATCATACATATCAGTTAATAAAAGCCTGAGCAACTTGCTGTCACATTATAAGTATATGCAAAGCTGTTCGAAGTTAGGTGAAGCAGTCTGCTGATGTAGCAGCTAAGAAGATTACAGATGATTCATCTAAGATGTAGCCAGAGGTGAAATCATTGCACCACTGAGGGAGACTGAACCATTTCTGTGTAGTGCTTAAAATGCAACATGATGAAACAGGTTTTACATCTTTGAGCTAACATCACCCGAGTGATGGAATTAACACTGGAGGCTTACCAGCACTCTCTTGCAATATAGGGTACAAAAGTTAACCTTGATAAGCATGTACTGTAATCCTAGAAATTGAATGTTGCTGCTACATTGTTAAATTAAACTATTGCACTAATGCTGCAATTGAATTATACCAAGTTTTGTCCAGCTAATGCTGTGCTGTTGTCATTCTGAAACCAAGCTATTATACGACTTGTGATGATTGATAGCATAATGTAATATTCTTGTCTGTGTAGAATTAGTGACAAAAAGGAGCATCAAGCATAAATTTGGTGAAATGAAACTTTATGCCAGTGACAAGGATTATGATATTGATATTAAAGATCTTGACTAAATAAGGAGGCAGCATAAGGCTACATTTGTAAGGATAAAAATGGACAGAGAAGGATAGAGAAGAGATGTCAGGAGAGGGTGTTGCTTTTTGTGAGAAAAATATGAAGGTAAGGAAAAAGAAATTAAACCCGCATTTAGTGCAAAGTGGAGGATTTATCACATGATTACAAGATAATTATGGATGAGATGGCCATTCAGCCCATCTTAATCCATTCAGAAGCAACCTATAGATCCTGTCCCCCACCACTCCCACACCCCGCCCCCGACCATTGCAGCATCCAATTCTCTCTTAAATGACTCCAGAGTGTTTACCTCTGCAATATATCTGGACTTTTATTCCACGGATTGATCCCTTGTTATATGAAGAAGGATTTTCTTTGTCAGTCCAAAGTTTTATTTGAACCTATGTCCTCTTGTCCTATTCTCACTTCACTTGAAAGTACCATTCTGAAATTACCTTTCCATAGTCTCATGTATATGTACTATTAGATCACTTATTGGCCTCTTTTCCAGCTGAAGAATCCATGTTTCCCCAGTTTTCTGCATAACTCAGATCTCTAATGATGGGAATCAACCTCGTGGCTCTTCCTTGCAATGCCTATAGTGGCTCCATGACCAGAATTGGACACTGTACTCAAGGTGTTCAACCATCACACAGTTTGCTCATGACTTCCAGTTTTACTGTTTTGGCTTTGTAATTCAGCATTCTATTGGTTTTGTTAATTGCTTACACCTTTAGAGGTGATCCACTTGTTTTTCATTGTAGTGTTGTTGAAAAACTTCTGCTAATCCATTTATTTTAGTTGTTCCCTCAATCGTTTGGATTTTGTCCTTTTTAGTGGTTATACCTGGCCTCTATTCTTGGATATTTATAACTCCCAGATCATTTTACACTTTAGCATTCTGTAGTCCCCATCCCCAGGGGACAGCTATGCCTTCCATTTCTTGTACATAATTGGAATCATTTACATTACCAGTTCAAGGTTGGTATTGCCCCTTTTGATCCAGTGATTCAAGGGAGTAACAAAACAGATTGAGGTAAGAGCAACTCAGGGAAACAAAGCTTGTTGTTTGGAGCTTTCGAGGGGCGGGTTGGGGGGTGGCGAGATGGTGGCATAATGGTAATGTCACTGGACTAGTAATCCAGAGGCCCAGTCTAATGCCCTGGGGCCACAGGTTCAAATCCGACCACAGTCACTGGTGGAAGTAAATCCAATTAATTAAAAATTAATGCCATGAAGCTATCATCGCTTGTTGTAAAAACCCATCTGATTCAGAAATATCCTTTAGGGAAGGAAATCTGCCATCCTTAACTGGTCTGGCCTACATGTGACTCCAGACCCACAGCAATGTGGTTGACTCTTAACTGCCCTCTGAAATGGCCTAGCAAGCCATTCAGTTCAAGGGCAATTAGGGATGGGCAACAAATGCTGGCCTGCCAGTAACGCTCACATCCCAAGAAAGAATTTTAAAAATCAGTGTGAGGCTGCAGGTGCTGTTGTAGGTAAACAGGAAGGTATGTTTGAGCATGAAAATCATGGGTGATTTTAATCTATCAGGAATTAATAGGGAAGATTACAATAGGAGCAGTAGCAAAATCTTTCATACACTTGGTCATGGAATGCTTTTTCACCCAGTAAATCAGGGAGGGAAAAAAAAGTCTGGACTTGAGTTTATGCTTTAAATACTTTAAATTTCCTGTTTTTGCAGTAGATATTTTCTCAGGTTCAGCATCATTGGCTGCTCCCATAAGTAGACCTGGCACCTCCTACGATATAAAGCTTTTTTCTGCCACTATCTATGTAAGCAATAGCAAGACCCAGGACTTGTATCATAGAATTGTATCACATGCTGCCATTTGATTCTCCTCCGTTTGAAAGGCAGGCTGAATACACACTTATTATACAAAGAGTCAGGCGCTCAACCAACAACTTTTAAATAAAATGGGTAAGTGAGCATCAGACAATATAAAAGAGTGAATTGTGCATTTCAATAAAGACACCACTCACTTTTTCTTTATACATAGACTTTGAAATAGTCGCTCACTTCTCATGCAGTTTTGAAACAAATCTATCTTTTTTGCTCAGTTCTGTTGAAAGGTCATTGACCTGAAACATTAACTCTGTTTCTCTCTCCACAGATGCTGTCTGACCTGCCTGAATATTTCCAGCATTTTCTGTTTTTATTTCTATCATTTCTGCTGGTTGACACAAGCTGGAGGTCAGTAATATTGTGTTAATGTTGCTAGACTAGTAATCCAGAGGCTGGATTAATGATTTGGAGACATGAGTTCAAATCCCACCATGGCAGCTGGTGGAATCTAAATTCAATTAATTAATAAATCTGGAATTAAAAGCGAGTATCAGTAATGGTGGCCATGAAACTACCGGATTGTTGTAAATGCCCCTTACTAATGTTCTTTAGGGAAGGAAATCTGCTGTCCTTACCCGGTCTACCCTACGTGTGACTCCAGAACCACAGCAATGTCGTTGAATCTTAACTGCCCTCTGAGATGGCCTAGCAAGCCACTCAGGTGGTGGTGTAATGGTATTGTTACTGGATTAGTGACCCAGAGTATTTCTCTGGGGATGTGGGTTCGAATCCCACCACAGCAAAAAGTGGAATTTGAACTCAATTAATAAATCTGGAATTAAAAGCTCGTCTAATGATGGCAATGAAACCATTGTCGATTGCTGTAAAAAAAAAACATCTGGTTTACTAATGACCTTTAGGGAAGGAAATCTGCTGTCCTTACCTGGTCTGGCCTGAATGTGACTCCAGACCCACAGCATAGTGGTTGAATCTGAAATAGCCTAGCAAGCCACACAGTTATATCTAACCGCTGCGAAGTCAACAACAGAGAATGAAACTGGACGGGCCACCCAGTATCAACCCAGGCACTGGAAACAACAATGGCAAACCCAGTTGACTCTGCAAAGTCTCCTTTCTAACATCTGGCGGCTTGTGCCAAAGTTGGGAGAGCTGTCCCACAGACTAATCAAGTAACAGCCTGACATAATCATACTCACGGAATCATACCTGACAGACAATGACCCAGACACTGCCATCACCATCGCTGGGTGTGTCCTGTCCCACTGGCAGGACAGACCCAGGCAGAGGTGGTGGCACAGTGGTATACAGTCAGGAGGAAATTGCCCTGGGAGTCCTCAACATTGACTGTGGACTCAATGCAGTCTCATGGCATCAGGTCAAACATGGGCAAGGAAACCTCCTACTGATTGCCACCTACTGCTCTCCCTCAGCTGATGAATCAGTACCCCTCCATGTTGATCACCACTTGAAGGAAGCACTGGGGGTGGCAAGGGTGCAGGATGTACTCTGGGTAGGGGACTTCAATGTCCATCGTCAAGAGTGGCTCAGTAGCACCACTACTGACCAAGCTGGCTGAGTCAGAAAGGACAGAGCTGATAGGCTGGGTCTGGGGCAGGTGGTGAGGGAAAAACATACTTGACCTCATCCTTGCCAATCTGCCTGCCACAGATGCATCTGTCCATGACAGTATTGGTAGGAGTGACCACTGCACAGTCCTTGTGCAGACGAAGTCCTGCCTTCACATTGAGGATACCCTCCATTGTGTTGTGTGGCACTACCACTGTGCTAAATGGGATAGATTTTGAACAGATGTAGCAATGCAAAACTGGGCATCCATGAGGTGCAGTGGGCCATCAACAGCAGCAGAATTGTATTCAACCACAATCTGTAACCTCATGGCCTATCATATCCCTCACTCTACCATTACATTCAAGGCAGGTGATTAATCATGGTTCAATGAGCAGTGCATGCGAGCATGCCTAGAGCATCACCAGGCATACCTAAAAATAAAGTGCAAACCTGGTGAAGGTACAACACATGACTGCGTGTATGCTAAACAACTGAAGCAACATGCAATAGACAGAGCTAAATGATCCCACAACGAATGGATCAGATCAAAGCTCCACAGTCCTGCCACATCCAGTCGTAAAGTGGTAGTGGACAATAAAACAACAAACAGGAGGTTCTACAAACTTCCCCATCCTCAACGATGGGGAAGCTCAGCACGTCAATGCAACCATCTTCAGCCAGAAGTGCCGAGTAGATGATCCATCCCAGATGCCAGTCTTCAGCCAATTCAATTCACTCCACAGTACATCAAGAAACAGTTGAAGGCACAGGATACGGTAAAGGCGCTGGGCCCTAACAACATCCCAGCTGTAGTACTGAGGACTTGTACCCCTAGACAAGTTGTTCCAGTAAAACAACAATGCTGGCATCTATCCGACAATGTGGAAGATTTCCCAAGTATGCCAAGTATGTCCTGGCCACAAAAAGCAGGAGAAATCGAATCTGGCCAATTACTGTCCCATCAGTCATGCAAAGTGGTGAAAGGTGTCATTGACAATGCTATCAAGCGTCACTTTCTTAGCAATAACTTGCTGAATGTTGCTCAGTTTGGGTTCCGCCAGGGGCACTTTGCTCCAGACCTTGTTACAGCCTTGGTCCAAACATGGACAAAACAGCTGAATTCCAGAGATGGGGGAAAGTGACTGTCCTTGACATCAAGGCACCATTTGACTGCATGTGGCATCAAGGAGCCCTAGCAAAATTCAAGTCAATGATTATCGGGGGAAAACTTCCCACTGGTTGGAGTCATACCTAGCACAAATGAAAATGGTTATTGGAGGCCAATCATCTCAGCCTCAGGACATCAACTACAATAGTTCCTCAGGGTAGTGTCCAAGGCCTAACCATCTTCAGCTGCTTCATTAATGACTTACCTTCCATCATAAGGTCAGAAGTGGGGATGTTCGCTGATGACTGCACAGTGTTCAGCACCATTCAAGACTCCGTGGATCCAAAAGCACGCCATGCCCGAATTTAGCAAGACCTGGACAACATTCCGGCTTGGACTAATAAGTGGCAAGTAACATTTGAGCTGCACACATGCCAGGCAATGACCATATCCAACAAAAGTGAATCTAACCATCTCCCCTTGATGTTCAACAGCATTACTATTGCTGAATCCCCCACCATCAACATCCTGGGAGTTACCATTGACCAGAAACTGAACTGGACCAGCCATATAAATACTGTGGCTGCAAGAGCAAGTCAGAGGCTGGGAATTCTGTGGCAAGTAACTCACCTCCTGACTGCCCAAAGCCGACCCACCATCTACAAGGCACAAGTCAGGAATGTGATGGAATACTCTCCACTTGCTTGGATGAGTGCAACTCCAACAACACTCGAGAAGCTCAACCCCGTGAAGAACAAAGCAGCCTACTTTATCGGCACCCATCCACCGCCATAAACATTCATTCCCTCTACTACCGACGCACTGTGGCAACAGTGTGTACCATCTAGAAGATGCATTGTAACAAGTTGTCAAGCCTCCTTCATGACCTTTACCATCTAGAATTAAGGGTAGCAGGCGCATGTGAACACCACAACCTGCAAGTTCCCTTCCAAGCTACACACTATCCTGACTTTGAACTATATCGCCATTCCTTCACTGTCGCTGGGTGCAAGTCCTGGAACTCCCTTTCTGACACACTCTGGGTGTACTGACACTACATGGACTGCAGCAGTTCAAGAAGATGGCTCACCACCACCTTCTCAAGGGCAATTAGGGATGGACAACAAATACTAGCTTTGCCAGCGGCGCCCATACCCTGTGAAAGAATTTTTAAAAATACACCTTTTCTGCTAGCTGGAAAACTGACTTGGAAAATCTTGCAGGACTTCAGAGAAATACCATCCAAACTCCTTTGAAGTTGTACTGAAATAAAATGTTGTCATTCGCTTATCAACATTAAATATATGATCAGTCTTTGACAAAACATGGCAAACATTGTATGCCAATATGGAAATCATCCACATAACTCAATTTGCAACTTTTGGACCTCCTGTTGAGCTTTCCTTTTCAATTCATAACTTGCAGATCCCACTGTGGCACCCTGCCTAAACTCTGAACTTGTGGCTTTTCCAGTGTGTCCTGTTTTTAATCCCTCACGTGCTGTTTCCAGTAATAATTGAAAATAGACAAAAATCCGGTTTTTGTTACATCAATCTCTTTAAAAAAAAAGGCCTCTTGCCTGCAAGTCTAGCACTTAGCTTGTGAGGATGCTCCACACTCTGTTCATCATGTCATGATCCTTCATCTCCAGTCTGTGGTCCAGCCCCATGGGATTGTCCTCATGACTTCACTCCTGCCTGAATCCAGCCAGTGGCTCTCTTCTTTTTCCATATCCACTGCTGCTGAAACGCTTATCCATGCCATTGTTACCTTTAGATTCAATTTCTCCATTGCCCACCATGCCTATTTCCCATCATTGATGCTTCATAGTTTTTGACTTGTTCAAAACAAAACGCCGTTTCTTGTTCCACATTGATTCCTGCTAACTCATCATTTCCCTGCTCACTGACTTACATCGGTTTCCTTCCCCCTTCCAACACACTAAGCTTAAAATCCTCATCCTTTTCGACAAATCCCTCCATGGCCTCACTCCATTTAATCCCTGAAAGATCCTCCTGGCTTGCATCCCATTTGTATCCTTCAGTCTGCTGATTTTGGCCTTTTGTACATTCCTTCCAACCTTCATCCCATCATTTCATGGCAGAACCTTCATTAGCCTTGAACCTACTCCAGTGCTTTCTGCATTTCTCCTCCTAATGTTTGTACTGTGGCTCAGTGTCCACTTCTTTATTCCTTTTCTTTTCCATCTTACCTCTCACCAAAGTGTAAATCACATTGGAATGTTATTTTTGTCAAAACAGCAAATAGAAAGAAAGAAAGACTTGCACTTATTTGGCATTTTTCATAATTTCAGGACATCCCAGAGCACTTTATAGCCTTTACAGCAGTCATTGTTGTAATGTACGAAACATGGCAGCCAATTTGCACACTGCAAGCTCCCAAAAACAGCAATGAAATAATGACCACATGATCTAGTTTCAGTGATGTTGATTGAGGGACAAATATTGGCCAGGACACTGGGAAAACTACCTTGCTCATTTTCAGATTGTGCCATGCGATCTTTTACATCCACTTGAGAAGGCAGACGGTTTCAGACAACACTTCTGATAGTGCAGCACTCTCTCAGTGCTGCACTGTAGCGTCAGCCTAGATTTTGTTCATATATAATTATTGTACTTCATTCCTGCTGCTGTTCAAACTGTGTCTTGTATTTTTGCTGAGTTCGGTTATCTAGGACAAATGAAAAGCCAATTTAGTTACCATAATAAAACCTTTGATGCAAATATCAAAATCCATTTTCCTTCAAATGTTGTAGTCTTAACACATCAGCAACCTTCTCTCCTTTTTTCTGGTGATGCTCTCTTCGTAATTAAACAAATACACATTTTTTGGTTTTTGTTTGCAACGGTGATTCAAATGAATTGGGACATATCATATTGGGTGCAAAATACTATTCGGTGATTTATTGCAGCACTTTGCAATCTCTTACTTGAAATTTCTTTTAAATGATTTGTTGGAACCATCTACTAAAGCAGGCACTCCAAGTGAAGATTGCTATCCTTGTGGAGATAAATGGTGAAATTGAGGGAGATATCCTGATGATGAAAAGCTATTGCTTGATATTCCTACCAATTCCTGTGTCTGAATGACAATTTGATGTATTTAGCCTGAGGTGGATTGGAATGAAGAATACTAATTTGATGTATCTCAGAATTGTTGAGTTGCATATAGCTGGCTGACTATTCATATGTTTCTTTTTAATGTTTCCTTTTAGCTGAAAGCAGGGCTAATCAGCTGTCTATTGACAAGTAACCTATCATTGTATGGTGTAGATAAACTTCCCGGCAGTAGATTGTGATCTTTATGCTGGGGCTCTAATACTCGTGATTTTCCCTCCAGACACATTGATCACAATGTTTAATATATGTTTGTCAGAATTTATG
This sequence comes from Heterodontus francisci, assembly GCF_036365525.1. Taxonomy (NCBI): domain Eukaryota; kingdom Metazoa; phylum Chordata; class Chondrichthyes; order Heterodontiformes; family Heterodontidae; genus Heterodontus; species Heterodontus francisci. The sequence goes on from NC_090381.1 coordinate 38,255,070, forward strand.
GATTATCATTGTTAATGGATAATCTAACTATTCCGAACATCAAAAACCATTAATTAGCAATTTACCAACCATCCATGAAGCCAGTTCTAGTAGAGTTGCTTTATTATTTACACCAAAAGTATAAATTCAATTACATTTTCACCCTTTTCTCTGGCAATTTCCTGCCCTTCCCCCAGAACTTTGACTCCTTTCTGGGATATAGATCCATGGTGCTAGTTTCGTTCTATTGCCTTGCCCAAGTGGTTGTCATTCATCTGAGCTTCTAGATAGTGCTTTTCGGTTGACTAATTGGCATCACAGCATTGCCCAGTCCTGTTCAGATGATCAACAGAAGATACTACATCAAGAGGACCAAGGCCTGGCCAACTTTTATCTCCTTAATCCAGAGATGCTTAAGCCGTACTGGTGCTTCAGCTGAGATTAGATAAGTAAGCAGGGACTGAGGATGAAACCTGGGATTTTCCTACTTCGTATAGTTCAGTCACACAACACAGAAACTCATTGATCCATTGGCAATTTCTTCTTTTGTATATGAAATACCTATTGCAAGGCCTGTCTCATACACTCCATTTCTGCTGTATTCTCCTCTAGCTAAGATGGGGGATCATTCTGTATTCGGTTACCCTGTCTATGACCTCTGTCTCTTAAGACTGACAGGTGGTGTGGTTTACAACAACAGCCTTCATTTATACAGCACCTTTAGCATGGTGAATTGTCCCAGATGCTTCACAAGAGTGTTATCAAACAAAATTTGACCAAATACAATGAAGTGCGAAAAAGTCAGTTGGGGCATCAAGCCCATTCCTTCAATTTAGTAGCGCAATGTGTTTTATCGTACCCATCTCTGGAGAAGGGCAACCTTCAAGAAGATTGACGAACTGTGAATTCCTCATGGATTCCCAAAAATCAATGAAGCAAAGTTTCAAAGATGCTGTTTTCTGTTGTTAAAAAGTGTGAAATTTCTCATTTTTAAAGTGACCAGGAATGAAACTGCAGACTCAGCCTTTTCCCTCAATTATGCAGTTTGTGAATCTGCAATTTGGAGTTATTTGTCAAAACAACGAGCAGTCTCAAATTGCCTGTAATAATATGAATTTTACACCCAGCAGTATGTGAAGCATCATGTTCTGTACAGTACTTGATCTTGCGTCTCTATTTTTTATCATTTTAATCCCAGACAGAGGGATTTCTTTTTAAACGAATGCTGATTTTGTTTCACTACAATATTCTGTAGCGTGGATGAGATAGGACTGACAGACAATGGGCTGAATGGCCTCCTTTGGTGCTGTAAAATTCTATTGTCCTATGACAATAGAAGGGGAAATTATCTTTAGCTTCATTTGGAATTTACTGATTTGTACTTGTATGGCAATATATAGGATTTTCTACAGCCATTTTCTTTTCGGCTCCAGCATCACTCCATCAGCTTGAAGTATACCTTGAAGTGAAAATGAGGCGTCACACTGGAAACTGAGCTGGCTGTTCAGCTTTCTGTCAAAACATAACCGTGAAAATGCTAGTCCACAGCGTGAGAGATCCTGTTGCCTTTTGGGTGAGTTGCAGACTGATCTGTTGGGAGTTACCTTGCGTCAAGTGTGCGAGCGTTAAAAATACTGAATGATTCTGAGCGACTTCCACTTTCAGTCCAATCCCTAAAAGTAGCAGACTGGTCTGCTCCCTATTGTCGAATGAGGCCTAGTCACTAGCTTAATCAGTCTTCCTGCTATTTGTTGAGGGATCAGTAGATCAGCTAAACAAACAATATCATGAATAGTCATTTCATGCTGCTGTGCATCTTTTGTTCCAATTGTCTTTTATTTAATTGTTGCATGGATGTTTTTGTAATAATTCAATGTAATACTGCACACACACTTATTCTAGTTATCTGAAACGAACTTTTGTTAATCAAACACTTCCCTGAATTTCACTGCAGCAGGTGCTTGATTTGACAGCTGTCAATCACTAATACAGATGGATAGGCCAAGATAAGAACACGAAATGACTGGATCTTTTCAGCAGATGCTGGGGAAAATAGCCTGGTTTTCATTCCCTAATTGAGGCTGATGTACAGGACACTTGCAGTAAATTTTGGAGCTTGCTTCATGTGATTTTTGCACCTTAAAACGTGTTTTGTTTGCTTTTCCTTGTCAAACACTAAATTATATTCTTCAGCTGCTCTTTGCAATTGACTGTGGTCTCTCCTTCGCAAGCATTGCTAGCAGGAAGGGGCCATCTGTAATCGGTGATTGTTTTCAGCAAACCGTCATTTTATTTGTTAACATCCCCAGTAAATAGAGCGCAAGGGATATGTCAGTCGCAGCTGTTCGACGGGGGGGGGGGGGGGGGGGGGTGATGCATTCATTCAAATATATATGCATTGCAGTCATTAAGAATAATTGGAGCGACAGTATTAAGTATTTTAAAACCTAATGCGGATTCAGGAAAATGTCAGATTTAGTAAATGATACCGTGCTGATGCTTAGCAAAAGCAGGTGTCTGATGGATTTAGATTGTTTAGCTCTTGTCAGTCTGTATTATTATCAGTTACTAATTGCACGGTATCATTGGAAGCAACACATTGGTAATGAAACGAGCTGTAGGCCACATCTCCCTGTAGCAATTATTGCCAGCCTGTTGTTCGAAATCCTGCCAAATTAATTTACACCCTAGTAAGAGAATTCATGGAGAAGGATTAGCTGCCGAATGGAGGAGCCTTGCATTTAGAGGTGCTAGTTGTTTCTCTCCACTGCTCACTTTCTCACTCTCAAAGCGTCAAAATGAGACCGTTCCGTAACCAATCTGTTAATTAGCAGTTTGTGAAGAGGTTGTTAGACTTGATTGCAAATTACACATTCCTTCTGCATAAGAAATTATAGCTCTGGCTTTTCCACTCAACACTTTGTAATCTCTCTGCTGCGAGGGTTCACAGTAAAATGGGTTCGGTTGGTTACAATCCTGTTCCTATAGTGTGCTGATTCAGCCTATGCATTGGCTTTAAATCCCAGTTGAAGAAAGCATAAAGGGGAACTGGCATCACAAACAGAAAAATTCACTCTGATGAATACGGAATGCTCTATTTGGGTTATGGTATGTCTCTGTGCTTTGCAGCAGGCCGTGCTATTACTGACACTGAATGGCAAAGTGGAAAAGAGATTAATATCTATGGGGAAAAACTTATTGTATATTGTTGCTACTAGGAAACACATTAGATTCCTCTAGCTTGTAGAGATCACTGAGTCTTTGTAATGTTTTTAAACAATAACTCATTTATTAAATTTCAGGAACTATTTACACATTCTCTTAAGCAGGTCGAACTCACTGCTAACATGATGCTGTTTCTCCTTGGGTCTCTACAACATGAAATCTCTGACATCATCACAGTGGGAGGTGTTACTCACACTGTCCCAAACATTAACCCTTTCAGATCCTTATATTACAAATCTCTGTTCCCCTTGGCCACGGGAAGTCCTGTGATGAAATATAGGTATAATAGGCTTAATTAGGTAGTATTTAGATATAATTAAATAATTATACCTTTTAGAATTAAAGATTGAATAAATGGTCAGTTTTCAAGACTCACTGAAATTCCCTTTAAGGGCAGAGTTAAAAATCCATGAACATCCCTGTACAGTGGAACGTGTACCAGAAACATCTTTTAAGTTAAATGAGAAAAGCTATGCATAGTCCATACTGATAACTATAATCTTAATTAGTTGATAATGTTAATGATATAGACAGACTGACTTAAGGAGATGGTTCAAGGTACTATCAAAGAACCATCACAGATGATCAATCACAAAATGCAATGTTACCTACAAAAAACAGATGCCACGTAAACCCAATTTAACCCTAAAAGGAGATAACAGTTACTGCACAAATTTTATTAAAAATCTTTTAAGTATAAAACATTCATAAAATTAAGTCTTACTGCTACTATAAAACACTACAAACATTTCGACCAAATAAAAGCTCACAACTTCATGAGAAGGGAATTCTCAGCAGATAATTAATTGGGAATAAGTAGCTAATGATATTACGATATATGAATAACGAAAGCAGGAAAAATGCACAGAAAAGTAACATCTACATTCCAAAAGATGAGTTAATAGATTAGAAACAGTATAAACGTGAGAGTTTTGAATCAAAAAATCAGGGGTATTGAAATTCCTCATCAGTGCTTCTCAACCTATGGTAAGAATGCCTGACTGTATGACAAGAGAATTCTGCTCTTAACCGAGAATGTTTTGTCTTGTTAAGCAGGAGGTTTACTCGGGGAATTTAAAGTAACAGTTTACTTTGAATTTTGATGGATATTCTAAGATATTTTGCCGTAACATTGTCAAGGTTGAACTTTTGGATTCTATTTTAGAAAGAAGATTATGTTTTACATTTCTTGGTAATCTTTGACATTGTAGTATACTTATCCACTTAAAAGTGTATTGCATGTTAAATTCTTTAATAAATATAAAAAAGTTAATAAATCGTCTCATGTAGCATTCTGTATACAACTACAAGAACCCCCTCTCCGTGTGGAGAGATACATACTGAAGAGAATTTCCCAAACCCTTATAATATCTGGAATATTTATGACTTAGCCATAATTATTTTTTAAAATGCTATCCGAAAGATGGTAATATTCTCTGTTAGTTTTCTTTTTTTGAGGGAAAACTAGTTCAATTCTTTGGAACCAAATAAGTGCCTATAAGAGTTTGTCTGGTTTGAACTTAATTAAAGGAGATTCATAGGGATGTACTCCTGATTTAGTTTAGTCCCTATAAGGGGTTAAAGTCATAAGTCACTTCAGTCCATTCACCTTCACATAATGTTTTTAATAAACCATTAAAGATTGTTGTTAAAAGCACTAGGGTCATTTTGAATGTTTCAGTTGGAATCAAGAACTTATTTTTAACCACTAGAATTTTTGTTTTGAAGAGCTTGTAACCATAATATACAATAGATTCTGTAGTCAAGAAAATGGATCCAAATATTTACATTCTTTCCAACAGGTGATGCTGGATAATGGTCAAGAGCAGAAGCCTTGTTGATTTCTTTTTTCATTTACATTTTTCTAGCTTAGTGGTCAATTATATCAGTTGAACTGCCATTCCAGCTGAGATTAGTTAATACTATACAGACCATTATTCGAAGCTGGGACCTTCTTGTATAAACCAGTGGTGCCTTTACTAGCTGGGCATGGGAGTAAATCCTGATTTTAAAAAAATGCTACTTCTGTAATAGATGTCAGACTTCAAGGCGGTTATCACCTTTGTTGCATCACTTTTCAAATAGTGTGAATGTTGTGTTCCATTCCGGAATTAAAATCCCCCTCCCACCTCCTATCATGTTGACATTGAACTTGGGTAAGGGGGAAGAATTTTACACAGCAAACTGGCTGACTAAAAGAAACCAGAGAGATGCATCATCAGTGGTATAAAGAAATCCCAGTAATCGAGACAACGGCAAAAGGTAGCAAAATGTCCATTCAGAACAAATTCTTTTTAAATTTATGTCTTCATTAACCTGACTCACTCCATAGTGTCTTCATTGAATGCATTCTTCACCAGGACCTCAAAATCTGTGTGACTCTTCCCTCCTTCAGTCATTCCCACCTCCTACATTCTGTTATTTAAGTCCCAAAAGCTTCATGCCTCCTCATCATTATTTCTTGGCATATATTCTGTTTTTCTTTTGAATCCTGGGGTCCTTCACAGTAAGCCTAGGCCCTTGAGCTTGATCTCTTATTAGCAACAAATGTATTGCATGTTTCACTTCATGATGGATAGCCTATATCAACAACATAATGCATAATGTAATACACTTCTACTAGGAAATTATTGCAGTAAGATTTCACACCTTTTCTTTTGAAGTTACCACATTTCACCTATATATGTGAAAATCTGTCCATGTGTGACTTGCTCTTCTCTCTCTCATTAGCAAGGAAGTCACACCAGATTGGATTTTCACATAAATTAAAGTGAATCTATTGATGGGGAAATCTTTCCCCAGGCTTATGCTGTATAATTAAAATATTTTAGCATATTTTATCCTGTTGTTTCATGAATTAACTTTTTTCCAAAGCAGAAGGTTCCTTTTTTATTTTTTTCCTGGATTTATCAAGAATAAAGGCAATTGGGCGGCATTGTGCATTAGATGTTTTCCATTGTCCTTTGGGATTGGAATGGAATCCAGTTCAGAGTGATGGGCAGCAACGTATCTCTCAGATCTGTCAGTGGCTGTGTGATAAATGCTTGCAGCTGTCTAGCACTAAGTGAGAGCAAGTCTACAGCACAAAACATACCAATTAACAATGGGCTGAGTTTTATCCAGCCAGTAGGAGCAAAATTGAAGGCGTGGGGATGTCATTAAATTAGCGTGCTTGCACTCGCTTGGAAACCTGATGCCCTGATGGATTTTGTCAGCAGCGGGAAAACTCCAAGGCAACATTGCCACCATGAAACGGCCGGACTGCAATTAGAATTGGTGAACAGCTAGTTAGAATGCATTTGCATCGAATGAAACCAATCTTATGGAGGGTTTCAAATGTGGTCAGCAGTGCACAGGGATCACCTGCCTTCAGATCCCCAGCAGTTTAATGGTGGTGGCACCAAGGTGAGGCCTCAGTGCCGCGGCGGCAAGTCAACCATGTTGAACAGTGGATAGGGGAAGTCGGCCATCGCTGCTGGCCTCTCTTTAAGGGTAGAAGCTAAGGGGCGTTAGCATGTCTTCAGAGGGTAGTAGCAGGGGGAAGGTCCCAAGGCAAGATCATCTCTCCAAGGACAGTGCATGGGAGGGGCAGAGACCTGCTGGCATGAGTCTCATATACCCAGTCTTTGTGGACCTCCGTGCTGTGCACCAGCAGCTCAGAGGGAAGAGGAGGTCAGGATCCAGGTGGGCAGGCTGTTGAAGTTCGAACAGGGGATTGACAGCAGCTAGCAATGCCAGGAAGTGCCTATATGTGCCAGAGGCCACTGGACTCAGCTCAACAAGCTGCAAATGTCCAATGTTAGGAAGACTTTGGCACTCCAGGATGAGCTGCAACCCATGGGCTTCGATGACCCTGAAGATCATCACAGCACTCAATTTCCATGTGTCTGGCTCTTTCCAGGGATCCACTGGGGACATGTGTGGGGTGTCCCAGGCAATAGCCCACCTCTGCTTCAAGAGTTGACCAATGCCCTGTTCAAGAGGGCCAGCAATTATGTGTGCTACTGGATCAATCATGACAGTGAGGCAGGGAGGGCCATCAGCTTTGGGGCCATCGCTGGAATCCCCCTGGTGCAAGGCATCATCAATTGTACGCATGAAGCCATCAAGATTCCCATGGAGCACCCAGTGGACTCCATCAACAGGAAGGTCTTCCATTCCATCAATGTCCAACTGGTCTGCGATCAGCAGGTGTTTCCGACAGGTGTGTGCCCACTTCCCGGGAAGTAGCACAATGCCCACATACTTCGACAGTCCCACACGCCACAGCTTTTCAGGCTACCTGCTCGCCTTCAGGGATGGATTCTCGGGGACAATTAATGACATGGCTACTGCCATGGCTCCACCTGAGCAGCCATCAAACAGGATATTGGGCTGCTGAAAATGAGATTCCGGTGCCTGGATTGATCCGGTGATGCCCGACAGTATGCCAGAGCAAGGAACTCATGCATCACAGCACAGAAGGAGGCCATTTAGCCCATCATATCCGTCTGGCCGACAAAACTAGCCACCAAATCTAATCCCACCTTCCAGCACTTGGTCAATAGACTTGCAGGTTATAGCCCTTCAGGTGCATGTCCAGGTACCTTTTAAAAGAATTGAGGGTTTCTGCCTCCACCGCCGTTCCTGGCAGTGAATTCCAGACACTCACCACCCTCTGGTTGAAAACATTTTTCTTCATGTCCCCTCTAATCCTTCTACCAATCAACTTAAATCTGTTCCTCCTGGTAATTGACCTCTCCACTAGGGGAAACAGCTCCTTCCTGTCTACTCTATCTCGGCCCTTCATAATTTTGTACATCTCAATTAAGTCACCCCTCAGCCTCCTCTGTTTTAAGGAAAACAACCCTAGCCTATCCAATCTTTTCTCATAGCTGCAACTTGCAAGCCCTGGCAACATTCTTATAAATCTCCTCTGTACTCCCTTCAGAGCAATTATGTCCTTTCTGTAATGTGGTGACCAGAACTGTATACAATACTCCAGCTGTGACCTAACCAGCATTTTATACAGTTCCAGCATTACATCCCTTCTTTTGTATTATATACCTCGGCCAATAAAGGAAAGCATTCCATCTGCCTTCTTCACCACTCTTTCTACCTGTCCTGCCACCTTCAGGGACCTGTGGGCATGCACTCCAAGGTCTCTCACTTCTTCTACCCCTCTCAATATCCTCCTGTTTATTGTGTCTTCCCTTGCTTTGTTTGCCCTCCCCAAACGCATTACCTTGCACTTCTCTGGATTGAATTCCATTTGCCACTTTGCCGCCCACTCAACAAAAGCATTGATATCATTCTGGAGTCCACAGCTATCCTCTTCACTGTCAACTACATGGACAATTTTTGGATCATCAACAAATTTCCCCAATCATACCTCCCACATTTAAGTCCAAATCATTAACATATACCACGAACAGCAAAGGACTCAACACTGAGCCCTGTGGAACGCCATTGGAAATGGCTTTCTATTCGCAAAAACATCCATCGACTACTACCCTTTGTTTCCTGTCACTGAGACAATTTTGGATCCAACCTGTCACATTCCCCTGTATCCCATGGGCTTTCATTTTACTGACCAGTTTGCCAAGCGGGATCTTGTCAAATGCCTTACTAAAATCCATGTAGACCACATCCACTGCACTACCCTCATTAATCCTCCTTGTTATTTCCTCAAAAAACGCAATCAAGTTAGTAAGACATGACCTTCCCTTAACAAATCTATGCTGACTATCCTTGATTAATCCATGCCTTTCTAAGTGGCAGTTTATCCTGTCCCTCAGAATTGATTCTAATAATTTACCCACCACGGAGGTCAGACTGACCGCCCTATAATTATTTGGCCTATCCCTTGCATCCTTTTTAAACAATGGTATATTGTTCGCAGACCTCCAATCGTCTTGTACCATGCCTGTATCTGGTGAGGATTTGAAGATGATCCTCAGCGCATTCGCTATTTCCACCCTTAGCTTCTTTTTACAACCTCGGTTGTAATCCATCCGGCCCTGGTGATTTATCCACTTTCAAAGATGTCAGACTCTCTAGTACTTCCTCTCTCATTATACTTATCATATCTAATATTTCACATTCCTCCTCTTTAACTACAATGTCTGCATCAACCCTCTCCTTTGTGAAGACAGAGACAAAAAACTAATTACGCACCCTGCCCACATCTTCTGCATCCATGCATAAGTTCCCTTGTACTTCTATGATAGGCCCTACCCTTTCCTTAGTTATCCTCTTACTCTTAATGTATTGATAAAACATGTTAGGGTTTTTCTTGATTTTACCTGCCAATAATTTTTCATGTCCTTTCTTTGCTTTTCTAATTTCCTTTTTTTACTTCACCCCTGCACTTTCTATACTCCTCTAGGCTTTCTAAAGTATTACGTTTTTTGTGATCATCATAAGCCTTCTTTTTCTGCTTTAACTTACCCTGTAAGCTTCTAGATAACCAGGGGGCTCTAGATTTAGCAGTACAACCCCTTATCTTTATGGGGACATGCCTACACTGTGCCTGTAGTATCTCGCTTTTGAATGCCTCCCACTGGTTTGCCACTGATTTTCCTTCAAGTAGCTGTATCCAGTCCACTTTTGCCAGGTCACCTTTCAGTTTCATAAAATTTGCCTTCCCCCAATTTAGAAATTTTATCCCTGTTTTATCTTTGTCCTTTTCCATGATTATGCTAAAACTAACTGTATTATGGTCACTATCTCCAAAATGGTCACCCACTGTTTCTTCATCCACTTGCCCAGCTTCATTACTGAAGACTAAATCTAGAATTCCACCCCCTCTTGTTGGGCTTGTTACGTGCTGGCTAAAAAAGTTCTCTTGAATGCAGTTCAAGAATTTTGTCCCCTCTGTGACCTTCACACTGTTTGTATCCCAGTTGATATTGGGGCAGTTGAAATCCCCAACTATTATTGCCCTATAGTTTTTGCATTCAGAAATATGCTTACATATTTGTTCTTCTATCTCCCTCTCACTATCTGGGAGTCTATAGTGCACTCCTAGTAGTGTGGCTGCCCCTTTTTTATTTCTGAGCTGAACGCATATGGCCTCATTTGATGATTCATTTAGCATATCATCCCTCCTCACTGCTGGAATTGATTGTTTAACTAATAATGCTACACCCCCTTCTTTTTTATCCCCCTCTCTATCCCACTTGAAAACTCTATATCCAGGGATGTTGAGCTGCCATTCTGCCCCTCTTTAAGCCAAGTTTCCGTTATAGCAATGATATCGTGTTGCCATGTGTCTATCTGTGCCCTCAGCTCATCGACTTTATTTACTATACTCCTTGCTTTTAAATAACCTTTAACACTGCCAAGTTCCTGTGCTGCACACTTTTTAACCTTTGCTTGTTCTGTCTTTTGGAGTCACTCATTAATTTTCTGCCTCCCGTTCCCTGCCCTGAAATTGTCCTAAGACTGTGCTCAGGTTCCAAGGGGATCTTGAACCCCTTGCACTGGAGACCAAGGCCATTGAGAGACACACAAGGAAGGCACAGGATAATCTTATACATACCCAGTTCCTGCCACCTTGATGGCCTCTTAAAGTGAACTCATTAAAGACTCACCTCACTGTATTCCGCCTGTCACCTTCCTATCGCACTCCAGTGTCTAGTGCCCAGGTTCACCAAGCGCTCTGACACATCTGAGAAGTTAACCAAGTAGCAGCCCAAAAATGGAGCAAGGGTGAAGACTGCATCTGAAAAGGCAGTAACGAAAGCATGAGCCATTTACAGCAATGGTTTTGACCTCCATTTATTTACACAATTGGATCAACCAATCACAAGGCCAAAGTTAATAAACTCCAAGTCCATCTAGGTGCTCTTCTTTATATGCTTTTGTGTGCTTCTACGTGGTGTGACCACTGTACTGGCAGCTGAAGTGGAGGCAGGCTGCTGATCGGACTGTCCCTTGGCCTGGGATGAGTTTGTTGAGTGTCCTCTGGCTGCTTGCAGCCTGGAAGGCCCCGGCTGGCTGAGGGATTCCTGCACAGGTGTATCTGAGAAGATTTGTTGGCGCCACACCCCCTTGCCACATCCTGGTTTGTCACTCCCTCCCCATGTAGCACTCCCTGCCACGTAGCCACATGCCAGCCTCAAACAAGAGATGGGTATTGAGGATTCACCTGAGCAAAGTGAAGACGTTGACTATCTTGCAGCATTGGACCCATTTCCGGTGGGTGGTGGGGCGCGGGGGGTGGGAAGATGACCTCAGACCTGCTGACCTCCTCTATGATCTCCGTCCAGGATTGTTTGGTCAGGCAGCAGGATCTCTTCTTGCCATCCCTTGGGAAAAGGACCTCCCACCTTCCATTGTAGTCTGGAGGAGCATCTCCAGGGAGGCATTGCTGAACTGTGGGGCCAACCTGGTGCCTTTCCTCGGACATGGTCCCAGTTGGGGCCTGGTCCATCTGATGGTTTCTCAGTCCCAGTGCAGGGGCACAGGGGGGTCCAGGGGCAACAGCAGCAGTAACAGCAGCGGTGTGGAGGGTCGGGGGCAGCAGTGACAGCAGCAGTGGTGGGGATCCAATAGTAACAGCAGCAGTGGTGGGGGGCGGAAAGTGACGGGGTAGGGGGGTTACGATCCAGCAGTACTCCCGAGTTACTGCATCAGTGAGAGGCAGCAGTACAAGCAGGGTTGGCAGCACTATAAAGATGGTGCCTGCACCTGTGTTTTCATCATCTGACGCTGTCATCAACACCTTGTAGCCCGCGCCCTTCCTGCAATGGGACAAGGCCCATGCCTCGGTTATGGTAATTGGCCAGCCACTGCGCGATCATGTGACATGCAGCGACGGCACCCGCTTCCAGTGCCAACGCCGGGACCCACACCAGGCTCACAAATTTCAGCCCAATAATTGAACACAAGTTAATAACTTTGCATAATAAAAGCAAAATACTGCGGATGCTGGAAATCTGAAATAAAAACAAGAAATGCTGGAACCACTCAACAGGTCTGGCAGCATCTGTGGAAAGTGAAGCAGAGTTAACATTTCGGGTCAGTGACCCTTCTTCGGAACGAGCAAATATTAGAAATGTCAAAGGTTATCAGCAAATGAGCCGGGGGTGGGGCAAGAGATAACAAAGGAAAAGGTGTAGATTGGACAATGCCACATAGCTGACCAAAAGGTCATGGAGCAAAGGCAAACAATATGTTAATGGTGTGTTGAAAGACAAAGCATTAGTACAGATAGGGTGTTAACGAACTGAGGATTGAATAGCAGCAAGTACAAACATGAAAAAAAAACAGTGGGTAAGCAAACTGAACAACCTACAATGAAATGAAATAATTAAATACAAGTAAAATGGGGGGCCCGTCATGCTCTGAAATTATTGAACTCAATGTTCAGTCCGGCAGGCTGTAGTATGCCTAATCGGAAAATGAGATGCTGTTGCTCGAGCTTGCGTTGATTTTCACTGGAACACTGCAGCAATCCCAGGACAGAGATGTGAGCATGAGAACAGGGGGGAGTGTTGAAATGGCAAGCAACCGGAAGCTCAGGGTTCTGCTTGCGGACTGAGCGGAGGTATTCCGCAAAGCGGTCACCCAGTCTGCGTTTGGTCTCCCCAATGTAGAGGAGACCACATTGTGAGCAGCAAATACAGTATACTACATTGAAAGAAGTACAAGTAAATCGCTGCTTCACCTGAAAGGAGTGTCTGGGGCCTGGGATAGTGAGGAGAGAGGAGGTAAATGGGCAGGTATTACATCTCCTGCGATTGCAGGTGAAGGTGCCATGGGAAGGGGATGAGGTGGTGGGGCTAATAGAGGAGTGGACCAGGGTGTTGCGGAAGGAACAATCCCTTCAGAATGCTGACAGGGGAAGGGAGGGGTAGATGCGTTTGGTAGTGACATCACGCTGGAGGTGGCGGAAATGGCGGAGGATGATCCTTTGGATATGGAGGCTGATGGGGTGGAAAGTGAGGACAAGGGGAACCCTGTCACGGTTCTGGGAGGGAGGGGAAGGGGTGAGGGTAGCGGTGCGGGCCGGACACAGTTGAGGACCCTGTCAACAACAGTGGGGGGGAAGCAAGATCCTGAGCATCCTGTTGCTTGCCATTTCAACACTCCCCCCTGCTCTCATGCTCACATCTCTGTCCTGGGATTGCTGCAGTGTTCCAGTGAACATCAACGCAAGCTCGAGGATTAGCATCTCATTTACCGATTAGGCACACTACAGCCTGCCGGACTGAACATTGAGTTCAATAATTTCAGAGCATGACGAGCCCCCCATTTTACTTTTATTCAGTTACTTCATTTCATCTTAGTTTGTTCAGTTTGATTACCCACTGTTTTTTTTTCATGTTTGTACTTGCTGCTGTTCAATCCTCAGTCCGTTAACACCCTATCTGTACTAATGCTTTGTCTTTCAACACACCATTAACATATTGTTTGCCTTTGCTCCATGACCTCTTGGTCAGCTATGTGGCCTTGTCCAATCTACACCTTCTCCTTTGTTATTTCTTGCCCCACCCCCGGCTCACTTGCTTATAACCTTTGACATTTCTAATATTTGCCAGTTCCGAAGAAGGGTCACTGACCCGAAACGTTAACTCTGCTTCTCTTTCCGCAGATGCTGCCAGACCTGCTGAGTGGTTCCAGCATTTCTTGTTTTTATTATTAATAACTTTGCAAACAGACACCATATTATGACTGGTACAGCAAACACTGAGATTGAAGTTAAAGCACATGCTTAGTTTGTGTTTTTTTTTAATTTGTTCATGGAATGCGGGCGTCACTGGCTAGGCCAATATTTGTTGCCCATCTCTAATTGCCCTTGAACTGAGTGGTTTGCTGGACCATTTCAGAGGGCATTTAAGAGTCAACCACGTTGCTGTGGGTCTGGAGTCACATGTAGGCCAGACCAGGTAAGGAAGGCAGATTTCCTTCCCTGAAGGATATTAGTGAACCAGATGGGTTTTTACAACAAGCGACAATGGTTTCATGGTCAGCATTAGACCAACTTTTAATTCCAGATTTTTATTAATTGAATTCAAATTTCACCATCTGCTGTGGTGGGATTTGAACTCATGTCCCCAGAGCATTGGCCTGGGCCTCTGGATTACTTGTCCAGTGACATTACCACTACGTCAACACCTCCCTGTAGGAGCAACTTAGCTCTACATTTAGCTTGTGGGAGACTTGACTTGAGCATTCATGATACTGATGATTGTTAGTAGGAACATAAATGTGTTATATTCCCTCAGATTGATATCCTACCCCTGAATAAGCACAAAAATTGATCAGAAGAGAAATTAAATTACAAAAATGCAAGTAGTCCAATTGAAGGAGGAGGTGCAAATTCCAAGAAGGAAACCCAAGAGGAGCATTCAAGTATCTGTTTCACGATTAAATGAGCATCTTCAATAAGGATTGGATAGTACAGTGGTTCTCAAATGTGCTTGATTGAAGAACCCCCCTTCAAATGGGTTAGTAATCATAGATCCTCTATCTAAATTAGAGAAAATGGCACCCTGGGCAAATGTGGCATAATTTCTTCAAGTTTAAGGATGTAGGACTCAAATATTTAAAAATAAAATTTTCCTTTCTGGAACAAGGCTGAACTCACCTGTCACCCACTGAGAGCCTTGGGAACTGTGGGTCTACCTGGCAATCTTTGTGCTGCTCTCAGCACTCCTCCATGCATCGTCCCCTCCTTAATGAGACAGCCAGCCCACTCTGCACTGCACATATGGCGGCTGCACTCTGCTCCCACCTCCTGGCTCACACAAAACCCAACTCCAGCTGCCACTGATTTGCTTCCTCCTGACCATGGTGCCCTGGGCAGTCGCGCACTCCACACACCCATAAGGCTGGCCCCGCTCAGTAAGCACTTTCACCCCTGTTTCAGGCACCCCAGGATAGTCTCTATGGACCCTCAGGGGTCCGTGGACCACTGTTTAAGAATCACTGGGAAGGTACACCATCACTGAAGAATAATGGAGTGGGCGTTTGTTTCAGAGATTCTGACATATGTTACCCAATTTGGTTCTTGTGCCATTCTTTATAAACTGAATGGGATGCAAGGCTCCACTAAACTCTTGCCTCATCCTGAGATATTTGTAACTGAACAGGATACAGTGAGATGCAGAACTAATAACTACTGGATTTCACTCGTTGGTACAATTACTCATACCATGGCAGGATAAAAGAACAGATGGTGTAGGGGATAGCCAGATCAAAGAATGGGGTTAGAGATATTGCTTGTATTATATTTAATGTTGGATTGAGGGTCCTTGAGAAGGTGCAGAGATTTACCAGAATGGTTCCAGCCATGAGGGATTGAAGCTACAAGGTTAGGTTGGAGAAGCTGAGGTTATTCTCCTTGGAGCAATGGAGATTGAGGGGAGATTTGATAGAGGTGTACAACAATAGGGCGGCACAGTGGCGCAGTGGTTAGCACCACAGCCTCACAGCTCCAGCGACCCGGGTTCAATTCTGGGTACTGCCTGGAGTTTGCAAATTCTCCCTGTGTCTGTGTGGGTTTCCTCCGGGTGCTCCGGTTTCCTCCCACATGCCAAAGACTTGCAGGTTGATAGGTAAATTGGCCATTAGCAATTGCCCCTAGTATAGGTAGGTGGTAGGGAAATATAGGGACAGGTGGGGATGTGGTAGGAATATGGAATTAGTGTAGGATTAGTATAAATGGGTGGTTGAAGGTCGGCACAGACTCGGTGGGCCAAAGGGCCTGTTTCAGTGTTGTATCTCTAAACTAAACTAAAACTAAATATGACAGGTTTAGATAAGGTAGCTAAAGACAAGCTGTTCCCATTAGCTGATGGTAGAAGGACTAGGGGACACAGATTTAAGGTTTTGGGCAAGAGATACAGAGGGAATGTGAAGAAGAACTTTTTTACACAGCGAGTGGTAATGACATGGAACTTGCTGCCTGCTGGGGTGGTGAAAGTGGAGACGATCAATAATTTCAAAAGGAAATTGGATAGGAACTTGAGGGAAATAAACTTGCAGGTCTACGAGAATGGAGTGGGGGAAGGTGTCTGACTGGATTGCTTTACAGAGAGCTGGCATGGACTTCATGGGTTCAATAGCCTCCTTCTGTGCCATAATGACTCTATTATTCAACACCGTGGGTGCAAAAAGTAGAGGGGAAAAGATCTGTTCCCAAGTATCGCCATTCCTTTCTAGAAGGAAATAGAAGCACTCGGGTACTTGAAATAGGAACAGAGGAGCAGAAGTAGGCTATTCAGCCCATTGAGCCTGCCCTGCCATTCAGTATGATCATGGCTGATCATTCACTTCAATGCCTTTTTCCCACACTATCCCCATATCTCCGTATGTCATTGGTTTTAGAAATCTGTCAATCTTTGCTTTAAAC
Source organism: Heterodontus francisci (assembly GCF_036365525.1). Taxonomy (NCBI): domain Eukaryota; kingdom Metazoa; phylum Chordata; class Chondrichthyes; order Heterodontiformes; family Heterodontidae; genus Heterodontus; species Heterodontus francisci. The sequence goes on from NC_090381.1 coordinate 38,271,616, forward strand.
ATACTCAATGACTGAACTTCAACAGCCCTCTGGGGTAGAGGATTACAAAGATTCACAACCCTCTGAGTAAAGAAATTTCTCTTCATCTTTGTCCTAAGTGGCTTCCCCCTTATTTTGAAATTGTGTCCCCTGGTTCTAGACTCCCCAACTAGGGGAAACATCTTAGCTGCATCGACCCTGTCTTTCCCTTGAAGTATTTTGTAGGTTTCAATGAGATCACCTTTCATTCTTCGAAACTCTAGAGAATACAGGCCCAGTTTCCCCAATCTCTCTTCATAGGACAGTCCCGCCATCCCAGGAACAAGTCTGGTGAATCTTCATTGCACTCCCTCTATGGCAATAATATCCTTGCTAAGGTTAGGGGACCAAAACTGCACACAGTACTCCAAGTGTGGTCCAACAAAGGTTCTATACAATTGAAGCAAAACTTCACTACTCCTGTACTCAAATCCTCTTGCGATAAAGGCTAACATACCATTAGCCTTCCTAATTGTTTGCTGCACCTGCATGTTAGCTTTCAGTGACTCATTGACAAGGACACCCAGGTCGCTTTGTACATCTACATTTTCTAATCTCTTACAATTTAAGAAATACTTTGCACATCTGTTCTTCCTACCAAAGTGGATAACCTCTCATTTTTCCATATTATGTTCCATCTGCCACATTCTTGCCCACTCACTAAGTCTTTCCAAATCCCCTTGAAGCCGCTTTGCATCATCCTCACAACACACATTCGCACCTAGTTTTGTGTCATCCGCGAACTTGGAAATATTATATTTGGTCCCCACATCCAAATCATTGATATATATTGTGAACAGCTGGGGCCCAAGCACTGATCCCTGTGGTACCCCACTAGTTGTCGCCTGCCAACGTGAGAATGACCTGTTTATTCCTACTTTCTGCTTTCTGCCTGTTAACCAATCCTTAATCCATGCCAGTATATTACCTCCTATCCCATGTGCTTTAATTTTGCAAATCAATCTCCTGTGGGAGATTTTATCAAAAGCCTTCTGAAAATCCAAGTATACCACGTCCACCAACTCCCCTTTATCGAAACTGTTAGTGACATCCTCAAAAACCTGGAACAGGTTCGTCAAACATGATTTCCCATTCATTAATCCATGTTGACAATGCCCACTCAAATCATTATTATCCAAGTGTCCGTTTATCACATCCTTTAGAATAGACTCTAGCATTTCCCCAAAGGCTGATGTAAGGCTAACAGTTCTGTAATTCCCTGTTTTCTCTCGCCCTCCCTTCTTAAATAGTGAGGTGACATTTGCGACCTTCCAATCTACAGGAGCCGCTGCAGAATCTATAGAATTTTGGAAGATGATCACCAATGCATACACTATCTCCATAGCTACCTCTTTCAACACTCTGGGATGTAGAATATCAGGTCCTGGGGACTTATCAACCTTCAGCCCATTAACTTTTCCAATACAACCTTCTTACTAATACTAATTTCCTTCAATTGCTCACTCCCCCTAACCCCTTGGATCTCTAATTCTGGGAAATTTCTTGTATATTCCTCAGTTAAAACAGACACAAAGTAATCATTTAGTTTCTCTGCCATTTCTCTATTCCCCATTATAAATTCTCCTGACTCTGCCTGTAATGGACCCACATTTGTCTTAGCCAAACATTACCTTTTTACGCACCCGTAGAAGCTTTTACAGTCCGTTTTTGTATTTTTTGCTAGCTTACATTCATCTTCTATTCTCCCTTTCTTTATCAGTTTCTTGGTCCTCCTTTGCTGTATTCTAAAATCCTCCCAATCCTCAGGTTTACTACTATTTCTGGCAACTGTATAGGCCTTTTCTTTTAATCTTATACAATCCTTAACTTCCTTTGTTATCCACTGTTGACTGCCTTTACTTTTGGGGTTTTTGTTCCTTGAAGGAATGTATAGTTGCTGTAAACTATGTAATATTTCTTTAAAGACTAGCCAGTACTGTCATACCTTTTAATGTATTTTCCCAATCCACCTCAGCCAATTTACCCCTCATACCTTCATAATTTCCTTTTTGCAAATTTAACACCCTGGCTTCACATTGAATTACCTCACTTTCAAACATAATATAAAATTCTATGATATTTTGGTCACTCATCCCTAAAGGTTCTTTTACAACAAGATTGTTAAATACCCTTTCTCATTACGTAATGTTAGATCTAAAATCGCCTGTTGTCTGGTCGGCTCCTGAACATAATGCCCCAGAAAACCATCCCTAACACACTCCAGAAACTTGTCCTCCACAGCATTAGTGCTCATTAGTTTTACCCAGTCTATACGCAGATTGAAGTCACCCATGATTACTGTATTACCCATGCCACATGCTTCGCTAATTTCCTGATTAATACCATGCCCCACAATACCACTACTGTTTGGTGGCCTATAAACAACTCCTACCATGTTTACTGCCCCTTGCTCTTTCTTAGCTCCAACCAAACAGATTTCACATTTTCCTTTTCCAATCTGAGATCCTCCCTGACTGACCCCATCCCTTATTATCAGTGCAACACCACCTCCTTTTCTTTTTTGCCTGTGCTTCCTAAATGTTGAATATCCTTGAATATTCAGTTCCCGGTCTTGGTCACCCTATAGCCACATTTCCGTTATGGCAATTAGATCATACCCATTTACCCCTATTTGGCCCTGTAAATCACTTACCTTGTTGCGAATGCTGCGTGCATTCAGATAGAGTGCCCTTAACCTTGTCTTCTTGACATTATTCTGCATTCTAAGCCTAGTTGATGCTCGCCTTTGTTTCGCTTACCTTCTAATGTCACTTGCTACTTTTCTACCTCCTGTTGCCAGCTTTACTTCCTTCCAATTTGAGCTACCCCTCAAGTTCCCATCTCCCTGACATGCTAGTTTAAACCCTCCCCAACAGCACTAGCAAATCTCCCTATGAGGGTATTAGTTCCGGTCCTGTTAAGGTATAGCCCGTCCATCTTGTACAGGTCCCACCTTCCCCAGAACCTGTCCCAATGCCTCAGAAATCTGATGCCCTCCCTCCTTCTCCAATTCTACAGCCAAGTGTTCAATCGATCAATTCTCCCATTCCTATGCTCACTAGGACGTGGCACTGGGAGTAATCCTAAGATTACTGCTTTGGTGGTCCTGCTTTTTAATTTCCTTCCTAACTCCTTAAAATCTGCTTTCAGGACCTATCTCTCTTCCTACCTGTGTCATTGGTACCAATGTGGACCACAACCTCGGGCTGTTACCCTCCCCCAGAAGGATGTCCTGCAGCCGCTCCGTGACATCCTTGACCATGGCACCAGGGAGGCAACATATGATCCTGGAGTCACGTTTACTGCCAAAGAAATGCCTGTCTGATCCTTTGACTATCGAATCCCCTATCACGATTGCTCTTCCTCCCCTCCTGTGCAGCTGAGCCACTCTTGGTGCCATGGACTTTGCTCTGGCTGCACTCCCCCAAGGAAACATCACTCTCACCAGTATCCAAAATGGAAAACCGATTAGCAAGCAAGATATACTCAGGGGACTCCTGCACTACCTGCCTGGTTCCCTTCGACTGCCTGGCGGTGACCCATTCCCTAACTGCCTGCATGCTCCTAACCTGACTACCTCCCTAAACGTAATGTACAGTTGCTGTAAACTATGTAATATTTCAACATAGAAACATAGCAAAATAGGAGCAGGAGTAGGCCATTTGGCCCTTCAAGCCTGCTCAGCCATTCAATATGATCAAGGCTGATCATCCAAACTCAGTAACCTGTTCCCACTTTCTCCCCTTATCCCTTGATTCCATTAGCCCTAAGTACTATATCTAACTCTTTCTTGAATATATTTAATGATTTGGCCTCAACTGCTTTCCGTGGTAGAGAATTCCACAGATTCACCACTCTCTGGGTGAAGAAATCTCTCCTCATCTCAGTCCTAAATGGCTTACCCCTTATCCGTAGACTGTGACCCCTGGTCCTGGACTCCACTGCCATCAGGAACATCCTTCCTGCATCTAGTCTGTCCAGTCTTGTTAGAATTTTGTAGGTTTCTATGAGATCCCCTCTCATTCTTCTAAACTCTCGTGACTACAAGCCTAATCGACCCAATCTCTCTTCATACATCAGTGCTGCCATCCCAGGAATCAGTCTGGTGAACCTTCGCTGCACTCCCTCCATAGCAAGAACATCCTTCCTCAGATAAGGAGACCACAACTGCACTCAATACTCCAGATGCAGTCTCACCAAGGCCTTGTATAATTGCCGCAAGACATCCTTGCTCCTGTACTTGAATCCTCTCACTATGAAGGCCAACATACCATTTGCCTTCTTAACAGCCTGCTGCACCTGCATGCTTACTTTCAGCGACTGGTGCACAAGGACACCCAGATCTCCCCCTTTCCCAATCTATCACCGTTCAGATAATAAACTGCCTTTCTGTTTTTGCCACCAAAGTGGATAACCTCACATTTATCCACATTATACTGCATCGGCCATGTATTTTCCCACTCACTCAACCTGTCCAAATCACACTGGAGCTTCTCTGCATCCTCCTTACAGCTCACACTCCCATCCAGCTTTGTGTCGCCTGCAAACTTCATATATTACATTTAATTCCCTCTTCTCTATCATTAACATATATCGTGAATAGCTGGGGTCCTAGCAGTGATTCCTGTGGTACCCCACTAGTCACTGCCTGCCACTCAGAAAAAGACCCGTTTATTCCTACTCTTTGTTTCCTGTCTGCCAACCAGTTCTCTATCCATGTCAGTACCTTACCCGCAATCCCATGTGCTTTAATTTTGCACACTAATCTCTGATGTGGGACCTTGTCGAAAGCCTTCTGAAAGTCCAGATACACCACATCCACTGGTTCATCCTTATCCAGTCCACTAGTTACATCCTCAAAAAATTCCAGTAGATTTTTCAAGCATGATTTCCCTTTCGTAAATCCATGTTGACTTTGTCTGATCCTGTCATTGTTTTCCAAGTGCTCTGATATTACATCTTTTATAATGGACTCTAGTATTTTCCCCACTACTGATGTCAGGCTAACTGGTCTATAGTTCCCCGTTTTCTCTCTACCTCCTTTTTTAAATAGTGGGGACACATTAGCTACCCTCCAATTCATTGGAACTGTTCTAGAGTCTATAGAATTTTGAAAAATGACCAGAAATGCATCCACTATTTCTAGGGCCAGTTCCTTAAGTACTGTGGGATGTAGATTATCAGGCCCTGGAACATCATCCACAAAACGACAACATTGTGACTTTTGGGGAATTAGTGTGGATCAGGGAAGCAGTTCATATTAGAGGAAACAGTATCCACATTTCTTGGACTTGTGGTATTTAACAAATAACTGCAGTCTTCCGAAACTTCTTCAAGCCAGCCACAAGTACAGTGAGGAGGATGAAGCTGCCGGTTGGTGTAGTCATGATTTAGAAGGTATCCTTTTGACCCATTGTTCGAACCAAAGAAGAGGAAGAAAAAAATAATTAAAATTGGAATCTGACACATTCTCAATTGGATTCCTTTGTGATTTAACATTTCACTGCAGTAACTAAGTAAGGTTGTGTGAATAATGCAGAGTATTATAAAATATTCATGCCATTCAGTCTGAGTAGCCAAGTGGAAATGTGTGTATAGTAAGTAGTTCAAATGCACTTTCAGCTGCCCGTTTGTTTTGTGACATTTAAAAGAGCAATTAGATTTGCTGTAGTTGAATTAATGACTGCTAAAAATAGTATGACTGCTCCTTCCCACCGCCCACAAGGTCTGTGTGCATTTTACCATGTGTATGTCTCACCCTTTCCCCTGTGCTCCCATGTCTGTCTCATAAAGGCCAGAGTGAAAGGTATTTTGATGTTGATCGCAGGTTTTCTGGCAGGCTTCCCATTGCACCAAGCATTTTTGTTCATACCCATCAGCGTTTTTCTGTAGGCTGCCTCATTGAAGTGCTCATTTGATTCCTCTGCATTGGAACAAGTGTGCAATATGACCCTCCAGCAAGCTGACACCTGCACTATCCTTGGCCCCTGCCCTGACTGCAGGCCACTCGTGCCTAGCGTATCACCACATGCAGATTCTGCCTCTAATCTATCCTCTTATGGTACGCACAGTGTTAGTATCTGAGCTGATGGGTGCAAGTGTGAAATCAAGTGACAGTGCTGTGTCTTCATCATCGCTGTCTTCTTGGTGTTACTCCATTGGCTGGCCAGGTTGGACCTCTTGGGTATCTGAAAGCAAGAAGGCACAAGGGTAAGGTCGTGATGCAGAAATGTGGTGTGAAAGTAATACTGCATGCTTACACCATCTACAGCTTGTAAATCAGAAGAGGTTTTGGGATGAGGGGGAAGTGGGATTTTTGAAGCATGATTAGTTATCAGAATTATGGCCTTTAATCTTCAAACAGCTTCAAAATAACACTCAAAATTAATATTGCTTTGTCACACAATACTATTCTTGCTAGCTTAACATACATAGAAACCATACATTATATGCACATAACGACTCTCATTGAACTTGGTACTTCTTCACAGAGTCGGACAAGGACTGGGATGATTTCGTCGATGTTGGTTCTTTCTGGATGCTGCTGCTCACTATGACTTCGTAGTTTCCCTCTGAGTCTCTTCTCCAGGCATCATGGGGCAATGAGGTAATATCTTTCTTTCAATCCCGGATTGACCCATATGACGTCTTTAGTACGATTCTACTCCCCTTTGTTCTGCAGGTCACACTGTAACATTCTTAACCCCTATCAGGGGTTTCATCTCTTTAGTTAAAACGTCCCAATATAGATGTCAGCTTAAGTTTTTCAGCTCAATGCAAATAATGACAATTTATTATTTGGTTAAAAGATATTTACACATTATTGCTGAAGCATTCTTTCAAAAGTCAGGCTGTCTAATCAGCAGGTTTCTTGCCCAGACATGCCCTCACTCTGTCCACTTTAGCACTTACGAGTTATAATCGGACCTGTGGTAAGCATCTCACTGTTTGGCTCTAACCGCAAGCATCTTGTGACCTTTAGCTTCTCATTATTTTGTGTTACAATTGTTCTGCACCTTAAACCTTGCAATAACAGGATGCCACTTGTATGTTTACAACATCCATTGTTCCTTTTCCAGCATGATTCGTAGTTCCAGCAAAAGCTAATTTGCCACACATTTAGCAAGTCTGCAAAGTCTGCAGCTCAAGCTAAGCTTTAAGATTTCAAATGGCCATTTTCTCAAATACAGATAATCAGGTCAATTTAACTACCTTACATTAGACACAGGGAATACATATTTTCTTACAATAGGGGAGTGTCTCAATGGCTGTCAGTGAGTGTGGCTGTTATGATTGAATAGTGGACAGTGTATGCAAACTGTAAGACATGGGCATGAGGCTTGCAGCAGTGCTAAGTGTATGAGGATGTGGTGAAGCATGTGAATGTTAGGTATGAGTCCTGATTGATGAGATTGTTGGTAGGTGGGTGATGGGGGTGTGGTAATTTTAGCAGTGTCTGAGGCTACTCGGCAGTTGGTAGGATATGGCATTTGAAGATGCATTCACTGACCTTGACCACTTGCGCAAAGTAATTGAACTTCTAGTGACACTGGATTCAGGTCCTTGGGGCTTGACCCCTGGCTTGATCTCCACAACCAATTGTTCCCACTGCCTTGAAGATTTCCTTCCAGACTGCAAATGCGGGACATTTCTCCTCCTTTCCATCTCGTCCACCAAGGAAAATCTCCAATGCAGCATCTGCAAACCTTGGAACCCGCTCTCTTCCATGCTGTACAGTTCTTCACTCTTTCCCAGGTCAGATTCTCTTCAACCATGTCTCCCAGACATAATGCATCTCCCCTTTAAAAGCTTTAGGCTAGCTTTAAGCAGTGCAGGCTACCTTTAAATGGTGCTAATCACACACAATATTGTCCCCCTGCTGGTGCACCAGCCAGTCTACAGTGCGGCTATCCAATTCAGCCCCCAGAAATCTGAAATGGGAGCAGAAAATGCTCGGAATGCAGGTCCGTCAGCATCTGAAATCATGGTGTATTATTTTCTGCTCGTCAGTCCAAGTGACTACACGTCTTATTTCAGCACCTGCTGAGCAGTGTCACTCAGGTGTTATGATGACGACCAGAGTGCATATGGAAGGGATGTTCCTCGAAGCTTTGATTGTTATTCATTATTGGGGGAATCAAGTGGGATGCTTGGAAGTAAATTTAACCCTTTGTTGAATATTGTTCCTGAAAGTGGAGCAAGTAAAAGGGAAACCTCTTCAAGGAAAGGAGTTGCCAAACATATTTTGTTTGCTTACAATGACCACTGTGTCCAGGAACAGATAGTCATTGCAGGTATATCAAGGAGGAAAATGGCTGATGATCTTCCTGGTTCTTTTCAATCCCAGATAAAAATAAAACCCTTTCTTTATGAAAATAATGTCCTATTAAAAACTGTGACTCTGCAGATAAGTACCACACCACCACTGATGCCTAATCATCCACAATGTTCATCCCTTAACACTTACCCATAACATTCCTCCATTAAGCAAGTGCTGGGATTTTAGCAGCAAGAGTTACGTCCCAACTTCGGGAACAAAGGCAGGTCCCGGGCCGCTGTGGGCAGGCAGCGGGACTGCGGTGGCAATCTTCCTGGCAATGGCCACTTATTTGGCCACCGACAGGCCCACTGTCCAATTAAGGATGGCGGGTGGCTCTCCATGCTGCTGGCCCAATCAGGGGGCCGGCAGCTCTGCAGTCTTGGCAGTGCCACCAAGAGAGGAGCCTGCAAGGAAAACGAGGGGGTGCCTCCATTTTGAGGCGCCATTGCAAGGGAGGAGCAGGCAGGTATCGGTGATCAGAGGGTAAGCCCTTCAGCAGGGGCGTCAGGTCACTGAGGGCCCCTTTCTTGGGCCACGGAGCCTCTGGAAGTGATTCCCCCCCCCGGTACCGCACAGGGAAGCTACTGGGAGGTTGCCTCCATGCAGCTGGCGGCCTCCCCATGTGGCAGGAGCCGCTCCACTGCTGGCAAAATGCCAGCAGCCCAGGGAAATGGCTCTTCAATTGAGCCTTTAATTATTCAAATTGGCTGCCCGCCTCCAGTTGGCAAATGGCTGAGCTGCTGCCGTTCCCACTCCTAGTAAAATGGCCCGCCTCCCCTGTATTTTACCAGCACCGTTCCCCCACCATCTCCTATCATGCTATCCAGGGGCCAGTAAAATCTTACCCACAGGATTCACAACTTTCTCTCTTAACCTTCAGCCACAGAATTTGCATGATAACCACAGCATTTGCACCTTACCCTTCCTCACACCGTTCGTTATTTATTGCTTATCCACAGCATGCATGTCTTACCCACACCATTGCTCCCTTACCCTTCCTCCTTCTCCTACATTATCCATACTTTATCCACAATGTTCTTTCTTCACTCACAGCATTGCTTCCTCACCCTCAGCTTTGCTCCTCCACCTGCAACGTTGCTCCCTCACTTTTAAACTTGCTTCCTTGCCCTCAATGTCACTCCCTTGTCTATAGTGTCGTTTCCTCACCCAAATTGTCATGCCCTTATCTGCTGCATTGCTTTCTTGTCAATAGTATTCCTCTCTGGCTGTGTCTAATAATTCTTTGCTGATTTCTTTTCTACTTTCAATGAAGGGTTGTATTGGCTGTATAGTAATCACTGTACATTTTTGGATTACAGCCTCCATTATGGATTTCTAGGATTGGACATTAGATTTACAGAGCTCACATATCTGCAGGAATTGCTATATATGATGTGTAAATTCCCTGAACACAAATACAGTAAGGGACACAAAAAAATGTCAAGATGCAAATGGCCATTTGACTCACTGAAGCTTATCTATCTGGGACATTAACTTTCCCACCATGCTAACTAATTACATTTGACCCCAATGTTTTAATCTTCATTACCCTTCTTGGTAGATTAAATCCAAACATTTATCACACTTTAAGTAAGAAGTTGGTACTCTATAAGTACTATGGAGAAAATAAGGTGTTAGATTAACAAATGATTTTTAAAACTGGGATGGTTAAAAGATATGAAGCAGAACAAATCAAATCAGTGCACTCTGCTTTGGAATGCAATTTGGAATTGCCAAAGTAGAAATTTCAATGCGCAGGACATTTGCTGGTTAGGAAAATAGGAACAAGAGTAAACCATTCAGCCCCTCGAGCCTCTTCTCCTATTCAAATTGATCATGGCAGATTTGGATCTTAACTCCATCTACCCACCTTGTTTTCCTAACCCTTAATAACCTTACCTAACAAAAATCTATCACAGTTTTGAAATTTTCAATTGACCTAGCTTCAACAGCTTTTTGAGGGAAAGACTTCCAGATTTCCACTACCCTTTGTGTTAAGATGTGCTTTTTGACATCTCCCTGACTGGCCTAGCTCTAATAATAGTATAATATTATGGGCCCATGTTCCGGACATCCCCACCAGATGAAATGGTTTCTCTCTACCCTTCCTATCAAGTCCTTTAATCATTTTAAACACATCAATTAGATCAACCCTTATAACTTCTACTTTATTCATGGGAATTCAAGCCCATGCTGTGTAACCTGTCCTCATTATTTAACACGTCAGTCCTTTGCAGCCTGTTGTCCTCAACCTGCTCTAACAGTAAGGTCTTTAGTGAAATATAATGTCATTTTTTTCCTTGCTTATCCTGGTGCTTTGTTACTCTTTTAACCATTCAGGCTGAAAGATGTAGGGACAGGGTCAACAAAATATAAGGAACAAATGGAGTCTATTGGAAAAAGTCTAACCGTTTTCAAGGAAGCTTAGATTTTCCTGAACCAATTTGAGATAAAATAACAACTTCAACTAAAGATAGTATCTTTAGCAGAACATTCCAAATCTCTTTACCACAAAGACGTCAGGCAACAAGCAGCAGGTTTGGAGGCAATTGAAAATGCAGACAAAAATGTGTTCTTTGAGGAGGCTTTGAAAATTGGAAGAAATGCAGCAGAGTTGGTCAGTGTTGGATAGTGGTGGCGCAAGGTTCTTCCACTGATGATGGAGTGAAAATATTGATGATGTTCAGAATGCCACTGTTACAACGTTATATAGTGTGAGCTGGGGTGCAAGGCTAGAAGAGACTGCAGTAATAGACAATACAGGGATCTATAAACAAGAACAAGGTTTTAAGAATAAATGCACTATGAGAGAAGGAGGCCCCTGATGTTAGCAAGAGCAGGGCATGTGAGCTGAACTTAATTTGGGAAGATATGGGTGGCAATGGTCCAGGTGAACTGCATTTTGTAGAGGCTGCCAAAGAGGAGGCTTCACAAGCTGAGCCTGGATGTGGCAAATCCAAGGATGATGATTTTCAGTGGCGAAGTAGGAACAGACGCTAACCATATTACAAAAAGATGGTAAAACAGGACACATGAGGTTGCACCTCATCATGGTCAGCCTGAGCCATGGGCCAGGAAGGGGTGTGGAGCTTGGCACAAAGGTGCCAAGTTTCTGTTGGGGTGGCCTAAAACAATCCAAGCTTGTTGATACTTAACTGGAGAACGTTCTTTCTCATCTCTGACTTGATGTTTGATAGGTGGTTGGAAAATATAATAGTTGTGGAATTGAGTTTGGTGGCAGACAACTAAAGCTGGGTGTTGATGAAGTGCCTGGAAATGATGTCACTGAGAGGTGAGATGTCGATGAAGATTAGGAGGGAACCAGAGTTGGAGTTCTGGTCAGAGCTCATCAGAGCTGGCATGGGAGGAGATGCTATTGCAAGAAATGTCCGAGCTATTGTGGGATAGGTATTCAACCAGGATAGATAAGAACCAAACCATGATAGGGTGATGTTCTGGAAGTGAACCGTAGAGGAAGAAAGAGGCTTGTTGAGTCCTGCCTATCTATCCTTTCCCCACCCCGGGAGGATAGTTGTTGTTTGGCCTAATTCACTACTGACCTAGAACAATATTGGCATTTTCCAGATGGCTCTCTATCACACCAGGTCATGGATTTATGCAGTGAGTCAGCTAAATTGCTGAATTTTAATAGATTTTGAATGTTTCTATATTCACCGATATAAAACCCTTAATTGGTAACTTTATATTTGTATTAGAGTTATTTGCTATTTTCTAATGAATTGCTAGAGATTTGTGCATTCTAGTTTCCTGTGGTGTTATTCTAATGTGTCCCTTTCACAAATCCAGTTCCTTGCACCTCTTAGCTTCTATTTTTAATACACTGTCTATAGCTGGCACTTATGTGCCCCAGCTGTGCATGTGCATGGTTATAATGGCCTGAACTGATGGATCAGAACACATCTGAGCTGATTATGTGAGTGTTGAGTTCCCTAGCCATGATGACCCTGCTTTAAAAAATGCAAAAAGGAAAGAAACAAAATTAAGATTGTTAAATTTCTATGAATTATAAGAGAAAGATGCTCAAGACTATATTCCAACACTATAATACATGATGAAAAAAAAGCTGAATACAAATATTTCAGCATCTGAAAAAAGCCTTTAAATCAGAATGGGCAAGGTAAGGAGGAGAACAAAATATAAAACAGCACAGCAAGAGGTGGCTGGATGATTGCATTACCTGTAAACATCTCTCCCTTTGTTACATTTAAAATTCTGCTTGAATGAAATAGGGAACACTTACCTTCTTTCGAAACAAAACTGGAACTGCGTGCAAGGGTGGGTTGCAGTTTGGAGGTGAGGCACAGAGAATATCCTGGAAAAGATAACTTTACTGGGGTATATTCTAGGAATTGTGTGAATCTGGAAATCTCTCCAAGGCCTCTTCCCTCTCTATCTCTGTAACCTCCTCCAGCCCTACAACACTCCGAGAATCCTTCGTTTTTAAAATTCTGGCCTCTTGTGCATCCTGATTTCCAGTTACCCACCATTTACCTTCAGCTATCTAGGCCCAAAAGTCTGGATTTCCCTCCCTATGCCTTTCTGCCTCTCCATCTCTCAATGCTCCTTAAAACCTACATCTTTGTCTAGGCTTTTGTTCACCTGTCCGAATATCTCCTTATGTCGCTTGGTGTCAAATTTTGTCGGATTATGCTCCAGTGAAGCGCTTTGGGATGATTAACTACATTAGAGGCACTATATAAATGCAAGTTGCTATTGTTGTTTTTGAAGTCTGCACACTCGCTGGCAATTTTTAGCATCTGTATTTGTAGATATGAAGCAGAAAACAGTTAGTCCCCATAAATTCAAATTTGCTTATACAGATCTACCCCATTTATTTCCATGTGAATTCTCACATGCACATTCCTTCTCATCAACACAAAAGTAGCTTTGTTTCTTGTTGAGCTTTACTTTAGTCAAATTAACATCAATACTGTATTTATACTGCAAACCATTCTGAACAGTCTGATTTTTGTAAATGGGAAACTCCACATCTCTGAATTCATTTTGAATGTAGTGTTTATTATGTTCATCTGTCTAGAATCAGGTGTCACTGGCATTTCAGTGGTGCAAGGCATTTGATGCAACATACTTTCAGATCCTGCACTTTTACCATTGCCTTCACATCCCACTGTCTTTGCCATCTTCAGTGCAAAAATGTCCACAGGAATTATTTTGCAATAAACTGTGTACGACAAAGAATAACCCATTAATCTGTAGCTGTAATTCAAGCTCAGTTCAGCTGATCTTTGTAAATCATTCCAGCTTGGCTTGCTTGATTTATTCTATCATTTAAACTGTTACATTGTATGTCATTACCATCCATCTATTATTCTGTATGTAACTCATTCTGAAAGGTGTAGCAATGAGTTGAAAATTAGTTGTCAGCAATATTTCTGTTTGCAGGTTCTGCCTTCTCTCTCTCGCTCACATCAATAGCACTAATGTTACATTTTTCATCGAGTAAGCAGTGATAGCAGTGTTGCCTCTGAGTTAGAAGGGTGAGAGTTTAAGCCCCACTCCAAAGACTTGAGCACAAATTCCATTGTAGTACTGAGAGAGTGCTGCACTGTCAAAAGTGCTATCTTTTGAATGAGATGTTAATCAGTGGCCCTGCCTGCCATCTTTGATGGATGTACAGCATCTTGTGGCACCAGAGGTGAGGAGTCCTCCTTGGTGCCCTGACCAATATTCATCCCTCAAACAACATCACTTAAAAAAAGCAGATTATCTGTTCATTGTCACATTGCTTTTTATGGGACCTTGCTGTGTGGAAATTGGCTGCTACGTTTCCTAGATTACAACAACAACTTGTATTTATATAGCAGCTTTAATGTAGTAACATGTTTCCTGGTGTTTCAGGGGAGAGTTTTCAGACAAAACTTGACACCGAGCTACAGAAAAAGATATTGAGGCAGATGACCAAAAGCTTGGTAAAACAGGTAGGTTTTAAGGGGTATCTTAAAGGAGGAGAGGCAACCACACAACTGAGAGAGTGGTAGAGAGGCAGAGAGGTTTAGGGAGGGAATTCCAGAGATTAGGGCATTGGAAACTGAAGGCACGGCCACCAATGGTGGAGTGATTAAAATTGGGGATATGCAAAAGGCCAGAAATAAGGAGTGCAGATATCTAAGAGGGTTGTAGGACTGGAGGAGATTAGAGATGGGGAGGGGCAAGGCCATGGAGAGATTTGAAAACAAGAATGAGAATTTTAAATAAAAACAAGAAATGCTGGAACCACTCAGCAGGTCTGGCAGCATCTGTGAAAAGAGAAGCAGAGTTAACGTTTCGGGTCAGTGACCCTTCTTCGGAACTGACAAATATTAGAAAAGTCACAGGTTATAAGCAAGTGAGGTGGGGGTGGGGCAAGAGATAACAAAGGAGAAGGTGTAGATTGGACAAGGCCACATAGCTGACCAAGAGGTCATGGAGCAAAGGCAAACAATATGTTAATGGTGTGTTGGAAGACAAAGCATTAGTACAGAATAGGTGTTAACGGGCAGAATGTTGAACAGCAGCAAGTGCAAACATGAAAAAAAACAGTGGGCAAGCAAATTGAACAAACTAAGATGAAATGAAATAAATGCAAAAAAAAAGGATTGTAAAAAATGAAAAAAGAAAAAAAGAAAAAATAACTAAAAATGAAAGTAAAATGGGGGGCTGCAACGCTCTGAAATTATTGAACTCAATGTTCAGTCCGGCAGGCTGTAGTGTGCCTAATCGGTAAATGAGATGCTGTTCCTCGAGCTTGCGTTGATGTTCACTGGAACACTGCAGCAATCCCAGGACAGAGATGTGAGCATGAGAGCAGGGGGGAGTGTTGAAATGGCAAGCAACCGGAAGCTCAGGGTCCTGCTTGTGGACTGAACGGAGATGTTCCGCAAAGCGGTCACCCAGTCTGCGCTTGGTCTCCCCAATGTAGAGGAGACCACATTGTGAGCAGCGAATACAGTATACTACATTGAAAGAAGTACAAGTAAATCGCTGCTTCACCTGAAAGGAGTGTTTGGGGCCTGGGATAGTGAGGAGAGAGGAGGTAAACGGGCAGGTATTACACCTCCTGCGATTGCAGGGGAAGGTGCCATGGGAAGGGGACGAGGTGGTGGGGGTAATGGAGGAGTGGACCAGGGTGTCGCGGAGGGAACGATCCCTTCGAAATGCTGACAGGGGAAGGGAGGGGAAGATGCGTTTCGTAGTGGCATCACGCTGGAGGTGGAGGAAATGGCGGAGGATGATCCTTTGGATATGGAGGCTGATGGGGTGGAATGTGAGGACAAGGGGAACCCTGTCACGGTTCTGGGAGGGAGGAGAAGGGGTGAGGGTAGAGGTGCGGGAAATAGGCCGGACACGGTTGAGGGCCCTGTCAACCACAGTGGAGGGAAATCCTCGGTTGAGGAAAAAGGAGGTCATATCAGAAGTCATGGAAGGTAGCATCATCAGAGCAGATGCGTCGAAGACGGAGAAACTGGGAGAATGGAATGGAGTCCTTACAGGAGGTAGGGTGTGAAGAAGTGTAGTCGAGGTAGCTGTGGGAGTCGGTGGGCTTATAATGGATATTAGTAGACAACCTAGCCCAGAGATGGAGACAGAGAAGTCGAGGAAGGGAAGGGAAGTGTCAGAGATGGACCATGTAAAGGTGAGAGAAGAGTGGAAATTGGAAGCAAAGTTGATAAAGTTTCCCAGTTCAGGGCGGGAGCAGGAAACGGCACCGATACAGTCATCAATGTACCGGAAAAAGAGTTTGGGGGAGGGGGCCTGAGTAGGACTTGAACAAAAAATGCTCGACATATCCCACAAAAAGACAGGCATAACTAGGACCCATGCTTACCCACTGTTTCTTTTCAGGTTTGCACTTGCTGCTGTTCAATATTCAGTCCGTTAACACCTAATCTGTACGAATGCTTTGTCTTTCAACACACCATTGTTTGTTTTTACTCCATGACCTTTTGGTCAGCTATGTGGCCTTGTCCAATCTACACCTTCTCCTTTGTTATCTCTTGCCCAACCCCCACCTCACTTGCTTATAACCTGTGACTTTTCTAATATTTGTCAGTTCCGAAGAAGGGTCACTGACCCGAAACGTTAACTCTGCTTCTCTTTTCACAGATGCTGCCAGACCTGCTGAGTGGTTCCAGCATTTCTTGTTTTTATTTCAGATTTCCAGCATCCGCAGTATTTTGCTTTTATTTTAGTGTTTAATTCACTGCCACTTCTCTTCCAAGAATGCCTACCTTGAAGAAGTTCTGCTCTGCTCTCCGACGGGATTTTCGTTTGTCTCTTTTACCTTGTTCACCTTCACTGCTTTCTGTTTCCCTCCTGGTGTTTGATAAGGTGTCTACCAAAACTCGTTTTCACAGCCACATCTCCTTCCTCAGTGACTGTCTCCGGCTCTGTCTTATTCCACGTGGATTCCAACTGCAGTTTCACCTTTCATGCTTTGAATCCACCCAGGATCACAGCTATCTCTGAGAAATACAAAGTTCCTCGGACTGCTACTCTCGCCGCATCCTGAGATCCACACTCAGTGCTATGCGCCGCCACATGCACACACTGGACCTCTCTCTCCAGTCGCACTGCCTCAAAGCTGTTCTACTCTGCAGTTTCATTTCATCTTTCGTCTCATCCGACGCATTATCAAAAAACTTTTTTTCTTCCTTTCAGGTGTTAAGGAACGCAAGCTCCAGCAGCTGATGGGGACTAATGCCCCTTCAGATACTTCTTCCGCTTCACTTCCCTCTGACCCCACCCCTTCTGATCTGACCCCTTGCTGTGTATTCACTATACCCTCTGACCTCCCCCTCTCTGATGCTGAACGTTCTATACTTAGCAAAGGTCTCAGTTTTATCCCCTTACGCCCCACCTCAATGAATTTCGCGCTCGGCATGACGTTGAGCTCTTCTTCCGTCGCCTCCGCCTCCGGGCTCACTTCTTTGACCAGGAGTCCTCCCCCCGACCAGAAGTCCCATTCACCCGCCTCCAGCATTCTCCCTCTACCTGGACCCCTCCCCCTGGCCTCTTACCCGCTCTTGATCTCTTTATTTGAAAACTGTCGGCGAGTCATTGGTCATCTCAATTTTTCTGCCCCCCTCACTCACTCTGATCTGTCCCCCTCTAAACTTGAGGCATTCCATTCTCTCAGGTCTAACCCCAACATGGTCATCAAACCTGCAGACAAGGGTGGTGCTGTTGTTGTATGGCGTACCGACCTCTGCCTTGCAGAAGCTCAACGCCAACTCACGGACACTTCTTCCTACCTCCCTCTGGACCATGACCCCACCACTGAACATCAAGCCACCGTCCAAAGGACTGTCAATGACCTCATCTCCTCTGTAGATCTTCCCTCTACAGCTTCCAACCTCATAGTCCCACAAACCCGGACAGCCCGCTTCTACCTCCTTCCCAAAATCCACAAACTGGACTGTCCCGGCAGACCCATTGTGTCAGCCTGGTCCTGCCCCACTGAACTTATTTCTTCCTATCTTGACTCTATCTTTTCTCCGCTGGTCCAGTCTCTTCCCACCTATATCCGTGACTCTTCTGACGCCCTACGTCATTTTGACAATTTCCAGTTTCCTGGTCCCAACCGCCTCCTCTTCACTATGGACGTCCAATCGCTCTACACCTCCATCCCCCACCAGGATGGTTTGAGGGCTCTCCGCTTCTTCCTGGAACAGAGGTCCAATCAGTCCCCATCCACTACCACCCTCCTCTGCCTGGCTGAACTTGTTCTCACATTGAATAACTTCTCCTTCAACTCCACGCACTTCCTTCAAGTAAAAGGTGTCGCTATGGGTACCCGCATGGGTCCTAGTTATGCCTGTCTTTTTGTGGGATATGTCGAGCATATTTTGTTCCAGTCCTACTCAGGCCCCCTCCCCCAAACTCTTTTTCCGGTACATTGATGACTGTATCGGTGCCGTTTCCTGCTCCCGCCCCGAACTGGAAAACTTTATCAACTTTGCTTCCAATTACCACCCTTCCTTCACCTTTACATGGTCCATCTCTGACACTTCCCTTCCCTTCCTCGACTTCACTGTCTCCATCTCTGGGGATAGGTTGTCTACTAATATCCATTATAAGCCCACCGACTCCCACAGCTACCTCGACTACACTTCTTCACACCCTACCTCCTGTAAGGACTCCATTCCATTCTCCCAGTTTCTCCGTCTCCGACACATCTGCTCTGATGATGCTACCTTCTATGACGGTGCCTCTGATATGACCTCCTTTTTCATCAACCGAGTATTTCCCCCCACTGTGGTTGACAGGGCCCTCAACCGTGTCCGGCCCATTTCCCGCACCTCTACTCTCACCCCTTCCCCTCCCTCCCAGAACCGTGACAGGGTTCCCCTTGTCCTCACATTCCACCCCATCAGCCTCCATATCCAAAGGATCATCCTCCGCCATTTCCTCCACCTCCAGCGTGATGCCACTACGAAATGCATCTTCCCCTCCCTTCCCCTGTCAGCATTCCGAAGGGATCGTTTCTTCCGCGACACCCTGGTCCACTCCTCCATTAGCCGCACCACCTCGTCCCCTTCCCATGGCACCTTCCCCTGCAATCGCAGGAGGTGTAATACCTGCCCATTTACCTCCTCTCTCCTCACTATCCCAGGCCCCAAACACTCCTTTCAGGTGAAGCAGCAATTTACTTGTACTTCTTTCAATGTAGTATACTGTATTCACTGCACACAATGTGGTCTCCTCTACATTGGGGAGACCAAGCGCAGACTGGGTGACAGCTTTGCGGAACATCTCCATTCAGTCCGCAAGCAGGACCCTGAGCTTCCGGTTGCTTGCCATTTCAACACTCCCCCCTGCTCTCATGCTCACATCTCTGTCCTGGGATTGCTGCAGTGTTCCAGTGAACATCAACGCAAGCTCGAGGAACAGCATCTCATCTACCGATTAGGCACACTACAGCCTGCCGGACTGAACATTGAGTTCAATAATTTCAGAGCATGACGGCCCCCCATTTTACTTTCATTTTTAGTTCTTTTTTCTTTTTTCATTTTTCCAATCCTTTTTTTTTGCATTTATTTCATTTCATCTTAGTTTGTTCAGTTCGCTTACCCACTGTTTTTTTTTCAGGTTTGCACTTGCTGCTGTTCAATATTCAGTCCGTTAACACCTAATCTGTACTAATGCTTTGTCTTTCAACACACCATTAACATATTGTTTGTCTTTGCTCCATGACCTTTTGGTCAGCTATGTGGCCTTGTCCAATCTACACCTTCTCCTTTGTTATCTCTTGCCCCACCCCCACCTCACTTGCTTATAACCTGTGACTTTTCTAATATTTGTCAGTTACGAAGAAGGGTCACTGACCCGAAATGTGAACTTTCACGGATGCTGCCAGACCTGCTGAATTGTTCCAGCATTTCTTGTTTTTATTTCAGATTTCCAGCTACCGCAGTATTTTCCTTTTATTTTATGCGAATTTTAAAGTTGTGCCATTGCTCAACTGAGAGCCAAGAACCAAGTTGGGACAAGGCCTACAGAGTTTTCAATTCCCTCAAGCTGACCTCAAGGAGGGTAGAATGTGGGATGCCAGCCAGGAATGCATTGGAATAGTCAAGTCTCGAGGTAACAAAGGCATGGATGAGGGTTTCAGCATCAGATGAGCTGAGTCAGGGCGGAGTCGGGTGATGTTACAGAGATGAAAATAGGCCATCTTAGTGATAGCACAGATATATGGTTGGAAGCTCATCTTAGGGTCAAAAATGACACCAAGGTGGCCAACAGTCTGCTTCAGCCTCAAACAGTTGCCAATGAGAGGGATGGAGTCAGTAACTAGGAAACAGGGTTTGAGATGGAGACTGAAAACATGGCTTTGGTCTTCTCAATATTTAGTTGGAGGAAACTTCCCTCATCCAGTACTGGATGTCAGGCAAGCAGTTTGAAAATTTAGAGACAATGGAGAGATCGAGAGAGGTGGTGCTGAGGAAGAGCTTGGTTTCGTCAGCATACATGGAAAAACATGCAGGAGATGCAAGACGGAAAACAAGACACTGCATGCATAACTGGAAGGTGCCAATTGCTCAAAAATGCACATTTCATGTCATAGCAAAGTCCAGAACAAAGTAAAAGAACAACAGTGACTACGCTTCAATGAACATATGTCATTGACTATGAAGTGCTTTGGGACAGCTTGAGGTTGTGAAAGGGCTGCAATTTTACTGGCACATAGTGGGGCCTGAGTCCATGCAGGCAAACAGCAGGATGGCGGTGGTGATTTTGCCAGTGGCGGCCAATTATGAGGCTGATAGTGGTGGCCCCTGCTGAGACTGTAAGGAGACGGAGAGGACACTTCTATGTTGACGCACCCTCACAGATGAGTGGAATTTTTTTTTTAATATCATAGGAACATAAGAACAGGAGTAGGCCATTCAGCCCGTCAAGCCTGCTCCACCATTCGATTAGATCTTATTTTTTATTCGTTCATGGGATATGGGCATCGTTGATAAGGCCAGCATTTATTGTCCACCCTAATTAACCTTGAGAATGTGGTGCTGAGCCGCCTTATCGAACTGCTGCAGACCATCTGGTGTAGGTATAACCACAGTGCTGTTAGGAAGGGAGTTCCAGGTTTCTGGGTCAATAGTAACCAACAGGATGTTGATAGTGGGGGATTCAATGATGGTAATGCATTGAATGTCAAGGGGAGATGGTTAGATTCTCTCTTGTTGGAGATGGTCATTGCCTGGCACTTGTGTGGCGTGAATGTTACTTGCCACTTATCAGCCCAAGCCTAGACACCTTCCATCACTTTACTGATGATTGAGAGTAGACTTATGGGGCTTAATTGGCTGGGTTGGACTTGTCCTGCTTTTGTGTACAGGACATACCTGGGCAATTTTCCACATTGCCAGGTACATGCCTGTGTCGTAGCTATACTGGAACAGCTTGACTCGGGGCATGGCTCGTTCTGGAGCACATGTCTTCATTGCTATTGCCGGAATGTTGTCAGAGCCCATAGCCTTTGCAGAATCCAGTGCCTTCAGTCGGTTAGAGTCATAGAGTTATACAGCACAGAAACAGGCCCTTCAGTCCATCGTGTCTGTGCTGGCCATCAAGCACCGAACTATTCTAATCCCATTTTCCAGCACTTGGCCCGTAGCCTTGTATGCTATGTCGTTTCAAGTGCTCATCTAAATACTTCTTAAATGTTGTGAGGGTTCCTGCCTCTACCACCTCTTCAGGCAGTGCGTTCCAGATTCCAACCACCCTCTGGGTGAAATTTTTTTTCCTCAAATCCCCTCTAAACCTCCTGCACCCTACCTTAAATCTATGCCCCCTGGTTATTGACCCGTCAGCTAAGGGAAAAAGTTTCTTCCTATCTACCCTATCTATGCCCCTCATAATTTTGTATACCTTAATCATATCTCCCCTCAGCCTTCTCTGCTCTAAGGAAAACAATCCCAGCCTTTTCAGTCTCTCTTCATAGCTGAAATGTTCCAGCCCAGGCAACATCCTGGTGAATCTCCTCTGCACCCTCTCCAGTGCAATCACATCCTTCCTATATTGTGGTGCCCAGAACTGTACACAGTACTCCAGCTGTGGCCTAACTAGCGTTTTATACAGCTCCATCATAACCTCCCTGCTCTTATATTCTATGGCTCGGCTAATAAAGGCAAATATCCCATATGCTTTCATAACCACCTTATCTACCTGTGCTGCTGCCTTCAGTGATCTATGGACAAGTACACCAAGGTCCCTCTGACCCTCTGTACTTCCTAGGGTCCTACCATCTGTTGTATATTCCCTTGCCTTGTTAGTCCTCCCAAAATGCATCACCTCACACTTCTCAGGATTAAATTCCATTTGCCACAGCTCCGCCCATCATACCAGCCCATCGATATCGTCCTGTAATCTAAGGCTTTCCTCCTCACTATTTACGACACCACCAATTTTACGTGTCATCTGCGAACTTACTGATCATATCCCCTATATTCACGTCTAAATCATTAATGTACACTACAAACAGCAAGGGTCTCAGCACCGATCCCTCCGGTACACCACTGGTCACAGGCTTCCACTTGCAAAAACAACCCTCGACCATTACCCTCTGCCTCCTGCCACTAAGCCAGTTTTGGAACCAATTTCCCAAACTGCTCTGGATCCCATGGGCTCTTACCTTCTTAACCGATCTCCCATGTGGGACCTTATCAAAAGCTTTACTGAAGTCCATATAGACTACATTAACTGCTTTACCCGCATCTACACATTTCGTCATCGCCTCAAAAAATTCAATCTCCCCCTGACAAAGCCATGCTGACTATCCCTGATTAATCCCTGCCTCTCCAAGTGGAGAATAATCCTGTCCCTCAGAATTTTTTCCAATATTTTCCCGACCACTGATGTTAGACTCACTGGCCTGTAATTACCTGATTTATCCCTGCTACCCTTCTTAAATAATGGTACCACATTTGCTGTCCTCCAAATTCTGGTACCTCTCCTGTGGCCAGAGAGGATTTGAAAATTTGTGTCAGAGGCCCTGCAATCTCCTCCCTTGCCTCACATAGTAGCCTGGGATACATCTCATCTGGGCCTGGCGATTTATCCACTTTTAAGCCCGCTAAAACCGCTAATACTTTCTCCCTTTCAATGCTAATATGTTCAAGTATATCACAATCCCCCTCCCTGATCTCTACACCTACATCGCCCTTCTCCATAGTGAACACAGATGAAAAGTAATCATTTAAAATCTCACCTATGTTCTCTGGCTCCACACACAGATTGCCACTTTGGTCCCTAATGGGCCCTACTCTTTCCTTGATTATCCTCTTGCCCTTAATATACTTATAAAACGCCTTAGGATTTTCCTTTATGTTGCCCGCCAGTGTTTTTTCATGTCCCCTCTTCGCTGTCCTAATTACTTTTTTAAGTACCCCCCTGCACTTTCTCTACTCCTCCAATGCCTCCACTATTTTCAGCACTCTGAATCTGGCATAAGCCTCCTTTTTTTACTGATCCAATCCTCTATATCCCTTGACATCCAGGGTTCCCTGGACTTGTTGGTCCTACCGTTCACCTTAATGGGTACATGTTGGCTCTGAACTCTCACTATTTCCTCTTTGAATGACTCCCACTGATCTGATGTCGACTTGTCTACAAGTAGCTGCTCCCAGTCCACTTTGGCCAGATCCTGTTTTATCATCTTAAAATCGGCCTTCCCCCAATTCAGTACCTTTATTTTTGGTCCATCTTTGTCCTTTTTCATAACTACCTTAAATCGTACAGCGTTATGGTCACTATCCCTGGCTATTATTACCCTATTATTTTTACACTTCTCTGAGATTTGCCTACATATCTGCTCCTCTATCTCTCCCTGCCTGTTTGACGGCCTGTAGTACACTCCCAGCCAAGTAATTGCCCCCTTTTTGTTTTTAAGTTCTACCCATATGGCCTCATTTGAGGAACCTTCTAAGGTATCATCCCTCCTTACTGCAGTAATTGACTGCTTGATCAACAGTGCAATGCCACCTCCTCTTTTACCCTCTCCCCTGTCATGCCTGAAGATTCTATACCCTGGAATATTGAGCTGCCAGTCCTGCCCCTCCCTCAACCGTGTCTCTGTGATAGCAATAATATCATAATGCCATGTGCTAATCAATGCCCTCAATTCATCTGCCTTACTAGTAAGACTCCTTGCATTAATATAGATACAATCCAGCATTGCATTTTTCCCTTGTGCCTTAACAGGTCTATATTTGTTCTGCCTTCCAGACGGACTCATTTTCTCTTCTATATTTGACTGTGCATCACCACTACTGTAACTCCACTCTGTATCCCATCCCCCTGCCAAATTAGTTTAAACCCTCCCCCCATCCCCCACCAACCGCACTAGCAAACCTCCCAGTTGGTCCCGTTCCGGTTCAGGTGCAACCCGGCCAACCTGTACAGGTCCCACATTTGCCAGAAACAGACACAGTGATCCAGGAAACTAAAGCCTTCCATCCTGCACCACCTCCTCAGCCACGCATTCATCTGCTCTATCCTCCTATTCCTATACTCACTAGCACGTGGCACTGGGAGTAATCCAGAGATTATAACCTTTGAGGTCCTGCTTTTTAATCTGCTACCTCGCTCCCTAAATTCTTGTTGCAGGAGCTCATCCCTCTTTCTACCTATGCCATTGGTACCAATGTGTGCCATGACCTCTGACTCTTCACCCTCTCCCTTCACAATGTTCTGCAGCCGCTCTGAGACATCCTTGACCCTAGCACCAGGGAGGCAACATACCATCCTGGAGTTTCGTTTGTGGCCACAGAAATGCCTGTCCTTTTCCCCTAAATTGAATCCCCTATCAGTATGGCTCTCCCACTCCTGAGCTGCAGAGCCATCCATGGTGCCACGAACTTGGCTGTTGCTGATTTCCCCTGGGACACCATATCCGTCAACTGTATTCAAAGCAGTATATCAGTTTGAGAGAATGATGACCACAGGGGACCCCTGCACTACCTGCCTACACCTACTACTCCTCCTGGTGGTCACCTATCCCTTTTCTGCCTCTGCAGCCATTACCTGCGGTGTGACCACCTCGCTAAATGTGTTATCCACGACGTCCTCAGCATCGCGGATGCTCCACAGTGAGTCCATCCGCAGCTCCAGCTGCGCAATGTGGTCAGCTAGTAGCTGCAGCTGGACATAATTCCTGCACACATGGTCGCCAGGGCCATTAGAATTGTCCCTGATTCCCCACAAAGCACAGGAGGAGCATGCCATGGGGCTGAGCTCTCCTGCCATGACTTAGCTTTAGATTAAGCTCCGTAGTTACTCCCTTTAATTTAGAGTACTAATTACGATAGGGACCTTATTCTACTCCAAACATGACCTACTACAATCTAAATTCTCTACCTTTATTTTTACTTCGGCTATTGAAAGTAGTAAAAAAGGGTAGAAATACTCACTTGTTCCTATTCACCAATCAGCTGCCTCCCCTTGCAACACATCACTTTCTGAACTTTGACGTCAGTCCTGAAACTCTCCCGCTGTCCCTGTGAGAGTGTGTGAGAGTATGCCTCTTTTAAGCTGCTGGAACTCCTGCTCGCCGGTGCCTGTCTCCTCGCAGGTCAGTTCTTGATATCACGCGGAGTGAATTGAATTGGCTAAAGACTGGCAACTGTGATGCTTGGGACTTCAGGAGGAGGCCGAGATGAATCATCCACTTGGCACTTCTGGCTGAAGATTGTTGCAAATGCTTCAGCCTTATCTTTTGCACTGATGTGCTGGGCTCCCCCATCATTGAGGATGGCGATATTTATGGAGCCACCTCCTCCTGTCAGTTGTTTAATTGTCCACCACCATTCACGGCTGGATATGGCAGGACTGCAGAGCTTTGATCTGATCCTTTGGTTGTGGGATCATTTAGCCCTGTCTATTGCATGCTGCTTCTGCTGTTTGACACGCAAGTAGTCCTGGGTTGTAGCCTCATCAGATTGACACCTCATTTTGAGGTATGCCTGGTGCTGCTCCTGGCATACCCTCCTGCACTATTCATTGAACCAGGGTTGATCCCCGACTTGATGGTAATGGTAGAGTGGGGGACATGCTGGACCATAAGGTTACAGATTGTGGTTGAATACAATTCTGCTGCTGCTGGTGGCCCACAGTGCCTCTGGTTGCCCA
Source organism: Heterodontus francisci (assembly GCF_036365525.1). Lineage (NCBI taxonomy): Eukaryota > Metazoa > Chordata > Chondrichthyes > Heterodontiformes > Heterodontidae > Heterodontus > Heterodontus francisci. The sequence continues at coordinate 38,297,603 of NC_090381.1, forward strand.
GTTTTGCATTGCTATATCTGTTCGAAATCTATCTTATTTAGCACGGTGGTAGTGCCACATAATAAGATGGATGGTATCCTTAATGTCAAGATGGGACTTTGTCTCCACAAGGACTGTGCGGTGGTCACTCCTACCAATACTGTCATGGACAGATGCATCTGTGGCCGGCAGATTCATGAGGATGAAGTCAAGTATGTTTTTCCCTCTTGTTGGTTCCCTCACCACCTGCCACAGACCTAGTCTAGCAGCTCTGTCCTTTCAGACTCGGCCAGTAGTGGAGCTTGGTGATGTACATTGAATTCCCCCACCCAGAGTACATTCTGTACCCTTGCCACACTCAGTACTTCCTCCAAATGGTGTTCAATGTGGAGGAGTACTGATTCATCAGCTGAGGGCCAGCGGTAGGTGGTAATTGGCAGGAGGTTTCCTTGCCCATGTTTGACCTGATGCCATGAGACTTCATAGGGGGCTGTGTTGATGTTAAGGACTCCCAGGGCAACTGCCTCCCTACTGTATACCACTGTGCTGCCATCTCTGCTGGGTCTGTCCTGCTGGTGAGGTAGGACATACCTGGGGATGGTGATAGCAGTGTCAGGGACATTGTCTCTAAGGTATGACTATGTCAGGCTGTTGCTTGACTAGTCTGTGGGACACCTGTCCCAACTTTGGCACAACCGCCCAGATGTTAGTAAGGAGGACTTTGCAGGGTTGACAGGGCTGGGTTTGCCATTGTTGTTTCCGGTGCCTAAGTTGATGCCGGGTGGTCCGTCTGGTTTCATTCCTTATTGACTTTGTAGAGGTTAGATACAATTAGGCCATTTCAGAATCAACCACATTGCTGTGGGTCTGGAGTCACATACAGGCCGGACCAGGTAAGGACAGCAGATTTCCTTCCCTATAGGACGTTAGTGAACCAGATGGGTTTTTACGACAGTCGACAATGGTTTCATTGCTATCATTAGATTAGCTTTAATTCCAGATTTATTAATTGAATTGAATTGAATTGAATTAATTGAATTCAAATTCCACTTTCTGCCATGGTTTGATTCAAACCCATGTCCCCAGAGCAATACTCTGGGTCTTTGGGTTACTAGTCCAGTGAAAATACCACTATGCCACTGCCTCCCCATAATGGCTGATCATCTATCTCAATGCCACTTTCCCACACTATCCCCATATCCCTTGATGTCATTAGTATCCAGTGACCACATTGTCACCAGGCAGGCAGCCCCTGGTGATCAGAGGGGTGAATCCTTCAGCGGCGGCTGTTGCTGCAGTGGGCCCCTCTGTAAGAGCCTCTGGAAATGAAAGCCCCCCCCCCACCCCAGGGAAGATGTTGGGAAGCTACTTCAATGCAGCTGGATAACTCACCATACGGTGGGGACCATTCCAAGGCTCATAAAATACCAGTGGCCTGGTAAAATGGCTGTCAATAGGCTAATTAATTACCTTCATTGGTTGCCGCCTCCAGCTGGCAGGCGGCCGAATAACTGCTGTTCCCGTGCCTGATTATATCCTGCGGAGATGGGAACACATCAGGCTTCCATCCCAATACTTCCTGCCACCATTTTACCAACCCTCCCACCTCCCACCCTGTCTCCAAAAGGCTGGCAAAATTCTGGCCTACATAAATATAAGTCTTTCTTTATTGTGCTTCTTGGGATGAATAAATAATGTTAAAATGACTTCACGGAATATTCTGAGACAAAGGTCTAGGTAAACATTTCCTGTTCCAGATCCTCAGTCATGAAAAGAATTTCTCGGAATCATTTTGCATTCTATTGCACCGCCTCCTCTCCTAAGTTAAGAATTGGTGTGACCATATTGTGGCCATATTGACTAAGACTTTTGAAAACTAAAATGTATTTTACAGTACACATCTCCGTAAGTGATGATCTATGCTGTGATGTATTTTATGACTTGGAAGTAATGATGAGATTATGTGGGTTCAGGTCACCTGAGTTCATTGCAGTCACCAGTAATTTTTAACAACTTCTTTCTGACTTGAATTGGAGCATGTCCTCAATGGAATGAGCAGAGCGGCAGGATAAGCTACTATCCACTAAGTTATGCCAAGAAGCTCGTCATCTCTGCGTTGGTGCTGTATCTTTCTCATGGACTATTTTTCTACAGTCTATCACCATCTTCTCAACCTCTTTACTTTGTCATACCTACAATTAACTTAAAAAATGTTGCTGAAGTCATAGACTGAGAGAATACAAAAATTTGCCTAAAAATATTTTTAATTTGAATATTGTTCTGATCTCCAGAAGAGTTAAATCAATTGAACAAATCCTTGAGTTAGTTGAAGGGACAATGGTCTTTGATGGTGTAATTAGACAAAAGGACTTAAGGTACATGTTTGTGTCATAGTTTCTGTATCACTCTTGGCACAATTAGCTGCAGAGGAAAATATATAGATATATATTTTTCTGGACAGCATTCCCCATCCCATTAAAGTGTGACAGGAATCTGAAAGTGAAAAAAAAGCCCATTCCACAGAAAGGTTATTAAGGGCAGCACACAGTTGGCTGACAGGTGCTGTCTCTGCTGTCATTCTGGAGCCCGATCTGAAATTGATTGTGTCAGAAGGGAATGTGAAGATGCTTCAGCCATATCCTTTGGGATTGGTACTGCTGAGGAATGCGATATAGAAGCAAGTGCTGACTGGGAGACTTTGCCTCAACAGTGCTTATTTATTCATAAACAGGTATCTGGATGCAGGTTAACCCCTTCCCAAATGACTCCCTCCTTCTCCTTCACAAAGACCAGGCAACAGGGATGACTTTTAGATCTAACCAAGCAGCCAATCATAGAAATGTTTTCAATTACACTGACCAGGACAGTGAAGTCAGACACTGTGGTATGATACAGTAGGCCCAATATCTTCACTTTATACCAGGTATTGTATTTATTAGCACAAAAGGAAATCTGCCTGGCTTGACTTCCTTGATTGGCCATTGGAGGAAAGGAACTTGATTGTTTTTGCAGAATTTCCAATTTCTTTTCCCTGTGCCATGAAATGTAAATCAGATAAAGAATTTTGAACCATTTTGGAAATTAGGCTGATTGTGTACTTTCCTGGATGTCACACCATTACCAAGTCACAAAAATCAAGAGGGTTCACTTTAACTGAAATTGCGGTGCTCATGCTGGTGCTGTCCCTTAGGGATCTGTACTGGGGCCTCAGCTTTTCATTATATATTTATAAATGATTTGGATGAAGGAATAGAGTTGTACATTTCAGTTTACCAACACTTAGTTAGTTGTAAAGTAAATATTGTAGCTGGGGCAGAAAGTTGCAAAGGGACATTGGTCGATTAAGTGAGTGGGTAAAACTGTGGTTGATGGAGTTCAAGTATGAGGTCATCCACTACGGACCTAAGAAAGCTGGATCAGCATATTTTCTAAATGGTAAGAAGCTAGGAACAGTGAATGAGCAGAGAGGTTTAGGGGTCCATTAATATAAATCACTAACAGCGAATGGACAAGAACAAAAAATATTTAAGAGCATAGGAACGGAAAAAGGCCAATCATACCGTCGGGCCTGTTCCACCATTCAATGAGATCATGGTTGATCTGTATCTTAACTCCATCCACCTGCCATGGCTCCATATCCTTTTATGCCCATGTCTAGCAAAAATCTATTGATCTCAGATTTAAAGTTATTAATTGAGTTAACATCTTCTATTTTTTGTGGCAGAGAATTCCACACTTCTACCACCCAATGCGTGAAGAAGTGTTTCCTAACATCTCTCTTGAATGGGTGGCTCTGATTTTAGGGCTCTGTCCTCTTATCCATGATTCCCACACCAGTGGAAAATGTTTCTCTCTATCCACCCTATCAATTGCTTTCAAAATCCTAATAATCTCAATCAATAATCTCAAGCGGGAGGAAGGTGGCATTGGGGCAATGTTACTGGACTAGTAATCCAGAGGCCTGGACTAATGCTCTGGAGACATGCGTTCAAATCTCACCACAGCTGATGGAATTTAAATTTAATTAATTAATAAATCTGGAGTTAAAAGCTAGTCTCAGTAATGGTGACCATAAAAATACCAGAATGTTGTATAGGCCACCTGATTCATTAATGTCCTTTAGGGAAGAAACTCTGCTGCCCTTCCCTGGTCTGGCCAACATCTGACTCCAGAACCACAGCAATGTGGTTGACTCTTAACTGCCCTCTGAAATTGCCTAGCAAGTCACTTGGTTGTATCAAACCATAAAAGAGAAATCAAAAAGAACACAACTGGACAGACCACTCAGCATTGACCTAGACACTGGAAGTGACAATGGCAAACCCAGCCCCGTTGACCCTGCAAAGTCCTGCTCACTAAGAGCTGGGGGCTTGTGCTGAAATTGGGAGAGCTATTGCACAGACCAGTCAAGCAACAGCCTAACACAGTCATATTCACCAAATCATACCTTACAGCCAATGCCCCAGACTCCACCATCACCATCCCTGGGTGTGTCCTGTCCCACCAGCAGGACAGACACACCAGAGGTGGCGGCACAGTGGTATACAGTCAGGAGGGAGTTGCCCTGGGAGTCCTCAACATCAACTCCGGACCCCATGATGTCTCAAGGCATCAGGTCAAACATGGGCAAGGAAACCTCCTGCTGATAATCACCTACTGCCACCCCCCCCACCTCAGCTGATGAATTAGTACTCCTCCATGTTGAACAGTATTTGACAGAAGCACTGAAGGTAGCAAGGGAACAGAATGTACTCTGGGTGGGGGACTTCAATGCCCATCACCAAGAGTGGCTCGGAAGCACCACTGCTGACCAAGCTGGCTGAGTCCAGAAGGGCATAGGGCATAGCTGCTAGATGGGTCTGTGGCAGATGGTGAGGGAACCAACAAGAGGGAAAAACCTGTTTGACCTTGCCTTAACCAATCTACCTGTTGCAGATGCATCAGTCTGTGACAGTATTGGTAGGAGTGACTACTGCACAGTCCTTGTGGAGACAAAGTCTGGGCTTCACCCTGAGGATTTCCTCCATTGTGCTGTGTGGCACTACCACCATGCTAAATGGGATAGATTCAGAACAGATCTAGCAGCTCAAAACTGGGTATCCATGAAGTGCTGCGAGCCATCAGCAGCAGCAGAATTGTATTCAACCACAATCTGTAACTTCACGGCCTGGCATATCTCCCACTCTACCATTACAATCAAGCCAGGGGATCAACTCTGGTTCAATGAAGAGTGCAGGAGAGCATACGAGGAGCTGCACCAGGCATACCTCAAAATGAGGTGCCAGCCTGGTGAAGCTACAACCCAGGATTACTTGCAAGCTAAACAGCAGAAGCAGCATGTGATAGACAGAGCTAAGCAATTCCACAACCAACAGATCACATCAAAGTTCTGCAGTCCTGCCACAGTCAATTGTGAATGGAGGTGAACAATTAAACAACTAACTGGAGGAGGAGGCTCCACAAACATTCCCATCTGCAATGATGGGGGAGCCCAACACATCAGTGCAAAAGATAAGGCTGAAGCATTTGCAACCACCTTCTGTCAGAAGTGCCAAGTGGATGATCCGTCTCAGTCTCCACCTAAGGTTCCCAGCATCACAGATGCCAGTCTTCAGCCAATTCAATTCACTCCACATGACATTAAGAAGTGGCTGAAGGTACTGGATACTGGAAAAGGCTATGGGCCTGGACAACATCCCGGCAGTAGTACTAGAGACTTGTACTTGAGAAGTAACCGCGCACCGAGCCAAGCTGTTCCAGTACAGCTACAACACTGGCATCTACCCGACAATTGCCCAAGTATGTCCTGGCCACAAAAAGCAGGACAAATCCAATCTGGCTAATTACCACCCCATCAGTCTCCTCTTGATCATCAGCAAAGTCATGGAAGGTGTCATCGACAGTTCTATCAAGCGGCATTCACTCAGCAGTAACCTGTTCAATGATACTCAGTTTGGGTTCCACCAGGGCCACTCAGCTCCTGACCTCATTACAGCCTTGGTCCAAACATGGACAAAAGAGCTGAACTCAAGAGGCGAGGTGAGAATGACTGCCCTGACATCAAGGCAGCATTTGACCGTGTGTGGCATCAAAGAGCTCTAGCAAAATTGAAGTCAATGAGAATCAGGGGAATGAGAATCCAACAACACTCAAGAAGCTTGACATCACCCAGGACAAAGCATCCTTCTTGATTGACACCCCAACTACCACCTTAAACATTCACTTAATCCACCATTGGCACACAATGGCAGCAGTGTGTACCATCTACAAGATGCACTGCAGCAACTTGCTAAGACTCCTTCCACAGCATCTTCCAAAACTGCGACCTCTACCATGTAGAAAGACAAGGGCAGCAGACACATTTGAACACCACGACCTGCAAATAAGCCTCCAAGCCACACGCAATCCTGACTAGGAACTATATCGCCATTTGTTCATAGGTTTTGGGTCTAAAATCTGGAACTCCCTTCCTAACAGCACTGTGGTTGTACCTATACCAGATGGTCAGCAGTGGTTCAAGAAGGTGGCTCAGCACCACCTATTCAAGGGCAATTAGGGATGGGCTATAAATGCTGGCCTTGCTGCCAATGCCCAGATCCCATGAAAGAGTGAAAAAAAACACCTCTTAACTTTCTATATTTCAGGGAATACAAGCCTAGTCCATATATTTGCTCCTCATAATCTAACCCATGTAATATTCTGGTGAATCTGCACTGCTCTCCTTCCAAGGCCAGTATATCCTTTGTAAGGTGCACTGTCCGGTACCATACACAGTACTCCAGATGTGGCCTAACCAGGACTTTATATAGCTGTAGCAAAACATCCTCCCCTTTATATTCTAGAAGTATAATTAGTATAATTAGCCATTTTGATTATTCTTTGTAGCTGACTATTATCTTTCAGTGATCTGTGTACATTGAGCTTCATTCTCTTTGGACCTCCACTGTTCTTAGCTTTACACTGTTTAATTAATACTTGGATCTATCCTTTTATGATCCCAAATGGATGACCTCACAGTTACCTGCATTGAAATCCATCTGTCACAGTTTTGCCCACTCACTTAATTTATCTGCATCTCTTTGCAGTTTTATGCTCCCGTCCACGCTACTTACTATACCATCAATCTTTGTGTCATCGACAAACTTGGATATATGGCTCTCTATTGTGTTATCTGAGTCATTAACAAATATATTGAATAGTTGAAGCCCCAGCACAGATCCTTGTGGGACACCACTGGTCACATCCTTTAAATTCGAGTACATACCCATGACCGCAACTCTCTATTTTCTACTGCCTAACCAATCTCCTAACCAGATCAGTAATTTGCCTTCAATTTTATAAACTTTAATTTTAACTAAGTCTCTTATGTGGAACCTTATTGAATGCCTTCTGGAAGTCCCTATACACCATATCCATAGGCATTCCCCTGTCCACTACTTCAGCAATTTCCTCAAAAAATTCAGTTAGGTTTGTTAGACATGACCTACTCTTTACAAATCCATATTGGCTCCTTCTAATCCACTCAAATTTTTCCCAGTCGCTCTGTCCTTATTTATATATTTCAATAACTTTCCCATAGCCGATGTTAGACTAACAGGAGTATAATTTCCTGGTGTTTCTCTCTCACCTTTCTTAAATTAAAATGGCTAATGGAATGTCAGTCTATATCTCAAGAGAGCTAGAATAAAAAGGGTGGAAATTATGTTACAGCTGTACAGAGCTCTGGTTAGACTCCATTTAGAGTACTGTGTTCAGTTCCGGGCACTACACATCAGGAAGGAGATGGAGGAGATACAGTGCAGATTTACCAGAATGATGTCAGGGCTAAAAGGGTTAAATTAAGAGCACAGGTTGCATGGAGTAGGCATGTATTTCCTTGAATATAGAAGATTAAGGGATCATCTTATTGAGGTGTTAAGATGTTCAAGTGTAATCAAGGTAGCTGTGGGAGTCAGTGGCCTTATAGTAGATATGGGTCAACAGCCTTTCTCAGAAATGGAGATCGAGAAGTTAGGAAACAGAAGGGAAGAGTCAGAGATGGACCATGTGAAGGCAAGGGAAGTGTAGAAATTGGAAGCAAGGTTGATGAAATTTTCCAGTTTAGGGCGACAGCAGGAAACAGTCGATATAGTCATCAATGTACTGGAAGAAGAGGTGAGGGAGGGGGCCTGAGTAGAACTGGAACAAGGAATGTTCCATGTATCCCATGAAAAGATAGGCATAGCTAGGACCATATGGATTCCCATTGCAACATCTTTTACTTGGAGAAAGTGAGTGGAGTCAAAGGAGAAATTATTCAATGTAAGAGCAAGTTCAATCAGGTGGAGGAGAGTGGTGGTGGATAGGGACTGATTGGGCCTCCATTCAAGGAAGAGGCAGAGAGCCCTCAGACCGTCCTAGTGGAGGATGGAGGTGTATAGCGATTGGAAGTCCATGGTGAAAAGGAGACGGTTAGGACCAGGAAACTGGAAACTGTTAAAGTGGTGGAGGGCATTGAAAGAGTTGAGTCAAGAATGTTGGTGGGAAGAGTTTGGACAAGGAAAGAAATAACAGAGTCAGTTAACTGGGGAGGAACATCCTCAAGCAATGGGACTACCAAGACAGTCTTGTTTGTGGATCCAGGGAAGGAGGTAGAAGCGAGCTGTGCAAGGTTGGGGACTATGAGGTTAGAGACTGGGACTCCCCAGACTGGCAGTCTGCGAAATGATGTCTTGATGTTCAATGGAGGAGTCATGGTCTAATGGGAGGTAACAGGAGGTGTCAGAGAATTGGCATTCCACCTCTGCAAAGTAGAGGTCAGTTCACCAAACAATAACTGTTGTCAGCAGGTTTAATGACAATATTAGCATTTGACCTGAGAGAAAGGAGGAAGGTAGGTGAGAGCGAGTGAGCGGAGTTAAAAAAACTGAGACGGCCGATGCCACATCCGCTGTTCCCAATGAAAATATCTAGAGAGGATAAAAGGCCAGAGGGAGGGGTCCAGATGGAACGAAAATTCTGAAGACGGGAGAAAGGGTCCACTGTGCAGGTGGGGGGGTGGTGGGGGTGAGGGGGGGGGGGACATTCCTGGCCGAAGAAGTGGGTGTGGAGGTGAAGGTGAAGGAAGAAGAGCTCAGTATCATGCTGAGCTCAAAATTCATTGAGGTGGGGGCATAGGGGGTAAACCTTTTTCTTTCTGATGTACAAGCCTTGTCATTCAAGTCTAATAGTTAATAATAAAGCACCATAAAAATACTACAAAACATTCCATTAAGTTGAGTAATTCTGTTTAATTGGATTCATCCTTCTAAATGACTAGAGTGCTTTATCTGCTTGCCAGTTCCCTGTTTTCTGAGATCAATGTGGAATTTTTTACTTTAAACTGATGATAAGACTCTAATGGGTAATTATCAGCAAATTATGTCTTTAGCAGACTTCCTCCTTTGATGGTGTACATCTTCATTCCTTTGCATGAATACAAAAAAAGGCATTTGCACTACAAGTTTAGCTGAACTTCAGTGCAAATCAGCTGCAAAGGGCTGAACTGACTTCAAAGAGGAGTGGAGTGAGTTTCAGTAAATTAATGGGATGAGGTGGCAACAAATCCCCTGGGCCCAATCACCTGCATCCTAATGTTTTAAAAGATGTAGCTGCAGAGATAGTGAGTGCATTGGTTTTGATTTTCCAGAATTCCTTGGATTCTCGAACAGTTTGCCAGGTTTGGAAGATAACAAACATATTCCCATTATTTAAGAGAGGAGGAAGAGCGAAAATTGGGAACTGTAAACTGGCCAGCCTAACCTCAGGAACAGTCAAAATAATAAAATCTGTTATTGATTGCCATCATTCTATCTGTGAGAGATTATGGGAATGCAGCCTCAGAACTTTGGTGAGGCCAGATGCACACTTCTTATGATGGCTGAACAAACCGATTCTGGAAAGACAAGGTGTGCTACAAGTGCCACACATGAAGTTGTCCCTTGCTGGTGCTGCGGAATGATCCCTGGTGATGCCTTTTTTGCAGGACTGACGTCTGCTTTGGAGTTTCTGAAACCACATGTCATTGTGGTGGTGAGTTCTTGCCCACAGCTGGTGTCGCCATTTGCTTTGATCATCAGCTAGAGTTTCCCACTTGTCATGATTGACATTGAGGACTTTCATGTCTGATTTGACAGAATCCTTAAATCGGAGCTTTGATCGCCCTGCTGGTCTCTTGGCATGGGCTACCTCCCCATAGAGCATATCCTTGGGGATGCGGCCATTTTCCAATCTGTGCACATGCCCAAGCCAGCGAAGCCTTCTTTGCTTGATTAGTGCTAGCATGCTTGGCATGTTTACCCTCAAAAGGACTGCTTCATTGGTGACTTTGTCTTTCCATGTGATGCCGAGGATGCATCACAGACACTGGAGATGGAAGTTATTGAGCCTTTTTTTCTTGATAGGGGTAAGTTGTCCAGGCTTCATGCCATACAGCAATTGTGCTGAGGCTACAGGCCTTGTAGATAAGCCTCATGGTCCTGCGGATTGGCTTGTTGTTTTTCCATGCTCTTTGTTAGTCGCCAAAGTTGGTGGCTGCCTTTCCAATGTGTGCGCTGAGCTCTTCTACAAGAGATAGGTTGCCTGACACTGTAGATCCAAGGTAGCAGAATTTGCTGACTGCTTCCAGTGGTGTGTTGTTGAATCTGCTCACAGGTGGAAACACAACACCCTGTCCCATAACTATAGTTTTCTTGACACTGATGGTGAGGGAGAACATGACACAGGCATGGGTCAGACATTCCATGAGTCTTTGAAGGTGGCTTTCTGTCTGGGCAACTAGTGCAGCATCATCAGCATACAGAAGTTCTCTGATCAGGACATGAATCCATTATTAGGGACATAGAAACAGCGAACTTAGAAAACCAAAATATGGTTAGGCAGAGTCAACAAGGATTTATGGAAGGGAAATCATGTTTGACAAATCTGTTAGAATGTTTTGAGGAAATACCTAGTAAGATAGGTAAGGGAGAACCATTGGATATAGTCTATTTGTACTTTCAAAAATCATTCAATAAGGTGCCACACAAGAGGTTATTATACAAAATTATGGGATTGGGGGTAATATATTAGCATGGATTGAGGATTGGTTAGTAGACAGAAAACAGCGGCACAGGGCGCAGTGGTTAGCACCACAGCCTCACAGCTCCAGTGACCCGGGTTCAATTCTGGGTACTGCCTGTGTGGAGTTTGCAAGTTCTCCCTGTGTCTGCGTGGGTTTCCTCCGGGTGCTCCGGTTTCCTCCCACATGCCAAAGACTTGCAGTTTGATAGGTAAATTGGCCATTATAAATTGCCCCTAGTATAGGTAGGTGGTAGGGAAATATAGGGACAGGTGGGGATGTGGGAGGAATGTGGGATTAATGTAGGATTAGTATGGATTGGTGGTTGATGGTCAGCACAGACTCGGTGGGCCAAAGGGCCTGTTTCAGTGCTGTATCTCTAAACTAAACAGAGAGTAGGAATGGGGAGGTGGTGATGCAATGGTACTGTCACTGGACCAGTGACCCAGAGACCCAGGGTATTGCTCTGGAGACATGGGTTTGAATTGAAAGCAAAAGGTGAATTTCAATTCAATTAAGAAAAATCTGGAATTAAAAAACTAGTCTAATGATGGCCATGAAATCATTGTTGATTGTTGTAAAAACTCATCTGGTTCACTAATGTCCTTTAGAGACGGAAATCCGCTGTCCTACATGGGATTCCATACCCATAGCAATGTGGTTGACTCTTAAATGCCCTCTGAAATGGTCTAGTAAGCCACTCAGTTGTATCTAACTGCTACAAAGTCAATGACGAATGAAACCAAATGGACTAAACAGAATCGACCGAGACACCAGAAACGGCAACGGCAAACCCAGCCCTGTTGACCCTGCAAAGTCCTCCTTACTAACATCTGGGGGCTTGTGTCAAAGTTGGGAGAGCTGTCCCACAAACTAGTCAAGCAACAGCCTGACGTAGTCGTACTCACCGAATCATACCTTTACAGACAATGTCTGAGACACCATCATCACCATCCCCGGGTATGTCTTGTCCCACTGGCAGGACAGAGCCAACACAGTAGTCTACAGTCGGGAGGGAGTTGCCCTGGGAGTCCTCAACATTGACACTGGACCCAATGGAGTCTCATGGCATCAGGTCAAACATAGGCAATGAAACCGCTGCTGATTACTACCTACCACCCCGCCCCCTCGCCCCCTCAGCTGATGAGTCAGTACTCTTCCATGTTGAACAGCACTTGGCAGAAGCACTGAGCGTAGCGAGGACACAGAATGTACTCTGGATGGGGGACTTCAATGTCCATTACCAAGAGTGGCTCGGAAGCACCACAACTGACCGAGCTGGCCGTGTCCTAAAGGATGTAGCTAGACTGGGTCTGTGGCAGTTGGTGAGGGAACCAACAAAAGGGAAAAACATACTTGACCTCGTCCTCACCGATGTCCATGACAGTACTGGTAGGAGTGACTACCGCACAGTCCTTGTGGAGACCAAGTCCCGCCTTCACATTGAGGATACCCTCCATTGTGTTGTGTGGCACTACAACCGTGCTAAATGGGATAGATTTCGAACAGATCCAGCAACGCAAAACTGGGCATGCATGCGGCACTGTGGTCCATCAGCAGCAGCAGAATCGTACTCAACCACAATCTGTAATCTCATGGCCCAGCATATCCCCCACTCTACCATTACCATCAAGCTGGGGATCAACCCTGGTTCAATGAAGAGTGCAGGAGGGCATGCCAGGGACAACGCCAGGCATACGTGAAAATGAGGTGTCAACCTGGTGAAGCGACAGCCCAGGACTACTGGCTTGCCAAACAGCGTAGGCAGCATGTGATAGACAGAGCCCATAACCAACGGATCAGATCTAAGCTCTGCAGTCCTGCCACATCCAGCCATGAATGGTAGTGGATTAAATAACTAACGAGAGGAGGTGGCCCCATAAATATCCCCATCCTCATTGATGGGGGAGCCCAGCACATCAGTGCAAAAGATAAGGCTGAAACATTTGCAACCATCTTCATTCAGAATTGCCGAGATGCAGGCCCTCCAAGCCTGCACCGATCTTGATGCCTGCCTAAACTAAAACCTTCTGCACTTCCGGGGACCGTTTCCCTCTATTCCCATCCTATTCATGTATTTGTCAAGATGCCTCTTAAACGTCATTATCGTACCTGCTTCCACCACCTCCCCCGGCACCAAGTTCCAGGCACTCACCACCCTCTGTGTAAAGAACTTGCCTCGCACATCCCCTCTAAACTTTGCCCCTCGCACCTTAAACCTATGTCGCCTAGTAACTGACTCTTCCACCCTGGGAAAAAGCTTCTGACTATCCACTCTGCCCATGCCGCTCATAACTTTGTAAACCTCTATCATGTCACCACTCCACCTCCGTCGTTCCAGTGAAAACAATCCGAGTTTATCCAACCTCTCCTCATAGCTAATGCCCTCCAGACCAGGCAACATCCTGGTAAACCTCCTCTGTACCCTCTCCAAAGCCTCCACGTCCTTCTGGTAGTGTGGAGACCAGAATTGCACGCAATATTCCAAGTGTGGCCTAACTAAAGTTCTGTACAGCTGCAGCATGACTTGCCAATTTTTATACTCTTATGCCCCGACCGATGAAGGCTAGCATGCCGTATGCCTTCTTGACTACCTTATCCACCTGCGTTGCCACTTTCAGTGACCTGTGGACCTGTACTCCCAGATCTCTCTGCCTATCAATACTCCTAAGGGTTCTGCCATTTACTGTATACTTCCCACCTGCATTAGATCTTCCAAAATGCATTACCTCACATTTGTCCGGATTAAACTCCATCTGCCATTTCTCTGCCCAAGTCTCCAACCGATCTATATCCTGCTGTATCCTCTGACAATCCTCATCATTATCCGCAACTCCACCAACTTTTGTGTCGTCCGCAAACTTACTAATCAGACCAGCTACATTTTCCTCCAAATCATTTATATACTACAAAGAGCAAAGGTCCCAGCACTGATCCCTGCGGAACACCACTAGTCACATCCCTCCATTCAGAAAAGCACCCTTCCACTGCTACCCTCTGTCTTCTATGACAGAGCCAGTTCTGTATCCATTTAGCCAGCTCACCCCTGATCCCGTGTGACTTTGCCTTTTGTACCAGTCTGCCATGAGGGACCTTGTCAAAGGCTTTACTGAAGTCCATATAGATAACATTCACTGCCCTTCCTTCATCAATCATCTTTGTCACTTCCTCAAAAAACTCAATCAAATTAGTGAGACATGACCTCCCCTTCACAAAATCATGCTGCCTCTCGCTAATAGGTTTGTTTGTTTCCAAATGGGAGTAAATCCTGTCCCGAAGAATCCTCTCTAATAATTTCCCTACCACTGATGTAAGGCTCACCGGCCTAAAATTTCCTGGATTATCCTTGCTACCCTTCTTAAACAAATGAACAACATTGGCTATTCTCCAGTCCTGTGGGACCTCACCTGTAGCCAATGAGGATGCAAAGATTTTTGTCAAGGCCCCAGCAATTTCTTCCCTTGCCTCCCTCAGTATTCTGGGGTAGATCCCATCAGGCCCTGGGGACTTATCTACCTTAATGCTTTGGAAGACACCCAACACTTCCTCCTTTTTGATAATGAGATGACTGAGACTATCTACACTCCCTTCCCTAGGCTCATCATCCACCAAGTCATTCTCTTTGGTGAATACTGATGCAAAGTATTCATTTAGTACCTCGCCCATTTCCTCTGGCTCCACACATAGATTCCCTTCTCTGTCCTTGAGTGGGCCAAGCCTTTCCTGAGTTACCCTCTTGCTCTTTATATATGTATAAAAAGCCTTGGGATTATCCTTAATCCTGTTTGCCAATGACTTTTCATGACCCCTTTTAGCCCTCCTGACTCCTTGCTTAAGTTCCTTTCTACTGTCTTTATATTCCTCAAGGGATTCGTCTGTTCCTAGCCTTCCAGCCCTTACAAATGCTTTCTTTTTCATTTTGACTAGGCTCACAATATCCCGCGTTATCCAAGGTTCCCGAAACTTGCCAAACTTATCCTTCTTCCTCACAGGAACATGCTGGTCCTGGATTCTAATCAACTGACATTTGAAAGACTCCCACATGTCAGATGTTTACTTACCCTCAAACAGCCGCCCCCAATCTAAATTCTTCAGTTCCTGCCTAATATTGTTATAATTAGCCTTCCCCCAATTTAGCACCTTCACCCGAGGACTACTCTTATCCTTATCCACAAGTACCTTAAAACTTATGGAATTATGGTCACTGTTCCCAAAATGCTCCCCTACTGAAACTTAGACACCCTGGCCAGGCTCATTCCCCAATACCAGGTCCAGTACGGCCCCATTCCTAGTTGGACTATCTACATATAGTTTCAAGAAGCCCTCCTGGATGCTCCTTACAAATTCTGCCCCATCCAAGCCTCTAGCACTAAGTGAGTCCCAGTCAATATAGGGAAAGTTAAAATCACCCACTACTACAACCCTGTTACCTTTACATCTTTCCAAAATCTGTCTACATATCTGCTCCTCTACCTCCCACTGCCTGTTGGGAGGCCTGTAGAAAACCCCCAACATCGTGACTGCACCCTTCCTATTCCTGAGCTCCACCCATATTGCCTCGCTGCACGACCCCTCCGAGGTGTCCTCCCGCAGTACAGCTGTGATATTCTCCTATACAAGTAATGCAACTCCCCCACCCCTTTTACATCCCCCTCTATCCTGCCTGAAGCTTCTAAATCTTGGAACATTTAGCTGCCAATCCTGTCCTTCCCTCAACCAAGTCTCTGTAATAGCAACAACATCATAGTTCCAAGTACTAATCCAAGCGCTAAGTTCATCTGCCTTACGTGTTATACTTCTCGCATTGAAACAAATGCAGTTCAGACCACCAGTCCTGCTGTGCTCCGCAACATCTCCCTGCCTGCTCTTCCTCTTAGTCTTACTGGCCTTATTTCCTAGTTCCCCCTCATTTATTTCACTTGCTGTCCTACTGCTCTGGTTCCCACCCCCCTGCCACACTAGTTTAAACCCTCCCGAGTGACGCTAGCAAACCTCGCAGCCAGGATATTAGTGCCCTTCCAGTTTAGATGCAACCCGTCCTTCTTGTACAGGTCCCATCTGTCCCTGAAGAGATCCCAATGGTCCAGATATCTGAAACCCTCCCTTCTACACCAGCTGTTCAGCCACGTGTTTAGCTGCACTATCTTCCTATTTCTCGCCTCACTGGCATGTGGCACAGGGAGTAATCCCGAGATTACAACCCTAGAGGTCCTGTCTTTTAACTTTCTTCCTAACTCCCTAAACTCCCTCTGCAGGACCTCGTCACTCTTCCTGCCTATGTGATTCGTACCGATGTGTACCGCAACGTCTGGCTGTTCACCCTCAGAATGCCCCCTGTCCGTTCAGAGACATCCTTGACCTGGTACCAGGGAGGCAACATACCATCCTGGAGTCTCTTTCATGGCCACAGAAGCGCCTATCTGTGCCCCTGACTATAGAGTCCCCTATAACTATTGCTCTTCTGTGCTTTGTCCCTCCCTGCTGAACAACAGTGCCAGCCATGGTGCCACTGCTCTGGCTGCTGCTATTTTCCCCTGATAGGCCATCCCCCCCCAAAAGTATCCAAAACGGTATACTTGTTAGAGAGGGGGATAGCCACTCCGCGTGATATCAAGAAACGACTGAAGGTTATGGGCCCGGACAACATTCGGCAATATGGGCAGCACAGTGGCGCAGTGGTTAGCACCACAGCCTCACAGCTCCAGCGACCCGGGTTCAATTCTGGGTACTGCCTGTGCAGAGTTTGCAAGTTTTCCCTGTGTCTGCGTGGGTTTTCGCCGGGTGCTCCGGTTTCCTCCCACAGCCAAAGACTTGCAGGTTGATAAGTAAATTGGCCATTATAAATTGCCCCTAGTATAGGTAGGTGGTAGGGGAATATAGGGAAAGTGGGGATATGGGATTAGTGTTGGATTTGTATAAATGGATGGTTGATGGTCGGCACAGACTCGGTGGGCCGAAGGGCCTGTTTCAGTGCTGTATCTCTAAATAAAATAGTCCTGAAGCCATGTGCTCCTGAACTTGCCACACCCCTAGCCAAGCTGTTCCAGGACTGCTACAATGCTGGCATCTACCCAGAAATGTGGAAAACTGCCCAGGTATGTCCTGTACACAAAAAGCAGGACAAGTCCAACCTGACCAATTATCGCCCCATGAGTCTACTCTCAATCATCAGTAAAGTGATGGAAGGTGTCGTCAACAGTGCTATCAAGCAGCACTTGCTTAGCAATAACCTGCTCACTGATGCTCAGTTTGGGTTCTGCCAGGGCCACTCAGCTCCTAGCCTTGGTCCAAACATGGACAAAAGAGGTGAGGAGAGAGTGACTGCCCTTGACATCAAGGCAGCATTTGACCGAGTATGACATCAAGGAGCCCTTGCAAAACTAGAGTCAATGGAAATCAGCAAAAAAATTCTCCGCTGGTTGGAGTCATATCTAGCGCAAAGGTAGATTGTTGTGGTTGTTGGAGGTCAATCATCTGAGCTGCAGGAGTTCCTCAGGGTAGTGTCCTAGGCCCAACCATCTTCAGCTGCTTCCTCAATGACCTTCTTTCAATCATAAAGTCAGAAGTGGGGATGTTCGCTGATGATTGCGCAACGTTCAGCACTATTCGTGATTCCTCAGATACTGAAGCAGTCCATGTCGAAATGTAGCAAGACCTGGACAATATCTAGACTTGGGCTGATAAGTGGCCAGTAACATTTGCACCACACAAGTGTCAGGCAATGACAAGAGAGAATCTAACCATCTCCCCTTGACATTCAATGGCATTAAGATCACTGAATCCCCCACTATCAACATCCTAGGGGTTACCATTGACCAGAAACTGAACTGGAGTAGCCATATAAATACTGTGATGACAAGAGCAGGTCAGAGGCTAGGAATCCTGCAGCGAGTAACTCACCTGCTGATTCCCCAAAGCCTGTCTTGCAAGGCACAAGTCAGGAGTGTGATGGAATATTCTCCATTTGCCTGGATGGGTGCAGTTCCAACAACACTCAAGAAACTCAACACCATCCAGGACAAAGAAACCCGCTTGATTGGCAACCCATCCACAAACATTCACTCCCTTTACCACTGACGCACAGTGGCAGCAGTGTGTACCATCTACAAGATGCACTGCAGCAGCGCACCAAGGCTGCTTAGACAGCACCATCAAAACTCAGAACCAACTAGAAGGACAAGTGCAGCAGATGCATGTTCCCCTCCAAGCCACACACTGTCCTTCACTGTCCCTGGGCCAAAATCCTGGAACTCCCTTCCTAACAATACTGTGGGTGTACCTACCTCCCATGGGCTGTAGCGGTTCAACACCACCTTCTCAAGGGCTATTAGGGATGGGCAATAAATGCTGGCCTCGCCAGCAACACCCACATCCCATGAAAGATTAAAAAAAGGGACATTTTCACGTTGGCGGGATGTAAATAGAGAGGTACCACAAGGATCAGTGCTTGGGCCTCAGCTATTACAGTTTATATAAAAGACTTAGATGAGAGGACTGAATGTAACATATCCAAGTGTGCTGCTGATAAAAGTTAGATGGAAAATTAAGCAGTGAGGAGAATGCAAAGTGGCTGCAGAGGGTTATAGACAGTTTGGGTGAGTGGGCAAGAACATGGCAGATGTGTGAAGTTATCCACTTTAGTAGGAAAGTAAAATAGCAGAATTTTTTTTGAATGGTGAGAGACTGGGAAATGTTTGCATTCAGAGGGCCCTGGGTGTCCTTATATATGTATCACAGAAAGTTAACATGCAGGTCCAGCAAGCAATTAGGAAGGCAAATGGTATGTTAGCTTTTGTTACAAAGGGATTAGAGTATTAGAGTAGAGAAGTTTTAGTATAATTATACAGGGCGTTGGTGAGGCCACACCTTTTTTTTTAGAGATACAGCACTGAAACAGGCCCTTCGGCCCACCGAGTCTGCGCCGACCATCAACCACCCATTTATACTAATCCTACACTAATCTCATATTCCTACCACATCCCCACCTGTCCCTATATTTCCCTACCACCTACCTATACTAGGGGCAATTTACAATGGCCAATTTACCTACCAACCTGCAAGTCTTTTGGCTTGTGGGAGGAAACCGGAGCACCCGGAGAAAACCCACGCAGACACAGGGAGAACTTGCAAACTCCACACAGGCAGTACCCAGAATTGAACCCGGGTCGCTGGAGCTGTGAGGCTGCGGTGC
This sequence comes from Heterodontus francisci, assembly GCF_036365525.1. Lineage (NCBI taxonomy): Eukaryota > Metazoa > Chordata > Chondrichthyes > Heterodontiformes > Heterodontidae > Heterodontus > Heterodontus francisci. The sequence continues at coordinate 38,316,850 of NC_090381.1, forward strand.
TAACCACTGCGCCACTGTGCCGCCCTATTGTATTGTGTATTGTGTATTGTGTGCAGTTTTGTTCTCCTTACTTAAGGAAGGACATACTTGCCCTAGAAGAAGTGCAATGAAGGTTCACTAGACTTGTTCTTGGGATGAGGGACCTGTCCTATGAGGAGAGATTGATTAGGCCTATATCCCTGGCGTTTAGAAGAATGAGAGGCGATATAATTGAAACATCTAAAATTCTTAAAGGACTTGACGGGATACATGCTGAGAAAATTTTTTCTCCTGGCAGGAGAATCTGGAACATAGGGTTGCAGTCTCAGAATAAGGAGTTAACCATTAAGGATGAGATGAGGAAAAACTTTTTCACTTAAAGGGTTGCGAATCTTTGGAATTCTCTACCCCAGAGACTTGTGAATGCTCAGTCATTGAGTATATTCAAGACAGAGGTCGATAGACTTTTGGGAACTAAGTGAATTAAGGGATATCGGGATAGTTCGGAAAGGTGGAGTGGAGATAGAAGGTCAGACATGATTTGTTGAATGGTGAAGCAGGCTCAAATGGCCAAATGGAATACTCATATTTTTTATGCTCTTATAACCTTCATTCTGCTGTTAAGTTACTTCTGATTCCGATTCAGGCTGCAATTTCACTAATAATTGCAGTATCAATGTGACATGAAACTGCTTTGCACTGAGGCTACAAGTTGTAGTATGACTATAAACAGCTCCAAATTAATGGTTCTTTGATTTCTCCCTACGACCTTTGTTGCGACAGAGGCAGGAGCAATGCACTGTCAATTCAGTCCCATCACTCCACAGGTTGTAGCATATTATTGAAGTTTTCCCACCCAACTGGAAAACAGCCTAATTAATCCCTCTAGTAATCCCCAGAATAAAACAGACCAAATCAGGTATCTTTAGACAACTACAAATTAACTATTTATTAAAACTAAATCTTAAACACTATTAAGATAAACCTATGTCTAAATACCTTCAGACTTCTTATTTTAACCTAAATCCCCCATTCACACACATACATTCAAAAAATCATGGTTAACAAGTTTGTTTTTTAAAAATGTTTTCAAAATTAGCTGTTTCTTAAAAATAAATAAATAACTGGCATACAAGTCTTTGTGGGTTATGTTCCTGGTGGGTGAGGTATTCTAATGTAAAAATAATCAAATGCCACTCTAAGTCTCCATCTGGATTTGATGAAATAGTCTCTTAGTAGATACGCATTCCAAACACTTCAGCTGCAGCAGGCATCAAACAGTTCTTTCAATGAAGAGCACAGCGATAGGTCCACTTGAATTTTAAAACCGACAGTCTCTCAGTCGAAACTTTACTTCAGCAATACAATTGGTCTCTTCAAAGAGTTGTTTCCTCCTTAGGCAATTAACAAGGCCTGTAGCTCCTTGTAGAATTTTTGCCAAGTGAAATGGACAGCTCTTTTCTTCAGTAGTACGCTTTGCTGGTGAGTCTCTCAAACTGGTTTCAGCTGGTTTTTACACACAGTTAAATTGTTACAGTACACCATGTGACCTCTCTCTCCTGCTGTGGCCCAGGAGCATGTGCAGCTGGCACACTATGCCTCGTAGTTTTTAAAGGCACACTTTTAATCCAAGGAGAAAATGAATACGGTTCCGTGACACCTTCCAAATAATCAACTCTTGCCAAGGAATTGTTCTTCAATGGATTGTGGAATTTTATTGATATGTTCCACAACAAAAAATTGTGTGAGTTCTTAAAGGGGCCACAAACCCTCAATTCTTGGAGAAGCAATGAGTTCCACCTTAGACCATATCTACTCATTTAACCTCACTCCTTGGTTCAATCTATCTCTAAACACCCGGGGCTGAATTTTCACCAGAGTTCTTCAATCATCTTCCATTTTCCCTAGATTTCTGCAGCGCTTCCATTAAATTTATGGTAGAAAAGCAGATGTATTCCCATGGAAATTCAGCTCCTGCCCCATCGCCCCCAGTGTAAAATGCTAGAAGTGGAGATCTGCAGCTGATTAATCCTCTCTTGCTCCAATTTCCAAAGCAGAAACATGCTTCAGGATTGGTAATAACCACATTGATAGAATGGGATGAATTTCCAGGTATTCTGTGGCTTTTCCTCCCAAGTTACGGTGGATGAGCGGAAGAACCAAAGGACAACAACTCGCATTTATATACTACTTTTAACGTAATAAAAACATCCCAAGGAGGGTAGTCAAACAAAATTTGACACCGAGTCACAGGAGATTTTAGGATACGTGACCAAGGGCTTGGTCAAAGAGGAAGGTTTTATGGAGTGACTTAAAGAAAGAGATAGAGAGATGGAGAGGTTTGGGGAGGTTTTTCTAGAACTCTACTGAAATGCAGCTCCATTTTCGAATTATATGTTACATAAATGATGAGAGGATGTTCATTGCTTTTCATGGTCTATCTGCTTGGAATACAGATTGCATTTAAATTTGCAGTTCTACAATTTAAACAGACATTTACAAATATATCTAACAGCTATTGCATTGCTTTGGCTTGATTCTGTGCTGGAAAGGAATGGGAGCTGATTAAAGTATTGGACTTTGGTTCCTCTTTCAGGCAGTACCATGTTCAAGCACAGAATATAGCAGATCATTTACTATAGTTGTTTTGCTTGCTCCAATACATTGGTTTTCAGGCAGCAATCCCACACAGGGTTCATGGCCTACCCTTGAACCAATCAATAGGACTGCAGGTTTCTTTGTGCCCACTGATCTCCATTGGCTCTTGGTTAAACAATGCACGATTTTTAGAATTCTCATCCTTATTTCCAAATCCCTCCAGGGCCACGCCCCTCCCTAACTCTGTAATCTCTCCAACCCCCCAACCCTCTGAGATATATGCGCTCCTCTAGTTCTATCAGCCTCTTAAGCATCCCTGATTTTAATTGCTCCATTATTGGCGGCTGTGCCTTCAGCTGCCTGTGCCCAAAGCTCTGGAATTCCCTCCCTAAACCACTCTACCTCTCTACCTTGCTTTCCTCTTTTAAGATGCGCTTTAAAACCTGCCTCTTTTAACAAATTTTGATTACCTATCTTGATATTTTCTTATGTGGCTCGGTGTCATATTTTGTTTTATAATGTTCCTGTGAAATTCCTTGGGATGCTTTATTACGTTATAGGTGCTATATAAATACAAGTTGTTCTTCTTGTTCTGGCCTAGGCCTCACATGTTGCCATCTGTGCTGTAAACAGTCATTTACCTGCTTTAATGACTTATATTTGTAGATAGTCGTGCCATTGTATATGTGTCAGGCTTTGTTCAGGCACCATGATATATCACTTCATACCATGACCTTCTTCTTCTTCTTCTTTGGCCTCCTTATCTCGAGAGACAATGGGTAAGTGCCTGGAGGTGGTCAGTGGTGTGTGGAGCAGCGCCTGGAGTGGCTATAAAGGCCAATTCTAGAGTGACAGGCTCTTCCACAGGTGCTGCAGAAAAATTTGTTTGTCGGGGCTGTTACACAGTTGGCTCTCCCCTTGCGCCTCTGTCTTCTTTCCTGCCAACTGCTAAGTCTCTTCGACTCGCCACTACCTGGTCTTACTCTTACTCCACCACATTACATATTTCTGTACAGCCAATATGCCAAAAAATACTGTTCATACTCTGATTAAAAATGCCTAGTTTTTGTGATAAACTCAACTTCAGCTGTATTAATAAAAATGCCCCAGGTTACTATTCTTAAATGTATCAAGGAGAATCTATTAATGCAAGGGAAAAGAAATAAACAATCACTTCCTAAAACAGTTACACTGGTTCATGGAAAATTTACATTTGTGATTATCTAAAAGTGTTTTAGCGGAAACTTGAACCTTTCACTTTGGAAAATTAGTGCAATTTTAAGTGCAGTTTACAACCATGTTGCCAATTGCTCCCAAATCAAAACCTCAACCCCATGTTCTATAAACGTATTTGTTCCCTGGCCATTTATGTTACTCTTATCCTTTCTTTGGTCTGATCTTTACCCTCGCCTCCTATTTCCTTTATTTTCAGACTTTTGAGATTTTCACCAGATTTTTTTCCCCATCCCAATGTCTTTCCTGTTTAAAATCCTATTCACAGCCCTACTTATCCTTTCTGCTAGGACACTGACCCCACTCTGCTTCAGGTGTAGCCCATTCCAGCAGTACAGATTTTTCCTGCTCCAGTACTGGTGCCAGTTCCCCATGAAATGGAACCCCTCTTTCCCATACCATTCTTTCAGTCACACAGTCACCTTCCTGATCTGCCTATTCCTATACAATTAGCACATAGCTCGGGTTGTAATCCCAAAATTTACCACCTGTGTGGTCCTGTATTTTATTTTAGCTTGTAACTTCTCATATTCCCTTAGCAGAGCCTTTTCCCTTTTCTTCTCTTTTCTTCCCTATGCCATTGGTCCTGACATGGACCAGAACAATTGGATCTTCCCCCTCCCTTTCCAAGTTCGTCTCCAGTCACTTTGAGATATCCCTTACCTTTGCACCATGTAGGCAATAGACCCTCCTGGACTCTCAGGGTACTGTCTATCCACCTTTATCAAGCCCGTATGACTACAACCTTTCTATTCTGCTCCTCTCCTCGACGCCTTGAGCCGCCTCCTGCTCCATGGTTCCATGGTTCGCATTCTGGTCATCCTTATTTAATGCAAATTGGATCCCTTTAATGTTAGTTTCCTCTACTTAGTCTATTTTGTCCCTTATATTTAGTTAGCCTCTTAGGTCTATTTGTTTACCTAAAGGATATTGTGTTCTTAATATTTAGGATTAATGATACATTAAACACTGAGCCCTGATTCCTCAGCCTTTGTCACATTTCATTCTGTGCTGACTATGACATTCCTTTCCAAGTTTTTTTCTTGTCTGGCATTAGCTGCTTACTGCCACCACTCCTTTTAAACTGTTGATTTATTTATCAATGCTTTGTTATGTGTCCGGTGAATAGACATAATCAAAATTTTTCAACCTGTCAGTGTAGTAAAAGAAAAAGATTAGTGCAGTATTCATCTTCCGTTTCAAGATGCCACAAGAACAAATTCATTACTTTCTGTTCCTATTTCAGATTTTAATGTATTTTATCCTCTTACCTCTTAAGTGCTCTATCCTTGCATATTTACAAGGTGTGCTGAAACTTTCTTGGAAATGAATGGATATTCCTGACAGCAAGTAAAGATACAAAATGTGTACAGACAGAGATGCCACATTATTTATCTTACCTAACTGACACTGAAAGTCACTTCATTCAAATCTTCAAAAAATTGCAATCATTTATTCTCTCACTCAGAATAATTGAAAATGACTGATGCATAATTCCGAAAGCAGCCTTGTTAAATTCCAGCTATGTCAGTAATTTTCCATTAAGCTAATTTTATAACCAACTTTGTGGTTATATGTTTGCATCATCATAATCATTAGTTTAGTCTCATTTATCAATATTAGACCTCCAAGCATATTCCATTTTTGTACCTCAATTAACTTGATGTTGGTAGAAGCATGGAGCTGCTGTTGGCAAGTCTTGGAAATGACCATCAGAATTGGATGGGAGAGAGTTAATTCTGTGAGCTTTCAAGACAGCCCTCCCAAAGAAACCACTACTAATGGTTCAAGGAAATAAAGCAAGCTGCTGGTACGCCAGAGATGCATTTTCTCTCTCCTTTTCTCTCTGGCTCTCTTTCTCTTTTTTCTCTTTTCTCATTCTATCTTTCTCATTTTCTCTTCCTCTTTCTCTCATTTTCTCTTTCCTTCTCTCTCTATCTCTGTCCTTTCTATACATGAGGATCAAGCTCTTATCGTTTATTTTGCTTGTTTTCTAAAATGACCACTCTTGAAATATATCAATCGGGGTAATATCTTTTCATTGAACTATTAGTATTTTAGTTTTGCATTCCATAAGATGGATATCTAAAATGAATGCAACAGAATGGAAAAATCATATTCACAGATTTGAAATAAACCACCTAGTAAGCACAAAATGTTTATAATTTGCATTCATGCCTGTTAATCAAAGGATATTGCCCAGCTCGACATACATAGGCCATTGGAAGAAAATATATGTTGCCAATTTGATGCTGCTAACAAGAATTCTTTGGTTCGATTCTTCTTAATACCCCAGTATGTGATAGATTTAAGCTGATAGAGAAATCAATACTAAGGGACTTGAATATCCAAGGGTTGTTCAAAGATGACCCGAAGCTTCGCGTAAATATAACAGTGCAAAATGTTCTCCTCATTAGAATAGAACACTCTGACATTATTACCATCTAATGGTGATCTGAGTCACGTCATCTAATTGCTTCTCATCTGATGTTGGTGGCTATCAACAATGATGGTCAGGAGTTGTAAAAATTGGGAAAATAATGCTTAATTCTACATAGTAATTCTACATTTGCCCAAGAAAACCATGAAGCAGACGCCCAGAGTCCTCATTTTAGAATCCTGTCTTGGTTATAAAAACTTACTTCACATTTCCTGAATTATTAATTCAAGTAAATCTTGCATTGACTATTATTAAAAATTAACTACAATGTAACCAAATTTCCTCTTATTCCCCAATCAAGCAGCAGTTTTAAAGGATGTTTTTTGCCATCTTGGAGAAGTGAAGCCAGGAAGTCCTATTTTCCACCCTGAAGCCAGCCAAAACTGCAATTTTTGAGATAACCATGAGCTGTCTCTTACAGCACCACTATATGTGGAATAAATTTGGGCTAATGTGAACAGGCATTAAGATATATTTGCATGGTATTCTTTTTGGTAAAATAATCATGCAGATCTTTTAATACTACCATAAAATTTTGAGTAAAATGGTTCCAAGGGTGCTTTTCCATATTTTTGTTTTAGATGGCCATGTTTCATAACATGTAACTTGTAATGATGTGTCACATAGCATTGTGTCACATAAGCATGTCACCTAACATAGAACCATAGAAAAGTTATGGCATAGAAAGAGGCCAATCAACCCATCATGTCTGTGCTGGCTGAAAAAACTAGCCCCAATCTAATCCCACCTTCCAGCACCTGGTCCATAGCCTTGCAGGTTACAGCCCTTCAGGTGCAGGTCAAGGTACCTTTTAAATGAGTTGAGGGTTTCTGCCTCCACCACCGATCTGGGCAGTGAATCCCAGACACCCACTACCCTCTGGGTGAAAAAGTTTTTCCTCATGTCCCCTCTAATCCTTCTACTAATCACCTTAAATCTGTGCCTCTGGTAATTGACCTCTCCGCTAGGGGAAACAGGTCCTTCCTATCTACTCTATCTAGGCCCCACATAATTTTGTACACCTCAATTAAGTCACCCCTCAGCCTCCTCTGTTCTAAAGAAAACAACCCTAGCCTATCCAATCTTTCCTCATAGCTGGAACTTTCAAGCCCGGGCAACATTCTTATAAATCTCCTCTGTACTCTCTTCAGAGCAATTATGTTTTTCCTGTAATGTGGTGACTAGAAAGTACACAATACTCCAGCTGTGGCCTAACCAGTGTTTTATACAGTTCCAGCATTACATCCCTTCTTTTGTATTCTATACTTTGGCCAATAAAGGGAAGCATTTCATATGCCTTACACCACTTTATCTACCTGTCCTGCCACCTTCAGGGACCTGTGGACATACACTCCAAGGTCCCTCACTACTCTGACACCTCTCAATATCCTCCCGTTTATTGTGCATTCCCTTGCTTTGTTTGCCCTCCCTAAATGCATTACCTCACACTTCTCTGGATTGAATTGCATTTGCCACTTTTCCGCCCACTCAACCAAACCATTGATACCATTTTGGAGTATACAGCTATCCTCTTCACTATCAACTACACAGCCAATTTTTGTGTCATCTACAAATTTCCCAATCATGCCTCCCACATTTAAGTCCAAATCATTAATATATACCACAAACAGCAAGGGACCCAACAATGAGCCCTGTGGAACACCACTGGAAACCACCCTCCATTCGCAAAAACATGCGTCGCCCATTACCCTTTGTTTACTGTCACTGAGCCAATTTTGGATCCAACTTGCCACATTCCCCTGTATCCCATGGGCTTTTGTTTTTCTGACTAGTCTGTCATGTGGGACCTTGTCAAATGCTTTACTAAATCCATGTAGACAACATTCACTGCACTACCCTCATCAATCCTCCTTGTTACTTACCCAAAAAATTCAATTAAGTTAGTAAGACACGACCTTCCCTTAACAAATCCATGCTGACTATCCCTGATTAATCCGTGCTTTTCTAAGTGGCAGTTTATCCTATCTCTCAGAATTGATTCTAATAATTTTCCCACCACTGAGGTCAGACTAACCGGCCTATAAATATTTGACCTATTTTTTGCACCCTTTTTAAACAATGGTACAACATTCGCAGGCCTCCAATCCTCTGGTACCTCGCCTGTAACCAGTGAGGATTTGAAGATGATCCTCAGAGCATCTGTTATTTCCTCCCTGCATTCCTTTAACAGCCTGGGATACAATTCATCAGGCCCTGGTGATTTATCCACTTTCAAGGATGTCAGACCCTCTAGTACTTCCTCTCTCATTATGCTTATGATATCTAATATTTCACACCTCCTCTTTTACTACAATGTCTGCATCATCCCTCTCCTTTGTGAAAACACTTAAGAACCATGCCCACATCTTCTGCATCCATGCATATGTTCCCTTGTACATCTCTGATAGGCCTTACCCTTTCCTTAGTTATCCTCTTGCTCTTAATGTACTGATAACACATCTTTGAGTTTTCCTTTATTTTACCCGCCAATAATTTTTCCTGTCCTCTCTTTGCTTTCCTAATTTCCTTTTTTACTTCACCCTGCACTTTCTATACTCCTCTAGGCTTTCTAAAGTATTAAATTTTTGCGACCATCATAAGCTTTCTTTTTCTGCTTTATCTTGCCCCATATGCTTCTGGATAACCAAGGGGCTCTATATTTGGCAGTACCACCCTTTTTCTTTGTGGGGACATGTCTACAACGTCCCTGTAGAATCTCGCTTTTGAATGCCTCCCACTGGTTTCCCAATGATTTTCCTTCAAGTAGCTGTATCCAGTCCATATCGCCAGATCACCTCTCAGCCTTATAAAATTTGCCTTCCCCCAATTTAGAAATTTTACTCCTGAACTATCTTTGTCCTTTTCCTTTCCCATTCCCCCTGCCAATCTAGTTTAAACCATCCCCAACAGCAGTAGCAAACCTTCCTACAAGGATACTCATTCTAGTCTTGTTCAGGTGTAGACATTCCACATGTAATGTTGTGTCCCATAACAATATGCCACATTTCTTTATGCCATGTACCTTTATCTTGCGCATCTTTGTCACAATGCATAATGTCTCAATTTTTTTTATCCAACTGCTTGGCTAAGGGTCATCCACAATGAGTACTGGAGTTGTATTCAAAACGAATTTCAATCTATTCCAATGAAGTTCAATGCTCTGCATCAAGAGCTAGTCGGCTGCCTACGAATCTCTTCCTATCGGCCAAATGTAAAGTAATCCACCAGCATGTCTCTAACATTATGGGTCTCTTGTGTTTCTGAGCAGTGAAGAGTTAATAAGCATCCCAATTGTCTCCAATCAGAAATCCATTACAGCATTGAATGTTAAAGTGTGCAAAATTGTTTCAGATAGTTCAATGCCTCACTGATTACTGTCAGTGTTATGGAAAAAAAGATTTGGCTATAATTACAACGTTTGAGACTTCTAGTGCAGGACTGATTGTAATTGCACATAGAAGGAGCTGACTTCAGAGTTATAAAACCCTGCATGCTTTTCAAAGGCAGGAATTTGGTCACCATTGACAATTAGGACATGTTTTATGGATTTGTTATTACAATAAAAAATTAACTCCTAACAGAAGGTTGTGAATTTTGCTTCCAGTTAAACAACTACTTGTCTGAAATACCAAATGTTATCCAAGACTTTGCCAATGAAAATTATTGGACACAAATCTTGCAGATCGCAAGAAGTAATAAATCTGTATTAATGGCAGGTTTTGGAGGCTTTTTATGTTATGGGATTTCTAAATCCACAATAATGATTTTAGTTTTTGATTATTGCACCACAAAATCTGGGCATTTCAAAGTTGAAATGCAATAACTAGTTGAGAAACCATTTGACAGCAAATTCATCAAATACTGACATCTTCATGTCACTAAGGCCATTTCGTATTATACTCCCTTTCACATTGGATTAGGTGTCAAATTCATCTGTTCAATCTCTGGCAGTGTGTAAAATCACACTGTTTATATTAAAGTTAGTTTCACAAGGCTGGATGGACTGAATAGAGGAAATTGGAAATATAAATAAAAAGTGTAACCTTGCCTATTTATTACCTGTGTTTTGGAGCCTGAAAAGGTTTAAACTGGCCTGTGTCCCAGACCTAGTGCTAACAAGTGGAAGCATTCAAGAACAATGGTGCATTTTCACAACTTTCTGGGACTCTGGTCTGAGGTCAGTCTGGGGAATTTAGATTGATTGATTTCCTGAATAGTCTTTGAGTTCACCTCATGCGGAATGGAAATCTGAATTTTGTTTGAAACTCCAAATGCGGCATTAATCTTAGCGTTGGTGTCAACTTTCAGTGCTAATTAGCTAATTAGATGTAGGAGGAGAAACCAGTGATTAGAACCTTGCAGCAGTACTTGAAGGTGTTTATACGACATCAAGGGAGAAATTTTATCCTTAAAAAACAGATAGATTTGGGTTGTGTGGGAGGTTAATCCACCTCCAAACCATGCAATTCTGGTTTTAATGGAGGTGGCACAGGCATCGGCCGAACAACACACTCCCAGGGGGCGAGTTGTCAGTTTAAGTATTATAATAAGGGTGCATGCCTTCAGGAAACCTGGCACCTAAAGGAAGGTGAGGACTGCTGGATCCAGGAGGTAAGCGCCCTTCCATTTACTCGCTGGATTCAGAGTACCTGCCTTGCCAACATCCCACGATCGGACATCACATCCTCAGGCCTCCAATCTACGACCCCTCAGCCACTTACCCAAGATTGGACTCTTCCCTCACTCACCCCAGGAAAGGACACCCCCTCCTCCGGGGTCAGACTCTCCTCCTGGCTTGGATGTCCCTGGGTCAGGGACTGACCACCTGCCAGATCAGATCCCCACCCAGGAGCAGACACTGCCCGGCCGGGTCGGAACTCATACCTACCTGGTCCTGCGGCCTCTTCTCCAGCATTCTCCACCTGTCATGAAGCCAGGTCTGTCAATCAGGCTGACATCCAGGCAAGGAACTTGCCAGTGATGTTACACACATGCTGTAGAGTTACTCCACAGTGTGTGGGGAAAACCCAACTTCTGGCTATCCCACATGCTACTGGCCTCACCCACTTCTGGCTGCTCGAAATGTTAAAATTCTGCCAAATCTGTATGGACTTCACATATAAACAAATGTGGTATTACATTTAATGCCAGGAGATGATGAAACAATTGTATTCTTTATGCGAAAAATAATCATCAAGTCAATGTAAAGGTTCTTTACTTGTAAACCTATCAATTCTCTTCTTCAATTCTATTTTGGCACTTTGTAGTTTTATAAATATTTCATGGTTTCTGCGATACCAAGTATGCAATGATTTCTGGGATACTAAATGTATAATGGTTTTTGGGCTATTAAATGAGCAATGGTTTCTGGGAGACTGAACAAGCTATTTTTTAAGAAAAGAGCTTGCTGTTGCACTACTGGCAAAACATCAAAGAGCTCTGACATCACCATTTGGATGTGGGCACTTTGTGCCATCATGAGCCAATTAGAGATAGCAATTGGGCAGTTATTTGGTTTGCCACCTGCCGATATTTTCACAACTCTTTTTAAGAAAAAGATTGGAGCTGGTAAAAAAAAATTGGAACTGATTAACAAAAATAGTAACCTGGCAAGCAGACAGTCTGTTAAATATTGCAATGTAATTTCCATACAACATTGCACAGATCCTGAAGAAAATGAACCATCTGAGTACTATTTGGAGATATTCCAGTTTTGAATGATTGCCCTTGTGTACTGAATTGTTGATGTGTTATTCATTCAAATGGCTCTTTGTTTCCTCATTGCAGATAATAATTTTGTCTTTTTCAAGATGTTGAAGACAAAAAAGAGTATGAAAAATCCTTACAGATGGTAATGGGTTAATAGTTGATGTTTTTGAAAGTACACCAAGAAAAAATGGTGAAGGAGAAGGTGGGACCCATTAAAAAGAGATTTAAGTAGCAGAGGCAAGGTGGAAATGATAAATTTTGTCTTCACAGTGGCAAAGAAGAATACAATATCAGAGATAAAGGGCAAAACTTATGGAAATAAGAACAAACAGAAAAATTGCCAAAAATAGTAATATTGCCAATAGACAAATCTCTATATCCAGAGAATTTCATCCAAGTGTGTTACAGGAAATAGGGGAGGAAATTGAAAACTCATTAGATTTGGAGAATACCGCAGCATTATAAGGCAGCAAATATTAAACCTCAAATCAACAAAGGGGGAAAGAGCAAACCATGTAACTACAGGCTAGTGAGTTTAACATAAGTAAAAAAGAACTTGCATTTATAATGCACTTTTCATAACCTCAGGATGTACCAATACACTTCGCACCCAATGAATTTGCTTTGAAGTATAGTCACTGTTCCAATGTAGACAGATGTGCTGCCAGTTTGCACACAGCAAGGTGTCACAAATAGCAATGAAATAAATGCTCAGTTAATCTATCCTGGTGCTAAAGTGAGTGGGAAATGGTTAGAATCCACCATTAGGGACCAAGCATGCAACTACTCCCTGCAGTCCACTCGCCTGGTTGACCCAGGTGAGTCACTGACAACTCGGGAAATAGGTGTGCTGGCTGTTAAAGCCAGAATGATTGGGTAAAACAGCAATTAATGATGTATTTGAATATTGTAATGACTTACCCGACAGCTCCAAAGGGGTTTCCCACTCGCCTGTAAACCTGCCCAGGTTAAACCCAGAATTGGGCCGGATAATGTCAGAATCCTGACCCAACGCCACTTTTAGGGGATTAACTCCCCACATTCACCCAAACCCGCCTCCCCTTGCCTGTATCCCCCTAAAATAGTAAGAGGTGAAATAATTACTCTTCTGTCAAATTTCCATTCATACGATCTCTATAGTGACAATAAAAACAACACTAATCAGTGAATCAAATAATTTGCATTTGCTTTCTTTAACCTAAAGAGAGTGCAAAATGCTCCAACTTCCATCACCCTTTAGTGTCAAATGTTGGGGCAACTGGAGCAGTACAAAGCACCTTTTAGTGCTAGACCTCAGCTGATCTTAGAACATAGGAAATAGGATCTGGAGTAGGCCATATGGCCCCTCAAGCCTGCGCTACCATTCAATACGATCATGGCTGATCATCTGCCTCAACTCTACTTTCCCACCAACTCCTCATATCCCTTGATTCGCTGAGAGACCAAACATCTATCAATCTCAGCCTTGAATCTACTCAACAATGGAGCATCCACAATCCTCTAGGAGAGAGAATTCCAAAGATTCACAACCCTCTGCATGAAGAAATTTCTCCTCATCTCAGTCCTAAATGATTGACCCCTTTTCCTGAGGCTGTGCCCCCTTTCTAGATTCCCCAGCCAGGGTAAACAACCTCAGTATCTACCCTGTCAAGCACCTTCAGAATTTTGTATGTTTCAATGACATCAACTCTCATTCTTCTAAACTCCAGAGAGTATAGGCCCAATTTACTCAGCCTCACGTTATAGGACAACCCTCTCATCCCAGGAACCAATATAATGAAACTTCATTGTACCACTTCCAATGCAAGTATATTCTTCTGGCTACAGGTGCGATGCCATAGGACTGGAAGACAGCTCGTACTGTTGTTTAAACAAGGAGAAAGGGGTAGACCGAGTAATTACAGGCCAGTCAGTCTAACCTCAGTGCTGGGAAAATTATTGGAAAAGATTTTGAGGGACAGGAGAAAGGCACAGATTAATGAAAGACAGTCAGCACGAATTTGTTAAGGGAAAGTTGTGTCTGATGAAAATGATTGAATTTTTTGAGGAAGTAATACGGAGGGCCGATGAGGGTAGTGCATTTGATGTAGTCTATGTGGATTTTAGCAAGACTTTTGACAAGGTTCCACATGGCAGACTGATCACGAAAGTAAAAGCCCATGGGATCCAAGGTAAACTGGCAAGTTGGAACTAAAATTGGCTCAGAGGCAAGAAGTGTAATGGCTGATGGGTGTTTTTGTGACTGGAACCAGTGGGGGTTCCGCAGGGCTCAGTACTAGGTCCCTTGCTTTTTATGGTATATATCAATGATTTGGACTTAAAAGTAGGGGGTATGATTAAGAAGTTTGCAGGCGATACAAAAATTGGCCATGTGATTGATAGTGAAGAAGAAAGCTGTAGACTGCAGGAAAATATCAATGAACTAGTCAGATGGGTGGAACAGTGGCAAATGGAGTTCAATCCGGAGAAGTGTGAGGTAATGCATTTGGGGAAGGCTAACAAAGCAAGGGAATACACAATAAATGGTAGAATACTGAGAAGCGTAGAGAAGCAGAGGGACCTTGGAGTGCATGTCCACAGATCCCTGAAGGTGGCTGAACTGGTAGATAAGGTGATCAAGACGTTATATGAGATACATGCTTTTATTAGCCGAGGCATAGAATATAAGAGCCGAGAGGATATGCTGGAACTGTATAAAACACTGGTTAGCCACAGCTGGAGGACTCCCTGAAATTCTGGTCACCACACTATAGGAAAGATGTGATTGCACTAGAGAGGGTAGAGAGGAGATTTAGGGGGATGTTGCCTGGACTGGAGAATTTTAGTTCTGAGGAAAGATTGGTGGGATAGTCTCGCCAAATCTCCTTCCTTAGTGACTGTCTCCGACTTATTCCACATGGATTTCAACTGAAGTTCCATCCTTCATGTTTCGAATCCATCCAGGATTACAGGTATCTTCGAGACATACAAAGTTCCTCAGACTGCTGTTCTTGCCGCATCTTGAGATCCACACTCAGTGCTGTGCGCCGGCATATGTACATACTCGACCCCTCTCTCCAGCAGCACTGACTCACCCTATCTCAAAGTTGTCCTGCTCTGCAGTTTCATTTCATCCTTCGCCTTATCCGACGCATTAACAAAAAACTTTTCTCTTCCTTTCAGGTGTTAAGGGACGCAAGCTCCGACAACACATGGGCACCAATGCTCCTCCAGATCCTTCACTTCCCTCTGACCCCATCCCTCTCCTAATATCACCCCTTGCAGTGTATTCTCAATACCTTCTGACCTTCGTCTCTCTGATGCTGAACGATCTGTACTTAGCAAAGGACTCAGTTTTATCCCCTCACGCCCCCACCTCAATGAATTTCATGCTCGGCATGACGTTGAGCTCTTCTTCAGTTGCTTTCACCTCCGGGATCACTTCTTTAGCGGAGTCCTCCCCCTGACCAATTGACCCATTCACCCACCTCCAATATTCTCCCTCCACCTGGACCCTTCCCGCTGGCCTCTTAACTGCTCGATCTTTTTATTAAGAACTGTCAGCGTGATATCGGCCATCTTAATTTCTCTGCCCCCCTCACTCACTCTAACCTCTCACTCATAGTGTTGCTATCGGTACCTGCATGGATCCCAGTTATGCCTGTCTTTTTGTGGGGTATGTCGAATATTCTTGATCCAGTCCTACTCAGGCCCCCTCCCCCAACTCTTTTTCTGGGACATTGATGATTGTAACGGTGCCGTTTCCAGCTTCCGCCCCAAACTGGAAAATTTCATCAACTATGCTTCCAATTTCCACCCTTCTCTCACCTTCACATGGTCCAGCTCCGACACTTCCCTTCCCTTCCTCGAGTTCTCTGTCTCCATCTCTGGGGATAGTGGGATAGCCCACTGATTCCTACGACTACCTTGACTACCCTTCCTCACACCCTGCCTCCTGTAAGAACTCCATTCCATTCTCCCAGTTTCTCTGTCTCTGACACATCTGTTCTGATGGTGCTACCTTCAACAACAGTGCTTCTGATATGTCTTCCTTTTTCCTCAACTGAGGATTCCCCCCACTGTGGTTGACAGAGCCCTCAACTGAGGATTCCCCCCACTGTGGTTGACAGAGCCCTCAACCGTGTCCAACCCATTTCGCGCACTTCTGCCCTCACCCCTTCCCCTCCCTCCCAGACTGCGACAGGGTTCCCTTTGTCCTCACTTTCCATCCCACCAGCTTTCACATCCAAAGGATCATCCTCCGCCATTTCCGCCACCTCCAACATGATGTCACCACCATACACATCTTCCCCTCCCCTGTCAGCATTCTGAAGGGATCTTTCCCTCTGCGACACCCTGGTCCTCTCCTCCATCACCCCCGACACCTCACCCCTTCGCACGGCACCTTCCCATGCAATTTCAGGAGGTGCAATATCTGCTCTTTTACCTCCTTTCTCCTCATCATTAAAGGCCCCAAACACTCCTTCCAGGTGAAGCAGCGATTAACTTGTACTTTCAATTTAGTGTACTGTCTTCACTACTCACAATGCAGTCGCTTCCACATTGGGGAGACCAAACATAGATTGGATGACCACTTTGCAGAACACCTCTGCTTAGTCCGCAAGCATGACCCTGAGCTTCTGGTTTCTTGCCATTTTAATTCACCACCTTGCTCTCATGCCAACATTTCTGACTTTGGTCTGCTGCAGTGTTCCAGTGAAGCTTAACGCAAGTTCGAGGAACAGCACCTCATCTTCTGATTAGGCACTCTACAGCCTTCTGGACTCAACATTGAGTTCAACAATTTCAGAGCATGACTGCCTTTTTTATATTTTATTTTATTTTTTAACCATCTGCCTGTCTTAAACTTGTTTTTCAGATTTTTGCATTTGGACGAAGCTGTTCATTTTTCTGCCATTAACACTCTCTCTGGAGTGAAAACAGGAAGTGCCAGAAATACTCAGCAGGTCTGGCAGCAGCTGTGGAGACAGAAGCAGAGATACCGTTTCAGGTCTGTGACCTTTCATCAGGACAGTAATGGAGTAATGTTTTGTCTTTTAATACAAATATTAATATGAGTACTCCCTTTGCCTTTGTTCTATGACATCTTTGTCATTTAATCTCTCCTGCCCTCCGCCCTATCACACACCTTCCCTTTTGTTCTTCTTTCTCCCCTCCTGCTTTTCACTTCTCAAAGCCTATTACATTTCTAATCTTTGGTAGTTCTGATGAAATGTTCACTCTGATTCTCTCTCCACAGATGCTGCCAGACCTGCTGAGTATTTCCAGCACATTCTGTTTTTATTTTGGATATGCTAGAGTTGTTTTCTTTGGAACAGAAGAGGCTAAGGGGAGACCTAATTTAAGGGTATAAAATTATGAGGAGTCTAGATTGAGTGGCTACAAAGGCCCTACTCCCTTTGGTTTCCTACTCCCTTTGGTTTGGTGTCCATAACAAGAGGCATAGATTTAGGGTAAGAGGCAGAAGGTTTAGTGAGGATTCGAGGGGAAATTATTTTACCTAGAGGGTGGTGAGGATTTGAAACTCACTGTCTGAAAGAGTGGTAGAGGCAGAAACCCTCATAAAATCAAAAAAGTACTTGGATATGCACTTGAAGTACATACAAGGTTATGGACCAAGAGCTGGAACGTGGGATTAGGCTAGATGGCTACTTGTTGGCCTGCACAGACACGATGGGCCAAATGGCAGTCTTCCACACTTTAGGATTCTATGATTCCTGAGATATGGAGACCAAAATTGTCCATATATTCCAGGTGTTGGCTCACCAAAGCCCTATATAATTGTAGCAAGACTTCCTTATTCTTATAATCCAATCACCTTGCAATAACACCCAGTATTCCATTTTCCTTTCTAATTGCTTACTGCACCTGCATACTAACTTTCTGTGTTCCTGGTACGAGTACGCCCAAGTCTCTCTGAACGTAAACATTTAGAAGTTTCACACTTTTTAAAAAGATATTCTGTTTTTCTTTTCTTACTACCAAAGTGAATAACCTCACACTTGCCCACATTATACTCCATCTGCCACCTTGCCCACTCACTTAACCTGCCTATATCTTTTTGCAGCCTCTTTGTGTCCTGCTTACATCTTACATTCCCACACAGATTTGTATCATCAGTAGACTTGAATACATTATTTTCAGTCTCTTCAACTAAGTCACTAATATAGCTTGCAAATAGCTGAGGCCCCTGCACTGATCCTTGCAGTACTCCACTAATTACTGGTTGCCAACTTAAAAATGCCCCGCTTATCCTTACTCTCTGCTTCCTGTCCATTAACCATTCCTCCATCCATGATAATATATTACCCCCAACTCCATGGGCCCTTATCTTGCATCTTAACTTTTTGTGTGGCACCTTATCAAATGTCTTATGGAAATCCAAGTATATTACGTCTACAGGCTCCCCTTTATCAACTATACTAATTACATCCTCAAAAAACTCTAATAAATTTGCCAACTATCATGTTGACTCTGTCTGCTCATACTATGATTTTCTAAGTGCATAGTTGAGACTTTCTTCATAATAGATCATGACACAGCTCTGGTGCTTGGATTATAATTCATTTGCATTGAAACCATTTTTGTCTGCTGGTCTTTAATACACTCTGATAAGTCAAGTCTATTGAGAAGCGACTTCAGTCTATTGCTTTTTGATACCATTGTCAATGCAATGCAGTTGTGGTAAGCTCTTTCTGGCAATCGGAGGAATAGCCACATCCTTTCAGAAACTCATTGACCAAGAGAAAAATGTGCTGGGGTATTTTGCAAAAGGTGCAGCACAAATGCTTATAAAGGAGAAATAAAATATTGTATAATTCTGTTAATCAGTTTACAAACAAAACTATATTTAATTGGTAATAGTGTTACATTTTACAGAATAGGATTTCTTTTCCATAAAATTATTTTACACAGGTATTGTTATTTTAAAAAGCATCCTGTCATGAAGATTTTTTTAAATAGTCAAAATCAATCAAATGGCTTGGGGGAATTCAGTCAGAATGTCTGTCTATTACAGTGGAGTTTTAAATGAACTCATTTCCAGGTTATCTTTAGGCCAACTGTTTATTCACTACTCCTCAAAATTTCATCACCAAACAAACAAAGCCCCGAGCTTTCTGAAATAAGTTTAGAATATTACTTAGCTCTCTCTGTACTTACTTTCCTTCCCCTTTGCATTGGGAGAGTATATTTGGTAATCCAGCATTCTTCATTGGTTAAACAGTACAGTCAAACATGCATACTCTGTGCAGGCATGGTTAGCCATCTCGCGACATTGACTAGTTATTCCTTACATTTTCATGTCTTTGTACTCTTCCTTGGAGAATAATCTGAAATAACGGAAGGATTCACTTGCTGAGTATCAGATAGATAGGCCCAAACATGAACACTCCTTCCATGGGTGTAAAAATCTTTATACCAGCCAATAGGGTGGTTAGCCCTGTATGGTGGGAGGTTTTATAGGCTCCCTTAACTGTTTTGATGAGAGTGTTGGGAGGCATCCACACCCACCCAATACAAGTACCCTGCTGGATGTCAAGCTGGAATTCAGAAACAGAGTTCTGGTCTCCACTTGCCAGGGCAGTCTGGAGTAGGGTTTGAACTTTGCACCTTCTGACTCAGAGTTGGAAATGCTACCACTAAACCCAAGGCTGGATTCACATTGTGTCAATGACAACTGAGAATCCTCCACAACTTTGTTCAGAATTCTCCTCTGTTGACTGCAAATAGTTATTCATTGAGGATCTCAATAACTAGGTAATGGCTGAAGCAGTAGCAAATAATACAGGCCAAAAAATAAAGGGTGATTGCCTGTGCTGTACCAGGAAGTTGAGAATCGACAAGCCAATCTGAAGGCCAAGGCTGCAGGTCAAGTCCTTCAATCAGCCTGCCAACTTGTATTCTTTAGTACAGAACAGGCAGCCCACCATTATTAATTCTCAGATACATTGATCATAAATCTAGTTAGATGTAGGAGATGTGAACAGCATCCAAAGGTGTAGTAGTAGCACAAAACATTTAAGGTGTACTGTTCCTTTTATTGACTTGTTGTGCTTTGCTCCTGAAATGTAAAATAGATTCTGTCCTATTTCCTATGATGAACTCCATTTAAAATGTCATTTTTTTGAAAAAAGTGGCACTTCTGCACACACATTCATCAAAGTGGCAAGACATCCTGAAGTCAATCTCAGAATTCAATTCGCATATTTCCCCCAACATAGCCACATGGCTGGATTCTGCTGTAGGCCAGTGAGTGCAGCCTTTTGAATGTGATTGCTTTCCTTAGGCAATCTCCCTTGAAAAATGAAAAGCCTTCTGGCTTGATCCAATGTTACAGTCTGTAGGTCAGTGTAATAACACTGGGGAAATTCATCTTGTAAATTTGCAGAAGTTGATTGTAAATAAATTGGAAATACTAACCTGTATATTTCTGTTATTGTCTAATACCAAAAGGCAAACAACAGTATCTCTGGTCTCCAATATCTGTTGGCTGAAATGTATAGCAACTGTCTGACCTAGAATATTTACATTCCCAGTTGTGAGATGGGAAGTAGGACTTTGGTGCACAGGTATAAGGACTGAATTACATTTCTGACTGCACTTATACATTTCTAATTGTACGCCTTCAAAATCCTGCCAATAGATGAAATTTGATGACATTCCTAAATCATGCACCACAGGTTTGAAAAAAACCCCAAAAATTTATCCCCCTGGATAAATATGCTGTGTAAAGACCAGCAAGATCCCAGCATCAATCTATTGTCTATGGTGAAGGAGTTGATTTTATCTATTGTGGAATAGCCTATAGGAATTAAGTCTCCCATTCCTGAAGGGGAAGAGGGCAGAAAGCAAGATTTCCACTCAAGGAGGGCCAGGAATTTGGGGCAGAACCAGTTCCTTCTGGGTCTCTTCCTCATTTCCAATGCATGTTCAAATTCCAGGGGGGAGGGGAGTGAAAGAAAGAGTGAATCTTTCACCCAGATGCTATGTTAAGTGGCATATCTGGAGGAGTTTCTGAACTTCCCTGGAAAATTCCACCCAAGCTGCACTCAACAGGTCTCAGAAATGCACACCAGCTCTTAGCCACCAGCTACGGATGAAAATCAAACACTGGCTTGCAGTATGGGGCAGGTGCTTTTGATGTGCCCTTGCAAAAGTGATGCACCCACCCTGACCATTCAAATGATTTGGAATGGGGAAGATGGGGGTCCTACTTTGCTGTATTTGCACAGGTGAAACTGGGTCTCTCCCAGGACTATTAGTGAAGAATGACCACGTGAAGAAGATACCAGACATCTTACTGTTGCATACAGGATCACAGCTCAGCATGAAGCCCTGCCTTCTGGAAAGGAAGCTAGCATTTTCTTTTTGTTAAAATGCAATATTAATAAAGTTGATATTAACTTTTCTGTAAATATTAGTGTAATAGCAGAAGGAAATTATTTCATTTCAGATGCAAATGTAATGGAAGGCCACACAAGTTCAACTTCTCCATTTGCTTACAAACAGATTCTGACAAAGGAAAATGTTCAAGGTAAATTAATCACAACAGCAGTGACCTATAATAAAATAAACACCCAAAGCAAGTGTTTTCCAATGGTACACATTGGTAAAATGAAATGGTGCAGATAAACCCTTTAAAGCACAAAAACCTTTTGGAACTTGCACCTTTGTTGACAGCCAAAAATAATTTTTCTCTGCATATATTGTGTTAGTTTAGTTTGCACAGCATCACTGCACTCGTTTCAAAACTGTTCTGAATTTATTGGTGTTTGTGCTCATCTTAGGTTGATGGTTTTTTTCTGTTCAGAATTTGGCATTGTGCTGCTACTGTCAGTGATTTAGTGCAGGAATTTTCCATCCAACTTGTACCTCAGTAGTTAAAGTTCTGGTACAGCGTCTCTTGGGGTATTTATGAGATATATTAATAGAGGAATAACATAAACTTTAACTTGCGGACATTGAATCCTTACTCCATGCTTTTTGTGCTCACTTTAGAGCTGTCTTGAACCTGTTCTCTTTGGTTGTTACAAACCATGTTGATTATCCATGTAGCACCCAGATAGGCTGTGACAATGCCAGACATTCGTAAAGCAACAGGTCTAGACTTTTGAAAAATACTAAAACATAGGGTGGAATTTTCACCTCTTAGTCCCTGATGAATCAATGAGACCAGGAATGGGTCAGGAATCCGAATGTGCAGGCTTTGCCATGCCTCTTTAACTGAGTCACGGCATTAGGATTCCATTTCCAGGTTCCCTGATCAATCAGAAAGGTCAGGTGGGATCGCGCATTAGATCCGTCAAAGGAAGAATTTCTAATTAAAGGGACCTCAGCAGGAGTCAGAAAGATTTTTGAAGCTGTAGTAACCGCAAGAATGGAGAGGAGACCTGGGAAGGCTACACCACGGGTCTCTCACTCTTACCTGGATGTCCTGCTGTGGGATCTGAGGGGTTGCAGTGAGGTGAGCTCTCCCAAGGGTGGGAGGAAGAGGACAATCTCTCTAAGCAAGCATGCGTGTAAGTGGCCAAAGAAGTCAGTGTTGCAACGTAGGAAATGCAGCAGTCAATTTGCAGATAGAACAGCTCCCACAACCAGCAATGAAATAAATGATCAGATCATCCATTTTAAGTGTTGGGAGAACTTCTTTGGTCTTCTTTGAATTGTATGTAGCATGGTATCTTTATGTCCATTTGAAAGGGCAGACAGGCTCTTAGTTTAGTTGCTCATCTAAAAGATAGCACCTATGACAGTGGGTCACTCCCTCAGTACTGTTTTGAAATGTCAGCTTGGATTATGTGCTCATGTCTCTGGCGCCTTGATTCTACAGAGATTTCCATGTGTATCAATATTAATGAGTCTAAGCATCAGCTCTTCTTTTAAAGATCAAACATCTAATTATGATTGACACTAAACGAAAATATTTAATCGAAGGAAGAGGAGTGAATTAGCAAACACAGTTAAAGGCAATTGGTGCTGGATCTTGCTTGCACTCACTGTCAATGGCAGTTACTCTCTCCAGTCAGTTCCTCTAATAATACCTAACATTACTCACTAAAATTCAGCAAGTCATTAGAACTGGAAAGACAAATTTCCAGAAGAAACGTTCTCTGATTTTTCAAAGGTGCTTTAGTTTTGTATGAATGGTATTGCTGGAAAATAATGAAAATTGACTGTTGTTTTCCACACTTAAATTCATCAGTGGGAGCAGGAGTAGGCCATTCGGCCCTTTGGGCCTGCTCCACCATTCAAAAAAGATCATGGCTGATTTTCTCTGGGGTACAAGGTAACTTGATAAGGTGAATTCAAAATTGGCTTAGCTGTAGGAGACAGAGAGTGATGACAGACGGCTGTTTTAGTGACTGGAAGCCAGTGTCCAGTGGCGTACCACAGGGATCTGTGCTGGGTCCCCTATTGTTTGTCATTTATATAAACAACATAGATGACTATGTGGGGGGTAGGATCAGTAACTTCGCGGATGACACAAAGATTGGCCGAGTGGTTAACAGTGAGGTTGAGTATCTTGGGTTACAGGAAGATATAGACGGGATGGTCAAATGGGCAGAAAAGTGGCAGATGGAATTTAACGCTGAAAAGTGTGAGATGATACACTTTGGAAGGAGTAATGTGACACAGAAGTATTCAATGAATGGCCTGACACTGGGAAGTTCCGAAGAACAAAGGGACCTTGGCGTCTTTGTCCATAGATCTCTGAAGGCAGAAGGGCAGGTTAATAGGGTGGTGAAAAAGGCATATGGGACACTTGCCTTTATCAATTGAGGCATAGATTACAAAAGCAGGGAGGTCATGTTGGAGTTGTACAGAACTTTGGTAAGGCCACAGCTGGAGTACTGTGTGCAATTCTGGTCGTCACATTATAGGAAGGATGTGATTGCATTGGAGGGGGTGCAGAGGCGATTCACCAGGATGTTGCCTGGGATGGAACATTTAAGCTATGAAGAGAGGTTGGATAGGCTTGGGTTGTTTTCACTGGAGCAGAGAAGACTGAGGGGTGACCTGATCGAGGTGTACAAGATTATGAGGGGCATGAACAGGGTGGATAGGGAGCAGCTGTTCCCCTTAGTTGAAGGATCAGTTACTAGGGGACACAAGTTTAAGGTGAGGGGCAGAAGGTTTAAGGGGGATTTGAGGAAGAACTTTTTACCCAGAGGGTGGTGACGGTCTGGAATGCCCTGCCTGGGAGGGTGGTAGAGGCGGGTTGCCACACATCCTTTAAAAAGTACCTGGATGAGCACGTCATAACATTCAAGGCTATGGGCCAAGTGCTGGCAAATGGGATTAGATAGACAGGTCAGGTGTCTTTAATGCATCGGTGCAGACTCAATGGGCCGAAGGGCCTCTTCTGCACTGTATTATTCTGTGATTCTCTGATATATTGACAAGAACATAAGAAATATGATCGGGGTAGATCATATGGCCTGTTGAGCCTGCTCCCCCATTCAATACAATCATGGTTGATCTTCTGCCTCAACTCCACTTTCCTATCTGCTCCTATATCCCTTGATGCCACGAGACATCAAACATCTTTATATATTAGCCTTGAATATACTCAATGATGAAATATCCACAATCCTCTGGGGCAGAGAATTCCAAAGATTCACAACCCTCTGAGTGAAAAAATTTCTCATCACACTTGTAATTGATTGACCCTTTATCCTGAGGCTGTGTCCCCCTATTCTATATCCCCAGCCAGGCGAAACAACCTCAGGGTGTACCCTGTCAAGCTCCTTCAGAATCTTGTATGTTTCAATGAGATCATCTCTCATTCTTCTAAACTCCATTTACTCAGCCTCTCATCATAGGACAACCCTCTCATCCCAATTTAGATGGGATCTTGTGAATCTTCACTGTACCCACCTCCAGGGCAAGCATATCCTTCCTTAGATATGGAGACCAAAACTGCACACACTATTCCAGATATAGGGCTGAATTTTATTCAGGCACCGTGCTTTGCGGCAGCGCCCTTTAAACTTAGCGCGGCGCCCACATTCAGCAGCCGCCGAGGAGCCCCCGCGGTATTTCGCACAGGGGCTCATTGCAATATTGGGGGCAGAGCGCCCGCCCCCGATGATGTAAGGGGGCGGGTTGTGCGTCCCCGGCAACGGCATCCAGCGCCACCACACAGGCACCGGTGCCATTTTGAAAGGGCTTTAAGCCATTACTAATAGGTGTAATTTTTAAAGGGATAATAGACATGACTTTTATTATATATAAAAATAAGTGATGGAGGCCCTTCCCCAACCCCTGCAATGGTTATTTCAGGCAATGAAATGACCATCAATTGCTTGTACAAATACCCGAACTTTCCCCCCAACCTTTGATTGTTTTCCCTGCAACCCTTTCCTATCATCCCCACATCCAATAAATATCAATTTTCTTGCTCCTCCACCCCTCCCACCCTGAAAATTCTATTCCTCCCCCCTCCCCACCAGGTTCTCGCCCGGAATTCCGTATGGAGTTCTGAAGGTGCGTGCAGCATGAACGGTGGCCATAATATCGGAGTAGGATGGCCGCTGCCTTCAAGTAGGTTTATTTAAATATTTTAGATGTTCATTTGCATATTTAGATGAAGGGCAAACCACCGTGTGGCAGTGGGGCCGCACCGAGGTCCGGCCGCGGGTAATATGTGGCGGGCCCTTTTCGATGTCACAGGGAGAGGCGGACCTCTCCCCACAGCATTTTACTGGCCCTCATGCTGTCAAGGGGCCAGTAAAATTCAGCCCATAGTCTCATTCACCAAAGTCATATACAATTGTAGCAAGACTTCCTTATTCTTGTTCTCCAATCCCCTTATAATAAAGTCCAACATGGGCCGGAATTTTGCTGTTGTCGGCAACTCAGAGTTTGGGGAGGCGGAAGTGTGTGAAGAACACGCTCCCACTCCGCGCTTCACTGTCACCGCTATTGGGTACGAGGCAGCCAATTCGTGGCCCCGCGGTGTATTTCTGAATGAAAAGGGCGTGTGCAGGTGGGAGGCTGAATGTCAGTGGGGGCAGGGCGAGAGCCGGAAGAGGTTGCTGAAAGCCATTTAAAAGAGCTTTCAGCAACATCTGTGGCTCCAAGAGGCTTACCTGCAGCAAGGAGGACATTGGAAAGAGCAACTGCTGCCAAGGAAAAACAAGAGACTGAGAGTGAAAGGACTGGAGAAGGACTTAAAGTGCCCTCCAATCCAACAATTGAAAATGAAACATAATCCCACCAGAAGCAGCTTGCAGCAATGGAAGGGAAAAGTAGCCGCATGGCCCCCCGCTTCTCAGAGGACCCCTTACATGTCCTCCTCCAGGCGGCTGAGGCAAGGCGGGAGGCCCTCTTCCCATCCGACGGAAGGAGGAGGCCTCCCCAAGTCACTAAAAAAATGTGGCTGGAGGTAGCGTTAGAGGTCAGCAGCCGCGGAGTAGTTAGGAGGGCATGGCTCCTGTGCCACAAGTGGGTGAATGGCCTTCTGCGCTCTGCCAGGGTAAGGGGCATTGCGCAGTCATCTCATCTTTTATGTGATACAGGAGGGTTAATGGGTGCTGATGCTGCAAGGTCGAGGCCATCCATGGCCAGTGATTGGCCTTGGGCCGCATAATGGGCACATCTGTGATGCACGGTGGTCCAGATGTGTTCCATCTGTGCACTTCACTGGCATTGGTTTGAGATGCAGTGTTCAGCCCAAAGGGTGAGCAGGTGATCTTTCAAGTAATATGTCTTAACTAATTGCTTTGTGTCCATACAGGAGAAGAGGGCATATAATGCCCGTGAGTTCCCACACTGGTGGCGGCGAGGCCAACCTGGCCTTTTTGAGCTGACTGGAGTAGGATGTATTAATGCTAGCAGGTGAGGCCGGTGCACCTGGCCAGGGGAGTGAGTCCCCAGCATGTGGTCGAGGGGGTGGGGTGGGGGGGTGTGGTGCAGTGATTGTTTCAGGTACTGACGGGTGCTCTCAAACTTAAAATCACACAGAAATGCCCACATTGCAGTCTATAACATGCCCTCCAGTCAGGAGTGCTGATCACAACTGATCATTCTGATTTTCCCTGCAGGTGAAACACAGCAGCGGCCAGGCAGTGTCTCCGGGGCTCATCCGTCCACCTCTGAGGAGGAGGAGGAGTGGACCTCAGAGGGTGCACCGTCACATCCTTCCCCCGCACCAAGCACCATCTCCAACACATTCACCTCAGTTGGGATGCGTATCTCCTCGTATTTGCGGTCACAATCTAGTGTTAGCACCACACGTTTGCCGGAGCAGCTGCAAGAGGCAGTGCCGGCCGATGCCTCTGACAATCGGAGGACTGTGGGAGGTTAGGCCAGTTCAGAGCCACAAGCTCATGATGAGCCTCTGATAGCACCCATTCGGCAGGAGATGCTGCAAGTGCAGCGTGCAGTGCGTGGAGATCTGGCAGAGTGACCAGACACTTTGCATGCTATGACTCAGACTTTGGAGATGTCCATCCGGAGGTTGAGTACCACACAGTCCCTGTCATCTGCCCATCTAGCTTCCTCCATTAACAGATTGGTGGCTGCAGTGGAGGGACCGATCCTGGAGGCTATGCATAACCTCACAGAGAGAGTGGGCTCCATGGACCAGAGCATTAGAGATCTGTCTCTGATACTCAGGTGACATTTGGAAGCTGCTCATCCCTTTGAGGTCAGCAGAGAGGATCACTTGAGCCTCGAGAGGGCACAGGGGCAGCAGCATATTTCATATGGGGGCTCCTCTCAGGGTGCTGCTGATGCATCCTGCAGCTCCTTGTCCTCTCTGCCAGTGACATCAGCACCACATAACCCCAGGGTGTCGAGGGTGTTAGAGATTTGTCAGGGTCACCTTGAGATGCCGCGGCCTGCACGGCCTTGGGCAGAGGACGCCTGCCAAAGTCATCCAGAGCAACATGGCAGCCCGATCAGCCATCTGCCTCTGGTGTGCCTGGAGGCGAGGGATCGTCTACACGCATGAGCACTCGCAAATGTTTCAAAACATCACAGTAACAGCATTCTGGGGTCACTGGTGCAATTTGTGAATATTCATTTGATGTATAAACGCACTAAAACTTATTCAATTTTTCACTTGGCATTTTCATATGTCACAAGTCATTGCTGATATTGTAGGCTGGTTGATCTACATGAGAAGGATTATTTGAGAGGTGACACATTTGGGCTATGTGGTGTTTGATGGAAAGGTGGCCCATATCAGCTGAGATTTCCCCCTGAAGACGAGTGCCTCTATGCTTCCAGCTCCTGTTAATGCCTCATCCCAAACTGCCATGTGAATGTCTGGTTGCTGTTCAGGAGAAACGCCTGAGTATTAGAGCCTCTCGGGTCTCTCTTGCACAACTCCCCTAAACCTTCAGCTCCCTCTCCCCACCGTTCAGGTGGCTGCAGCCCCACTTGCACATCCGTATCACCATCCTCATCTGAGAATGCCTCGCGCTGAACTTGATCATCCTCCAGGGCCTCTCCCCTTTCCATTGCCAGGTTATGTAAGGTGCAGCACACGACAATAATTCTAGAGACCCTTGCTGGTGAGTACTGGAGGGCTCCACCTGAGTGATCGAGACACGTAAATCTCATTTTGAGAAGAGCTATCGTCTGTTCTATGCTCACTTTGGTGGTCGCATGGCTCTCATTATAACGTTTCTCTGCCTCATTCCTTGGGTTCCTCACCGGTGTCATCAGCCATATTGTCAGCGGATAACCCCTGTCATCAAGTATTCATCCTTGCAGGCATTCAGGAGGGCTGAATAGTGCTGACACCTGGGAGTTCCGGAGAATGAATGCATCGTGACTGCTTCCAGGATAATGAGCACTCACCTGCAATATTCCCTTACAGTGGTCACAGACAGTTTGAACATTCATTGAGTGGAACCTCTTGCAATTAATGAAGGCCCCTGACTGACCTGTAGGTGCTTGAATGGCCACATGAGTGCAGTCTATTATGCCCTGAACCATGGGGAACCCAGCAATGTTGCTGAATCCTCTGGCTCTCTTGGCCTGACTGGCGGTGTCCAGTCTCGATGTATTGGTTGGCATGCCTGAATATGGCATCAGTCACCACCTTAATGCAGTGCTGCGCTGATGCTTGGAAGACTCCATACATCTCTGCTGATGAAGCCTGGAACAAGCCTGATGCATAGAAGTTCAGTGCTACTGTTAGCTTCAGTGCGACCAGCATTGGATGGCTATCCACGCAGTTGGAAGCGACTTCTGCTGCCAGCATCTCACACAGAGATGTGACAGTCTCCTGTGACAGACACAGTCTTCCTCGGCACAGGCGCTCTGACATTTGTAGAAAGCTTAAATGAGGACGGTAGACCCTGCCTGCTGGGTAGGCTTGTCTCCTGACAGGTGGTTGCACCTGGGACACTCTGTCACTTTCTCCCCCTCCCCCATTATGAGGCTGCACTGGGCCAGTAAGTTGTGGGTTCCCCTGGCCAGTTGTCCTCCTGTCCCTCTTTGGGGCTGTTACGACCTGGTGAGAAAGGTGTCTAGGAGTCTGTTACTGTCTTCACCTGGCCTTATTGTAACAGGGTTTATTTTTAAACACACTGTTTTGAGCTCCCTTTTTGAATCCTTGTCCACAGCTTTCCAATTATATGGCAAAGAAACCAACACACCGGGTTTTCTCAAGTTTAAAGGAGAAAA
Organism: Heterodontus francisci; assembly: GCF_036365525.1. Classification (NCBI taxonomy): domain Eukaryota; kingdom Metazoa; phylum Chordata; class Chondrichthyes; order Heterodontiformes; family Heterodontidae; genus Heterodontus; species Heterodontus francisci. Next base: position 38,346,452 of record NC_090381.1, read on the forward strand.
GTGAAGTTTATTAAAACTTAAACTCTAATGCGATTAACGCCTATGGATATACGACGCACCTACATTAGCATGCACACGTGATATACACATGCAGATAGGGACAGAAGAGAGATGAAGAAAAGATAAAGTGGAATAGTTTGAGGCAATATCTTGTTACTGTGCTTCAAGCTCACGGTATAGTCCTTTTGTAGCTAATTCCTGCATTTCGTTGGGGCCCAGTATTCTGCTTAAACCTTGTTCATATAGAAGACTTTTCTTTCTTTGAGGTTCACGTGTTTTCACAAGTTTCAGTTTCGTGGGAAGGAGATGGGAGCAAGCAGACAGGAGAGGGTTCTGCTTCAGTTCCAGGAGCACACGGCGTTCTCCATCCAAAATTCTGTTTTTCCAATTTAAAACTCCCAGTTGGCCAGCAGGTAGTCACGTGACCTGGTTTGCCTGACGGGGCATAGTCGTCCTCATTAACTGAGCCGTCTCCAGGGTGCACAATTCCCATTGATCCTGTGTTCCAGAGATGCAATTATTTCAGGTGTTACCAGCCTACTTTAAGGACAGGCACAACCGCCTCCCCTTCACCCAATAAATCAATACCGCTGGAGCCCGACCATGAGTGACTAACACTCAGATGACCCCTGCTGAACCAGCAGAAACTGCCCCAAATTTTAAAGTCAAGCAAAGAAATATCAATGAACAAAGAACCAAAAAAAAGTGCCTCCAACTTCTTCATATAGACACCGCCTGCTGCTCTTTTAAAACTGCTGGATTTCCGACATGTCGTTTGACTCGTTTTAATGCTGTAAAATCTGACAGCCGACATAAAATGGCTGTCAATTGGTTTATTAATGACCTCAAGTGGCCTTTAATTGACTCTAAGCAGACGGCGATCGGTGCCTTGATCTTGCCTGCCGTCCAACCAGCTAAAATAGCGTTTGGGCATCATGACGTCGGGGACCTGACCCGACGTCATCGCTTGCCATTTTACGTCTTGGCCGCCTTGGAGGTCTTCTGTTTTTACAAGGTAAAATTCCGGCCATGGTGCTTGTTTCCTAATTGCATGCTGTACCTGCATGCTGACTTTCTGTGTTCTTTGTATCAGTACACCCAAGTCTTGCTGAACATCAACATTTAAAAGTTTCATGCCTTTTAAAAATTATTTTGCTTTTCTATTCTTACCACCAATGTGAATAACTGCATACATCACCAAATTAGACTCCATTTGCCACCTTGTTGCTCACTCACGTAACCTGTCTATATCTCTTTGCAGCCTCTTTGTGTCCTTATCACTGCTTGCACTCCCACCTAGCTTTAAATTGTCAGCAAACTTGGATACATTATTCTCGGTCTCTTCAAGTAAGTCACTAAGTTAACTTGCAAATAGCTGAAGCCCTAGCACTGATTCTTGTGCCACTCCATTAGTTACAGTCTATCAACTTGAAAATACCCCGTTCAGCCCTACTCTCTGCTTCTTGTCCATTAACCAATCCTCCATCTCTGCTTACATATTACCCCAGCCCCATGAGCCCTTATCTTGTGTATTAACCTATTGTGTGGCATATTATTGAAAATCCAAGTGCATTACATCTATTGGCACCCCTTTATCTACCGTGCTAGTTACATCCTCAAAAAGCTCTAATAAATTTGTCCTGCACAATTTCTCTTCCATAAAATCATGTTGACTTTGTCTAACCATACTATTATTTTCTAAGTGCGTGGTTAAGGCTTCCTTAATAATAGATTCCAGCATTTTCCCAAAGACTGATGTCAAGCTAACTGCCCTATAATTTGTTGTTTTCTCTCCCACCTTTCTTGAATAGCAGTGTTACATTTGTTAACTTCCAATCCACTGGAACCATTCTAGAATCTAGGTAATTTTGGAAAATCATAACCAGTACATCCACTATCTCTGTAGCTACCTCTTTTCAAACCCTATACGTAGGCCATCAGGTCCTGGTCATTTGTCGGCTTTTAGTCCCATACATTTCTCTAATACTTTTTCTCTGCTGATATGAATTACCTTACGTTCCTCACTCTTATTAGCCCCTTGGTATTCCTCTACTTCTGGCATGTAATTTGTGTCTTCTATTGTGAAGACAGACACAAAATATGTGCTTAATGTCTCTGCCTCTAAGGGACCAATGTTTACTTTAGCTACACTCCTTTTTATATACTTGCAAAATTTCTTGCAATATGTTTTTATATTCCTTGTTAGTTTACTTTCATTCTATTTTTTTCCCTTTTTTAATCAACTTTTTGGTCTCCCAATCCTCAGACTTAATACTATTCTTTGCAACATTATAAGCCTATTCTTTTAATCTAATACAATCCTTAGCTTCCCTAATAAGTCATGAATGGATCTCTCTTGCTGAGTTTTTGTTTTTTAATGGAATGTGTTTTTGTTGAACATCTTGAATCATTTCTTTAAATGTTTCCCACCATTTATTTACCACCATACCTTTTAGTCTATTTACCCAATCAACCTTAGCCTGCTCTCCCCTCATACCTATGTAATTAACTTTGTTTAAGATTCTTGTTTTGGACTCAAATATGTAGCTCTCAAACTGAAGATGGAATTCAATGTTATTATGATCACTTTTTCCCAGAGGATCTTTTACAATGGGATTACTATTAACCCTGCCTCATTACACAATACAAGATCTAAAATAACTTTGTTCCTAGTTGGTTCTACAACATATCGTTCGAGGAAGCTGTCACAAAGCATTCAACAAACTTATTTTCCAAACTTCTGGCACGGACTTCATGGGCCGAGTGGGCCTCCTTCTGTGCTGTAATGACTCTATGATTACCTTTGCCAATTTGATTTGCGTTGTCAATATGAAGATTAAAGTCCCCCACAATTATTACATTGCCTTTATTATAAGCGTTATGACCTTGATAGAGACCCTTAACTTTAAACAAGAGATATGAACTTCACAGAACAAATAAAGGATTACATGACAAGATTTCACATGTTAAGACTTTTACTATAACTAAACTAAAAATCAGCGTTACCTAAATAGTACATAGGTGGCTAATACGCTAAACTGAAGAGAAGGTATTTCTCATTAACTTATTAACACACTCGAAAACCCCACACCACAGTGTTCTCAGCAAAAAAGGTATCTTGCAGTTAAAATTCCCAAACCCCTCCCAGTTGCAAAGGGTTGGATCTTCCAGTGTCCTTAACAAAGCCAATGTCCTCTTCCCTCACTTCTTCCAAGCACACATGACTGGTCTTCTGTTAATTAGGCACTCTCTGGTGACCCTGTTGGTCTTTTCTCCTCTGCAAACCTTGAGATTCCGAACTTGGTACAAATCATAGCAGCCTTTTGCTGTATCAATGTTCTGAGAGCAGCCCCCCTCCACTTCCACCTCTCTCTCTGCTTAGGTTGTGCAGCTCCTGCTAGTTTCTTCGTGTCTTCCTTTCTGCCTGCCTGCCTTCAGACCTAGGAAAGCCTGTTGAATTAATCCTGAACAAAAGTCAATCGTCATTTACCTCTTACAATTCTCAGAGTCCATTAGTCTGCCCATAGTAAAAACGCCTGGGCCTTCCTTTCTTTCTAGGTGCTAAAATTTTCAACTCGAATTTGCACTTTTAGAGCCTCTGGCTCCCTTTTTACAGTCTGGGAGTCTGGGAGAACAAAACCCATTGTCCTTTAGGTGCTACAAACTTGCACCCTGCTTTCAAAAGGGTCTTGGATCTGGGTTCCTTGATTTTCATGGTAACCTAGACCTCTGGGCTTGTCTCTGAACAGAATTTAAACTGTATTAAAGATCACAGTTTTTTAAAAACATAATCGTACTACATAGTCCAGCCTTCATAACCAAAGCTCCAATTATTTCTTGCTTAATGCTCCATCTAACTGTTTAACTACTGTTGGGGGGCTATAAACTGCTCCCACCAACGTTTTCTGACCTGCACTGATTCTACTTCCTGATTTTCTGAGCCATGATCCTTTCTTACTACTGTCTTATGCCATCCTTTATTACCGGGGCTTCTCCACCTCCTTTTCCATTCTGCCATTGATAGAACTGCTGTTCTTGGTATACAGCCCATATTCTATCCACACCCTTGAATATCTTGCATAGAATTCAGCATCAAAATCAAAGCTGATATATATTCTTTTAGCTTCATTTGAACAGTTGATGGAATTCTGTGCGCTGTCCATTTCATTTTGCTGAAATGAGTTCTCCTTATGCAACTGGAATGACTGGTTAATTTAATAGGTGAGAGGATCAGTCATCTGCTCCCAAGCTTTTGATAATCTATGTCCCTCTGATACCAACTACTAGAAACTGTAAATGATTAGCATAGAATAACTAAGTTTTGGTTCCATTTCTCTCCGTGACGTACTAATTGGTCTTTACCGTGTGCCACCCTAAGGCAGCATGACTAATACATAGAATGACCTGCTATGTAGATGATTATTGGCATGATGATTCCATGTTATGTTGCTGATCCATTTCATCATCAACAATCTTAATATTAATGGGCGTTTCTTCCTTGTATCAACTCATTACTGCTTCCCAATAAATATTTTCTTTCCCACTCACCCATTATATCAGAACTACCTTGCTGTTCTTTCTCTCTTCTCATATGGCCCTCTTTCATGCATGTCCTTATCCCTGTGTGCTTCCTTTTGTACTAAGTGGACAGGAAAGTTGGCCAGCAGATGTGACAACTTTCAATATTGCATGAGAAATAGCATTTAGGTCAGGTTTTCCCAAGTTACTTCCTCTCCAAATAACATTTGCTGCGTGTTGCTTTGTCCTTCCACTCCATGATGCAGAATACTAATGCATTAACAGGTGCGATAGGGCGGCACACTCCACATAGAATTCAGATTATTCATTACAACACGAAGGATTAGGCTGATTCATCAATTTACATAATGCTATTGCCATTCAGACCCCCACCTGCCAAGAATGAGGCATATTAATTTTGTCATGTGAACATTGATTTTAAGCTGTTGCTGGAGTGAAGAAATTACTTGTTTGAAGATCACCAGACACTGGCTGGAAGGACATTTGCAGACTAAGAGAGGCTGCTTGTCCAGACAAAGTGCTATTCCCTGCTCCAGTTAATTCAAATGGATTCTGATCACCAGACATTAAAGGTGTAAGGAAGTGCATTCCAGGCCCTGCTAAGATGATACAATCCACAGAGCCAGGACTGGTTAAACCAGCTGGTCACATGACTAACTGGCTGGTCCAGGTTTTTTGAACTAGCCACAGGACAGTTTGACTTCAGAAGGCAGTGTGCAACTGAAGCTGGAACAAGGAAGCTTCTATCTCTCTCTCTCTCTCCCTCTCTCACTTTCTCCCAAGCCATTGGACCCTCGGAAGACATGTAAACCTCAAGAGTGAAAAGACTCCTACATCGGAACAAGTTGAAGCGTGCACTGTGCCCCAGCGAATTGCAAGACTTACCGGCAACCAAAGACTCCACATTGAACTTAAAGGACTGTAACTACCAGATATTGCCTCAGACTTTTCCCCTTTATTGCTTCCACTTTTTCTGTCTATATTTGCCTGTGTGTTTATCGCCTATGCATGCGAGTGTGGTCACGTCGCATATTCGTAGTCATTAACCGGATTAGAGTTTAAGATTAACAAACTTCTACATTTCTTGTTTAAATCTAAGGAAACCGGTTTGATTTCTTTGCCTTACAATTGGAGCAGTGAACAAAGATCTACGAAGGGGAAACTAAAAATATGGTATTACTATTCATTCTCGGGATAGGAGAATGACTCATCAGGCCAGAATTTATTTCCCATCCTTCGTTGCCCTTGAGAAGGTGGTGGTGAGCCACCTTCTTGAACCGTTGCAGTCCATGTGGTGATGGTGGTCCCACAGTACTATTAGATGGAGGTTCCAGTATTTCAACCCAGTTTTATTACTAAAGCCAGCAATGAGAGATGTCAATTTTCTAAGGAAATTGCATTGATCACCTTCTTTATGCCATTCCTTTAAAAGCACTCCAATCAAACCTAACTAAAAATACACATCATATTCACTCATTTAAGCAGCTGAGATTTTCCTTATAAGGAATTTGCACAGCAATGAGTTAAAGAAAATGAAACATTACTTTTTTCATTAAATGCCTTTAGTGGTATTTGATTTGTGGTCACAGAAATTTTGCAGTGAAATTTGAGGCATTATATTTTCCAATGAAGCAGAATATTTGTATGATGTATTTCTGCCTCGAAAATGTGATTGAGAATCTTCCTGCTGATGACCTACAGAAACGGTTGCTCTAGTTTTAAAAAGAATCCAGCATTTCACCTTCCAGAGGCCCAAATTGGCTTTGCTGCAGGTTCATGAACTTCAACTTGAACTGGAGACTATCGCTACTGCATTAAAAAGGCAGCAAGAGGAGTGGGAACTGAAAAGTCCCAATCTTATTTCTCTTCCCTCCCCTTCCTCCTCCCACCTTCCTGCCTCTGGTGGCACAGTCTGATGATTCCAAGAAGACAGTGAATACTAATCAAACTGTTGGATGGCACCAGTCTGCATTTGTGGGCAGTAGTATCTCAAGCGAGCATTGCTATCTCTCTTCATGCAGCTTTCCACATTAAAGTCAGATCAAAGTGATCCCTGTTAGCTTCAGTTGCCTGACAGATGGCTTTTATTTTCTGCTGGTATTTCATATTTCCAGTTAATTTTTAATGACCCACAGCTGGCATTTAACATGGGCAATGAACAAAACAAGTCTGAACTATCAGACCAGTATTTCATGTGGGTTATCCATTGATATTACTAGTCACGTTCACATAGTTTGCACGCATGTGCATGAGTGCACACACACACATGGAAATATTTGTTCACACGTCTTTGTTTTTAATATCTTTTTAAAAAAATAAATTACTTATATTTGAAACAGCATTTAAAATAAAGCCATGGGCCTTATTTTCAGTCTGTTGGGTTCAAAGGCATTGCGCATCATTTTAAGGGCATATGTTTACCACTAAATTATTAGTGCGGCCTATTCTGATTCTATTTGTGTCAAAATATGCCAGTATGATAAGTTTTTTCTTTTTAGGATTTTAATTTAGGAACATAGGAAGATAGGAACGGGAGTAGGCCATTCAGCCCCTCGAGCCTGTCCCGCCATTCAATGAGATTATGGCTGATCCGCAGCCTAACTCCATATACCTGCCTTTGGCCCATATCCCTTAATATCTTTGCTTAACAAAAATCTATCTATCTCAGATTTAAAATTAACAACTGTTCTAGCTTCAACTGCTGTTTGTGGGAGAGGGTTCCAAACCTCTACCACCCTTTGTGTGAAGAAGTGCTTCCTAACATCTCTCCTGAACGGTCTGGTCCTAATTTTTAGACTATGCCCCTAGTTTTAGAATCTCCAACCAGTGGAAATAGTTTATCTTTATCTAGCCTGTCTTTTCCTGTTAATATCTTGAAGACTTCAATCAGATCACCCCTTAACCTTCTAAATTCTAGTGAAAACAGGCCTAATTTGTGTAATCTCTCCTCGTAACTTAACCCCTGTAGTCCAGGTATCATTCTTGTAAACCTACGTTGCACTCCCACCAAGGCCAATATATCCTTCCTAAGGTGTGGTGCCCAGAACTGCTCACAGTACTCCAAGTGGGGTTTAATCAGGGTTTTGTACAGCTGCAGCATAACCTCTGTGCCTTTATACTCCAATCCTCTAGATATATAGGCTAGCATTCCATTAGCCTTTTTGATTTTTTTTTTACAGATACAGCACTGAAACAGGCCCTCCGGCCCACCGAGTCAGTGCCGACCATCAACCACCCATTTATACTAATCCTATACTAATTCCATATTCCTACCACATCCCCACCAGTCCCTATATTTCCCTACCACCTACCTATCCTAGGGGTAATTTATAATGGCCAATTTACCTATCAACCTGCAAGTCTTTGGCATGTGGGAGGAAACCGCAGCACCCGGAGGAAACCCACGCAGACACAGGGAGAACTTGCAAACTCCACACAGGCAGTACCCAGAATTGAACCCGGGTCACTGGAGCTGTGAGGCTGCGGTGCTAGCCACTGCGTCAGTGTGCCGCCCAAAATGCCACTTGCTCGTGGCATTTTAAAGATCTATGCACCTGAACCTTCAAGTCTCTTTGGACATCCACTGTATTTAACCTCTTCCCATTTAGAAAGTACCCCGCTCTATCTTTTTCTGGTCCAAAATAGATAACCTCACACTTGCCCGTATTGAAATCCATCTGCCCCAGTTTTGCCCATTCACCCAGTCTGTCAATATCTCTTTGCAATTTTATGCTATCATCTAGACTGTCTACAATGCCGCCTAACTTTGTATCATCAGCAAATTTGGATATATGACTTACTATGCCATCATCCAAGTCGTTAATGAATAATGTGAATAATTGAGGCCCCAACACAGATCCCTACGGGACACCACTAGTTACATCCTGCCAATCGGAGTACTTACCCATTATCCCCACTCTCTTTCGCCTACCACTCAACCAACTTTCTAACCATGTCAATAATTTGCCCTCAACTCCATGGACTTCTACCTTAGTTAACAGTCTCTTATGTGGGACTTTACCACTACTATGTGCAGAACTTTAGAATCTTCCCATTTTGTGAAGTGATGTATACAGATTTTATTTTAAATCACCATTTAGTCAGCCGACATAGAAACATGTTCAACACGAGTATACATCACAAACATCACAAAATTCCTTTCTTCAGATGCTTGTCAGCCAAACCAACAGTCCTCAAAGGGCCACCAGAGTCTGCCACCTGAAAGGTGGGTGCTCCTCCCAGCTCTACAGTATAGCCAGCGACAGCCACAGCTCGCCTCCCTGCTATGCACCCCTACCCCAATTGCCTCTCCCGGACTCCCCTCACTTCCTCAGCCAGCATCTGTACAGGCTAGTCTTACTGAACACCTGCGAACAATGAGCTTCCCCTGAGGCCACAAATGGTGCCTGCAGCTCGCAGGTACCATCCTAATGAGGTCGGCAGGTCAATTTGCCATAGTCTTGCCACTGGTCTCATTAGGCACGTTCACCAGGATCGTGGGCTGGATTTTACATCGGGCAGACTGGAGCTGACGGTGGTGAACCCACTTCCGCCCGGCCCGGGGAGCTGACCCCCATAACACCACCATCCGACTCGCTGGGGTGGTGTAAAATTCTGGCCCATGTGCCAATTCAGGGGCAACCCAATTTTTACTCCTTTGGTGCCAGTCAACAGCCCTTATCTGCTCCGGCTCATCATCCTCCACATGGCGAGCACTGGGCAGCACTGAACACCATTCTGATTTTAGTGAACATTCTCACAGCAAAAATGCAGCGAAAGTACTCTCAACCCTTTGGGTGAGGAACTGGCTTATCTGCACAGAAGATTTGCATCAGTTCTGCATTGCATGAATACCATGGGCTGAATTTTAAGAGTGAGCTGAATTTTAAGCCTCCACTTCCGAAATAGGCGGCAGGCGTAAAAAAATGCGCTCGCACGCAAAGGGACCACGTCGCTGAGCCACCGCAATTTAAAACGTGGCAGCTCATTAGCATGGCTGCAGCACAAGCCACCTCCCCCTCCCCCCACCTGAACACATGGAGGGGGTGGGGGAGTCGTCGACGGCAACGGCATCCGGCGCCAATGCGCAGCCGCCGGCACAATTTTTAAAGGGCTTGCAGCCCAAAATGAGCATTGAAATTTTTAAAAGCCAGTTACTTTAAAGTTTAAAAAATTAATGGACAAGTCTTCTCATGCATCCCCCCTCACGCCCCCCCATCAATGGCATATCACAACATTCCTGCCCCTTCCCCCCCTCCAAAGTTCGGTACCTTTGTCCTTTACCCCTTCCCATCACCTCCCCAACCAATCTGAGGCACCGTAACACCACTCCCCTGCTCCCGCACAGAGAAAAAAATCTCTCCCGCCCCCACCCCCACACCCACCCCCACCCCCAACAGGTGTCACACCACGTTTCCCTGAACAGGGATTCGAAGGCACAGCATTGCTGGCCACCAGAATGAAGATACCAACCTGCTGCCTGTATCGCTGCAGCCTGCAGAGTAAATAGGCATGAACATATTTTAATGCGGGTCGCATTGCCGAGCGGCGAGGCGGCCGCCCCAAGGCGTCATTGCTGCCGTCGAGATCAGTACGGGGCCTGCCACCATCTGAGTCGGTGACGGGTCTCCTTCGTACCGATTTTCATTGCCCCCCACAACCACCGTTTCCGGCAGCAGAGGGGTTTTAAAATCCAGCCCCATATTTCAGTGCAGTAGCTTCTTGCTGAGAAGGTATGGCAATAATTAGCACAATGCATGGTTTCAGTGCAAAAGCACTCAACATGCTCAGTGCCTTCACAGCAATTTCAGACCAGGTGGATTACACCTCCCATGTCACTGACCCCAATCACTTATTTGCCACTGAAGAAAAACTTTACACCAAAAGCAGTTTCTAAGAGTATTCTTCACTTTACTTGAAGTAAAGTTTACATTTAGTTTTGTGTAACAGTCCTATTTGGAAAGCATCTGCAATTCATGGAGTGTCTGTTAAGAGAAGCATTCCTTCCTCCTCCCACAAATGGCTCTTGTCCATCCAGTTACTCATATTGCCATCAGCATCTTGGAGAAGGAGAGTGAGAAGACACTAAATCATCTGCATGGAAACAAAGTCCCATCATGACTATAACTCTATTAGCTTCAAGATAGTTATGGAAAAGGATAGGACTGGTCCTCAAGTTGAAGTCCTAAATTGGGGGAAGGCTAATTTCAATGGCATCAGACAAGAACTCTCAAAAGTTGATTGGGAGAGGCTGTTTACAGGTGAAGGGACGTTTAGCAAGTGGGAGGCTTTTAAAAGTGAGATAAGAAGAGTTCAGGGCCAGCATGTTCCTGTTAGATTGAAGGACAAGGCTGGCAAGTTTAGGGAACCTTGGTTGACGAGGGATATTGAGGGTCTGGTCAGGACAAAGAAGGATGCATATGTCAGGTATAGGCAGCTGGGATCAAGCGAGTCCCTCATGGAGTATAAGGGATGTAGGAGTACACTTAAGAAGGAAATTAGGAGGGCGAAAAGGGGCCATGAGATTTCCCTGGCAGATAAGATAAAGGAGAATCCTAAAAGATTCTATAAGATATTAAGAGTAAAAGGGTAGCTATGGAGAGAGTAGGTCCCTTAAGGATCAGTGTGGTAATCTATGTGTGGAGCCACAGGAAATGGGCGAGGTCTTAAATGAATACTTTACATGCAAAGTAAAATTCTGCCTACACTTTCCCAAGAGATTAGTAAGTTTGCAGATGACACCAAAATTGGTGGTATAGTGGACAGTGAAGAAGGTTGTCTAAGGTTACAACAGGATATAGATCAACTGGAAAAGTGGGCAAGGGATTGGCAAATGGAATTTAATGCAGACAAGTATGAAGTGATGCATTTTGGGAAGTTAAACCAGGGCAGGATATATACAGTGAATGGCAGGGCCCTGGGGAGTGTTGTTGAGCAGAGACACCTTGGGGTGCAAGAACATAGTTCCCTGAAAGTGGCAACACAAGTAGACAGGGTGGTGAAGAAGGCGTATGGCATGCTTGCCTTCATCGGCTGAGGCACTGAGTACAAGAGTTGGGACGTCATGTTACAGTTGTACATAACATTGGTTAGGCGGCACTTGGAGTACTGTGTGCAGTTCTGGTCACCGCGGTACAGTAAAGATGTGATTAAGCTGGAGAGGGTGCTGAAAAGATTCACAAGGATGTTGCCTGGTTTGGAGGGCTTGAGTTATAAAGAGAGATTGGATAGACTGGGTCTGTTTTCCCTGGAGCAAAGGAGGCTGAGAGGGGACATGATAGAGTTATATAAAATTATGAGAGGCATAGATAGGGTAGATAGCCAGAGTCTGTTTCCCATGGTAGGGGTGACTAAAACTAGAGGACATAGATTTAAGGTGAGAGGGAGGAGGTTTAAAGGGGACCAAAGGGGTAAATTTTTCACACAAAGAATAGTGGGTATCTGGAATGAGCTGCCAGAGGAGGTGGTGGAGGCAGGAACAGTAGTGACATTTAAGAGGCATCTGGACAGGTACTTCAATGAGCAAGGGATAGAGGGATATGGAATTAATGCAGGCAGGTGGGATTAGTATAGTTAGGCATTATGGTTGGCATGAACGCGGTGGGCCGAAGGGCCTGTTTCTATGCTGTACGACTCTGTGATTCTATGAGATAACCTCTAATGATTGAAAACTTCAGAACGATCATGATTAACACTTGTTTACTTATCAAATTCCTTAGTTTAAGAATGGGAGTTTTTGTGTGTTATGAGACAATCTTGCTGAGGAGACTTTCTGAGCCTGATTGAGTGAAGGAGCTGAATGAACATTCAAATTGAAATGATATGCTCTCTGCCATTCCTTTGGTTAATGACTAACTGCTAATAATCAGCTCCTTTGCCCTTTTAGATATTGTGCCTCCTTTAATTGAATTTACCCGCTGTCATCAGCACTTGGTGTTCAAATATGTTGAAATCAATCAATTTTTTTGCAGCTGATATTAATGTGAATTGAAAGCTTGGCACAGAGCAGCTTTATCAGGATTTGGAGGGCTTCTTATATAACTTGCCACTGTTTAGAATCAAATATTGGAGTGCCCCATATGGTCTCTGTGTCATTTTGCAGCACCAGTCTGCTCCGTTCTGAGGTTTTCTTCCACTAGCCTGTGTTTTGTGAGGTTGTGTGTTATTTTTGCATCATTGTGTAATGGTTAGCAAACTGCTTGATTTGATTCATGTTTTGTTTTGATTTATGATATTGCCTGAAGGCCCTGACAAAGCTTTAATCTGCTGTCACATCTTCCCAATCCTGTACCCTCTGCAGACTGAGGATGGGTGGGGCACTGTATTGGTGATCATGTACAGATGACTGAACTATTGCCAACATAGTATGACCCCTGTCATTGTGATACTAAACTCTGACCACTCAATAGTGTCACAGATCTGGGTAGTGAATATGTATCTTAGAGTAAATTGACCAATCTCATATTTTCTGTAGAGTGCGGATGAGGGAATCACTGCTATAATATTGCAGCCCTACCCCCATTCTCTTTGAACATTCTATGCTCAGAGTATGCAATGGGTGATTTTACAGTCTAAAGCGAGATTTCTTTTTTAATTGACAAAGGTTTGACCTTGCCTTTGTTCCATACTGAGGTTTTTGTCCAATTACTCATTCAAAGGACAACTGTTTTACTGTTTTGCATTTTTTGTTGCCTGCTCTAATTATACTGAACAATCACCTCTCTGAGCAGCACAGCAACAAGAGGGCAATGCAGTGAAGTCAGAAATGATTATTATGCATGCAGGTTAGAGCTTCTCTCATATAATTGTACAGAGAAAAGAAGCAACTGGTCAGATGAGATCTGTAGGGTTGAAATTGCACTCTGTGATAGCATGTGCCTTTCGGGGTTGACATGAAATTCCTCTGTCCATTACTTTGACAAAGGTATTAACACTGTTTATCACACTGTGTGATGCCTTTATACCATGTAAGTGTTAACTTGGGATCAGTTGGCAACACTCTTGGCTCTGAGTCAGAAGCACATGAGTTCAAGCCCTCCTACGGAGCACATAATCTAAAATCACACTTCAGTGCAGTACCGAGGGAGTGCAATGCTATTGGAAGTGCCATCTTTTGGTTGAGATATTAAGCAAAGGCCAGGTCCACCCTCTCAGGTGGTCAAAAATATCCCTGTGGCATTATTCAAAGAACATGGGCTCTTGATGGTGTGAAGTTATGAACTGTGCAGGACCAAAGTCATTTAAGGGTCCAGGTACAGAAATCACAAAGCTCATAGACAGGTACAAAGAATAACTAAAAAGGCTAATAGAATGTTGACCTTTATCTCCAGAGGGCTGGAATACAAAGGGTTGGAAGTTATGATACAGTTATACAGAGCTCTGGTTAGATGCCATCTACAGTACTGTATTTAGTTCTCAGTAAGGATATATTGGCCTTGGAGGGAGTGCTGTGCAGATGCACCGGAATGATACCGGGACTAAAAGGGCTAAATTAGGAGGACAGGTTACATACAGTAGGCTTGTATTCCCTTGAATATAGATTAAGAGGTGATCTAATTGAAGTGTTTAAGATGATTAAAGGTTTTGGTAGGGTAGGTAGATTCTCCTTTGGATCTCCTTTGGTGCCAGGGAGCAGAACAAGGGGGAAGATTAAAATTAATGGTGCTGATGCCAGAAAACACATCTTCACACAAAACAGTGAAAATCTGGAACTCTCTACCCCAAAATGCTGTTTAGCTTGGTCAATTGAAAATGCCAAAACTGAGATTGCTAGATTTTTGTTAGGCAAGGGTATTAATGGAGTTGAGATACAGATCAGTCACGATCTAAGTGAATAGTGGAGCAGACCAGAGAGGTTGAATGGCCTACTCCTGTTCCTATTGTCCAACACCGTAAGAGAGCAGAGTAACTGGTCATTCATTTATTTTCTGTACGTAGGACTTTACTCTGTGCAAATTTGTTGCTTCTATAGCAGCTACCTTTCAAAGTTAGCCAACTGGTTGTAATGACCTTTGGGACATTCTGAGGATGTCATAAGGCCCTGAACAATTGCAGATTCTTCCTTGTACTCTTCTTGTGAACCTGACTGCTCCATGAGCAGCACTTGTCAATGTAAGGATGCAGCTACGTTGTCAGCTGAATCTTGTGGAACATGGGGAGTCTTTTGCGGCTTCTTTCACAAGACCAGTTTCCATTCCCCGAGGGAGATATGCTGCTGTCTGACAAGTCAAAAGAATGACGGATGAATTAACTAATTTCACCAGCTCTATAGCACAGCTCATCCTGCAGCACCAACTGTGCATGAATCTTTATGCACGGCAGGGTTTGAACACAGTGTTTCTCTGTGAACTGGTATCGACTCACTAGCTGATCTGCGAGTCCGAAGCCTCCAGCATACAACAAAGCAAGTTCATTATGCCAGTTAAAAATCAACCTTATTTATAGGCAGTAAATTGCAGCTTGCTGCGTTAACTACCTACAGTCTTGAACTTCACTCAATGGCCTTAAATTAGCAGTTGCCACCGCTTTGAGCATTTGATAGCCCCTTTTAAAAGCCTCAATTTTACCATATTTGTGCTTGTTATTCGATCTAGAGGGGAACACAAATCCTGGCTGTAAGCTGTTGTGCAATTATCCTTGTTTGGAATTCCTTCCCTCTTGCTAATTTACATAGCTCTTTGTGCAATGCCATTTGTGGACGGTGGGAAAGTGTGCATCAATGCAGGAGGCCCACACCCTGCTCAATGAACTCTGAGTGAACAATCGGTCACAGTGTTATAAAGGGCTGGAAAAGTGGCTCATGCAGCAGTGGTATCACCGAGGCTGGAGAAAGGATGATAGCAGCAGTGTTTTTGCTGGCACTAGTTCTGTAGCCTGGTTTCCATCAATGACTGTGAGTTTGGACTTGGTCCAAACTGAACAGCCGATTGGAATTGGGGGTCCTGCGAATGATGCTAATTAAGTCAATTCCAGGGTGGTAATGACTGGCGTTTGTATCTGTGCGCAGGCATAGGGCACTTGTCCAAAGTTAGAGGCTGCAAATTGATAAAATCATTACAATCAGGTTAGATCAGGTTATGGGGATATACATTTGGATTTAAAAGCATTGCAAATGTTTAAATACAGATCCCAAAGTTTATTATTTCTATGTCTCCAGTTTCAATCACATCCAAAATGCCATTTTTAAAAAGGTCTGGACTGTACATGGTTTTAGAAAAATCCAATTTCGATTTGAGGGTGAGAGAAATGTTATTCGCAAAGGTTTTTTTAGCACCCAATTGTGAATTACTAGCTCTGGAAGAATTTTTTTTAGCCAGCTCCCAGATACTATAAAATCTGATTGGACTACAGAACTTATTAAGAGGGAGAGTCTGTGATAAATCCACTGCACTGAGTTACCACTATTAAACATATTAAGGAATATTTTTCAAAGCAATTTTTTTTGGAACACTTTACAATTTAAAACGTCACCTGATATATTGGTTCATGGCAGATTTTGCATTCAGTGTTTGAGCAGAAACGTGAGAAATAAAAGCACCCCTCAAAAGGGGCGCAACTTGCAACTGGATTACCAATTGTGCCAAAAGCGGAAACTCTACTCCCATAGTACAGTTTATGAAAAGATTTTGTATAATGTATATTGATTTGTATCTGAATTCAAACAAATTCAGCAACCATTTTGTAAAGGAAAACGCACTAACTCTATATCCCCAAACTGGTTTTGGACCCACCTCGGCCTGAGGTCAGAGTCTTGGCCCACTTTGTGGGGGCAGGGTGTGAGGATGAAAGAGGTTACAAGCTTAATACCTAGATACCACCCAAAAAAATAACTAGTCTTATGATTTAGTGGTCAGCTATTCAGTTATGAAGCTGGACAGTCCAGTTCAATTGTGGGGTGGGAAGGGTGGGGAGGAGCTTAGTAATCTCCATCATTAAAAGGACATATGAATAGCACCAGGAGTGAGCCACATGACCCTTTCGAGCCTGCTCCACCATTCAATAAGATCATGGCTGATCTTTGCCTTCAATCCACCCTATCCCATATCCCTTGATTCCCTTCATGTCCAAGAAGACACACTACAATAGTCCCATTTGGACAGACAGGCTTGTGCCCATTTTGCTCCTGCAGCAACAGTGTTTGTTGTTGATTCCTGCAGGTGTGCAAAAGGAAGCAAACTCATCCTATCCTGCAGTACGCAGCCTGCAACTTCTGAATGGGTTATCCCCTCACATTGACTGCTATGCGAGAAACATTGAAAGAAAATTTGTTGCTCTACATTTGCAGTGTAGAAGGGTAGGAGTGGTCGGCGGAGAGATTTCAAATGTTTTCCTCTCTATCCGCCAGCTCATGAAACCACCTCTAATTGAGTTGGTTTCACAAAGAAGCAAATAAGCAGCTGACGGATTCTTCTAATGGATCAGACATCTGTTTCCATCCTACATGAGACAAAAGATGCATGGAGCATTCTTTTCACGTCTGGTCCGCAGCCCTCATTATTTTTCTCATTTTACCTCCACAGTGAAAATGTGTTGTGAAATGGGTGCGATGTGGTTGGTGAGAGCTGTCACTGGTTACCGTGGTGAGATCATTCGCACCCCTTTGTCACCAGATGTCATGGGGCCTGCTGCTAGCTGAAATTACATGGAAATCAGGGGGGCTGGAGGGGGTCTGTCTATATATTTTAAATTAATATTCCTCTCTTTTTGATACTGTGTATAATAGCCATCAAAGGCCACATAATCCAAAATTTAAGGAAAATGAAATACTTGTTTACTTCTTGGTTTCTATCAAGCTCTAGTTGTTCTTTTTCTTGCTTTGAAACAGCTTTTTAGAAGCAGTCTGATATGCATCAATATAAATATATTTTTTGTCAAGCCTATTTCCTGTATTAAGTTTATCATTTATATTTATATACGTATACAAAAGCATTATTAAATTGTAACAATGGGAAATAGGCTTGACAAGCAGGAAGCCTCATAAATTTATATATATATATATATATATATATATATATTTCTAGCAATCTATTGTCGGTAATAGTTTGTCAAGCCTATTTTCCATTGTGACAATATTTTGACCTTATTTATATCTAGAGTGTAATTCAGTTTCTTCCAAGTCAAAGCTTAATGTTTCTGGATTGGAGTTTGATCCTTCAGTCGATTATACAGAATCTTCCTTCTTCCTGTTTCAATCATGTAAGTCTGCCTTTAATCAAGGTTTCATAATCTTAGAAAACAAACCTTCCTTTTCTGATGATTATAGTCTCTCTTTAGATTTTAGTAACCTGCGCAACATTATCATTGAAAATCTTTCCATTTTCTTTTGGGGTAGTTCAGTGTTCTATATTAAAGAAAAGTTGGTTCTGGTGTTGCCTATTAACTATGGCACAAGGCAATCAAATTATCAATAATTTCACAGTTCTTATTAATAAACTTTACTCTGTCTTTGGTATGTATTTCCATGTCAGACGCGAAAGGAGTGCTCCATGCATCTTTCTAACTATTTACTGGGTTAGTGCTATCATGAATAGACATGGAGTATTATTTTGCATTTCCACATATTCAGCTGACCTTACTAACCCAGTGGCCAATGAGACATGATCAGTTTTTAGTGTGGAAACATAAATCATAATTCATGACTGGCTGTGCCACAATAAATTTATCAAGTGGTTTAAAATTTGCACAGACATTACTAAATTTTTGGAACATTTATTTAACAGGACCCCTGGTGTGAGATAGTGTTTTGGTATGTTTCATTATAACAAGAGAGAGATGCTTCAACTTGCTCTGAGGATGATTGGCAACCATTTTGAAAGTTTTCACAATGGATTTTAAGCATTAATTCATGGGCACCTCAGCCCAAAGTGGATTTTTTTTTTACTGTGAATTTCAGGATAAGCGCTTTTAGAACACTTCAGTGGCTCTGTGGGTAAATGCACTACATGGTATGGCATGCGACTATAAAGGTCGGAAAAATCCCAGATCCAGTCCTTAAACTGGAAGTTGATCAAATTCAGCAGAGTTCAGAATTTCAGCTCTTGTGACGGTTGATGTGAAAATTGGCCTAAATCGGAAAAGCAAAGCCCCTGATTGTTAACCATTAATCCTTGTTGTAAAATGCATATATCCAGACATTGAAAAGATTATGCTTGGCTATGATGGCCCCCTTGGTCCAATTGCTTGCTCATAATGACTGGTCCTTCACATGAATGACCTATTAGCTGTGGTAGTAAATGGGATGTTGCTACCTGTGTTAATAGTCTTCTGTCTTGCAGTAGTCCATGGCTGTTAAATTTGATAAGACCCGAAAATGGGTGAGGGTCCACAATGCGCAATTAGCTCGCTCCGTTGCTTCTGATGCAGGAAACACATAAACTTTGAGATGCCTGCTCATTTAAGTGATTCTAGCATGCAGGCAGTGTGAAGCTTACTGCTGAGCAGCTGCATGTCTGGGTAGAGGGTATAAAATCATGAGAGGCTCGCAGAAGTTAAAGCTAGCCTGTACTACTTAAAGCCAGCCTGCACCTCTTAAAGGGGAGGTTCATTTTGGCTACAACAGTTACTGGAAGTTATTGTAAAATTGAATGGCCTGGGAAAGACACAAGAATGACATAACATTGCAGAGACCTGGCTTCAAGATTTTCTGATGCTGCACTGGAAGCGTTGGTGGAGGTGTGGAGGAGGAGAGATGCTATCTATCTGCAGGGGGCTAGGAGATCCTCCAGAAATACTTTCAGAAGGCAGTGACAGCAGAGGTCAGTGCTAGGAGTCTAGCCCTGAGGACCTGAATGCAGTACTGCAAGATGTTCAATGATCTCACACGAGTGATCAAGGTCAGTGAATGTATCTTCAAATGCCGTATTCCACCAACTGCACTGCTAGCCTCACACACTGCTCGATGTACCACACCCACTTCACTTACCAACCAACAATCTCCAACAATCATGAATTATTTCTAATATTTATAGCTTCAACTCACTCTCACACACTTAGCACTGCTGCAAGCCTCACAGTCACAGCTTGCATACACTGCCAGCTATTCAATCATGACAGCCACATCACCCAAAAACATTGCACCACACTCAGTGGCACACTCCTCTCTCTCAGCTGGAGAAGGTGGTGCATAATCTAAAACAGCAGCACCTAATCGGCAAGGGACAGGCACAGCTGCATGTCCTCACCCCCGCGACGGAGATGGTTGTCACAATCGATGCGGAGCCGCCATGACTGAGGCCGTGGCTGAAACCATCGAAGATAATGGTGTGCTTATACCTTATCCCCCTTCCCACAGCCCACTTCCTCCTTGTCCCACAATCTCTTCTGATTTACAAGCTGCAGATGGTGTAAGCATGCACCTCTTTGTTTCTCTCCCTTTCCCTCACCACAACCCTACCTATGTGCCTTTCTCCTTTCAGAGATTCCACATGGCCAGGCAATGGAAGAAGAGAAGAAGGTAGTAGAGCAGGAAAATAGTGATGATAGAGAAACACCTTCACTCGCTTGCACACTCACAGTCACTAGCTCAAATACTGATGCTACATGTACTTTAGGGACAGCTGAGAGTCATAGAGTCATTTATGGCACATCAGGAGGCCATTCAGCCCATCAAGTCAATGCCAGCTCTCCACTGAACTATTCAGTCAGTCCCACTCCCCCGCTTGATCTCTGCAGCCCTGGAAGTCTATTTCCTTCAAGTGACCATCCAGTTTTCAAAGAACAAAGAACAGTACAGCATAGGAACAGGCCATTCGGCCCTCCAAGCCTGCGCCGATCTTGATGCCTGCCTAAACTAAAAGCTTCTGCACTTCCGGGGTCCATATCCCTCTATTCCCATCCTATTCATATTTGTCAAGATGCCTCTTAAACGTCGCTATGGTACCTGCTTCCACCACCTCCCCTGGCAGCAAGTTCCAGGCACTCTCCACCCTCTGTGTAAAGAACTTGCCTTGCAAATCTCCTCTAAACTTTGCCCCTCGCACCTTAAACCTATGTCACCTAGTAACTGACTCTTCCACCCTGGGATAAAGCTTCTGACTATCCACTCTGTCTTTGGAAGTCATTGATTGTCTCCGTTTCCACCACACTTGTGGGCAGTGAGTTCCAGGTCATTACCACTCGCTACTTAAAAAAGTTCTTCCTCACATTCTGCCTTCTCTGCACCCTCTCAAGGACCCTCACATCCATCCTGAAGTGTGGAGGCAGGATGTGCACATGGTGAGGCCCTGGCATGAGTGGGTTGCAGCCAGGGCAGGGGATAAGGATAGCAGAGATGCCAGCTCACCAAAGAATGAGTCCACACATGAGTTCTGATGCAGAGGATTCAGTTGAGGACTTTGATAGGATGACATATAGAAGAAGGCTGACGTGTATGCTTGGTACATTGGCATGTCTGCCAGAAAGCTTGCAGTTAATGCCAGGGAGCATGCAAGAGTCTGGCACCAACTTGGCACAGGACTGTGTGCAGAGCTTGGAGCCAATGTCTCCAACATTGAAGTGATGGCCAAGTCCTTGAGAACACTCACAGACTCATCCATTTGCAGCATCTGATGGATGATGTCTTAGCTTCCATTGTAGCACAAACAACCCAATGTCTGGAAGGTAAGTGGCACAGTGTCTAGCTTGATGGAGTACTGCTTTAACAGAGTACTTAACTTGGGGAATTTGAAAGACTCACCAGCAGCAGTGACAGTGGCAGACCTGGGTGGAGACTGAGTGCAGCGACCAAGGAGTTAAAGAGGGAGAGCCTCCAGCAAAATTTCCGACAACAAAAGCAACATCTAGAAAACAACTATCATGACGTCCAACCAGGAAAATAGCCAATTGGTGAGTAGCTGGCAAGTGTTTCTAGATAATAGTCTAGAAAGTAAAGGCATAGCAGGGAACCTGAGCCCCGTGGAATGCACATCCTGTGCCATGTGGGAAATCCTCGATGCTTCTCATGGCCGGGATGACCACATGTGCAGGAAGTGCCGTCAGCTAGAGCGGCTCCAGCTCCAGGTTTTGGAGCTTGAGCAGCGGCTGAGAGCTTTGTGGCTAGCATATTTCTGGAGGTGGTCACCCCACAGTTTAAAAATGTGCAGGCAGAGAGGGAATAGGTGACCACCAGAATGACAAGGAGGACCAGGTAGGCAGAGCAGAGATCCCATGAGTGCATCTCACTCTCCAACCTGTGTTCAGTTCTGAATACTGGTGACAGTGATGGTTCCTCTGGGGTGTGCAGCCAGAGCAAAGTCCACCGCACCATGGATGGCTCAGCTGCACGAGGGGGTTGGTGGTGGAGGAGGAAGAAAAGTGGAAGAGTAATAGTTGTAGGGGATTTGATAGCGAGGGGAACAGACAGGTACTTCTGCGGCCACAGACGTGACCGCAGGATAGTATGTTACCTCCCTGGTGCCAGGGTCAAGGATGCCACTAGGCAGCTGCAGGACATTCTGAGGGGGCAGGCTGAACAGCCAGAGGTCGTGGTTCATATCGACACCAATGACATAGGCAGAAAGAGGGATGAGGTCCTGAAGGCAGAGTTTAGCGAGCTGGGGGAGAGATTGAAAAGCAGGACCTGAAAGGTTGTAATCTCCAGATTACTCCAGGTGCCATGTGCTAGTGAGTACAGAAATAGGAGGATAGAGCTGATGAGTACGTGGCAGAAGGGAAAGCTTTAAATTCCTGAGGCATTGGGACTGCCTCTGGGGGAGGTGGGACCTATACAAGCCAAGCCGGTTGCACTTCAAAAGGTCCAGGACCAATATCCTCGTAGGGGGGTTTACTAGTGCTGTTGGGAAGGGTTTAAATTGGCTTGGCATGGGGGTGGGAACCTGAGAATAGTTTCAGAAGGAAGGGAAGTTGGAAATGGAAGCTGGAAAATTAGTAAACCTGTTTGGAAGGCAGAGGAAACAAAGGCTAGAAAATAGACAACAAGGGAGTTTGGCAGTGCTACTTCAATGCAAGCAGTCTAGGGAATAAGGCAGATGAGCAGAGAGCACAGATTGACATGTGGGAGTATAATATTATAGCTATTACTGAGACATGGCTGAAAGAAGGGCAGGATTGGCAGCTCAACATTCCTGGTTACAAGGTTTTCAGACAAGATAGAGAAGGGGATAATGAAGGAGGGGGTGTCACAATAGTGATTAAAGAAATAATTATAGCTGAGAGGAAGGATAATATGGTAGAAAGATCATCAAATGAGGCCATATGGTTGAACTGAAGAACAAAAAAAGTGGCAATCACACTAATGGAAGCATACTGTAATACCCCAAACAGTCAGAGGGAGATAGCAGAGCAAATAAATAGGCAAATCCCTGAGAATTGCAAAAACAGTAAGACAGTAATAGTGGGGGATTTCAACTACCCTAATATTAGAGTCATAGAGAGATACAGCACTGAAACAGGTCCTTTGGCCCACCAAGGCTGTGCTGACCATCAACCACCCATTTATATTAATACTATATTCCCTACCACATCCCCACCTTCACTCAATTCTCCTACCACCTACCTATACTAGGGGTAATTTACAATGGCCAATTCACTGATCAATCCACAAGTCTTTGGGAGGAGACCAGAGAACCCAGTGGAAACCCATGCAGTCACAGGTATACCTTGCAAACTCCACACAGGCAGTACCCAGAACTGAACCCAGGTTGCTGGAGCTGTGAGGCTGCGGTGCTAGCCACTGCACCACTGTGCCCCCCTAATATTAGCTACCCTAATATTAACTGAGGTTGAATCAGTGTGAAAGGTACAGAGGGAGCAGAATTCTTAAAATGCATTCAGGAGAACGTTTTTAGTCAGTATGTAGCAAGCCCAACAAGAGAGGTGGCAGTCCTGGACTTAGTTTTTGGGAATAAACTTGGACAGGTGGAAGGGGTATCATTTAGGGAGCGCTTTGCTGGAAGTGATCATAATTCAGTTAGATTTAGGGGAGTTATGGAAAAGGACCAAAGATAGACCAGGAATGAAAGTTTTCAATTGGGAAAAGCTAATTTTACTCAGGTGAGATGTGATTTAGCTAAAGTGGACTGGAGACAGCTATTTGAAGGTAAATCAGTTCCAGATCAGTGGGAGGTATTCAAGGAAGAGATATGAGGGCTCAGAGCAAGTATATTCCCAAAAAGAAAAAGGGTGGGACTAACAAATCCAGAGCTCCTTGGATGTCAGGGGGCTTAAAGCAGAGGATAAAGAAAAAAAGGGACAGATATTGAGGGCTCAATAATGCAGAAAACCTAGAGGAGTATAAAAAGTGCAGAGGTGAAATTAAAAACAAAATTAGGATGGCAAAGAGAAGGGATGAAAAATATTGGCAATTAAAATAAAAAAAAACTCAAAAAATTTTATAAATACATAAAGAGCAAGAGGATAACTAAAGAAAGAATGGGGCCTAATATGGACCATAAGGAAAACCTGTGTGTGCAGGTGGAGGACATTGGTATAGTTCTTAATGATTACTTTGCATCTGTTTTCACAAAAGAGAGGGACGATAAAGACATTGCAATCAGAGAGGAAGCTTGTGAAATATTTGATGAAATTAACATAGTGAGGGAGGAAGTATTTAGGGGTTTAAGTTCTCCAAAAGTGGATAAGTTCCCAGACCCAGACGAAATGTATCCCAGGCTGTTAAGAGAAGCAAGAGAAGAATTAGAATCATTTAATTTTCCAACCCCCTCTGGCTACAGGTTTGGTGCCAGAGGACTGGAGGACAGCTAATGTTGTACTATTGTTTAAAAAGGGGGAAAGAGATAGACTAAGTAATTACAGGCCAGTCAGCCTAACCTTGTTAGTAGGAACATTACTGGAAAAAATTCTGAGGGGCAGGATAAATTTTCATTTAGAAAGACACTGATTAATCAAAGACAGTCAGCACAGATTTGTTGAGGGAAAGTGGTACCTGACTAACTTGATTGAATTTTTTGAGGAGTGTCAATGAGGGTGGCGTATTTAATGCAGTGTATATGGATTTTAGCAAGGCTTTTGATAAGGTCCCACATGGCAGACTGGTCATGAAAGTAATAGCCCATGGGATCCAAGACAAAGTAGCAAGTTGGACCCCAAATTGGGTTAGGGGCAGGAAGCAAAGGGTCATGGTTGATGAGTGTTTTTGTGACTGGAAGGCTGTTTCCAGTAGGGTTCCACAGGGCTCAGTACTTGGTCATTTGTTTTTTGTGACATATATATATGATTTGGACTTGAATATAGGGAGTATGATTAAGGAGTTTGCAGATGATACAAAAATTGGCCGTGTTGTTGATAATGAAGAACGCTGTAGACGGCAGGAAGATATCAATGGACTAGTCAGGTGGGCAGAACTTTGGCAAATGGAATTCCATCTGGAGAAGCGTGCGGTAATGCATTTGGGGAAGGTTAACAAGGCAAGGGAATACACAATAAATGGTAAAATATTGAGATGTATAGAGGTACAGAGGGACCTTGGAGTACATGTCCACAGATCCCTGAAGGTGGCTGGACAGGTTGCTGGTCAAGAAGGCATACAGGATACTTATATTCTATGCCTAAGCTAATAAATACAAGAGTTGGGAGGTTATGCTGTAACTGTATAAAACACTAGTTAGGCCACAGCTGGAATACTGTTTGTGGTTCTGGGCACTAGAGAGGGTAGAGAGGAGATTTACGAGGATGTTGTCTGTAGATTAGATTTTTAGATTAGAGATACAGCACTGAAACAGGCCCTTCGGCCCACCGAGTCTGTGCCGACCATCAACCACCCATTTATACTAATCCTACACTAATCCCATATTCCTACCAAACATCCCCACCTGTCCCTATATTTCCCTACCACCTACCGATACTAGTGACAATTTATAATGGCCAATTTACCTATCAACCTGCAAGTCTTTTGGCTTGTGGGAGGAAACCGGAGCACCCAGAGAAAACCCACACAGACACAGGGAGAACTTGCAAACTCCACACAGGCAGTACCCGGAATCGAACCCGGGTCCCTGGAGCTGTGAGGCTGCGGTGCTAACCACTGCGCCACTGTGCCGCCCTACTGGAGAAGTTTAGTTATGAGGAAAGGTTAGGTAGACTAGGGGTGTTTTTGGAACAGAGGAGGTTGAGGGGAGACCTAACTGGTGTATAAAATTATGAGGGGTCCTGATAGAATGGATAGGAAAGACCTACACTCCTTGGTTTGGGGTCCATAACCAGCGGGCATAGATTTAGGGTAAGAGTAGGAGTTTTAGATGGGAGTCAAGGGAAATCTTTTCATCCAGTGGGTGGTGGCAATCTGGACTCACTGCCTGAAAGGGTCATAGAGACAGAAACCATCATAACATTTAAAATGTACCTGGATATGCACTTGAAGTGCTGTAACCTACAAGAACAGAAACCAAGTGCTAAAAAGTGGATTAGGCTGGATGGCTACTTGTCGGCCTGCATGGACTGGATGGCCTCCTCCATGCTATAGATTTCTATGATTCTATGAAGTCATGCAAGCTCAGCGTACTGCGGCTCTATATTTCAGTATTAACATGCAGCACAAGCAAAGCGATGTTCAGGCAATCGATGGCACCCTGCAGCATGGGGAAGCCTGAAATCCTCACAAAGCCATAGTCTCGGGATGCCTGCTTCTCTCTGACAAGAGAGAATGAAATGCCTTCAGCTGTCTTGGAATACAGAGCCTCAGTGACCTCCATTATGCAACATTGGACAGTGAACTAGGGGATGTTGCAAATATCATCTGCTCCAACCAGGAAGGAGCCTGACATATAAAAGTTCATGGCATTGGTCATCTTCACAGCCACTGGCAAAGCTGTCCTCGGCCTTCTCTGAGGTTGTAGTTGTCATTTCAGCAGGTGACAGATTTCAATAATTATCTCCATAGTGAAGTGGAGACATCTGATACACTGTTCCTCACTGAGGTTCAGGCAGGAGAATTACTCCCTGAACACTCCCGCTGAGATCCCTTCTCCCCCCTCCTCCTCCTCCTTCTTCCAGCAGCTTGTCTTGCTCTGTGTCACCTCTGCTTATTGTCCCTGGCATGCTGTAGGCGAAGTCTTTCAGCATCTGCCACACCACTCCCCATAGACTTGAGCAACTTCAAACAAATCTGGAAACTACCAAGCACTTTTACAATTGCAGCAAGAGTCATTGTAAATCAATCAGCAAACTAACCTGAAAGTGGTTGATGATTCCTTTAAATAGTGTAGATGGAGGATCCATCCTGCTGCTGAATGCATTGTCAAGGTGCAAGGTGAGGAGGGGATGATAGCTGGACTGTTGAGCTGCAAAATGGCAGTGCTGTATTGAATCAGCAATATACACTGATCGCTGTCATACTGTCATAATTTGCCTATTCTGCATACTTCCAGCAGATGCTCCCTTCTAATGCCCTCATGAAAATTGCATCTGGCATGGCCAGCACCAGACATGTGCATAAATAAAAGCAAAATACTGCGGATGCTGGAAATCTGAAACAAAAACAAGAAATGCTGGATTCACTCAGCAGGTCTGGCAGCATCTGTGGAAAGAGAAGCAGAGTTAACGTTTCGGGTCAGTGACCCTTCTTCGGAACTCTTTTCACCAGACATGTGCATGTGTATCATGGACACCATTTTGAAGGCAAAACGGCAACCATAGCAGCGAGAAAATTGGTGTTGCACATCCAAATTTTGCAGCCCCAATATGTTTGGGTATCAGAATATTTTTCATTCGCAACCTGCGCTCCCACTCTGCTCTGTGACACAGTAGACATTTGTAGCTCTGCTCTTGAATGATTAGGAAACCAACTTCTTAAAAAGGGTGACTACTTTGAATGGTATGAAAAAGGACATCTCTTTACAAGCCAAATGAGAAGGCCAGAATTGATAAGCATTGATTTTGTTGGTCTCACTGATTTAAGGTCTGTTGAAATGTTTGTTCTTATATATTTGATGAAAGCAGCTTCTTCTGTTGAAATGGGCTATTGGTTATGTCAACTTCACCTCAAAGTTGCACTAGGCCACTATTAGCCGTATTCTTAGAATCTGCCATCCCATTTATCTGTGATAATTTACACAGGATAAAGCCTTGCGCGAGATATTGCTTGTTGTTTGTATTTCATCACTTTTTTATTCTGATGTTTGTACTGCACTAGTCTTCATGGTCATTCTGATGGTATTGTTGTTCCATATTTATAATATCTTGTCAACTTGTCCCCTCCATGAAGTCTGTCAATGGAGGTTCCACTGTTCCATTTCCACTTTATACTCTATACCGCAACACAATGCTGCTGTGACCTGTGATGTGGAATTGAAGCAGGAATATTATTTCTGTACATGCTCAAAATTGAATTTTGACAGTTGTTTTCTTCGTGCGTATGCATTTGAGACTGTTCTTCTGTGATTATATCATGTCTCCATCTGTTTTTTTACATTGGTTGTCAGTTAAGCAACACTTCAATTTTAATATTCTCATCCATGTTTTCAAATCTTCCATGGCCTCACCTCTCCCTGTCTCTGTAACTTCCTCCAGCCCCATTACCTTTGGCCTCTCGGCAATCCCAACTTTAATTGTTTCATCATTGGCATCTATGCCTTCAGTTGCCGAGGCCCTAAGCTCTGGAATTCCCTCCTTAAACATCTCTGTCTCTCTCTACATCTCTTTCATTCTTCAAGACATTCCTTACAACTTAACTCTTTGACCAAGCTTTTGGTCATCTTACCTAATACAACCTTATGTGACTCAGTGTCATGTTTTGTTTGCGAACACTCCCGTGAAGTGCCTTGGGATGTTTTACTATGTTAAGGCCACGATACAACTACAAGTTGTTGTTTGTTTGGAGAAAAGTGCCAAAACAGTAAGAAAATTCCCATGGCTGAACAATTCTAACCCTTGCAAATGTGGAAATAGTCTGATATTGCCATATCCTGGACTGCAGATGTGATACAAATAAACTACTAGCAGTAAATAAGTGATGTGACTCACCAGTATTGCCTCTGCTTTTAGTTTATTAATCACTGCAACATAGTTCAGAAAACTGCTCATTATTTAAGTTTTTGAAGCACCTGGAAAAGTTGTTAATTTATTGATTGGAAGGCCGGATCTAGTTGAAGTGATTTGTTTGATTTGATGACATTGTATGTGATTAAATGGAGCACAATACAACCTAAAGGTTGGAAGAGTCGATATGCAGATGCAACTGTTAGAGAATATGGATTATTTGGCCTGGATATACATATGACGAGCAACAGCTACTGTGGCAAACCAGCAGTCAAACCACATGTAGCATTGTAAAGCAATGAAAGTATGACAACTTAGTGAGCTAGGGGGTGGATACATGTACTGTGTTGAAATCAAATTCAGTTCAGCTACTAGAATTTGGATTAATTTAGACTCTTGTGATAACAGCGCTGGCTATAAAATCTGTGTGTGCCTAAAGCAGTGCTCTTCCTAGGTAAAGGGACAGCACCATCACAAGTTGTTTGGCAAAACTTTTTCCATTTGTTTGGAAACATATCAAGCAGTCAAAGATTCTGTTTAAGATCCATCGCAGAAATGGGGTGTCATTGAAATAAAAATGATGCACAATCCTTCTGACTTTACACCCCGCCCCAAAAAAGATTTACCAAACTTTTTTTGGTGACATTTGTGTTTGTTTTGTTTTTAGTAGTTTAGACAGTGACACTCTTGCAGTGCAACACCCATTACATAATTCCCAGGAGAATGAGGCGCCATATAGTCATAGAGTTTTAGAGTCATAATGGAGGCCATTTGGTTCATCGAGTTCATTCCGGCTCTCTGCAGGGCAAACCAATCAGTCCCATTCCCTTGTTCTATCCCCGTAGCCTTGTATATTTATTTTTCACAAGAGCCCATGCAATTAAATCATTCATTGTCTCAGCTTCCATCACCGTCGTAGGCAATGAGTTCCATGTCATTATCACACGCAGCATAAAAAATGTTCTTCCTCACATTCCCCCGATATCTCTTACTCAAAACCTTGAATTTGTGACTCCTAGTCCCTGTACCATCAGTTAATGGGAATAGCTTTTCTTTATCTACCCTATCCAAACCTGTCAGAATCTTTCATGTCTCTATCGAATCTCCCTTAAATCTCATGTGTTTCAAGGAGAATAACCCCAGTTTTTCCAACCTAACCTTGTAGTTAAAATCCCTCATCCTTGGAGCCATCTCCTCTGCACCCTCTCAAGGCCCCTCACATCCTTCCTAAAGTGTGATGACCAGAACTGGACATTATACTCTTGTTGTCGGCTAGCCAGAGCTTTATAAAGGTTCAACATAACCTCCCTGCTTTTGTACTCAATACTTCTATTTATGGAGCCCAAAAGCCAACATGCTTTGCTAACTACTCTCTCAATATGTCCTGCCACATTTAAAGATCTATGCACGTGAGCCCCCAGATCCCTCTTTCCCGGTACACTCTCTAGAACAGTTCCATTTAGTCTATATTACCTCTCCCTATCACCAAAATGAATCACCTCACATTTTTCTGTATTAAATTTCATCTGCCACTTGTCTGCCTATTCTGCTAGCCTATCTATGTCCTGTTGCAGTTGATTGGTATCATCCTCACTGTCTGCCACATCTCCAAGTTTGGTATCATTGACAAATTTTGAAATTTTACTCTGTATTCCAATACCCAAGTCATTTATGTATATCAAAAAGCAGTAGACTTAGCACTGACCCTTGGGGAACACTGCTGTCTACCATTCTCCAGTCTGAAAAAACAACCATTTACCGCGACTTACTGTTTTCTGTGCTTCAGCCATTTTTTTTAAATCCAAGCTGACACTGACCCTATTATTCCATGAGCCTCAATTTTGGCAACCAGCCTTTTATGTTGTACTTTGTCAAAGGCTTTCTTAAAATCCATATCAATGGCATTCATTGTTTTCCCTTCATCAACCTTCTCTATCATTTCATCAAAAATATCAATTAGTCTAGTCAAGCATGATCTGCCTTTTACAAATCCATGCTGATTCTCCCTAATTGGCTCAAACCTCTCCAAGTGCCAATTGATTTTTTTTCCTGATTATTGTTTCTAAAAACTTATCCACCACAGATATTAAACTGACTAGCCTGTAGTAACTATGAATATCCTTACACCTTTTTTTGAATAAGGGTGTCACATTTGCAACTCTCTAATCCTCTGGCACCTCTCCCTTATCTAGGGAAGGTTGGAAGATTATGGCCAGCCCTTCTGCTATCTCCGTTCCACTTCCTTTAGCAACCTGATATGCAAGCCATCCAGACCAGGCGACTTATCCACTCTAAGCATAACCAGCCTTTCTAGTATATCCTGCCTATCAATTTTCACCTCATCCATTACCACTACCATCTCCCTTCTACCAATATTTTGTCAGCATCCTCTTCCTTAGTAAACACTGATATAAAGTACTCATTAAGTATTCTAGCCTTGCCCTCCGCCTCTTAGTATATATCATCCTCTTTATCCCTAATAGGCCCCACTCCACCTCTTACTACCTGCTTACTATGTATATTCCGGTAGAAGATTTTTGGGTTCCATTTTATGTTCACTGCCATTCTATTCTCATATTCTGTCTTTTCTAGTAGTGTTTTCCTCTTCACCTCCCCTCTCAACGTATTGTATTTGCCCTAGTTCTCACTTGAAGAATTCATCTGACATGCATCATACACCATTTGTTTTGTTTCATCATATTCTCTATCTCCCTCATCATCCAAGAAGCCCTGGCTTTGGCTCCCCTACCTTTCCCCCTTGTTGGAATAAACCTAGTCTGTACCTGAAATATCTCCTCCTAAAGGATTGCTCCATTACAGTTTTTCCTGACAATCTTTTGGTTCCATTTTACTCTGGCCATTGAAGCTAGCCCTCTTCCATGTTAGAAGTTCTGCGTTAGATTGGTCCTTGCTCTTCTCCATTGCTAATCTAAAGCCTTATGATACAATGATAATTCTTACCCAAGTGTTTCCCCACAATCACTTGGTCCAGTTGGTCTGTCTCATTCCCCAACACCAGATCCAGCAATGCCTCCTTCCTAGTTGGACCGAGATCATACTGGTCAAGGAAGTTCTCCTGAACACATTTCAGAAATTCTTCCGCCTCCTTTCCCTTTACTCCAACATTATCCCAATCGATATTTGGGTAGTTAAAATCCCCCAATATCACCACTGTATAGTTGTTGCACATCTCTGTGATTTCCCTACAGATTTGCAACTCTATCTCTCTTTCATTAATTGGAGGACTATAGAATACCCCCAGTAGTGTGATCATCCCCTTTTTCCTTCACAACTCTAACCAAATGGATTCTGTTTTTGCCCCCTCATGGCATCCTCTCTTTCCAGCACTGCAATGTCTTCCCTAATCAGTACTGCCACTCCACCTCCCTTTTCACCTCCCCTATCTTTTCTGAACACTTTGCATCCTTGAATATTATGCGCCCAGTCCTCTCCATTTTTAAGCCACGTTTCTGTTATTACCACTACATCATAATCCCACATGGCTATTTGTGCTTATAGCTCACCACCTTATTCACCGCATTTATGTATGCACATTGTAAGCCTATATTTGTATTCTTCTTAGCCCTTCTTAGTCTGCTCCTATCTAATATGGTACAACTTCCTTCTTTCATATTCTCTGACACTCTCACTCCTTTATGCACCATATTCTCAATTGTTTGAAATCAAACAATATTCAGATGCTAAGGATTAAACAATAGCCTGTGAATTCACAGCCACGTTCGACAGTGAATTTCACTTTTCTCTCCCTCTTCACAGTTCTATATTGATGCATTGCATGAATCCAGGAATCCATTCAAAGGTTTGTTTTCACAAATAAAGGGGATTAACGAGGTGCAAACTTAATGATGAACCTATTGAAATGCCTGGAATAGCCAGCGTGCTTACCACATTATAAGCGGCATCTTTGTAATTACCTCCTATGCTAATTGGAAATGGATAACGCCATTTGCCCATGATAAATGTCGATGGAGTAAGTGTTGTGCTATACTTAGCCTAGGAATGCTTGATACCTGGCACTGTACTTCCATTCCCTAGCATGATTATTCTTCGCCTTGAGCACCAAAATAAAAAAGAACCTTGAGTTTATGTCTTGTGAAATGGTTGAATTGATTAAATTGATGATCTTTACATGTGAAATATTTGCAAACCAGAGATGAATGATGATGATGGTAACCATATTGTTTTTAGTGCTTTTTTGGTGCTCAACTTCCTACACTTAAAAAGATGTTTTCTGCCTAATTTTTCATTAAACAGTGAGTGATCATGGGTGCTGCTCAGAGTATTACTCTGGTGAAAAATAGCAACTTCCTGCTGTGCAAGATTTATAAACATAAGCTTACCTCCAAATGCTGACAAAACATAAAAATAAAAGCAAAATACTGCGGATGCTGGAAATCTGAAACAAAAACAAGAAATGCTGGATTCACTCAGCAGGTCTGGCAGCATCTGTGGAAAGAGAAGCAGAGTTAACGTTTCGGGTCAGTGACCCTTCTTCGGGACTTCGGAGATCCGAAGAAGGGTCACTGACCCGAAACGTTAACTCTGCTTCTCTTTCCACAGATGCTGCCAGACCTGCTGAGTGAATCCAGCATTTCTTGTTTTTGTTGCTGACAAAACATAGTTAGCCTTTCTAAGAATGGAGAAAACAAAACAGGATGAATTTGAATCAGTAGAAATGAGTGGCAGGACACCATAAAGAAAAGACAGGTCATATTGATGGTCACGTGGTGTTTTGTTTGAACCCAGAGGACCCAACAGAGAATTCATTTCACTTGTACATGTCCAGTTAGCAATATTGAGGCATGCAGATAATGAGCAACAAATGTCAGGAAGTCAATATAGATTATAGATGCTGTTCAGTCAGCACCATATTAAATTGTAAAAAAATCATTGCTGGCCAAAACCAGTCACCCCTTGAAACCAAAAGTGCGCACGTTAATAAAACATGCAATATTCCTAGAATGATTCTCTCCCTATATTTTTAAATGACTTGACTAAGCCTAATTAATTGATCACTGTGCTGGGGAATGGCTCTGTGGTTACAGTATGATTGTGGCTTGTGAAAGGCCAATTGGATTCCTTGAAAAACAGAGGGGAGAAAATTTCAAGCATTTTAGCTATTGATTAGGATGGGAAATGGTATTTCAGCACTTAGGAGTAGATGTAAAAGCAAATAAAATCTGAATAAATTTCAAATGCTGACAACGCATTCATACATGAGGTGCAATACATAGCATTAATCATGACCTCCATGTGACAACATGAAGCCCTTAAAAATAAAGGAGCATATAAATTAACAGTTGTTATATGTTTGTCTGAATCAGCCAATGTTTTGATTGGATGGTTCTGAAGAAAATAGAGTGCAACATTTAATTTACTTACAGCACTAGTAAGATTTGCTTAATGTTCCATTCACGTCCATTTCTTAAAGGGATAGTGTCTCCATGGCAATGCATCTCACAAGCCAGTTTCCTACATTTCATTACAATGACATGATTGGTGTTGTGCGTGGCCTAATGCCACCCATTGTTCCTATATGTTTGCTTCAGTCATTAATTAAAGTTAAGCTCTGTTTTACGAAAAATATATTGAAAAGTTTGTGTTGAAAAAGGTATGTGTCAATTTTGTTTTTGATCTCAACGTTTGGAGCCTTAAATGGAATAACTGTTCACAAAAGGCAAACAAGTTAACAAGTACATGGGAATGCTATGGCTACATTCTGTCTGCTGTTCATTACATTTATTGAACTTACCAGAGCAGAGCAATAAAATCAAGAACTCTCCCCCCCAAAAGGCTATGGATCTTGCATCAGTTGAAACTTTCAAGTCTAAGATCGATAGATTTTTGTTAGACAAGGGTATCAAGGGATATGGAGAAAAAGCAGGTAAATGGGGTTGAACTGCAGTCAGGCATGATCTAATTGAATGGCAGAGCAGACTAGAGAGGCTGAATTAACTACTTCTGTTTCTATGTTCCTCGTGCAAGCTAACACCTCAACGAGGACAGAATTGACTTCCTTACCTCCACAAGAAAGGCGCAGGCAAGCTGTTGCTTGGATCCAGGGTTGAAGTCACAGAGGTAGAATTTCCACAAAGATTTCCCGAACACCTAACATACATTCAGCAGAAGATGGGCAGAAACCCCAGATAAAAGGCGGAAATTGTTTAAGCGGATCCTGTCCTCATAAACGATACTGGCTCCATGTCCCCTACACTAGCTCCACATGCAACTTTGCAACTTCCTCCAGGCTTATTTTGTTTCTTGTAATCTTTGGTTTTCTGACACTGCAATTCCCCGTTACTGCACCCTTTCTCCTTGTCCCCGACAATTAGTGGCAAAGCTTTCTGCTACTGAGGCCTGCTCTCTGGAATTCCTTTCCGAAAACCCTCCACCTCTCTTCTTTTTCCTCCTTCAACGAACTGTCTTCCTTTTCACCTCAGCCTTCAATCACCCTCCTAGGTTTTTTGCCCTGACTTGGCATTCCATTCCTTATACTATGACTCTGCACAGTGCCTTGGGACAGTTTGTATGCTAATGATGCTTTATAGATGGAAGTTGTTGGTGACATTTGTTGTGAAGAGTCCAATGTTTGCCGACCTCTTCTGGAGAGACAATTTAGCATTTCATTCCAGAAAAGATATGAGATTCTCATCAACGTATCTATTTCAGTCCTGACAGCTCCAAATAGGCACATATTTTAAGATTGCTATTTGGTTGTTGCAATTATAAATGAAAGGTAGTCGAGGTGCATAATCGGTCTCCGACATTTGGGGGTTTAGAAGGGGAAGGGAGATAGATTTGTAGTCAGGATGGCAGCCTTGTTTATATGTCAGCATTTACAGTGCTAATGAAAATTGACATTGACAGGCATTTGTGGAATTAAGAGGCTTCATGAAATAGATACAATGCCATAGAATGCCTGGTAGATGCATAAATAATGCATCAGGAAATGTGTCACGGTCAGTTGCTTCTACATGCTTAGAGGAAATAAATGGAAATGGTGGACTTCACTGTGCTTAGACTGAGTTTTCAGATTCAGACATCAACACAGCATTACTTATAATGCAGCTGTTACATTACAGTGGTGTGATCCAACTCACAACTGCTGAGGCACAAGACCTGTGGTGTAACTCTGCCACTCCCAGATCACGATGGCCTGGAATTATGGGGGGAATCTAATGGTGTCCATGGACAAACTTGAAGCCTTGACTTTTTTTTTAAAAAGCTCGAAGGACTGCTGCGTCCTCCTATCATTTTACTTTAAATCTAAGTAGGCAAGTTACTTTGCACTGTGAGTGGTTACATTTATAGTTAACTTCTCCTTCAGCTGAAGCAAAAAAGGAGAAAGGGTGCAGTAAGTGGGACTGAAGAAAAAAAAATAGTTTTGAATGATGCAATGGAGAAGCTGAATTGGTTGGAGCAGAGGAAATTATTAATCTTGTCAATCAAATTAATAATTCTTTTTGCTGTAGTTTGTTTTTTCTGATCTCATCATTTCCTGATATAACTTTTTCAAAGAATGTTGCTTTACCTCTCAAATAGTATCTATTAACTGAGTTTATGGGTGACTGACTACATTCAATATCTCAGCAATGGGCCAGTCGACACTCACGTTTAATAAAGCACATTCCGTGGTTATTTTGCAGAACTGAAATAATCAAGTCAGTGTGTGTGTTGAGTGGTGGCTGATAATAAGGGGGTGAACATTACTTCCAAGTATTTTAAGATATTCTGTGCCAAAAGTTCCGTAACATGTAATATTTCTTTAAGATAAGCTTAGTCATGCTACACTGTGATGTATGGTATCACCTCTATTGTGCTGAACAGATTAGGTAACTTGTCCTCTTACACCAACCCCATTTTGTCGATTATATAACTTACAAACTAATAAAAATATCTGGGAGTGAACTATATGTAGTAATTCACCATAGTTTTGTTGATCTCTTTAATGATTTTTATAATCGACTTCAGCATTCACTTTATTCCAGTGCTCTCCTGTTCAACCTCCAAACTTAAGCTCTTCCAAAACTCTGTTGCCTGTATCCTAACTCCTGTTCACCCATTACTCCTGTACTCACTGACCTACATTGGTTTCCAGTTCCCAAAGGCCTCAATTTAAAAGTTTTCATCCTCATAAGCAAATTCCTCCATGCCTCAGCCCCCTATCTTTGTAACCTCTCCAGCTCTTCAATCCTCCAAGAACTCTCTATTCCTCCAATTCTGGCCTCTGGTGTATCCTCAACTTCCTATGCCCTATATTTGGCGGTCATGCCTTCAGCTGTCTAGCTGAGCTTAAGCTTTGGAATTCCCTCCCTAAATCTCTCTGTCTCTCCACCACTCTTTCCTCTTGTAACACCCTCCTTAAAACCTACCTCTTTAACCAAGCTTTTGGTTACATGTCCTAATATCTCTTATGAGGCTTGGTTTCAAATATTTTGCCTGATTCTGCTCCTTTGAAGTGCCTTGGAATGCTTAGTGTGTGAAAGGTGCTATATAAATACAAGTTGTTGTCACTAAAAGTACAAAAATGAGAATTGGAACCAGTTACCAACAGGTAGCAAGGCCTTCCCCATCCCCTCACGGTTTGAAGACCTGTGAAAACAGCCTCTCAAAACCACCTGAGTTTGTGGATTTTGCTGTTGGAATCAACAGCATTCATTCAATGAAGTCTGTCCAGCAAGAATCTCTATTTATATTTGTAAGGTGTTCACACAGGATTCCCAAATTAAATTGAAAGTGATTATTTTTTGTTTCTGATTGTGGATGATTTTTTTGCATTGAGTGACCTGGAATTTGAAGCACTTTGTTGCAAAGTGACTTTGGGTGATCTCCAGTGCAGAACTATGGAGGATTCTGAAGCACCAAAGGAAGTGCAGAAAAGATTTACAACTATGTTACCAGAATTGAACGGATGCAACTACCAGAAAAGATTGAACAGCCTGGAACTATTTTCTATTGGAACTATTGGAAAAGCAGAGTCTAAAAGGAGATGTGATAGAGGTCTTTAAAATTATGAAGCGGTTCCGTAGGGTAGATGTGGAGAAAATGTTTCCACATGTGGATGAGTCCAGAACAGTGAAATACAGATGTAAGCCACTAACAGATCAAATAAAGAAATGAGGTGGAATTATTTTACAGAGAAAGTGATAAGAATCTGGAACTGGCTGCCACATGGAATGGCTAAGTAGATATAATTGTCACAGTTAAGAAGAGGGTTCATCCAAACCAGCAATAAAGGAATAGTGGTATATGGGGGCAGAGTGGAAAGAGGTAATTAGAGTAGGAAGAGTTCTATGTGAAGTATAAACACCAGCAAAGACCATTTGGGCTGTTTCTGCATTGTAGATACTTTTAAAATCTATTCTGTGTTGTCCATTCTAATGGAATATTTAAAGCAGCTGCAGGTGAGTACTGGCTTCAAGTTGTGTTTCTTTCTTTTCTCAGTGATTGATATAATTTGCAGGATTTTGTTACAAAGTTGAACAGCAACACTTCTGGTGCCCACTTTTAACTGCTCAACACTTCCAGAATAAAACTGTGCCCTGACAATATGCTTCCACTTCAGGGCAGCACTTCCTTGTAATTTTTCTTCCATTTTCTCATCATTCTATTAACATGCGAGATTTACAAATTGTGCTGAACTATAGCAAATTTTAGGCTAAGGGCCCCTATCGAAGGAATCAAACCTGCTCACATTATTTTGACGTAGGACCCTTATAGCTGGTAGACACTAATTGGAGTTCACCAGATAAGACTGGATTGGATGCAGCTAACTAACCCATGATACAGCCCAATCCTCTAGATTACACATTTTGTTTTAAACAGTGACATAAGCACCTTGATGGTCCAGTGGGTAAATGCACAATATGCTGTGGTACTGAGCGATACAGTAAGAAGGGAGCTTGTGGAGAGATGACTAATGCCTGTTTTGGGACAAATGAACAGGAATCCAAAGATAGGAGGGAATGAGCAGAAGTGTTTGGAGAGTTACTGAGCCAAGGGATGAAATGGAGTGATCAAAGGATCAAGAGGAGTGAAAAGGGGAGGCAATGGAGTGAAAGATGGAGACCAGGCCCAGGAGGGAGCAAGTGGGGAGAATGCGACCTGTCTGGGGCCAGAAACCAGGGATGAAATGTGCAGGCCCTTCTGCCTCCCATAGAAATTTAGAAAGGAATTTAGAGAGAAGCTCTGATAATGGTATTGCAAAAATCAGATAAACACTTTTGTTAAAAATAAATATTACTGCTGTAAGTTTTTGTGATAAACTCAGTATTGAGGGGAAGGCCTTAGGTCTGGAAGCAATCAAATGTGGGCCAGAAGCTGGTGCGAAATGGCATTGGAGCGAGGGAGTGGCCGTATGAAGTGGCTGCAGGTTTGAAAAGCAGTGGAAGGAGGGCCTGAAAAACACATGAAGACTGGTGGGAGCAGGGCTTGGAGTGGGATGTGGTTAATTTAGGAGAAAACTATCATAATAATTGTACATCAGAGAACATCTTTGTTTCTTGGGTAGAATCTGTTTGGTCAATTGATGACTGAACCAGTCAGATGAGCTTACAGAAATGATGCTGAGATGATATTGGCCTTTGGTCTCTGGTTCTGAGAGCTGATTCATCAAATGGAAAATTCAATCATATGTTCCGAAATTCTTGCAGACACAAAACTTGTGTACGTTTTAACTGATTTTTGCAAAGCAAGTACTAGAAACATGATTGATTAGTAACTGCATGTAATTAAAAAAACTGAAGACAAATGGATCGGCTCCACTTTGATTCCTGACTTTGTTTACCTGCCGGTCATC
This sequence comes from Heterodontus francisci, assembly GCF_036365525.1. Lineage (NCBI taxonomy): Eukaryota > Metazoa > Chordata > Chondrichthyes > Heterodontiformes > Heterodontidae > Heterodontus > Heterodontus francisci. The sequence continues at coordinate 38,385,738 of NC_090381.1, forward strand.
AGTCGGTGATGTTAATACTTGCATCCTTGTTCATGAATATATTGGGCTGAATTTTGACAGCAAGCTTCAAAAACGGCATGACACATGTGCGTGATGTGCGCTGCTGAGCCGCCGTGATATTTAGCGCAGCGGCTCATTTACATGGAGGGGGCAGAATGCCCGTCCCCGATGACCTGGAGGGGGCAGGTGCTCCATCCCTGGCAATGGCATCCAGCACCACCGCATAGGTGCCAGCGCCACTTTTAAACAGCTTCAAGGCCTTCAGTTAGATTTAAATTTTTAAAGGTCCCTTGCTCCAAAAAATAAAATTAAACTTTTAATAGCACTTTGAATCCCCTCTCCCGCCACCCCCCCCACCAATGAGTAATCAATGTATAAATTGCCCTCTCCTCCACAAAAAACTTTTTTTCCAATCACAAACTTTCCTCGCCGAACTTTACTAACTTTGATCCTCAACCTTTTCCCATCATCCCTGCAACTAATAGGAAGAGTTTTCCCCACTCCCAACCTCCACCCTGAAAACTTCATTCCTCCCCCCTCCCCACCAGTGTTCTGCCTCGGATCTCCGAACGGAGACCTGAAGGCACGGGTGATCCGCCAACCGGCCGGAATATCGGTGTGGGACGGCAATCGGGACAAGGTAAGTGATTATGCAGTAATTTACATTTATTTACATATTTAAATTAAGGTTCCGTCACCGAGCTGTGGGGGGGCTGCCACGAGACCTCGCTGCCACTGGTAATATTGGGCGGGGCTTTCCCGCCCCGACCCCCAACATCGGGGGGCTGGTAAAATCCAGCCCATTGTTTTGCCACCTTTATTTATTGGAAGAAAGAATAATAATGGCAAGAGAAGCAAATGTTTGATATATTTTAAGTAGATTATTATTTTCTTTATTTATTTATCATTGCCTTTGTTTTATCTGCTTTATTTTTCCTCTGACATATTCATTAAGTTTTATTTCTTCATCATAACCAAATGCTCTATCCTCTTAACATTTTAAATTGGGCACTTGTCAACACTTATTCCTGTAAATGATTTGGCTTTCAGCAATCTTTGCATTGAAGTGGTATGATGGTGTAAATGTTTCATAGGTTTTCACTTAGCCATGTAATACAAGTGAGAGGCAGCACTATATATAGTGCTCCGAGGCAGATATCTTGCTGTGTTTGGAACAATAGTAATGGCAATCAAACCTTTTTTTTGTCTTATTTCATGGAATTGTTCTTACTAACATACCAATTATTTCTAATTAGGCCTGAAGCTATTGTTTCTTGCTGCCCCTCTTCATCTGTTTGCATATTACTGTCTGGAATAAGTTGCTTTAGCAGGTAGGCTAAGTAAACAACTAGCTTGAAAAATTATTTCCGTGTAGCTTATATAAATTGAAATGTTGATGTCCCTGAATTGTTATTGTGCTACTCCTTACTGAGCTGAAAGTTTTTCACTGTACGGAGGAGCATGTGGGCAAAATGGCATTTGCTACTCATGCTTCATAATGTGTTTTTTAATCATATGCATTCTCTGGATATGGCCATCGCTGGTAAGGCTGGCATTTATTGACCATCTCCAGTTGCCCTTGAGAAGTACTCCTCTTATATATTTTAAGGGTGACCATTGTTATGATGTAGGACTTAGCAAATCATTATCTTCTGTTTTATGGAAGAAGACTCAGGATATCTTATATAGCATAATTCCCAAAGCAATGATTTCAAGTGCATGTGACACAGCAATGTGTTTTGACATCATTATTGGATTGTGCATTTATGAAACAAAGAAAAACTTCATGAGTATTTTCTCATGGAGGCGGTGCTGCTTTAAGGTCAACAAGGGATGGACAATAAATGCTGGCCTTGCCAGCGATGACACATCCCAAGAATAAATAAATAACAAAAAATGCCCAGTACTTTCTCCACAACAGGAAAATCCAAAACGGCAATTACTCCTTTAGTGTAAGTGAAACAAATAGGACAGCTACTCTAGATTGGTGCATGGAAAACGGCTGGGCAACATTAAAATATTCAAGAGTTTAGGCCAGCCCTTATAAGTAGAGTATGCCAGAACAGTACAAAATATTAACTGAACAGATTCTAGCCTTTAAGAACAAAAAAAATGGTTAAATACAAATATTGCAAATTAAATTAACTAGTTTGGTTGGTTGGACGGGTTGAATCAAGTTGTGGTTGTCTGGTTTTTCTAACCTTGAATTTTAAAACTCATAGACTGTAAGAGAAAGAAAAAACTGAGAGAGGTAAGAAATTATTGGAAAGAAAGTATTACCTTTATATGAGTGGAACCTCCGTATTCAAATTAGCCACCTTTCTGATTAGTCACCTGAGTCCAAAGGTCATGGGTTCAAGCCCCACCCCAGTCACTTGAGCACATAATGTGGGCTGACAGTTCAGTGCAGCTACAAAGGGAGTGTTGCACTGTTGGTGTCATCTTTCGGGTGAGACTATCAGGTGGATGTAAAAGACCCATGGCATAATTAAAAGAAGACAGTGCCTGGCCAACATGTTACCCTCAACCAACAGCACTAAAGCTGAAATAAAAACAGAAAATATTGGAAATACTCAGCAGGTCTGGCAGCATCTGTGGAAAGAGAAGCAGAGTTAACGTTTCAGGTCTGTTTTATTTCAGGTTTCCAGCATCTGCGGTATTTTTCTTTCATTTTAGCACTAAAGCTGATTAATTTGCAACTTATCTCATTGAAGTTTTTGGGATCTTTCTGTGCACAAATTAGCTACTGTGTTTTCATAAACTACAACAGGGAGTACACTGCAGAGGTACTTGATGGCTGTGAAGCACTTTTGGATGTTTCTTCTTTCTATATTCTCATAGTATAAGGCTAATGAGATGTCATCTCATTGCACAGTCCCCCAAAACTACATGTTCTGTCGGACACCAAATCAGCTTAGCAGCCCAGGAAGGATTAAATTCCATTTACATTACTGTATTGACCTGCCTTCATTCCTGTACTGCAGAATATTGCTATACCACACTTGTGAGATCAAAATTTGGGGACTCTGAATTACCTACCATTTTACATTATCTCTTGGGAAGCTGCAGAGAAGTTGATTCCATAGTGGCGAAGAGACAGATCATGGTAATTCCACTGCACTGTGATGCTGAACAATGTGTATATTGAAATGGTGTGTTTGTGTGGCTTTGCAGTAGTTTGAGCATAGACAATCCAGCAGGGTGAGTTTGCAGTACTTTGGTTTCCCTTTATATACCTGAGTGTGGAGCATACAGTTCAAGTAATTATTTTAATTTGTTTTTGTGCAGGTTTAATTTGGTTTATATTGCCTCCATTTCTATAGCAGGGTTATATCTGAAACAGAAAATTCACAGTTGAGTGAATTTTAATAAAATAAATTAAGAATGAGTTGCAATCTGCATAATACATAAATATGCATAGTTCTGGGCATCAAATAAAAAGTGACAGGTTGTGATATCAAACTGTCAGAATGCTGTCATCTGTTGCAAATTTACAGTTTTTAATATAGTTTGAAATGATTTCCTTTGTTTAGTGTGCTAATAAATAGACCGCCCAAGCTCATTATAAATTGACATTCCAGTCTCTCTCGTTTGCAAGTGGAGGAAGGAAGATAATGCTGTTGTGTATTATAACGTATTATAGAGCCTTGATTAGATCAATTCAGTTGAACAAAGGAGCAATCAATGACAATGAGGATTTGATTATGTTGGGGAGGAGAAAGAGTTGCAATGAGAATCCGTCCAAATCTTTAATGAATAAGATTTTACTGGTACAAATATCTTATCAAAGAAGGCTTTCCCCAAATCCTAGGAAATATTCTACTTCCCTTTGAAAATATGAGCTTTGAGGAGATTTGCCGACCAGGACGAAAAAAATATTTCCCATTCCCTCAAAATTGGTGGCAATAGAATGCAATGTCTGAACTAGTTCACCTGCCCATACAAAGGATGCAACAATCCACACATAAGTCAATGTGTTTCTCAAGGATCAGTAGGCAACGCAGAGGACTTTATGTTTCACACACATGAAAATTCTCGCAGTTTTGCCTGTTTTTTTGCATTTAATTGAAATGTTTTTTAAAGGATTGAAAATGTGAACCTGACAGTGATTAATTGCACTTTTTGGGAACCTTATTGTGACTAAATGCTTTCTAATAATTTAAGATTCACATGTTAATTTTTGGGGGAATTTCTGATTTCTTTGTCCAATGGTCCAGTGAGCTATTTGCAATCTGTTGCAAATTTCTTTTCTTCCTGGTCGGCAAATCTCCTCAAAGCTCATATTTTGTGACGGAATTATATTTAACGAAAATTTCTCAATCGTGAATTTTTAAAAAATTTGAGTTAAAGTTTCTAAAGTGAATTTCACAGCAGAATAGTCCATATTAACATCACTTCTGCTGCAGGATTGCAGAGATTTGATCTGATCCGTTAGCTCTGGGATCACTATAGGATGCTGTTTGGTAGGCATGTAGCTTCACCAGATTGGCATCTCGTTTTCAGGTACGCTTGGTGATGCTCTTGGCATGCTCGACCACTGTCCTGATTAATCTAGGGTTGATCATCTGGCTTCATAGTTATGGAGAAGTGAGGGGTATGCCAGAGCATGAGGTTACAGATTGTGGTGGTATACAATGCTACTGCTTATGGGGGCCTCGCAGCATCTTATGGATGTCCAGTTTTGAGCTGCAAGATCTGTTCTGAATCTATTTAATTTAGCATGATGGCTTGCATGTAAATAGAACCATAGAAAAATTATGGCACAGAAGAAGGCCATTCAGCCCATCATGTCTGTGCTGGCCGAAAACACTAGCTGCCCAATCTAATCCCACCTTCCAGCACCTGGTCTATAACCTTGCAGGTTACAGAACTTCAGGTGCAGGTCCAGGTACCTTTTTAAATGAATTGAGGGTTTCTGCCTCCACCACCGTTCCTGGCAGTGAATTCCACACACCCACCACTCTCTGGGTGAAAAAGTTTTTCCTCATGTCCCCTCAAATCCTTCTACCAATCACCTTAAGTCTGTGCCCCCTGGTAATTAACATTTCCACCAGGGGAAACGGGTCCTTCTTGTCTACTCTATCTAGGCCCCTCATAATTTTGTGCACCTCAATTAAGTCACCCCTCAGCCTCCTCTGTTTTAAGGAAAACAAACCTAGCCTATCCAATCATTTCTCATAGCTGCAACCTTCAAGCCTGGCAACATTCTTCTAAATCTCCTCTGTACTCTCTCCAGAGCAATTTTGCCCTTCCTGTAATGTGGTGACCAGAAAGTACGCAATACTCCAGCTGTGGTCTAACCAGCATTTTATACAGTTCCATCATTACATCCCTGCTTTTGTATTCTTTTTCTCGGCCAATAAAGGAATGCATTTCATCTGCCTTCTTCACCATTCTATCTACCTGTCCTGCCACCTTCAGGGACCTGTGGACATACACTCCAAGGTCTCTCACTACTTCTACCCCTCTCAATATCCTCCTGTTTATTGTGTATTCCCTTGCTTTGTTTGCCCTCCCCAAATGCATTACCTCACACTTCTCTGGATTTAATTCCATTTGCCACTTTTCCGCCCACTCAACCAAACTATTGATATCATTTTGGAGTCTACGGCTATCCTCTTCACTATCAACTACACGGCCAATTTTTGTGTCATCAGCAAATTTTCCAATCATGCCTCCCACATTTAACTCCACATCATTAATATATACCACAAACAGCTAGGGTCCCAACACTGAGCCCTGTGGAACGCCATTGGAAACTGCTTTCCATTCGCAAAAACATCCATCAATTAATACCCTTTATTTCCAGTCACTTATGCCAATTTTGGATCCAACCTGCCACATTCCCCTGTATCTCATGGGCTTTCATTTTACTGACCAGTCTGCTATGTGGGACCTTGTCAAATGCCTTACTAAAATCCATGTAAACCATATCCACTGCACTACCCTCATCAATCCTCCTTGTTACTTCCTCAAAAAACTCAATTATGTTAGTAAGACATGACCTTCCCGTAACAAATCCACGCTGACTATCCGTGATTAATCTGTGCCTTTCTAAGTGGCAGTTTATCCTGTCCCTCAGAATTGATTCTAATAATTTACCCTCCACCGAGGTCAGACTGACCGGCCTATAATAATTTGGCCGATTCCTCGCACCCTTTTTAAACAATGGTACAACTAGTTTGCTGATTCTCACTGGTGAGCCTCATAAAAGAAGAGGTGAGCAACTGCAGAACTGCTCCCATGCATGCATGCATCTGTGCAACAACAGTCACTTTGTCTGAGAGGACAGGAGAAAATTGTGGGTGTTGGGCTATAAATAATTGGTTCAATAAAGTCACCTTAAAGAACATTAATGATGAATAGTAGCCGTGAATGATAACTGTATGTTCCACCTGTTGTTTCATGTTTATATGGATTTTCCATCCTGATGCTTAGTTACAGTTCCGCTCTTTGCCTTGGTGTCATCTGCCTACAGCAAAAGATTTCCTGTGTAAAATTGTAATGCAGTTATGTTACTTTAACACAATAACTCTGATAATGCAGCTCTGCACAGATATGGTTTTAAAATGTAACAAATACAGTTTGTGCCACTGGTGCTGACAGTTACACCTCATAACAATAGCTGCTGCTTTGGGGCACAGTGAGCAGTACTGCAAGACAGCATAATGAGTTTAGTCCATTTGTAACAGATTTTTCCATGCTTTGTGATAGAACAAGACTATTCTGATTCCTTTTCTTGAGTCTATGGCCCTGATATTTATGGGATGCGGGTGAGATCGAAAATGGCTGAAGAACCCAGCAAGGCCTGGGACACTGAGGTCCCGCCGATCTTAGTGGCAGGACCTCATTAAAATTTTATAGATCTGTGTCCGGTTTGACGGGCAGGAGGGAAAACTAGCGGCAGGAGGCTGCAGCTGGGGACCCTTGGAGATGATCCCTGACAATCAGGAAAGGGAGAGGGGGCTCGCATTTGGGAGGGCTGGGGGAAGGCCAATAATCAGGGCTGAGGGGAGGACACCGACAATTGGGGCTGGGGGGCACATGGGGGAGGTCAACATTTGGCAGTAGAGCAGGCTGAAAACTTCCTTGAGTGGTGTGGAGGCCCACAAGGAGAGCAGAAAGAGGTACTTGCCTTATGGAGCCAGCAGCTCCTGCCTTCCTTTCATTGCTGAGTTTACCCACCGCTGGGAAATCTGTGCAACAACAGTCACTTTCAAATTAGGCTCTCAATTGCACTGTGGGAGACCGATTTACATATGTTAATGAGACACCCCACCTTTCCACAGCAGGATACTTGGATTCCCTGATATCTATTGCGATAACAAAGACGGTCGGCGTGGTGGATTGTGTCACTTTACATGTATTTCACTTTTTAATACCCCCGCCCATCATGGGGGTTAATATCAAGAGCTATAATTCTGACTCCAGTAGCAGGAACATTCAGATGTCTCTCATTGGGAAATTTACAATAATGATTAATTGCATTTGTTGGGTTTTATGGATGGAAAGTGTTGGCTGTGTCCATAACTGCACCCCTTGTAATTAGTGCGGCAAAATATGCAAATGAAATTTGATATGTTTAGTCCTTGTGCATTCATTCACTGGTCAAAGTTCCATGATTATTGGGGGATTGTCATGTTGTGGTTTTATACTAGACTAGTCATCCAGATGCCCGGGCTAATAAGCTAGGGGCTGTAGGGCTGAATTTAGTGAAGCTGTTTGGAGCGGGAATGAAGTTGTAGGGGACTGGAGAATAGTGTCAGATGTGTCCACCCAGAAATCTGACATTGTAACGTCAGTTCTGCATTTAGTCAGCGATGGGAAAGCACCATGGTGGTGTCGCCGCCCCAATGTGACGGAACTGCCATTCGAGTTGTAGAGCAGTTAGTTTTAATATATTTGCATGTAATTGAAAGTGATTCAGTGGGGTCTGGGAATTAAGTGGATGATGGGTGGCCCTCACGTACCCTCGGATCCCGGCCGTTGAAAGCTGGCAGTTTGGGAAGGCAGCATAAACAGCCCTGGATAGGGGAAGAGGAGGGAGCAGAGGCCATTGTCAGCCTGCAGTGCTCTGCTCTCTTCAAGGGTAGGCTTGGTCTCAGGTGGTCGGCACAGGTGACCATACTGCTGGGTGAGAGGGTTGGGTGGCCATACTATCAGGTAAGAGAGTTGGCTAACAGCAAGGGTGGGCACGGAGGGTCATCAGTGCACAAACCAAGAGGAATTAACAAAGGCAAAGATGCCAAGACAACTTAGTCACTGCAAGGACAGCGCTCTTGAGGCCTACTGATCGCCTGGTATGGGTCTTATACACCCTGTCTTTGTGGACCCCCATGGCATGATGCAGCCTCTCCGATGGAGGGAAGGCCAGGAGGCCATAATGATGGCCTCTGAGTGAAAGCAATAAAAACTTACCTAAAAGCATTCAGTCGCTTCTTCTCTATTTGGGTTTCGTGTCTAGTGCCCAACTTAACCATGCATTCTAGCATATCAGGAACGCTTACCAAAGGAGGGCTGTGTCTACACTGACAGCCCACTAAGGAGCAAGGGTGAACTCAGCATCTCCCAATTAAGGCATGAAAGAATAAGTATTTTCCACAATGAATATTAACTTGAATAATGAAAAAACTTTATAACAGAAAACAAATGTCAAATTTCAAACACCTGTGAAGCCCCAAGTATGTCTAGGTGGCTTTCTTGATATGTTTTCGAGTAGTTCTACGAGGTGTGATTCCCACACTAGCAGCTGGGCTGGAGGCAGGCTGCTGACCAGGCTGTCCCTTGGCCTGAGATGACTTTGACAGGCATCTTCTGGCTGCCTGAGGCCTGGGAAAACCATGGCTGCCTGAAGGTTTCCTGCACTGCTGCAGAACTCTCCCCGGGCGTCGCGGATACTGGAGCTGGGCTGACTGGGCTGAGGAGCTGCCGTCTACACTCAGAGTGCCCTGAAAGGGGCCCCCAGCTGTGGAGGTCACCCTCTGCTCCTCCCTTTCAAGGCTCCCTTGAACCTCCCTGCTGAGCAGAGAAGGACAAGGTGCTGGAGAAGACTCTAGGCACATTGTCCTTTTCTTGCCTTGCCACTGTTGAGTTGAGCTCATGGCCAAAGTGATGGTGTTCAGGTCCTGGTGCATCTGCGGGATCTGGCTCTCCATGAAGGTTGCCAACTTCTCGATGGAGGAAGACTTGCACTCATAGGCCTGAGACATGGCAGGATTCATGGCATGGATGGGCTCCTCCATCGTCCGCTCATAGCTGTGCATGGCCTCTGGCATCTCCGCCAGACATTGCCTTACCCCTCTTTGCAACTCCAGCATACCCTGTGCTGCTGACACCAGAGGCTTGTCATCAGCCTGGGGTCAGTAAGGGCCTGGTCACTCACAGTCCTCTGACTGTCAGTGGCTCAGTGGCCTCGGCTGTCTCAGCCTCAGCCAGCTGCTTGGGTGCATGTGTGGTGCTTTCACCAGCTTGTACCCTGATTCTACAGCTGAGCAGAAACCCACTGAGGTGAACGTATCTGTGCTGGTGGAAGGTGGAGGAGAGTCATGTGACAGTGCATCCTCTGACAGCTCCTCCTCAGAGGTTGACTGCTATCCCCCTTTTGTTGGAGTCTCTTACAGATGTCAACCTGCTTGAGAGAACACAAACCTGTGGGTTTAGGCATCGTAGATCTTGGCACGATATCCATGTGTGATGTGAATCTCCAGAAGTGGGTTAGCTATCGATGGAAGACAATCCTCACTCTCTTGCACAGAGACTCCAGTGTAACCAACCGCAATTGAGTGACTGCCCTGGGTCCCTGCTAACTCCACTGCTTCATTCTCAGCTGCTGAGAGAGTCTGTATGTCTGCAATTCCTCCACCAGTATGCGAGGTCTCCCTGTTGTTATCGGCCCATTTGTCTTGCAAGTGGCAAGATTTCAATAGTCATACTTCACAGGAAGAGCTACAGGACAGATGTGCTAGTGGCAGCCCCTTGTCCCTGCTGCGTTTCCTATATGGTTCATCCCCATGTCAGCTATCAGGGGAGTTAATGGGGGTGAGCTTCATTAGATAGTGGCCTGTGGCCGAGCTGCAGCCATGCGTCTAGCAGGATGTGGTGATGCCTAACCCCCTTTGCTATAGCCTTTGTGATGACTCCTTCCCCATGTCTGGCAGCCTCCTGTGTGGCCACAACAATCCCCAAAAAGGAGAGTGGTATGAAGCACTTACCTTGCCAGAACAAAGGAGGTCATTGACTCTCTTCCTGCACTGGACCCATGTTCGGGGGGGGTGGTGGGGGGGAGCTGTGACTCCATGGCTGCTGACCTCAGCAATCTCCATCCAGGTTTGCTTGGTCAGGTGTGAGGAACTCCTCGGCTTGCCATTACTGGGGAAGAGGACCTCCCATCTTTCTTTTACAGCCCGGAGGAGAATCTCAAGGGTGGCATCACTAAACTGTGGGGCCACCCTGTGTCTTGCCTTTGTCATACTGCAGCTTCCTTGTCGGGGTGTGCAAAGTCCAAGAGTTACTCCAACACCAGTTTCATCAGTAAACAACAATTGACTCAAAGGCAACAATGAAAGCAGGGCTGGCAAGGCTTTAAATATGCCAGCACCTGCTTCAGAGTCATCTGACACTGTATTTAGCACCTCAAATCCCACCCCAGTCATATAATTGGCCAGGCCCACGCCTCCATCATTATAACTGACCGCCCGCCACATGATTGTGGTGGGTCAGCCGCACATATGATGAGCAGTGACAGTACCCATTTCCAGGTCTGCCACCGGAAGCCATGAAGGGAATACTAAATCCAGCCCAGTGAATTCAAAGACAACATGGTAGTTTGAGAATTTGAATTCAGTTTAAACAAAACAGTGGAAATAAAAAAAGTCATATCAGTAACAGTGCCAAACTGTCATTAAAGCTCAACTTGTTCACTGATGTTTTTTGTGAAGGAAATCTGCCATACTTCTCTGGACTGGTCTACAGATTAACATAGGAACAGGTATAGGCCATTAAGCCCTTCAAGCTTGTTCCACCATCCAATTAGATTATGGCTGATTTCTACCTCAACTCACCTTGGCTCCATATTCCTTAATACCCCTGCTTAACAAAAATCTATCAGACTCAGTTTGAAATTTTCATTTGACCTCGCCTCAGTAGCATTTGAGGCATGCAGCCTGCAGCAACCATAGTCTGGACTTTATGGTGGAGCCAGGCCTCCCGGCACTGGGCCGAGAACCTCACCTCAGCCCTTTTGTACCAGCAACAACCCCCCACCCCAAGAACTACATTCCAGTCTTTTTCATTCAAAGTTTCATGAGTCGGGATCCCTGTCCCTTTAAAGACGGGGATTCCACCTCCAAGAGCTGCCGGTTAATCAGAGGGTGGCCACTACGGTGCTACAGAGGCTTCGAACCCAGGCCCAGCGGTGGAACCCCGGAGCAGAGATAGGTGAGGCAGGGTCACCAAAGCCAGTCTGGAAACCCCAGCGAGGGGGGAGGGTGCTGTGGGGTGGTGGTACAGTCCAGAGGGTGGGGGATGCCAGGGGGGCTAAACTAGTTCCCAGTGGGGGTCCTCCATGGGCCGCAAATTGCCCACGAAGGAGGGACCCCCCCCACCCAAGCCCGTGTCACAAGGCATCCTCCCCATATGGTGGAGGCACCCCCTGCTGCTGGTAAGATGGTAAGATCCCAGCAGCGGTAGGAAGAGGCCCTTAATTGGCAGTTAATAGGCAGCTTAAGGGCCTCAATTAGCCTCTGGGCGGAAAGGCTGTTGTTGGCCTAACCCGCCCCTGGGAAGATTGCTTGGCAATTGTGAAGTAACAGGCCCTCCACCACCCTCCCACCACCTGTCACGATACTCCGTGCCCCCAACCATCTCCGACCCCAACTCAGCCACACAAAATCCCAGTCCATGAGACACCAGCTGAAAGCAGGTATAATAATGTACATGCTTTCACTTTATTCATCAGCAAGCACAGCATTGGTTTGTTGTCACAAGGCTTCAGGTGTTTGGATAAGTCTGTAGTCATTCTGCAATGCTGCCTGGATAAGGCAACAGGGATTGTATTGCATGCTCCAAAACCTTGCCCTACGACGAAGCATCATCATAAATGACCTGAAGGAGGAAGGCACTCTGCTGATCAAGGGGACAAGCCTGAAAAGCATGACGAGCCAGAAGAAGCTGACAATGAGATCTTATTGCCAGCTGCATAAGTTATTTAGCATGATCTCATAGAGGAGAGCATCAGTTGATGCAATGATGTGTGCAGTGTATTAACAGTCTTATTGACATCTTGACCATGTCAACACAAAAGCAAAATACTGCGGATGCTGGAATTACTCAGCAGGTTTGGCAGCATCTGTAGAGGGAGAAACTTCAGGTTGATGGCCTCTTGTTCTGATTCTGTTTCTCATTCCATTGTTGCTGCCTGACCTGCTGAGTATTTTCAGTATTTTATGTCTTCCTTATGCCTTCCCTAATTTACATTCATCTACAGTGTCCTCCTAATCCTTCCCGAGCTGCTATCTCTAGATCTGCTCACATGCTACAAACATTAGGAAGAATGTTCTCTGCACAATCCAACTGAAGTGCAAACATACTTGTTAATTCTACAAGTGATGTGTGTGAGTGCCCACTGTTTGCTTCTTTGGTTCTGCTCCATATTGACTGTGGGGCAAGTATATTTGCATAAATTGTTATGACCGAGGCTGAAGGAATGCACTGCCTTTCTCTAGTTCCACTTCTCCACAGGTCACAACATATATTTAAATGTTTTACCTATTTACCAATCTGGCCAATTATATACACTTTTTTTATTTCAGAATAAAATCCACCAGCCAGGTTTCTTTCATAAGCAACAAAATTATTAATTTATTATAAAACGAGACTTATTGAATAACAATGCAAAGCTTATTAACACATAGGTTGAAATATGAAAGTTACCTTCTAAATTAACCCAACACACACACACACACACACACACACCGGTTAAAGAAAAAAAATAAAGAAGTCTTCTTTGCAGAGATCTCTTTACAAAAAGGATAAACAATACTTTGGACAAATACTTGTTAATTCTTGAAGGAAAAGGATAAGATATGGTATGTTTCACGTGGGTCCTTTATTCTGGCATCCAGATACACGTAGACTGCTGACACTGGGATCTTCTTGGAGCAGTTCTCTTCAGGCAACGTCAAGAAATAGTCTGGCAGACTTTTCAGGAGAAATGCGGCATCAGTTTCTCTATTTCCCACATTGAATTCTCAGTTTCTCAAAGAGATGGAAAAGAGTGAGCTGGTGGCTTCTCTCTTAGCAGGCTTACCCCAACTAGACCAAAACAATATCCAAAAATGTAACCAACTCTTGACTACCATAAATCGTGACATGCCACTCCTCTGTAAACAACTCCCCTAGGTACCAAGGTTCCTGCTGTTTATTTAGCTTAAGACATGTGACTTCCACTAAGGGTTTGTTTTTAAACAAAGTTCCAAGTCCTTCCAGAGACCCTTTTTTATTCAAAAAGTGCACCATCTATGAAATCTCTTCAGTCTTTCAAATGAATCAATTTCCACAATTTTTAACCAGAATCAAAAATATTTAAAAATGGAAGCACTTTCATAACACCTCCATCCTTGGAGGAATGGAACACCAGTTTTAAATGCATTTCATTACAAAATGTGGGAAAAAAGAAAAAATATTAAAACACATTTACACACATTCTCATTCACTTTATACCTAATAATAACTAATACAATTATGCCCTGTACCATCTTTGTACTTAGATGACTCAAGGAAAGATTAAATTCTAGACACAGTATCAGCAATTACATTGGGTTTTTTTTCGCCTGCAATGTGCATAATCTTTAAGTGATAGGGCTGCAATAGTAAACTCCATCGAAATAGTCCGACATTCTGGTTTTTGAATTTTTCCACAAAGGCAAGGGGGTTATGATCAGTACATACCACTGACTTTCTGTAGCCCAGGTGGACATATGCTTCAAAATGTTAAAGAGCTCATAGTAAACCCAGGGTTCCTTTTTTCCATTGTGGAGTATCTCTTTTTTGGTGTTGATTTAGTTTTTTTTGGCAAAGTATCCTACTGGCCTTTCTATGCCCAATTCATCTTGTAACAGGACTGCACCGACCCCCAGGTCACTAGCATCAATCGCTACCTTGAAGGACTTGGTGAAATTCGTGGCCGTCAACACTGGTTCATTGACGAAAATGGCTTTCAGCCTCTCAAGATGCTTGGCATGCTCCTGTCTACACTATCTTGGCTTTCTTTTTTGCAGCAAATCTGTCAGTGGAGCAGCAATAGTGCTGAAATTTGGTACAAACTTTCAAAGTATCAGCAATTACATTGTTTTTTTTCCGCCCTGCAATGTGGATAATCTTTAAGTGATAGGGCGGCAATAGTAAACTCCATCATTGTTCCAAGTGGTCCTTCCAAGTGTCACTGTATACCAGCACATCATCAAGGTAAACCACACAGTTAGGAACACTGGCTACCACTTGGTTCATTAGTCTCTGGAAAGTTGCTGGGGCATTTTTTAGCCTAAATGGCATCACTCAACATTGGAAAGGACTGTCTGGTGTGACAAAGGCTGATGTTTCTTTAGCTCGGGGTGTTAAAGGAACCTGCCAGTATCCCTTTAACAAATCTATTTTGTTAAGAAACATGGCACTGCCAACTCTGTCAGTACAGTCTTCCAAGCAAGGAATTGGACAGGAGTCTGTCTTTGTTACTACATTAACTTTTCTGTAGTCTATACAAAATCTTGTTGAACTGTCAGGCTTAGGCATAAACATGACTGGGGAACTCCAGCTGCTTTGACTGGGTTCAATTAGGTGGTTTTCCAACATGTATTGGATTTCGACTTTCACTTGGGCCTGTTTCTCTTGACTTAAGCAATAAGGATGAGGATGCTGTTTTTTAGGAGAGGATTCTCCTACATTCACATCATGTATGACTAAGAGTCCACATCCTGGTTTGTCCCTACAGGCTTCTTTAAATGCTTTGAGTAGCCTTGTTAGTTCTTCTCATTGTTCTGCATCTAAATATGAAAGCATAGGGTTTAATCTCCCTAACAATTCAGTGTTAGCTAACTGGATAGTAGGAGGTTCAATTTGAGAATTGTCTAGGTCTCCTTCTGTCTCATCCTCCTCATTATCCCTTTCATCCTTCACTGTCCTTACTACCTGCCAGCCATGTTCTTGCATATCCTCCTCCCGGCGGTGATATTGTTTCAACGTATTGATGTGGCAGAGCCGATTCTTTTTCCGGCGATCTGGGTTGTCAATCAAATAATTTTCTTTACCAATCCTTTTGACTATTCTGTACAGTCCACTGAACCATGCTTTCAGCAGTTCACCCTGTAAAGGCAGTAATACTAACTGGTTGAATTGTTCGGGTCTTAGCATGCTTTTCTGCCCATTTTCTCATAGTTGTTTGGGAAGCTTTCAGGTGTTCCTGAGCCACTTTGCAGGCCCTTGTGAGCTTTCCCCAGAACACGAATACAGAATCTAATACGGAAGATTCGTCCCTCTATTCTAAAAAAATAGGCAAGTCATGCTGCAGCTGTACAGAACTTTAGTTAGGCCACACTTAGAATATTACGTGCAATTCTGGTCGCCACACTACCAGAAGGACGTGGAGGCTTTGGAGAGGGTACAGAAGAGGTTTACCAGGATGTTGCCTGGTCTGGAGGGCATTAGCTATGAGGAGAGGTTGGATAAACTCGGATTGTTTTCACTGGAACGACGGAGGTGGAGGGGCGACATGATAGAGGTTTACAAAGTTATAAGCGGCATGGACAGAGTGGATAGTCAGAAGCTTTTTCCCAGGGTGGAAGAGTCAGTTACTAGGGGACATAGGTTTAAGGTGCGAGGGGCAAAGTTTAGAGGGGATGTGCGAGGCAAGTTCTTTACACAGAGGGTGGTGAGTGCCTGGAACCTGCTGCCGGGGGAGGTGGTGGAAGCAGGTACCATAGAGACGTTTAAGAGGCATCTTGACAAATACATGAATAGGATGGGAATAGAGGGATACGGACCCCGGAAGTGCAGAAGGTTTTAGTTTAGGCAGGCATCAAGATCGACGCAGGCTTGGAGGGCCGAATGCCCTGTTCCTGTGCTGTACTGTTCTTTGTTCTTCTTCTTCTTTGATTAGTTTTAGAGGACCTCTGACCTCATGTCCATAAACTAATTCAAAAGGACTAAAACTGGTAAACTCATTAAGTGAATCCCTGCTGGCAAACAAAGGAAATTCCAACCCTTTATCCCAAGCATGGGGATATTCATGACAGTGTGCCCTGATCATCACTTTGAGGGTCTGATGGTACCGCTCTAAAGCCCTTTGTGTCTGTGGGTGGTAAGCTGAGAACTTTAACTGTTATTCCCAGATTATTTATAACTTCCTGAAACATTTTAAACATAAAATTGGAACCTTGATCCAACTGGATCTCAATTGGTAAATCCATATCGACTGAAGAAGTGGATTAACTTCTCTACAACTACCTTACCGGAAATTGTTCTCAAGGGAATGGCTTCTGGGAACTGAGTAGCAGCTGCATCCACTCACACATTTGCTCATACGCACACACAAGAGACAGATAGAGAAGGCAAAAGGGGAAAGTGATTAATGGTGCGGGGTGGGGGGGATGGTGTAGGTTTTGGGGGTAAGTTATGGTAAACCTGTTGAATTCTCTTGGAAATCGAGTTCTTGTGGCTTGCAGGCCTGAGGTGTTTGTAGATTTCTCTTCGTTGAAAGTTCAGTTGAAGTCAGTGGATCACTATATTTCACTGCTGTATAAAGTGTAGATGTAGAATTTCACAGCTGGGCATGTGCCTTCTGGTTTGCTGGAAACAAGCTTCTGGATGCTACTTTTCTTTCTTTGGGTTGTCTCTCTCTCAGCTGTGTTGCTGCTCGCCTCCTGGTAGGGACGCTTTGCTCTCTTCCCCATGGTGACTGCACAATGGCCCAGATGTGGCTATTTCACACCTTCTTTGTTTCAGAAGAAGACATTCAATTCTGAAATGTTTTAGGATGGTTGTAATTGATGCCTCTTAGCTTTGAAGATTTTCAATTGTCCCTGTCAGTCAGTTTGCATACACAAAGGCCAAGCCTGTTTTTTCTTTTGGTGGTCATTTTTGGTGCATTGTTCACTTTTTAAAAGGAATGTCCAGTTTTTTAAAAGACAGTCAGTTTTTATAACTCTTCACATTTAGTCCATAATTTGTATCATCACACTTCTTGTGTGAATGTCAATAAGCAGCTTATGGATATATTTTCAGCAGAAGGAGTGACATGAAAACGAATTAATATAAGCTTTGTTGCAAGGGACTGGCAGAATCGGATAAAAAGAAAGACCAGGACATGGTTTCAAGGAACCCTTTGAGTCTATCTTCCAAAGATTTGAAATCAGTCCAAACACGTTTTGAGAGGTTCGACTCAAAGATTACATACTTGAATTTCCATTACTCGGCTGTGTTCAGAAATAAACTCAGTCATTCTTAAAGCCTAATTGGTCAAATTAAAATCTGTTTAGATTTGTGTAAATTTTGTCAGCTCACTGTGTTGGATTGTCATATACTTTGGCTGATTTCACATTTGACATGCTTGTTGCAGATTTTTTTTTAAAAAGTGTGTTGTAAACATCCTGATTGAAACATTCATTTCAGAGATTCAAGGATAGGGGTTCTAACTCTGGCCTTTGATGGCAGAGATTCCAGAAAGTCTGATTTCCCCCCCCCCCCCCAAATTTTTATATTTGCATATTCTCTCACTTTCTTTTCTATTGAGATATAGGTCTCAAATGTTGATTGCACCGCTACCAACTAATTAAGTCCTTTTCGGCAATGTATAGATGTTTATCTAGGAATCTTTTGCACTGAAGAGAGATTCATTATTGTGCCTCCCCGACTACATAGAAATTCCCTAACTATTGAAATGGTTAACATTAATGATCACCAGATGTTCATGGCAGCCACCAGAGAGCAGTTCAGTCGACAATTAAAACAAATATTTCTCTTTGTGATTTAGTGTTCAAACATTTATGTTAATGATTTTTTCAAAGTCTGAATAAACTGAACAAAAGAACATTGTCTGAATTTTCCAAAAAAAAATTCCAGGCATTTTAGGCCACTTTTAGTCCAGTTTTAGTTGTCATTTTTTTCCCAATAGAGGTTGCAGTGCTGCACAGTCTTGTGGGATTCTGCATTTAATTGTAATAATTTATGAAAGTTCAGCACTTAATCAAATGCAGGGCTTGAATAATTACTGCACACTCAATTGGTCTCCCAGTTGAACAGCATCTGCTGAACTCAGTGTAAAGGGTTTGTATAGGTGACTTGATTTGCTTGACAGAATAAATCTGCTCTACTTACAAGTATTACTTTTGCAATATCTCACTTACGGTTCATGAATTTTCTTTTACAATTTTTTAAACTGGTTAAATAGAAGTACTCCCCTCCCCTCACTGTCTGCTTTGGGTTCATGGCGAAGAGAACCTGCTGTAGCTCAAACCAGCATCGACAATCCCACCCAAACAAAAGCATGACTTGAATGTGATTGGTTCAGTGGAAAGGGATGAATGACTGTCAGTCATGCCACTCACTAAATTTTAACCTTGATTACAAAGAGGAAGAGGGGAACAGATGGAAATCGATTTTTACGAAAGTTTAACCAAAACATGTATTTCTTCTTTTTAAAGGAACAAAAAGGGTTTAATCAATAAACCTTTACAAGCACCAGATGCGACATACTAAATAAAATATTTAACACTCAACCCATTACTAAAGGAAAAATCTGTCAAGTTCAAGGGATATGAGCTGGGACAAATAGCTTTTTCAGTGTTGGCTCTCCTATTGCCTTGTATGCATCTGCAGCTTAATATTACCTAGATATAATAGGGTCACACAATCAGGATGATCCAAGCCTCTGCCAGATAGGATTTGATTTATTGATGTAAATAGCACTAGGAGCTTCCTGGTGTGTTTAGGAATGAAATTTAAATTGGATCTTTGAGAATTTCATACTTTTTGTGCTAATAGTGAGGGATGTTCACATTCACACTTCACCCATCCAGTATTAGCAGTGAGAACTCCAGGTTAGGCATTGTACAGTTCAATGCAGATTAAAGCCCCAGGCAGGAAAGTGGAGTTAAGGCCAGAATCAGATCAGCCATGATCTTATTGAATGGCAGAGCAGGCTCGAGGGGCTGAATGGCCTACTCCTGCTCCTATTTTTTTATGATCTTATGATCTCCTGTGCCCTACATAGGTTGATTTCATATTAGTAGTAGAATTTCCCCAAGGTTTCCACCAATCTTCTGTCAAAATTACCCCAATGCCTTGGGTTTAACCTCCATTACTCAAACCAGCCATCAACTGACCAGTCTGAATGCGATTGCCGACTTATTGTTGAGATAATGACAGTTTTGTGTTGTGTCACAAGCCAACATGAAAATTGTTTTAAGTTGCTTGTTAATCATTTCACATTGGTTCCCTCAATCAGGGCTGGTCAATAACTCGGAGGTAAAAGTGCAGTGCACTAATCCAATGCGTCACCCAGTCCTTTACAATATTGTTTTGATCCTGTGAGGTGTCCTCATCCTGCATCTTGCAAATTCATTTTCTGGACTGATAACATTGTCATCTAGATGCAATTATGTTGTGTGCACTTAGATATCAATTCTCAGGGATGTGCGATAAGAAGCAAGCCATGCTTATAGAAACTGATGAAAATGAAGTCGACACACCAAGGAGGTTTAAGTGCCTTGGATGCTTTTGTCGAAGATGCTTCCATGCTGAAAAATAGCCCTGTTTTTTTACAGCAAATGTTTTGCATCTATTTAAAAATTACCTCTATCATTACCATTTGTGTGGCTAAATAGCTGTGAAAATAATGGGAATAATTACAAAAAATATTAAAAGACAATAACATTGCATCATCCTTATTCCACGGATAATGAATTAATTCCCTGGCGAGATCTGGTTCCTAATACCATTGCACTCGATTCGCTTCACCAACCTCATCTGCGTTTCAATAACTAACGTTCTTCATTAGCCATTTTAAATAGCACCCTTATACCTCTCTTTTTTATTAAATGCCATTTGATCTCATTCATTTGCCCTGATAGATTTTCTGGATGAATATTAATTTGCTTTCATTTTAGGCTGTAGAAATAAATGTGTCTAGGCAATTAATTACCCAAGTTAATGGATATATTGAAAGAGATCATTACCTTGATTAGGAAAGCTATTTGCCATGTCTTATTAAAATAGTGGTGCATCATATTTTCTAAATGTTCAAAAATTCTGTTACTTTTTGGTCACCAACATCCCCTCTACCCGGAAAACAATGGCATGCAAGTTGAAGCCTGCAGTTGGTTTAAATTCACTAATTTTGGACAAAAGCTGTGAAAATAGACAGTCTAATTCTATCTGATGATTTTTTTCACTAAGGAGGAAAGAACTTGATTTATATTAAGCCTTTCACAAACTCAGGACGTCCTAAAATGTTTAACAGCCAATTAAATGTTGTTACGACCAGGTGAGAAAGGTGTCTAGGGGTCTTTTACTGTCTTCACCTGGTCTTATTGTAACAGGGTTTAATTTTAAACGCACTGTGTTTTGAGCTCCCCCTTTGGTGAATCCTTGTTCACCATTTCCCAATTATAAGGCAAAAAAATGAGCATAAACAGGCTTTCTTGGGTATAAAGAAAAGTGAAATTTATTAAACCTTAAACTTAAACTCTAATACAGTTAACACCTACGGATATATGATGCACCCATGCTACATGTGATACACGCATGCAAATAGGGACAGAGAAAAGAAGAAAAATAAAATGGAGAGGTTTGAGGCAATTTCTGAAGAGGGTTTTTTTACTGCTCTTTGAGCTCGCTATAGGGTCTTTGATCGTAGGTAGTTCTTGCTTTTCGTTGGGGCCCAGTATTTAAACCTCGTTCACTGTAGGAGATTTTTCTCCCTTGGGGTTCATATGTCTTCAGTAGTTTTCAGTTCCGTGGGAAAGAGATGGAAACAGATAGTAGAGGCTGTGGCAAGCCAGCCACGAGAGGTCTTTTCCAGTCCAAGAGCAAACAGCTTTCTGATTTCAAGTTCCCTGTTGGAAGCTCAAATTCAATAAACTCCAACAGTCAATCAGTCATGTGACCAAACTGGCCCAACCACGTCTGTTTGTGTATTCGGCCATCTTAGTAATTAACCTGGAATGCTTCAACGTCTGGTAATCAAAAGTCCATTGTGGATTAAATTGGAGCAGGGAATAGCTCCTTTTGTCCTTTGAAGTACTTTTCTGTTGATATGCTAATACCTCTCTCCAGCCAACGTCTCCAATTGTTTTTTAAAGCAAGTTCTTTCTTCACCATCAGCAGTTTAAAATCAATGTTCATGTGGCAAAATTAATTTTTCTCATTCTTGGCAGGTAGAGGCTTGCCTGACAATATTTTTCAAATGCAGTTACTGTTAGGTTGGGAAACATGGCACCACTTTGAGCATGACATAGCCCCACAAACACAGTAAAATAAATGGCTAGATAATCTGTTTTAGTAATGTTGATTGAGGGATAAATATTGACCAAGGCATCTTCTCTGTTCTTCAGATAGTGCCATGGGATCCTTTACATACAACTGAGAAGACAGACAGCAACTCTGAGGAGTTGCTCAGGGAGTGCTGCACTGAGTGTCAACCTAGACTTTGTATTCAAGTTTCTGGAGGGGAGCTCGAACCAAATGACTCAAAGGCTGTTCAGGATGTATCGTGGCTTGGGCTGACCTTGGTGGGCGTCCTCTGACTGTCCGAGGCCCTGAGGGCCCCGGCATGTTGAGGTGAACCTGAGCAGTCTCAGGACCACTCTCTGACACCCTGGGATTCTGAAGTGCTAATGTCACTGGCAGAGGGGACAAAGACCCATTGTATGCATCGGGAGCATCCTGAGAGGAGCCCCCAGATACATTCTGCTATTGATTCTGTGCCCTCACGAGGCTCAATTGTGCCTCCCTGCTGACCTCAGAGGGATGAGCAACTGTTGGATAGCGCAGGAGCCTCATCAATCGCTCACTGAGGCACTGTTGCATAGAGCTCACTGACTTTGTGAGGGTTTGATGGTCTCTGCGTATCTCTGGCAGGCTTTGGACGGCCGCCAGTCTGTCAATGGATGAAGCCAGTTGCACAGATGACAGAGACTGTGCGGAACTCATGGCCTGGAGGGAAACCTCTAAATTCCAAGCCAGAGCACGCATCATACCTGATAACTCTGCCAGAACCCTATGCACCTCGCACTGCACCTGTACCATCTCCCACCGAATGGATGTCCTCAGAGGCTCATCATCAGCATGGGCTTTAGCACTGGTCTGTCCTCCCACAGTCCTCCAAGTTTCAGAGGCTTCAGTTGATACTAACTCTGGCAGCTGGTCCGGCACTTGTGTGGTGCTGGCACCAGGTTGTGACCACGAATCCGAGGATGCAACCAGCCCAACCAAGGTGACTGTTTCTGAGCTGGTGCTTGGTGCGGGGAAATGATGTGACACTGCACCCTCTGAGGTCCCCTCCTCCTCCTCCGAGGTGGACGGATGTGCCCCAGAGATACTGCCCGGCCACTGTTGTGTTTCACCTGCAGGGGAAAACAGAATGATCAGTTGTGATCAGCACTCCTGACTGATGGATATGTCAGACTGCAATGTGGCCACAGATCTGTGATTTTGAACTCACAAGCAACCTTCATTGCTTAAGCCAGCCACCTCACCACCCTCCTCACCTCACCCACATTCTGGGGAATTCACCTTCCTGGCCAAGTGCTCCAGCCTCACCACTGGCAACTGAACCAGCTCCGTCCTCCCCTGCAAGCAACAATGCCTCCTCCTCCACACTGGTGAGAATTGCGATGTTGCAACTCCGCCACCGGTCCATTCCTTCTCTCTGGCATTCTGGGCCATCTTCTCCTGTGGAGATGCATGAACAATCAATTCAGTTACTTGAACTGAAGGAGCACCCACTCAACCGTTGTGCTGCCTCTGGGACCATTGCCATTCAAGTGTATGGTTGCCACACTTTTGAATCATGTGCATCAAAAGCTGTGCCCAGCATATGGCCCAAGACAGGGCAACAGGCCTTCATTCCAGATAGATGGCTTTGACTTTGCAGCATCAACACGTGGTAACCCACTCGTATAAGTACAAAGCAACGATGACCGAGACGTGCCCCTTACCCTGGCAGAGTGGAGAAGGTCATTGACCCGCTTGCGGCACTGAGCCATGTTCTCCTCCCAACCCCCCCAACTGCTGACCTCCTCCGCAACCTCCAACCATCCTTCTTGGTGACCTGAGGAGGTCTCCTCCTTCGGTCTGCTGGGAAGAGGACCTCCCACCTTGCCTCAGCCGCCTAGAGGAGGACATGCAGGGAGTCTTCAGAGAACCTTGAGGCCATGCGGATTGATTTTTCTGACATTGCTGAAAGTGGGTCCTGGTTCTCTAAGGTCTAGGGTAGATTTTTGGAATTGACTGGATTGCCCCTTTAATTGAAACCTCTCCTTTTTCCCTCAGCTTGGTGTATGTCTGCTATTGATCTGTTGCGCCTCTCACCATCCTCAGTGAAGCAAGCAACCTTCTCTGAGCCACTGAAGGTGCTGACAGCCTTTATAAATGGCTTTCAGCGCCTTCTTCCAGCTCTTGCCCCACCCCCGATGCTCACCTCCTGCCTGCGCACACCTTTTTTGATCAATAAGCTGCCGCAGAGACGCTAATTAGGCGGTTAGCGCTCGATCAGGGTGGCAGTTCAGCGTGGAGCGGGAGCGACTTCAGCACCCACTTCTGCCTCCCGGACCGAGGACCCACCCAGACAGGAAAAATTCCGGCCAACAATTCTCAGCCTAATGGACTTTTAAAGATACTGTACTTTTCAGACCCAGTTACTTGAGGTGAGTAATTCTGGGTTCCCATTCCTAAAATTAATGCTCCATCACAGTTTAGTTGTCTGCCAAAAAATGATGTATTTCAATTCATTGTTAAATAAGCATGTCGGTCAAATTCAGAGTCCTCAATTATGTGGCATAAGTGGAACATGTGAGCTCTTCCAGACAACCTCCTCAAGGCTAACCTTCACGTTCATGATCTGCAGTGGCATTTTTGATGGCCTGAATTGCAAGTTTGCTGATCAGTGTAGCCAAGTCACATGCCAAACTGAACAGTGCACAAGACGGCGGGGGGTGGGGGGGGGGGGGGGTGCTGAAAATACTCCTGCCCATTATTTTACCCTAAAATTGGTGCAGGTGTAAAACAGGAAATCCATTTTATAGCCATGTTGACCTTTTTGCTAAAGCTATCACCTCCAAGGTCTGTTTGTCAGCTCCATTCTCCAGACATCTGAACAAAACTCTCCATTCTGTATCACATTAAAAAGCACCTTAGCCTGGCTCCAAAACCTGACTTGACATTAATGTATTTTTCACACTTACTGTGTCAAGATTTTCCCATATATAAGTCCCTATTTCCACTTTTAAAATGGCCCATGTAATCTTGTCACAATATAATTATATAAAGGGTACGAAATTCTGATCAGTAACAATGCTGGACACAGTGCTACAGAAGCCAGAGATCCTCCGAGTGGGGCACACTTCGATATGACCTGCATGGCACCCCATGCTGGGAAGCTTGTTGTGCGGGAGCCCCTTGCATGCACTGAAAGCCTCTGAACTGGTGCTGTCATGATGTCACACAGTCCTACCAGATGACATGATACTGTACTTGTGAACCCATTCAACATATTCACTTTTCATTCAACAAAGAACATGCATTCAGCTGCAAGAGGGGCCCAGCACTAATGTTATTTAACGGGCCAGGCATCCAACTTGCAGGTAAAGTTACTAGGATAACTTCTGCTACTGCAAAGTCTTTGGAAATACTGTGGAGTGTTCTTGGAGGTGTTGTGTGTCACACCTCAGACTGAAACAATCACACTTGAAGTCACAGATTTAAATTTAAGTAAGATTTAACAATTTTGTAATAAAGAGTTTTGTTCAAAGCTGCTGCATATGCTTAACTTACCTTACAACAACCTCCAGGTCAGGTGTTTTCCCCAAATTTACTTCCAGTTTTGCTTCCAAGTATCATACAGTCTCTAATACTCAAGCCCACACATACAATCATGACATTCTTCCCTTATCAGACTAAAACATGTCCATGATTTTCCAGCTTGGCGTATGTTGCTTAAATTCCACCTGTTACCAAACACACGGTAATAAATAAATTTTGTAACCAAACTTAACGAATCATTATTTTCCTAACTCACTGAGTAAATGAATGTCTTCAATTACATTTGCTTTCAAGGGCAGCGTTCAGCATACACCTTTTTGTTTTGAACATAATCATAACACAAAATCTTCATATTGTTTTGATGGTCTCCTCTCATGCATGGTCTTCCTGTTGTCCAGGAACTCTGGTCACTTTGTCAGGATTAGGAAATGTCGTTGGCCCCTCTGGAACCGATGTTTCTCCCTCTGAATAACAAGCTGTCTGCCTGCCAACAGCATCACTGGCTTGGACATCTGAATTGCTGAATGTCAGCTTCGCCTTAGCTCCTACATCTGGTTCATCTGCTGCTGTGTCTTTGTCACCAAGATACATTTTAAAGCATGAAGAATTTATGTTACACAGTACTCCTTTTGGCGACTGCACAGTCACACTGTTTCCCTTCTCGGCAATAACAGTGTACGGCTTAGGATAATATGGTGTATCCATCTTACTCGGACTCACCTGTCTCAGCAATACTTCATCACCTGGCTTCCCTTCTGTGGTCTGCATAAAACTTTGCAGCACCCTTTTTCTCAGCATCATGATCTCAAACCTCCTGATCAACTCTAATGCCTCTCAGCTCTTGTATCTTGGTGCGTATTTTGTGTCCAAATAACAACTCAGCTGGGCCCTTTCCCATCGTAGTGTGTGTAGTTGCTCTACACATGGCCACATGTGACAACAACATCGCCTTCCAATCCTTACCCTCAGCCTGAGAAATCATCATCCATTTCTCTAAGGATTGGTTTTATTTTCCACTTCCCCATTTGCCTGTGGCCATTTCGGTGTTACTCTGTGATGGTGAATGCCTATGACTTGTATGTAATCAGCAAAAGTCTGTGAAATGAATTGTGGCCCATTGTCTGAATACAAAGTGACTGATAGACCATGCCTTGCAAATATTTCAGTCAATGCAAACACCGTTTTCTCTTTCGTTGTAGACTTCATTATCACATAATCATCATAATGGCTGTAACTGTCAATCACCACTAGTATGGACTCTCCTGATGGAAATGGGACTAAGAAGTCAACTGCTACTTCCTCCCACGTTCCAGCCACTAACAGTGTACTGCGTACTGGTTCTGGTGGATTGGGTCTACTGACAAGTTGACATCCATGACCTGTTTTGACAAACTGCTCCACATCTTTCTCCATCCCTGGCCACCATACTTTGGTTCATAAGTTTTGCTGACGACCAATCACTCCCAAGTGACTCTCATGAACTAGCAACACCAGTCTAGGCCTAAGCTTTTGTGGCACTATAAGTCTGTTACCTCTGAGAATACACTTCCCAATTGTGCACAGTTCATCTCGTATAGCGATATACTTCTTGAATGGGCAATTCTTCCAATTTCCAGCTTGAATTCTCTGTCTGATGTCATTTAAATTCTGGATCTTTGTCTGACTCTTTTTCAATCTCTCGAATAATTCAGCTTCCTTCTCTAGTGAAAATCTGTGTGTTTGTCTTTCAACTAGCTCTATGCTGTCTTGGTCAATCAGTTCCTTGATCTTTGCCTCAACTTACCTGTCAGACCAAAAGGTGTTCTGCATACAGGCTGAGCTACAGGCTTCACGTTCTCGTCAATTGTTAATCTCACTTGGCAGTTGTGCAACTTATCAATTCCTGGAAACACTGGTCCAATCTCCTCTCAAAGCCATACATCGGATTTCACAGAATTCACTTTCAATCCAATGTGTAGCACCCCCAAGGCATGGCCAATTTCTCTACTCAGAAGAGGCTCACCACCGTCCTCAATCACGACGAATTCTGCCTCTGTGTTCCCATCGCCAGCTCTCACACGTGCAGTGAAGCATCCAACAGTTTGAAGTGGGGTTTTAGATGTGTGAGGATAAAGCTTTTTATCACATTTTCACAATGTGCACTTAATTCTCTTTGTCTTCATTTTTTCCCACAATGCTCTGCTGATAACATTACTGTCACTGCCTGAATCTACAATAATATTCATTTGAACACCCCCAACAATCACTGGAACTTTCTCATGGATGCTTCCGTTGACATAAAACATGTATCCAGACTCGGAGGGCGGAGATCCGGACCAGTAAGTAGAAAAAACCTAGTTCGGAGATTCTCGGAGCAGACTCGGAGGACGGAGTTCCGGACCGGTAAGTATAAAAAACTTACCTCGGAGATTCTCGGAGCAGACTCGGAGGGCGGAGTTCCAGACCGGTAAGTTACCTTGGGTGGGGAAAAAAAACTGAAAAAGTGACGTCACAGGAAAGCTGTGACCTGATTGGCTGGTAGGGAATCTGTACCGAATTTGAAAATAAAACTGATAAAAATTGATTAAAGCACTAATTAACTAATTAATAAGTAGAGTAACTAAACCAGAGGGAGGAGATTACTGTATTTAGTTAGCATTTAGTATTTATTGTAGAAATCTAGCACGAGGGACCATATAGTTAAGTGTATCATAATTTAGTAAGGATTTAATAAGTATTTATTTATTTTATATTAATTAACTAATTAGTGATGGAAATGACAGTTAGAGGGGTGAAGTGCTTCACCTGTGAGATGTGGGAGGTCCGTGACACTTCCAGCGTTCCGGGCGACTACATCTGCAGGAAGTGTACCCAGTTGCAGCTCCTCACATACCACATGGATCGGTTGGAGCGGCAACTGGATGCACTTAGGAGCATGCAGGTGGCGGAAAGCATCATAGACAGGAGTTTTAGAGAAGTGGTTACACCCAAGGTGCAGGCAGATAGATGGGTGACCGCTAGAAGGGGCAGGCAGTAAGTGCAGGAATCCCCTGTGGTTATCCCCCTCTCTAACAAATATACCGTTTTGGATACTGTTGGGGGGGGGATGGCCTATCAGGGGAAAACAGCAGCAGCCAGAGCAGTGGCACCACGGCTGGCACTGTTGTTCAGCAGGGAGGGACAAAGCGCAGAAGAGGAATAGTTATAGGGGACTCTATAGTCAGGGGCACAGATAGGCGCTTCTGTGGACGTGAAAGAGACTCCAGGATGGTATGTTGCCTCCCTGGTGCCAGGGTCAAGGATGTCTCTGAACGGACAGGGGGCATTCTGAAGGGGGAGGGTGAACAGCCAGAGGTTGTGGTACACATCGGTACCAATGACATAGGCAGGAAGAGTGATGAGGTCCTGCAGGGGGAGTTTAGGGAGTTAGGTAGTAAGTTTAAAAAACAGGACCTCTGGGGTTGTAATCTCTGGATTACTCCCTGTGCCACGTGCCAGTGAGGCTAGAAATAGGAAGATAGTGCAGCTAAACACGTGGCTGAGCAACTGGTGTAGAAGGGAGGGTTTCAGATATCTGGACCATTGGGCTCTCTTCAGGGACAGATGGGACCTGTACAAGAAGGACAGGTTGCATCTAAACTGGAGGGGCATTAATATCCTGGCTGCAAGGTTTGCTAGCATCACTCGGGAGGGTTTAAACTAGTGTGGCAGGGGGGTGGGAACCAGAGCAGTAGGACAGCTAGTGAAATAAATGAGGAGGACATAGTAAATAAGGCCAGTAGGACTAAGAGGAAGAGCAGGCAGGGAGATGTTGCTGAGCACAGCGGGACTGGTGGTCTGAAGTGCATTTGTTTCAATGCGAGAAGTATAACAGGTAAGGCAGATGAACTTAGAGCTTGGATTAGTACTTGGAAATATGATGTTGTTGCTATTACAGAGACTTGGTTGAGGGAAGGGCAGGATTGGCAGCTAAATGTTCCAGGCTTTAGAAGCTTCAGGCGGGATAGAGGGGGATGTAAAAGGGGTGGGGGAGTTGCATTATTGGTTAAGGAGAATATCACAGCTGTACTGTGGGAGGACACCTCAGAGGGGTGGAGCTCAGGAATAGGAAGGGTGCAGTCACAATGTTGGGGATTTACTACAGGCCTCCCAACAGCCAGCAGGAGGTAGAGGAGCAGATATGTAGACAGATTTTGGAAAGATGTCAAGGTAACAGGGTTGTAGTGGTGGGTGATTTTAACTTCCCCAATATTGAATGGGACTCACTTAGAGCTAGGGGCTTGGATGGGGCAGAATTTGTGAGGAGCATCCAGGAGGGCCTAGTTTAGTTTAGTTTAGAGATACAGCACTGAAACAGGCCCTTCGGCCCACCGAGTCTGTGCCGACCATCAAACACCCATTTATACTAATCCTACACTAATCCCATATTCCTACCACATCCCCACCTGTCCCCATATTTCCCTACCACCTACCTATACTAGGGGCAATTTATAATGGCCAATTTACCGACCAACCTGCAAGTCTTTTGGCTGTGGGAGGAAACTGGAGCACCCGGAGAAAACCCCCGCAGACACAGGGAGAACTGGCAAACTCCACACAGGCAGTACCCAGAATTGAACCTGGGTCGCTGGAGCTGTGAGGCTGCGGTGCTAACCATTGCGCCACTGTGCCGTTCCTTGAAACAGTATGCAGATAGTCCAACTAGGGATGGGGCCATTCTGGACCTGGTATTGGGGAATGAGCCCGGCCAGGTGGTCGAAGTTTCAGTGGGGGAACATTTCGGGAGCAGTGACCATAATTCCATAAGTTTTAAGGTACTTGTGGATAAGGATAAGAGTAGTCCTCGGGTGAAGGTGCTAAGTTGGGGGAAGGCTAATTATAACAATATTAGGCAAGAACTGAAGAATTTAGATTGGGGGCAGCTGTTTGAGGGTAAATCAACATCTGATATGTGGGAGTCTTTCAAACGTCAGCTGATTAGAATCCAGGACCAGCATGTTACTGTGAGGAAGAAAGACAAGTTTGGCAAGTTTCGGGAAGCTTGGATAACATGGGATATTGTGAGCCTAGTCAAAAAGAAAAAGGAAGCATTTGTAAGGGCTGGAAGGCTAGGAACAGACGAAGCACTTGAGGAATATAAAGACAGTAGGAAGGAACTTAAGCAAGGAGTTAGGAGGGCTAAAAGGGGTCATGAAAAGTCATTGGCAAACAGGATTAAGGAAAATCCCAAGTCTTTTTATACGTATATAAAGAGCAAGAGGGTAACCAGGGAAAGGGTTGGCCCACTCAAGGACAGAGATGGGAATCTATGCGTGGAGCCAGAGGAAATGGGCGAGGTGCTAAATGAGTACTTTACATCAGTATTCACCAAAGAGAAGGACTTGGTGGATGATGAGCCTAGGGAAGGGAGTGCAGATAGTCTCAGTCATCTCATTATCAAAAAGGAGGAGGTGTTGGGTGTCTTGCAAAGCATTAAGGTAGATAAGTCCCCAGGGCCTGATGGGATCTACGCTAGAATACTGAGGGAGGCAAGGGAAGAAATTGCTGGGGCCTTGACAGAAATCTTTGCATCCTCATTGGCTACAGGTGAGGTCCCAGAGGACTGGAGAATAGCCAATGTTGTTCCTTTGGTTAAGAAGGGTGGCAAGGATAATCCAGGAAATTATAGGCTGGTGAGCCTTACGTCAGTGGTAGGGAAACTATTAGAGAGGATTATTCTGGACAGGATTTACTCCCATTTGGAAACAAACGAACTTATTAGTGAGAGACAGCATGGTTTTGTGAATAGGAGGCCGTGTCTCACTAATTTGATTCAGTTTTTTGAGGAAGTGACGAAGATGATTGATGAGGGAAGGGCGGTGGATGTTGTCTATATGGACTTTAGTAAAGCCTTTGACAAGGTCCCACATGGCAGACTGGTACAAAAGGTGAAGTCACACGGGATCAGAGGTGAGCTGGCAAGATGGATACAGAACTGGCTTGGTCATAGAAGTCAGAGGGTAACAGTGGAAGGGTGTTTTTCTGAATGGAGGGATGTGACAAGTGGTGTTCTGCAGGGATCAGTGCTGGGACCTTTGCTGTTTGTAGTATATATAAATGACTTGGAGGAAAATGTAGCTGGTCTGATTAGTAAGTTTGCGGACAACACAAAGGTTGGTGGAGTTGCGGATAATGATGAGGATTGTCAGAGGATACAGCAGGATATAGATCGGTTAGAGACTTCGGCAGAGAAATGGCAGATGGAGTTTAATCCGGACAAATGTGAGGTAATGCATTTTGGAAGGTCCAATGCAGGTGGGAGGTATACAGTAAATGGCAGAACCCTGAGGAGTATTGACAGGCAGAGAGATCTGGGCGTACAGGTCCACAGGTCACTGAAAGTGGCAACGCAGGTGGATAAGGTAGTAAAGAAGGCATACGGCATGCTTGCCTTCATCGGTCGGGGCATAGAGTATAAAAATTGGCAAGTCATGTTGCAGCTGTACAGAACCTTAGTTAGGCCACACTTAGAGTATTGCGTGCAATTCTGGTCGTCACACTACCAGAAGGACGTGGAGGCTTTGGAGACGGTACAGAAGAGGTTTACCAGGATGTTGCCTGGTGTGGAAGGCATTAGCTATGAGGAGAGGTTGGAAAAACTCGGATTGTTTTCACTGGAATGACGGAGGTGGAGGGGCGACATGATAGAGGTTTACAAAGTTATAAGCGGCATGGACAGAGTGGATAGTCAGAAGCTTTTTCCCAGGGTGGAAGAGTCAGTTACTAGGGGACATAGGTTTAAGGTGCGATGGGCAAAGTTTAGAGGAGATGTGCAAGGCAAGTTTTTTACACAGAGGGTGGTGAGTGCCTGGAACCTGCTGCCAGGGGGGGTGGTGGAAGCAGATACGATAGCAACGTTTAAGAGACATCTTGACAAATACATGAATAGGAAGGGAATAGAGGGATATGGGCCCCGGAAGTGCAGAAGGTGTTAGTTTAGGCAGGCATCAAGATCGGCGCAGGCTTGGAGGGCCAAATGGCCTGTTCCTGTGCTGTACTGTTCTTTGTTCTTTGTTATTACTATTCCTGTCCTTACTCATCTTCTTCAACTCATCTCAAAGTTGTGCTACTGCCATCTCTCTTTCCTTTACATGGTTTGCCAGGCTTCCCACTCTGTTCAGCTTTGCTTCTGCACTTCTTGGTAAAATGGTCTCTGCCCCCACATTTTCTGCATATCTTTCCCTTGGCAGGGCAGCAGGAATCTCTTTCATAGTGCCCCAAGTTGCCATATCTCTCTCTCTCTCTCTCTCTCTGTGACTTTTGTTGTTTGCATTTGCGAGTACCTGGATTTCATTGTGTCACTCGATTTAAGCTCAGTTTCTGTCATGCCAATGGCAGAAATAGGACCAAGTTTCATGCTGTGAACTTGTCTATCCACTGCTTCCAATGCAGCTGCTATTTTCAAAGTGTCATCCAACGTTAAGTCACCTCCTCTTTCCAGCAGCCTGTGTCTCAACTTATCCGACTTGCAATGCTGGACCACCTGATCCATTATCTGGTTATTCAGATCCGTCACAACATAATTGCATCCATCTGACGCCTGCCTCAAACTAGTCACAAATTGGGCCACTGTTTTTCCCCCTCTTTCTCTCTCATTTGACGGAAAATATGCCTTTGGAATGTGGCATTTGGCGTCAAAGCTATCACTACACGTTCATAATCTGCCTTTTCTCCATGTCAGGGAATGTCTTTGGAGTCTCCCTCACTAACACACCCGCATTGAACAGTAATAAGGCCCGTCGCTGTGCTTTCTGCACTTGCGTCGCTCCATCCAAAAACAAACTGCGACTGTCAGCATATGTTTCAAACTCCTCCAGCCACGCTTTCCATTTCACACTGACAGAACTTATCATCACCCGTCAGATCAAACAGCTCAATTCCCCATACTGCAGAGATATCAGCTCCATCAACTGCCATGATACAATCCTAAATTTCTCCAAATCTACCTCAGTATTGTTTCTCTTTATATCCGTGTTGCCAATGTCACATCTCAGGCTGTAAGAATCACACTTGAAGTCACAGATTTAACTTTAACCAAGATTTAACAAGAGTTCTGTTCGCTGCTGCTGCAAATGCCTATCTGACCTTACAACAAGCCCCAGGTCAGGTCTTTTCCCCAAAGCACAAAGTTACATTTAGTTTCTCTTCCAAGTGCCATATAGTCTCCAATACTCAAGCCCACACATGCACTCCGACATTGTGTTGAGTTGTTGGATTTGGCAGGGAGTGTTGCTGCGCAACAATGAGATACAGTTGAGGCTGTGGAGAGGGCAAGTACTGCCCCAAGTTCTTTGCCAACGTGAAGCCGGATTCCTTCACACTCTTTGACAGTGACAGGAGGCTGTCTGGTGGGCCAGCCAATGCATCCAGAATCTTGCTGTACATATCCATTCAGCAATCTACTGTATGCCGCCGAATTGAGGTCCTCATCTGAGTCCTCCGTAGCAGAACTCACCTGCCATCTGGGGAACTGGCAAATGAACCACTCCTTCCCCTGGCCTGGCTGCAGCTCACTTGCATCCAGTGACTCACTACATGCTGTTCCCACCTCTATACTTGTCTATAAATTATATGCAGCACCAGTATCTGAGCTGGTGGCTGCAAGGGTCATATTAAATGACAAGGCTGTGCTGTTGCTCTCTCTCCTCCTCCTGAGTTTGCTGTGGCTGGGCATGAGGGAGACCTTGGGTATCTGAAGGCAGAAAGTCAAAGGGGTGAGGAAAGTGGGTGGGAAGGAAAGCAAGAGGTCCATGGTCATCCCATCTAAGGCTGGTTCAGCCTGCCTGATAGCAGGATGAGGGTGAGTTGGGAGTTGAGAAGGAGCATAAGGCAGAACCATACCATCATCCTCAATGTTCTCAGTGTCACTGAATGTCACGAGCTCTCTCACCGCCAGCCTCATGATGCTGAGAATTATTTCCTCTATGGGGCTTAGGAGATGCAGGTGTCCTTGTCCCCCACTGGCTCTGCTCTGTTGCCTTCTATTTTGTACCACCTTGTCCTGCAAGAGAGAGGGCAGAATGTCAGTGATTGTGTTGCACTGTGTTTGGATGATGTGCCTACCACAGCTGAGTAGCTGGAGGTATGTGGAAGCAGCAGGTGTTGGGTGTGAGGCTGACATCATTGGAATGTGTGTGAGGGTGAGGTGGCGTATCTGGATGTTAGGCGTGAGTCCTGAATGCCACGGAGTGCTGCTGGTGAGTGATGGGGGTTTGGTGCATTGAGCAGTGTGAATGGTTGCTGGAGCATTGGGTAGGAGATGCCATGTGAAGATGATTCACTGATCTTGACCACTCACATGAGGTCGTTAGATTTCTTGTGGCACTGCTGCCAGGTCATTGGGGCCAGACTCTGGGAATTGACCTCCCTGGCCCCCTGCTCCCACTCCCTTCTGAGGATGTTCCTAGAGGGTCTCCTGACCTTCTGTGGAACCATGGCACCTCTCCTCCTGACCACCTCCATGACTAAGTCATAGAGCACCCCCTCTCTGCCTTCATGTTCCATTTTCCTTCTTTTGAATTGTGGCCATATCATTTAGCAGCAACCTCCTGTAATTCAATGCAGCTTTCCTTTAAGAGGGACAGACTTCCTTTAAGAAGAGCAGGCTGGCTGCACCATGTGCTATCAGCTCACGCCGCTTGGTTGTGTGGTCCCTTACTGAATGTTCAAGCAGCCACAGCACAGGCCTCACTTGTACCACGCTGCAATCAGGTAAATGAGAAGCAACATCAAATTTGGGTGC
Organism: Heterodontus francisci; assembly: GCF_036365525.1. Classification (NCBI taxonomy): domain Eukaryota; kingdom Metazoa; phylum Chordata; class Chondrichthyes; order Heterodontiformes; family Heterodontidae; genus Heterodontus; species Heterodontus francisci. Next base: position 38,420,527 of record NC_090381.1, read on the forward strand.
TTCCTACCTCCATGGCAATAAACGGGGGACAGGTCACGAATTACAACTCTCACTGCCGAAAAACAGCATGGATCAATTCCAGGCTCAAAGTCTACATGGGTTGTGTGTGGAGCAAATTTCTTAACTCTGTCTGAGAGCACCACCGCCATCTTGTTGCCATCCACTAATTTATCACCTTAGGTCAATGAGGTTTGACCTAATTTAACACTTTTAATTTAATTAATATAGGAAAAAAAGTTAAACCTTTTTCTTGGGTTGAATTTTGGATGATTGTGGTGGCTCCTGCTTACCACATGGTATAAGTTGTATTGAATCATTTTTAACTTCTTCAATTCTGCATTGCTGTGCATTTTTAATCAACTTATAGAATGTTGAAGTACTGAGCATGATCAAATTTTAATAGTGTAATGCTTTCAATTCTACCCTCGCCTCCCTCCTGCCCCACTCTCCCTCTCTCTGTCTCCTCTCCTCCCTTCTTCCCTTCTCTCCCTCTCCTCTTCCTCTCCCTTATTCTCTCTCTCTTACTCTCCCTGTCCCCTTCTCTCTCTCTCTCTTTCTCCTTTTTCACCTCTCCTCTTTTCCCCTTTTCCATTCACCTCCACTCCCCCTTGAGTCTCCCTCTTTCCCTTCTTCATTTTCCTTTGTTTCTCCCCTGTCCTCTTCCCCTTCTGCCTCATCCCTTTTCCCCTTCCCTCATCCTCCTTATTTTTCTCCTCCAATCTCGAGCTATACTTCACCTTTTTCCTTTCTCCAGCCTCTTCCTTCTCCTCTGTGCTCTCAACTTTTAACCCTCTTCTGTTGGCTGCTAACCCTATCCTACCCTAACTTCCCCCTCACTCCAACTCTGCTCTACTGTCCTTCTTTGTCTCCAGCATTGTTGTGCTCACCAAATCCTGGTACAATCACCCCTACACCCTAATCTTACTTGACTTAAAGAATATACTTGGCCTTGATTCTCTGTGCACAATCCCATGGGGGCTTGATGAAAATCAAACATTCCAACTCAGCATGCTGTTTAGCATAGCATTTCTATTCCCAACATTTATAATGGAAAAGGCCTATGTAAACTCGTCACACTGTAATTACATCCTCTTGCCAGTAATAGTGCTGTTGTGCCTTCCTTTTGCATCTCTCAGCTTCTCAGTCTATACTGCAAATGAACATTGTGTTCCAACCAACTCCACATATTTGCTGTTCAAATTGTTTTACATTTTGCTATAAAACTATGTCTAATATAAAGTCAAATAAGATTTAAGGTGATTGATTAGTAAAAAAAAATTAGAGGGGAGATGAGGAAAATCTTTTTTACCCAGAGGGTGGTGGGGGTCTGGAACTCACTGCCTGAAAGGGTAATTGAGACAGAAACCCTCAACTCATTCAAAAGGAGCACCTCAAGTGCCATAATCTGCAGGGCTACCGACCATATGCTGGAAAGTGGTATTAGAATAGGTGGATTGTTTTTGGCCGGCACAGACACGATGGACCAAGTGGTCTCTTTCTATGCCCTACACTTTCTATGATTCTAATAAGGAAAAGTGAGAGGAGAATAAAATAGTAACTTAATTTCAATTATATTTTCTGGTCCAAATATCGCTCACCCTCTAACCCTAAAGACTACACCTGGTTTTGATATCTGTCTGATTTTTATTTGTTCAGCAACCTTGTGAAGTGTCAGTCAAATTCTGTCAGGACAGCTGCTGCAGAACTCCTTTTATTCTGTAGCCCATTGACGGGGTAAGGAAACTTGGGATTTGCATAATCCGCACTACTGTTAGACATTAGAGTCATAGAGTCGTACAGCATAGAAACAGGCCCTTCGGTCCACCGCGTCCATGCCGACCATAATGCCTAACTATACTAATCCCACCTGCCTGCATTAATTCCATATCCCTCTATGCCTTGCTCATTCAAGTATCTGTCCAGATGCCTCCACATTCAAGTCATTAATATATATGAGAAACAACAGAGGGCGCAGCACCGATCCCTGCGGCACACCATTGGTCACCGGTCTCCAATCTGAAAAACAACCCTCCAATACCACCCTCTGCCTCCTATCACCAAGCCAATTTTGTATCCAATTTGCTAGTTCACCCTGGATCCCATGTGTTCGAACCTTACTGGCAATAACTCTGTATTTGGCTCTTTCGCATCCAATGTTAGCTGCAGAGCTTCTTGCGTGTCTCAGTATTCTGCTGTACTCTGTAGCACTTATCTTTAGCGCTTTGTTGTCAATAAATGAACAATTTGAAACATTGGTAGTCTCGACAAAATGTCATCCATTCCTTCTCTGATAAAGCAATTCAAGCACATGTCTGATCTTTTAACGTATTTACTTCGTAACCTCACAATTCCTTCACAATTCCTTCACAATTGCTTTTGACTGAGCCATTGTACTAGGAGGTAGACCACTGGGACAGTTGACCATCAAGGATGCTAAGCATCGTGGAGGGTGTGGGGAGGGGAGGGCTGCTGAGCAACGGGGGGAATGCTGAGCACCAAGGCGACAGTGAATACCAAAGGGATGGTGAACACCCGAAGACGTGAATACCGAGGGGAGATGTTGAACACCGGGACGGAGGACACTGAACACCCAGGAGTTGTTGAACACCACCCACCTTAGCCAACATAGGCACTTCAGATGGTCACAAAATAAATGGAAAAGAGTCAGTTGCTGTGTCTTCTTCACGGAGGTGGGCATTCACCCAGAAATAAATAAGACATATCTATATGTATCCAAGTCAGAAGAGGAAAATGATGTCGCTCTGCATATGTATGCTATCTTTGTTTTTGCCAAGAGACTGCCGTATTTAAAGCATGTGTTCAAATAAAATTTAATTCAGGTATTATGGTAAAGAACTGTACTCAATTAAAAATAAAAGCCAAAAATGCAAAAGGCAGATGGAGACATCGGAACTGGAATAGGACTGCAGGAGAAACCTTTTACAGCACAGACCAAAACAGAGGGGATGTGAGAAATGCTAGCTGCTATTAGAGTCAGGTAATGGCTCCCCTGCCTTACTTCAGTTCTGGCAAAAGGAGCTCTCTACTGGAAATGTCAAGCTGTCTTTTCTGTTTTTTTCCCCATTACAGACAAACCTGCGGTGTCCTTCCTGCCGTTCTGGTTTTATTTCATATTTCTTGCATTCATAGTTTTCATTTTCTTCCTTTATCTCGTCTAATTATGGTGGTTTTGGGCTTTCAGTTTGTTTTCTGTTCATCCCTAATGCATACAGACCACTGATGATGTTGCTTTAGAAGTCCTATTTCAATGTGCTCCTGTAACAGTGGGTGGTAAATTCGTGCCTGTAATTGTTTTTAATAGAATGAACTTCCTTTTAACAATTCAACCACAATCGCTTATTCCCACTATTGGAAATAACTGAAACTCCTTAGAAGTTGAAATTAAAAATCAACTTTTGTCGCCATCTGAGAGTTTTCTGTCTCTTCTGAGCTGTTCAGAAAGGCACATTATTCAGAAGGCCGCCTGGTTGGCTCGAGGTGGGCATCCTGTGCCCCCCCCCCAAAGCCCCAACCGCCCCCACTGAAATAAAGTCGCACCCCACCGAAACCCCTGCCTCCCTAGGACCCGGCCAATTGTCCCCATTAGGCTCCAAAACTTACCTCTTCTGGGGCCAACGTCCACGATCCTGCTGTTGGCTGGGTGCAGTCCCTGCAGTGGCCACTGCTCCCAGTGGCACTGTTGGGACTGAGAGTTGCCGACCCGCTGATTGTCTGGCAGCTCTTGGAGGCGGGACTTCCTACTTAAGAGGGGCAGAAGTCTCACCCAAGTCCAATTAAGGGCCTGGGGAGCTTAAAATCCTGGCGTGGCTCCCCAAGCCCGGCAGAGGCAGACTTGCCACCGACTTTTTGGCTGATGGGTGGGGCCTGCTGCCCAACGTAAAATTCTGGCCAAAGTTCTATTTAACAGCACCCCTGCCAATACACAAGAGATTTGTGGTGTAGAATGGCATTTGTGGAGAACTGAATTGAGACTGACCAAGATCATCTGTGGTGTTTGGATTCCTTCAAACATACACATCATGATAGCATTGAGTAATAAGGCAAGGATTGGGCCCTGTCATTCCCCACAACGTGGATTCCCAATCAAATTTAAGGTCTCTGGGAGGTGCTGAGCAGAGATGAGGGACTACCCAGAAATAGAAAATTATTTAGGTTACACTTGTTTCACTGCTAACAGCTGATCACCAGAGATTTCAAAGTAGAAGCTTTGAAGCAAGTTTTTAAGTTCTTCAATGCTCAAAGTCTCTTAAAGATTTGAAAGTAAATCAAATTGAAGCCAAACATTGATCTCGTTTTAAGATATAACCGGAGCATTAGTTTTACTGGTATAGGCAGATGTCCCAGATACCACTGTTGTCACTATTTTTTAAAGAATTCCTACCATATTTACATGACAGTGAGGTGGGCACTGGAAGCACATTTGATAAGGTGCCACATCAAAGGTTATTGCAGAAAATAAAAGCTCATGACGTAGGGGGTAACATTTTGGCATGGTTAGAAGATTGGCTAGCTAACAGGAAACAGAAAGTATGCATGAATGGGTCATTTTCTGGTTGGCAAGATGTAACAAGTGGTGTGCCACCAGAATCAGTGCTGGGGTCTCATCTTTTCACAATTTATCTAAATGACTTGGATGAAGGGACCGAAAGTATGGTTGCTAAATTTGCTGATGACACAAAGATAGGTAAGGAAGTAAGTTGTGACGAGGACATTAGGAGGCTACCGAGGGATATAGATAGGTTAAGTGAGTGGGCAAAGATCTGACAAATGGAGTATAAATAATGTGGGAAATTGTGAAATAATCCATTTCAGCAGGAAAAATCTTTTTTTAAAAAAAAGCATATGATCTAAATGGTGAGAGATTGCAGAGCTCTGAGATGCAGAGGAATCTGGGAGTTCTAGTGCATGAATCACAAAAGGCTAGTATGCAGGTACAGCAAGTAATTAGGAAAGCTAATAGAATGTAATCAGTTATTGTGAGGGGAATTGAATACAGAAGTAGAGAGATTATGTTTCAGTTTTGCAGGGCATTGGTGAGAGTACACCTGGAGTACTGTGTACAGTATTGGTTTCCTTATTTAGGGAAGGATGTAAATGCATTGGAAGCAGTTCAGAGAAGGTTTACTGGACTAATACCTGGAATGGATGGGTTGTCTTATGAAGAAGGGTTGGACAGGCTAGGCTTGTATCCACTGGAGTTTAGAAGAGTAAGGCGACTTGGTTGAAACATATAAGATCCTGAGGGGTCTTGACAGGGTGGATGTGGAAAGGATGTTTCCCCTTGTGGGAGAATCTAGAACTAGGGGTCACTATTTAAAAATAAGGGGTTGTCCATTTAAGACAGAGATGAGGAGAATTTTTTTCTCTGAGGTTCATAAGTCTTTGGAACTCACTTCCTTAAAAGGCAGTGGAAGCAGAGTCTTTAAATATTTTTAAGGCAGAGGTAGATAGATTCCTGATAAGCAAGGAGGTGGAAGGTCATTGGGGGTTGGTGGTAATGTGGAGTTGAGGTTACAATCAGATCAGCCATGATCTTATTGAATGGCAGAGCAAGCTCAAGGGGCCAAGGAGCCTACTCCTCCAAATTCACATGTTCGTATGCACAGAGACTGTTGTAATGAGAAGCAAGGCAATCACAAAACAACTGTTCTCACAACTGGTGCATGCATAAGAGCATGTGTAGAAAAGTCAAGACATTTTGGAGGACAAGTTGAAAAGGATAATGCCCTTGTAACAATTGTTTAGTAAGGCTGAAAAAAACAGATGTGTCATTTTCAAAGTGACATTATGGGGAAATACGTACCTTGTATTTTTCATATCCCTCAGATCACGGTTCATCACAGATTGCTTTAGGAGGAAGAATGAAAGGCTGGGGGTGAGGGGTGCAGGTGTGATTTTAACTTAACAAGTTCAGCTTGTGTGGTAATGGCTTCACAATGGGGCCGGTAGACTTACAGCTCTGGTGAATCTAATGTAAGAAACATTAAGCGGCATGAAAACATGGTCAAAGGACTTTGTTCTTTCTTTTGGGCCTCCTTATCTCGAGAGACAATGGATACGCGCCTGGAGGTGGTCAGTGGTTTGTGAAGCAGCGCCTGGAGTGGCTATAAAGGCCAATTTTGGAGTGACAGGCTCTTCCACAGGTGCTGCAGAGAAATTTGTTTGTTGGGGCTGTTGCACAGTTGGCTCTCCCCTTGCGCCTCTGTCTTTTTTCCTGCCAACTACTAAGTCTCTTCGACTCGCCACAATTTAGCCCTGTCTTTATGGCTGCCCGCCAGCTCTGGCGAATGCTGGCAACTGACTCCCACGACTTGTGATCAATGTCACACGATTTCATGTCGCGTTTGCAGACGTCTTTATAACGGAGACATGGATGGCCGGTGGGTCTGATACCAGTGGCGAGCTCGCTGTACAATGTGTCTTTGGGGATCCTGCCATCTTCCATGCGGCTCACATGGCCAAGCCATCTCAAGCGCCGCTGACTCAGTAGTGTGTATAAGCTGGGGGTGTTGGCCGCTTCAAGGACTTCTGTGTTGGAGATATAGTCCTGCCACCTGATGCCAAGTATTCTCCGAAGGCAGCGAAGATGGAATGAATTGAGACGTCGCTCTTGGCTGGCATACGTTGTCCAGGCCTCGCTGCCGTAGAGCAAGGTACTGAGGACACAGGCCTGATACACTCGGACTTTTGTGTTCCGTGTCAGTGCGCCATTTTCCCACACTCTCTTGGCCAGTCTGGACATAGCAGTGGAAGCCTTACCCATGCGCTTGTTGATTTCTGCATCTAGAGACAGGTTACTGGTGATAGTTGAGCCTAGGTAGGTGAACTCTTGAACCACTTCCAGAGCGTGGTCGCCAATATTGATGGATGGAGCATTTCTGACATCCTGCCCCATGATGTTCGTTTTCTTGAGGCTGATGGTTCGGCCAAATTCATTGCAGGCAGACGCAAACCTGTCGATGAGACTCTGCAGGCATTCTTCAGTGTGAGATGTTAAAGCAGCATCGTCAGCAAAGAGGAGTTCTCTGATGAGGACTTTCCGTACTTTGGACTTCGCTCTTAGACGGGCAAGGTTGAACAACCTGCCCCCTGATCTTGTGTGGAGGAAAATTCCTTCTTCAGAGGATTTGAACGCATGTGAAAGCAGCAGGGAGAAGAAAATCCCAAAATGTGTGGGTGCGAGAACACAGCCCTGTTTCACACCACTCAGGATAGGAAAGGGCTCTGATGAGGAGCCACCATGTTGAATTGTGCCTTTCATATTGTCATGGAATGAGGTGATGATACTTAGTAGCTTTGGTGGACATCCGATCTTTTCTAATAGTCTGAAGAGACCACGTCTGCTGACGAGGTCAAAGGCTTTGGTGAGATCAATGAAAGCAATGTAGAGGGGCATCTGTTGTTCACGGCATTTCTCCTGTATCTGACGAAGGGAGAACAGCATGTCAATAGTCGATCTCTCTGCACGAAAGCCACACTGTGCCTCAGGGTAGACGCGCTCGGCCAGCTTCTGGAGCCTGTTCAGAGCGACTCGAGCAAAGACTTTCCCCACTATGCTGAGCAGGGAGATTCCACGGTAGTTGTTGCAGTCACCGCGGTCACCTTTGTTTTTATAGAGGGTGATGATGTTGGCATCGCGCATGTCCTGGGGTACTGCTCCCTCGTCCCAGCACAGGCATAGCAGTTCATGTAGTGCTGAGAGTATAGCAGGCTTGGCACTCTTGATTATTTCAGGGGTAATGCTGTCCTTCCCAGGGGCTTTTCCGCTGGCTAGGGAATCAATGGCATCACTGAGTTCCGATTTGGTTGGCTGTATGTCCAGCTCATCCATGACTGGTAGAGGCTGGGCTGCATTGAGGGCAGTCTCAGTGACAGCATTCTCCCTGGAGTACAGTTCTAGGTAGTGCTCAACCCAGCGGTCCATTTGTTTGCGTTGGTCAGTGATTATGTCCCCCGATTTAGATTTGAGGGGGGTGATCTTCTTGATGGTTGGCCCAAGAGCTCTCTTCATGCCATCATACATTCCTCTGATGTTTCCGGTGTCTGAGGCCAGCTGAATATGACTGCATAGGTGTTGCCAGTAGTCGTTTGCGCAACGCCTAGCTGTTCTTTGTGCAGTACTTCTGGCTGCTTTAAGTGCTGCGGATGTTAAATCGCTGGGGGCTTTCTTGTAGTTCAAAAGTGCAGTGCGCTTAGCGGCTATGACAGGTTCCAGCTCTTCATTATGAGATTGAAACCAGTCTGCATTTCTCTTCGCACTTTTGCCGTAGGTGGTCAAAGCTGACTCATAGATGGCGTCTCTGATGTGGGCCCACTTGGTCTCAGCATCCCCTGTGGGAGTGTTTTGAAGTGTTTAGACCTCATTGTCACAAGGCGAGCCGCCTTAAACAGTGTTCAAATCACACGCAGCTTCCACAGTGCGGACTGCGACACCGACCACTCCCTGGTGTGCAGCAAGGTTAGACTCAGACCAAAGAAGTTGCATCATTCCAAGCAGAAGGGCCACCCGCGCAAGGACTTTGTAAGAGACATTTAAAGGAAGCAAGGCAGAATTGTTTGAGGGGAGAATTTCATTGAACAAGGGCATTTGAACTGAGAATAACTTTACCTTTCACGTTGATTTATCAGATTGTACAATGTACTGATTAACTTGGGAAAACAGTTGTTAAACAGTGGCTTATGAAAATAATATTTGACCAAAGACAGCCAGTTTGAATCCTCCTGTTGCAAGTTGACTTGTTTATATCATTGATGGTCCATTGTCAGTTAACACTGATAATGCCAACACACAACCAGAATCCTGAGGAATGATTTTTTACACCACATTTTCTTCAGTAGTGTTACACTGTGGCTTCTTACACTGGACATTGTACCTGAGTTAAGTATCAGGGTAAGTATGATCAGGAACCCAAAAATTGTAATTTCATATTGGCACTTCAGTGGAGGAAACTTTTTAGTTTGAACTGGCTTCACTTTGATCTCTGAGTTATGAATTAATTGTGGGAACATGCAGTGTGATTCTAGAGAATACAATGTTCTTATCAACCTGTATATTATGGAGAAAAATGGCAATCCTCCTTAAGGGTCACCTCAGGATTCTGTGCATCCAGTTAATAGAAATGTGCCATAAAGAAGGAGCACACATTCTCCTTATTTGTCTTTTGTAAGAATATTATATGTTGTGGCTGACATATTGCAGTCTCTCCACAACAGCATACAGATTAGGCAGAGCTTAACTCTGCACCTGAACTGTGTTTTTTTACCTCGTCTGTGAAGGTTCAACACTGTTTTATTTCAAACTTTGATGAAAAGAAACCAGAAGTCAAAATATAGAGTCATAGAGTTATACAGCACAGAAACAGGCCCTTCGGCCCATCGCGTCTGTGCCAACCATCAAGCACCTATCTATTCTAATCCCATTTTCCAGCACTTGGCCTGTAGCCTTGGATGCTATGGCGTTTCAAGTGCTCATCTAAATACTTCTTAAATGTTGTGAGGGTACCTGCCTCTACCACCCCTTCAGGCAGTGTGTTCCAGATTCTAACCAATCTTTGGGTGAAAAAATTTTTCCTCAATATTTATCAAAGAATTTTCATGCAGTAAGATGGTTGTGGTTGTTGGAGGTCAATCATTTCAGCTGCAGGACATCACTACAGGAATTCCTTAGGGTAGTGTCCTGGGCCCAACCATCTCCAGCTGCTCCATCAATGACCTACCTTCAATCATAAGGTCAGAAGAGGGGATGTTCACTGATGATTGCACAATGTACAGCACCATTTGCGACTCCTCAGATACTGAAGCAGTCTGTGTAGAAATGCAGCAAGAACTGGACAACTGGCAAGTAACATTCGTGCCACACAAGTGCCGGGCAATGACCATCTCCAACAAGAGAGAATCTAAACATCTCCCCTTGACATTCAATGGCATTGTGATCGCTGAATCCCCCACTGTCAACATCCTGGGGGTTAACATGGACCAGAAACTGAACTGGAGTAGCCATATAAATACTGTGGCTACAAGAGCAGGTCAGAGGCTAGGAGTCCTGTGGTGAGTAATTCACCTCCTGACTCCCCAAAGCCTGTCCACAAGTCAGGAGTGTAATGGAATACTCTCCACTTGCCTGGATGGGTGTAGCTCCAACAACACTCAAGAAGCTCAACACCATCCAGGACAAAACAGCCTGCTTGATTGGCACCCCATCTACAAACGTTCACTCCCTCCACCACCGACGCACAGTGGCAGCAGTGTGTACCATCTAAAAGATGCACTGCAGCAACGCACCAAGGCTCCTTAGACAGCACCTTCCAAACCCGCGACCTCTACCACCTAGAAGGACAAGGACAGCAAATGCAAGGGAACACCACTACCTGCAAGTTCCCCTCCAAGTCACACACCATCCTGACTTGGAACTATATCGCCATTCCTTCACTGTCGCTGGGTCAAAATCCTGGGAACTCCCTTCTGAACAGAACTGTGGGTGTACTACCCCACATGAACTGCAGCGGTTCAAGAAGGCAGCTCACCACCACCTGTTATCTCTGTTGTTATCTCTGGTTTGTTGCCGGCGCCACGTGATAGTGAGGCTAGGAATAGGGAGAGAGCACAGCTGAACACGTGGCTGCAGGAATGGTGTAGGAGGGAGGGCTTCCAGTTCTTGGATAATTGGACTGCATTCTGGGGAAGATGGGACCTGTTCAAACAGGACGGGCTGCATCTGAACCAGAGGGGCACCAATATCCTGGGAGGGAGGTTTGCTAGTACTGTTCGGGAGGGTTTAAACTAGTTTGGGAGGGGGATGGGAACCGGACTTGTAATCCAGGGACCAGTGGGTCCACTCAGAAAGACAAAGAGTGTAGTGAGGTATTGGGGAAGGTAGCACTGTCACAGAGGACAGATGGGCACGGAGAAGGGTTAAAGTGCGTATACTTCAACGCAAGAAGCATCAGGAATAAGGTGAGTGAATTGAAGGCGTGGATGGGCACTTGGGACTACGATGTTGTGGCCATCACTGAAACGTGGATAGGTGAGGGGGAGGAATGGTTTTTGGAGGTACCTGGTTATAGATGTTTTCATAAGATTAGGAATGGTGGTAAAAGAGGTGGGGGGGTGGCATTGTTAGTTAGAAATAGTGTAACAACTGCTGAAAGAATTTTCGAGGAGGATCTGCCGACTGAGGCACTGTGGGTTGAGGTCAGGAACAGGAAAGGAGCAGTCACCTTGATGGGAGTTTTCTATAGGCCCCCCAATAGCAGCAGGGAGGTGGAAGAGCAGATTGGGAAACAGATTTTGGAAAGGAGCAGAAGTCACAGGGTAGTAATTATGGGGGATTTCAACTTCCCAAATATTGATTGGCAACTCTTTAGATCGAATAGTTTGGATGGGGTAGTGTTTGTGCAGTATGTCCAGGAAGCTTTTCTGACTCAGTATGTAGACTGCCCGACCAGAGGGGAGGCAATATTGGATTTGGTACTAGGTAATGAACCAGGGCAAGTGATAGAGCTGTTGGTGGGCGAGCACTTTGGAGATAGTGATCACAATTCTGTAGCATTCACTGTGGTAATGGAGAGGGATAGGTATGTGCAACAGGGCAAGGTTTACAATTGGGGGAAGGGTAGATATGATGCTGTCAGGCAGGAACTGAGGAGCATAAGTTGGGAGCATATGCTGGCAGGGAAGGGCACGGTCGAAATGTGGAACTTTTTCAAGGAGCAGATAGTAGGGGCCATTGATAAGCATGTCCCTGTCAGACAGGGAAGGGATGGTCATGTGAGGGAACCGTGGTTGACAAGAGAGGTTGAGAGTCTTGTTAGGAAGAAGAAGGATGCGTATATAAAGTTGAGGAAAAAGGGCACAGGCATAGCTCTGGAGGGATACAAGATGGCCAGGAAGGATCTGAAGAAAGGGATTAGGAGAGCTAAGAGAGGGCATGAAAAATGCTTGGCGGGTAGGATAAAAGAAAACCCCAAGGCCTTTTACGCGTATGTCAGAAATATGAGGATGACCAGGGGGACCATAGGTCCGGTCAAGGACAATAGCGGGAGACTGTGTGTTGAGCCGGAAGAGATAAGTGAGGTTTTGAATGAGTACTTCTCTTCGGTATTTACGAATGAGAAGGGGTGTATTACTGAAGAGGACGATGTGAAACAGATTGGTAAGCTCGAGGAAGTGCTCGTTAGGAGGGAAGATGTGTTGGGGTTTTTGAATAACTTGAAGATAGACAAGTCTCCCGGGCCTGACGGGGTATATCCAAGGATGTTATGGGAAGCAAGGGATGAAATTGCAGAGCCGTTGGCAATGATCTTTTCATCTTCTCTGCTGACGGGGGTGGTACCAGGTGATTGGAGGGTGGCAAATGTTGTGCCCCTGTTCAAGAAAGGGAATAGGAACAACCCTGGGAATTACAGGCCAGTTAGTCTTACTTCGGTGGTAGGCAAGTTGATGGAAAAGGTGCTGAGGGATAGGATTTCTGAGCATCTGGAAAGACACTGCTTGATTCGGGACAGTCAGCACGGTTTTGTGAGGGGTAGGTCTTGCCTCACAAGCCTGATTGAATTCTTTGAGCAGGTGACCAAGCAAGTGGATGAGGGTAAACCAGTGGATGTGGTGTACATGGATTTTAGTAAGGCATTTGATAAGGTCCCCCATGGTAGACTTATGGAGAAAGTCAGGAGGCATGGGATAGTGGGGAATGTGGCCAGTTGGATTAAGAATTGGCTAACTGATAGAAGGCAGAGAGTGGTCTTAGATGGTAAATACTCAGCCTGGAGCCCAGTTACCAGTGGCGTGCCGCAGGGATCAGTTCTGGGTCCTCTCCTGTTTGTGATTTTTATTAACGACTTGGATGAGGAAGTCGAAGGGTGGGTCAGTAAATTTGCAGATGATACAAAGGTTGGTGGAGTTGTGGATACCGAGGAGGGCTATTGTCGTCTGCAAAGGGACTTGGATAGGTTGCAGTGCTGGGCTGAAAAGTGGCAGATGGAGTTTAACCCTGAAAAGTGTGAGGTCGTCCATTTTGGAAGGACAAACATGAATGCAAAATACTGGGTTAACGGTAGGGTTCTTGGGCATGTGGAGGAGCAGAGAGACCTTGGGGTCTATGTGCATAGATCATTGAAAGTTGCAACTCAAGTGGATAGGGCTGTGAAGAAGGCATATGGGGTGTTAGCGTTCATTAGCAGAGGGATTGAATTTAAGAGCCGTGAGGTGATGATGCAGCTGTACAGGACCTTGGTAAGGCCTCATTTGGAGTACTGTGTGCAGTTCTGGTCGCCTCATTTTAGGAAGGATGTGGAAGCCTTGGAGAGGGTGCAGAGGAGATTTACCAGGATGTTGCCTGGAATGGAGAATAAGTCTTACGAGGAAAGGCTGAACATTCTAGGCCTCTTCTCATTAGAAAGGAGAAGGATGAGGGGTGACATGATAGAGGTTTATAAGATGATCAGGGGAATAGATAGGGTAGACAGTCAGAAACTTTTTCCCCGGGTGGAGCAAAGCGTTACAAGGGGTCATAAATTTAAGGTGAAGGGTGGGAGATATAAGGGGGATGTCAGGGGAAGGTTCTTTACCCAGAGAGTGGTCGAGGCATGGAATGCCTTGCCCGGGGAAGTTGTTGAGTCAGAAACTTTAGGGACTTTCAAAAGGCTTTTGGATAGGTATATGGATAAAGGAGAATGATGGGGTATAGATTAAATTGTCCTTGACAGAGGACAAAGGATCGGCACAACATTGTGGGCCGAAGGGCCTGTTCTGTGCTGTATGTTCTATGTTCTATGTTCTATGTTCTCAAGGGCAATTAGGGATGGGCAATAAATGCTGTCCTAGTCAGAGATACCCACATCCCATGAAGGAATAAAAATAAATTTTATGGCAAGTCCTCAATAAAGATTCGGTCAACACATGGTGGACAATTTCCTTTGGCTGTTGTGTTTTAGTGAAATTGTAAATATGATGCAAAGCATTTCTATGTTTGCTCTTTCTAAATGGATGGGATTGTGATTTGGCCAAAATGTAACAAACATTAGAAATGCTTTCGCTGTGTGTGAGGGGATTCTACTGCATATTAATTTTCCCCCAAAGTGTGGTTGCCACAATAATTATAATTGGCTGCACTGTATAATTTGTCAGTTAAATTCTTTAACAGGAATGAGAAACGCAATTTAGTCAAATTGGGTTAATCTGAATGCATTATACAAACCTTGCAATTAAACCAAATATTATTTAAAATCCCCCGTGTACAAAAGCTATTGGGAAGTTGCAGTCAGAAAAACTGCCCACTAGAGAGCAGCACTACCTCCTTGAGATTGACATTTGAGGGGAAGCCAAAACTTGGATCTTTGCAAGGTCTCCAGATGATAGATTTTTTTTTAGATTTAGATTTACAGATACAGCACTGAAACAGGCCCCTCGGCCCACCGTGTCTGTGCCGACCATTAACCACCCATTTATACTAATCCTACACTAATCCCATATTCCCACCACATCCTCACCTGTCCCTACCACCTACCTATACTAGGGGCAATTTATAATGGCCAATTTACCTATCAACCTGCAAGAGTCCTTTGGCTGTGGGAGGAAACCGGAGCACCCGGAGGAAACCCACGCAGACACAGGGAGAACTTGCAAACTCCACACAGGCAGTACCCAGAATTGAACCCGGGTCGCTGGAGCTGTGAGGCTGCGGTGCTAACCACTGCGCCACTGTGCCTGCCGTCCAGGAAATATCATAGTTCATCCACTAAATTCTGAGGGAAATTGACACTTTTTAGATGGCTGAAAGGGTTGGAACAAACCTGCAATACTTTGTACCAGTGTGCTCCAATGTTTAACATGGTGGCTTTTCAAGTGCGGTCATCCTCACCAGAGGCAGTTGTGTTTTGGGAGCTGTAGTTGGTCATAATTAGCCACAGTGTACAGCATTCATTTGTAAAATAAGCTGTCCTTGGTGTCACTGAATGGCAGAAAGATTATTTGGGGAGAAAAACAATTTGCTAAGTTTGTAGGAAGAAGGATAAGGATGACAATTGGATGGAATATGTCATATAAGATGCAGGTTAAAAAAAGGTTTGGGGCTCTAAGAGGAAACTGGAAAGGGTCATAGTGGCAAATGTGAAATACATCACCTGAACGTTTCTCCAATATTACAAGGGTTTTATGAGGAAGTGCTTTAATGTTTATGTATCCAAGAAAAGAGATTCAAGTCTATATGTTCTAGCCCACATTGTTTGGCTGATTTCATTCCCATTCACCAACCATTCCTTTCCTCGAGCATGAAAGAAGCAAAATATGTGATTCAGGAGTGCTCTGTCAAAAGTTCCTCTCCCACCTCTCATTGGTGATCAGGAAGCTCCTAATGGTTGATAATGTACCTTTCAATGCCAAATGCACATGCTCCAGATCGTTAGAGAAATAGAGATTCTAACTAGGCTGAAAATTGATAGAATAAATAATGAGATATTATCCTGGGGTGTTTGTCAAGTATTGATGAGTCATTTTGGGAGAATCAGTGAACACAAGAGAGGTTCCAACTCCCAGCATGGCAGTTTGAGGATTTGAATTCAGTTTCTTTTTTTAAAAATTGGAAATAAAAAATTTGTAAAAATGACCACAAAGCTAGCTGATTGTTGTAAAAACCAATTGGTTCATTAATGTCCTTTAGGGAAGGAAACCTGCCATCCTTACCCAGTCTGGTCTAAATGTGACTCCTGTCCATCAATGTGGTTGACTCTTAACAACCCTCTGAACTGGCCTGGCAAACCATTCGGTTGTATCAAACCACTGCTAACGGTTCAAGAAGGTGGTCACTGTTACCACCTCAGGGATACTAGGGATGGGCAATAAATATTGGCCTTGCCAAAGATACTGACATCTGAGAATGAATGGAAAAAATAATGATCAGAATATACAGCACCTTGTTTTAGGCACTCAATGTGATGTATTTTCACAACATGTAAATACACAAGTATATGTAAATGACAGTAAAATACGACCATTTTGAGAAAGGGAGAGGACGAGAATTGTTGCAGTTGATTATGGTTCAAGTGGAGGTACTGTCATTTGTCCTGAAGCTGATTGTCAAATAACATATGACCTGCACAGCCTGCGAGATTGGCAGTGCTGTACTTGTCAAGTTGAAAATAAAAATTGCAGTGCTCTCTGGCAGAGAAATTTGGATCAATTATGCGGTGTAAGTGGCACACAACACTCCTGATGGATTAGTGATTTGTACTAATTCAGCCAATGTTACACCCTTCTTGCAAACAGCTCACTCTCGTTCTCTCATCTGGAGCCCGGCGAGGCACTGATTAAAGATTCATGTTGTAGTCAGGCCACAGGCGTTTGATGAATAGCTCAGTGTGGCCTGGGGAAAGAAAAAATCATGCGGGCGCTGTCAGAGAGTCCCATTTATTTGTATTATTACAAATAATAAATAATTTCTTTGGGCCGTTCAGTGAAGTAGCTGTAAAGTGCACTCCTTTCACATTTCAAAAGGTCACAGGTTTGAGTCCCAGTGTTGCCTGTTGTATAATCTGTTCTCACATTTCACAGCCAGCTGTAACTTCAGGTGAATTAGTGTGTATGAGTGGAGGATTGGGTGATGGGAATGGAACTCCTGAGGGTTGTGAGGGAGAAGTGAGGGGTTGAAGCCTTCCTTCTGCTCCATGGAAATGAGCTGTGAGGAAGCGAACATAGGGGTTGGAGGAGCAGGGGCCAAAGTAAACACACAACAGGTGTAAAATTTAAAGCAAATTGTACATTTGGTTTATTCTAATTTGGCAATTTGCTGGCTTAGTGTCACGTAATATTCCATTGTGTGTTATTTTGTGTGTGTGTATGTGGGGGTGGGGGGGGGGGTGCGTGGTGAAATAAAAGATTGGAATAGGTTTGTAATTGTGCTTAAAGAAGAAAGGGGTTAAACCTCACACTGACTTTTCCAACTGGGTTAATGAGACTTTGAAGCCAATGGCAATAACAATTGAACTGTTGAGTCACTGTTTTACAATATCACGCATAGCCAAAATCTGCCCATGATGTGAGATGGTTGCTTGGGTGATGGTGCCTGCACCTGCCCCTCCTACCATCTTCATCCAAAAGTCCATTCTTCCTGTGTGACTTTAGACTGAAAGCATAGCAGGTTATTTGACTGCAGAGCATATTTCAGCTGGTGTGATTTCTTATCCGAAGTTGACATGTGTTGTTTCCAGCAATGATCATTTACCAGTGATCAAGGTCCATTGTGGGTTGAATGTGTCAGGGAATGGTCCTTTGTCCTTCCAAGCAAATGTCTTTTCCAGCCACGGCTGGATACAGATACAGAAAAAACCCATGCATTTCTCTCATTCATGCAAAAATCCTAAAACTTATTAAAATCACCCCTTTATTGGCATCCCAATAAACATGTGCTTCTTTTTTGGGGAACTTTCTCTTCAGTTTGCCATTTCCATGGCTGCCTAGGGTCTTTGCTCCTACTGAGGTAATTTTTTTGTTCTAGGAGAGTCAGTAGTAGGCGGGTCTATCCTGAATTCTCTTTCAGTGCTTTGCTGAGTCATGCAAAGGCTTTGACGTTGGGGGTTGGGTGGTTTTCTTTTTTCTGATTCTTTGCTAATCTCTTCTTTGTCCTCTGGGACACTCCTGCCTGCAGGTATTTGTGTAGACTCTACTGTATTCCCCTGGGGCACTTTGACGAGGTGAGGCATCACCCTCATGGTTTCTATGCCCCCTAGAGGTCTTTTTTGTCTCAGCAACTCTGGTAGGGTGCTTCTCGTGTCTGCATTTATGTAGGAGGATGTGGAGTCTAGGTTTTCACATTTTTTGGGGTTGGCTGATCGGACAGTAGGGGTTTTCATCTGGGATTCCTCCCGGACTTCCTTTAACCTGCCCTCTTGGTCACTTTTTCCCCTTCCCTGTCTAACCTTTTGCCAGCCGTGTGCCTGCCTGTCCATTTTGATCTCGGCAGGGGTCCCTTACAGTTCACCAGCCCTCTGCTGGAGGGTCCTCCTTTTTTGTTATTCATTCATGGGATGTGGGCGTCGCTGGCCAGGCCAGCATTTATTGCCCATCCCTAATTGCCCTAACTGAGTGCTAGGCATTTCAGAGGGCATGTAAGAGTCAACTACATTGCTGTGGGTCTGGAGTCACATGTAGGCCAGACCAGGTAAGGACGGCAGATTTCCTTCTCTGAAGGACATTAGTGAACCAGATGGGTTTTTACAACAATCAACAATGGTTTCATGGCCATCATTAGACTAGCTTTAATTCCAGATTTATTAATTGAACTCAAATTCCACCTTCTGCTGTGGTGGGATTTGAACCCATGTCCCCAGAGCAATACCCTGGGTCTCTGGGTTACTAGTCCAGTGACAATACCACTACGCCACCGCCTCCCATGTCACCAGTACAGGACTTAAGGGGTGCAGGTTTCACTGTAAGTTGGGGTTTCCCCTCAACCTGGCACATGTGGCAACTCCTGCAGTACTCCACCACATCTTTGTGCAGTTTTGGCCAGTCAGACTGATGTCTTATGAAGGCTTTGGTCTTTCGTATACCAGCATGTACAGCCACTGTAGTCTCGTGGGCCCTACTTAATATTTCTCTCCGGTACCTCTGCGGCACCACTAACTGGTGAACTATTGTCCACTCCTTGCTCTCAGGTCTATGAGGAGAACTCCATTTCCTCATCAGGACCTCATTCTTTAAATAGTAGCAATCAGGAACTCCATCTGCTTCACTTTCAGACTGGGCAGCCTGTGTTAACTCTCGCAATGTACATGTTTATAATGGAAAAGGTCTATGTAAAACCATTAAGTGCAACTTACATTTCTCACCTAGGGAAAATCCATTTAATTCATTCCCTGTGTCTCCTAACTTTTCAAAGAAAGTTTCAGACAGACAGACCTCATGGTCATCTGCCTGCATTGCTAATTCAGTCTCCTTGGGGTGAGCTGGTTTGATCATGGCCTGATCCATTACACATTCAGGGAAACTGCAGGGGTCTGTCTCCTGCCACTGCCTTGTCTCTCTGTCCTCCTGTGGTCTTTCTTTCACTACGGGGGGAGCCACCACCTTCACCCATGCCAGATCATTACCGAGGAGCAGGTCAACCCCGTCCACAGGCAAACTAAGGACAATCCCTACGGTCATCGGTCCCGAAACTCGGTCGCACTCTAGAGCACAGGTACAGGCATACACTGCCCTCCAATACCATTCACCACCATCTGGTGTTCACTGCACTCTCTGGGGGAAAGATCAGGCCTTTTCCCAATAAAAGGGATCTAGTGGCCCCTGTGCCTCTGAGAATTACTATGGGCTCGTTTGCCCAACTTGAAGGGTATGGGGTTACTTTCCCTTCAAACACAAAACCCTGATAACCTTCAGGAATCCTATTAGCTTTTTCTGCACTTGCAGCTGTAAGCTTCCTGGGTCTCATGGTTATTGCAGTTAAAGCCACAGCTTGTTCTGCTGTGCTTTCCATCAGGTTCCTTTCTTCACTGAACGGGTGTGCCTGATTAACCCTACAGATTTTCCCTTTAGTTTCCAGCAGTCAGCTTTTAAATGCCCTGCTTTATTGCAATGGAAGCACACAGATCTCCGGGTCTCACTCTTGTTCACAGTACATTCCTTTTTGGCTTGAGGAGTGACCCCCCGCCCGTGTCTCCTGCTTTCCTTTCTCTCCCAGGACTGCTTGGGCTCCTATCACCTTCCCACCCTTTGTCCTTTTTGTGGGGCGACTAGGAAATGTTCTCCCCTCAGAAACCAACATATAAATTAAAGCAAACTCATCGGCCAGAGTGGCTGCTTGCCGGGCTCTCTCTCGACCCATTGCTCCTCTACATGGGTCTTTATGGAGAGTGGGAGAGAGTGTTTAAATTCCTCTAACAGAATTACTTCTCTGAGATTCTCATAGCTGAGCTGTACTTTAAGAGGCCTCACCACTGGACAAAAGCCAGCTGCTTACTTCTTTCAAACTCCAGATAAGTTTGATTAGCTTGCTTCTTGAAGGTTCGAAACTTCTGGCGATAGACTTCAGGCACTCATTCATATGCCCCGAGGATAGCATTTTTGGTCAGTTCATAATTTGATGAACTCTTATCTCGCAACAGGGAATAGACCTCATGGGCTTTTCCAGTTAGCTTGCTTTGTAGTAAAAGAAGCCAGGTCTGAGCTGGCCATTTTAGCTGCCTTGCCAGTTTCTCAAAGGACCCAAAAAATTATTCTACATCTTCCTCATTGAAATTTGGAATTAGTTGAGCTAGTTTTAACAATTCTGTGCCCAGCCCTGAATTACGCTCCTGTGGCGCAGTGGTTAGCACCGCAGCCTCACAGCTCCAGCAACCCAGGTTCGATTCTGGGTACTGCCTGTGCAGAGTCTGCAAGTTCTCCCTGTGACCGCATGGGTTTTCGCCGGGTGCTCCGGTTTCCTCCCACAGCTAAAGACTTGCAGGTTGATAAGTAAATTGGCCATTATAAATTGCCCCTAGTATAGGTAGGGGATTTGTGGGGATGTGGTAGGAATATGGGATTAATGTAGGATTAGTATAAATGGGTGGTTGATGGTCGGCACAGACTTGGTGGGCCAAAGTGCCTGTTTCAGTGCTGTATCTCTAAATAAATAAAAAAAAATTGGCCATGCTTTCACTGGGGTTACTCTGTTGTCCCCTAGTTAACTCAAGCCACTTCAGCTCGCTCTCTTCACATTTCTTCCAGAATAGTCTTTCTCTCTCTCTCCCTCTCAACTTATCCCAAGTTACTTCACCCTGGCTTGGGGAGCTACTAGCTTCAATTGCAGACATGTTAGTATTCAATCACATACAGCCACAAGAAAACCTGTATTGAAATCTTCCTCTTTTTTTTGATTGGGAACAATTTGGCTTCCCATTTCCAAGTTCTCTCGTTTGTCTGTGCGTAATATCCTGGACCGTAGCCCCCAAATTTCTGTTACGACCAGGTGAAAAAGGTGTCTAAGAGTCCCTCTCAGCCTTCACCTGGTCTTACCATAACAGAGCTTAATTTAAAACACACCGTGCTTTTAGCTCCCTCTTGGTGAATCCTTGTTCACCGCTTTCCAATTATAAGGCAAAGAAACCAGCACAAACAGGTTTTCTTAGAAGAAGAAAAGTTGAAATTTATTAAACTTAAACTCTAATTCAGTTAACGCCTACAGATAAAGGAAGCGCCCACGCTAGCATGCATACGCGATACACACATGCAAATAGAGACAGAAAAGAGCAAAGAAAAATAAAGTGGAAAAGTTTGAGGCAATATCTGAAGTGTTTTTGTTACTGTTCCTTGAGCTCACTGTAGAGTCCTTGACTGTAGGTAGTTGTTGCTTTTCATTGGGGCCCAGTATTCTTCTTAAAACCTGTTCGCTGTAGGAGACTTTTCTCTCTTGGGGATCATGTGTCTTCAGTGGATTCAGAGGCTTGTGAGAAAGAGATGGAAGCAGACAGGAGAGATCTTCTCAGAACAGCAGCAAACAGACACTCTCAGTTCAAACTGTTCATATAATTCAGAAAAACCCAGGTTGCCAAGCAGGTTCGTCATGTGACTAACTGGTCTGACCACGTCTTGGATTGTATCTCCTTAGCAGTCTCTGGAATGTTCCTCTTACACACAATACCTGGTGATCAAGGTCCATTGTGGTTTGAATGTGTCAGGGAATGGCCCTTTGTCCTTCCAAGCATTATCTGTTAATATGCAAATATTTTTTCCAGGCAGGGATGATCTGTTTAACAAGTCCTATCTTCACTCCAGTAACAGTTTAAAATCAATGTTCATGACAAAATTCATGTGCCTTATTCATTCCATGTGGGGGCCTAGCATGACACTGTTCATTTACCAGCTAAATACAGGGGGAATAATTATATCCTATAAGAGTTCATACTCTTGAAACTGAATGTATTTGGAGCTGTAGTTTGGATCAGTTTTTGGTCTTTTTATTCTGGAGCCAACTGGCACTGAAGATGGTGGTGCCATGTTTTTAAATATATTAATATTTTCTCTGAAAGTTTATCAAGCAACAATTTGTAGTTTTTTGCTCTTAAGTTCAAAGCCCAGTAAATATTCTAACTGAATGCTGATCTGACAGACACACTTAAAAAACATTTCTTTGTTCAGAAATGTTGCAGTCATATATTGAGTTAATTTTAAATGTTATTGTGCGTCAACTATCTAAAGAAAAGTACCTACTCCAAAAATGTGACCTATCTTTTTTCCATGTCAAGCATTCTGTTGCAATCAGGTGAAGAGGCGTTGAAAGGCTCCCATCTTGTCCTGCTCCTTTGTTTGACCGCAACAGGGTTTATTTCTTTTAAAAAATAGATATGCTTACCAATTCAGTGAGTGTTTAACAATTTACGTGCTATGATCATAAAAGAACCAATTGGACAAATTTTCTTGAGTTTAAACAAGAAAGAGGTTAGCTTTATTGTACTTAACAAAAAAAACAATTTAAGTAATATAATAAATTTTGTTCCAACTTTCACCCACACACACAAATCACACACACAAGGATTCACCAAGAGGGAACTAAAAACACGATGTGTTTAAAATTAAACCCTGTTATGGTAATACACAAATAGGTTACAGAGTGTAGAAGAATAAATTGGTTGGATTAAATTCTGGAGCAATAAAAAAAAGAGTAACTAGTCTGTGGAATTTGGTAACTCAGTTGTCTTTCAGTTGAGCTCAGTGGTCCTGAGGTTTCCGGCTTGTAGATGTGGTCAACTGGTTCAAGGTTTTCTTGGAGACAGTGATGCAGATGGTTTTCTTCACAGGGTCTCTGTCTGCAGCAATGATAGGCTTGGATGGTTACAGCCAGCAGGCAGGGTTCGACCTTGCATGGTGGTTTGGAGGGAGAGAGAGGGTCCCCACTTGCATCTTTACTGGTCAGTCTCAGTTGCTGGTCTGCCTGCAGACAGCAGCTAGCTTAACACACAAATCGTGGGTCTGTCTCCACCAGTGTTAATGTTCCAAGATTGAATTTAATGCCTTGTTGATGAGGACAGGACAGGTAGTCCATATAAAATTCCCAGGCAATTGTTCTGGACGGGGATTGACCAGACCTTGCATCTCCACCTCGACACATTGGAATGTAGGGTATTTGGATGCAAATTGTGGTGGCCATTTTAGCTGCTAGTAGTCACCTTTTATCAATTCTATTTTTCTTGTTTTTAAAGTTTTTAATTCAGGTTTCCAACCAATGGATTAAAAAATCATTCGGCACAGCACATGTTCGTGACAATTCACTCAGAGATTTTCCCGTTTTGTGCCAATTTATGGACAGTCATTTGCTGTAGATTGGAGTCCACCAGGAAATTGGTTTGAGACTCCTGGAATTCTCGAGAGAAGAAACTTTAGCTCATTAGCCTGGGTGGATTCAAACAAGGGTCCTTAAGCTTAAAGGGCACTGTTGTAATCCATTGTGACATGAATCACAAGAATGCAACTTTTGTTGTAAGACTCCATGTTTCTGCAGAGGAACAGCAACAACATTTTATGAGTCATTGCGATGTCACATTGTTGAATTTCATCTGTTATGCTTCCTTTATCTGACTAGAATACTGGAACATCATTTTCAATATACTTGGATTCTGGTACATTTTTTCAAAACAAATAGTTTCAAGGATTATTGACTTTGTAAAAAAAAATTGTGAAACCTTGATTAATTTATAAACAAGTACACAGTGCAATGATATAAATTGGATTGAAACTCAACATCGAATCTCTTGTCATGGCAATAATGAAAACTTAGCTTTTTCCCTCTCCTAACAGCATAAGGTTATAGCATACATTTTGTCAAGGACGATATACACTTTTAAATAGTGTTAGGTTCAGATTTTTAGAAGACACACAAGATATGTATTCCTGTTTGTCCCAGTATTTGTGGGGTAGATTTTCACCTGGTCCCTGGGGCATATAACCTCCGTTTTATCGCCCAATATAGAAACTGCTTGATTGTCGTCCAAGTTGAAATGAATGGCAGTGAAAATTCGATGATTGCTTTAAGGGGTAGCTGATCTCCACCCAGGTGGCAAGTTGCAAATCCACCCATGTGAGTCTGTAGTTTGGCAGTGGAAGATAGATTTGATCAGTACAAATGCTAAGGAATGATGCCAACACCTCCTCCCTTATGGTATGCCATAGGATTTTTAATCAGGTTCTAAAATTCTTGTAATTCCACTCTCCACCTGCCACCACCTCCCCACCCCCCCAAAAACTGCACAAGAAAAATAAAGAATCTTGTTTAATGACCAATCTGAATATTCACAGCCAGTTATTCAATTGGTGCAGGAAAGTAATTTGCTTTAAAAGCTCATTGTCAGATTAAAAACAGTCTCACACTTCATCACTCACTCATGAAAGGTTAGCATAATTTAAAATCGAGCCTTAAATTCTTATTGTCCTGTCTGACATATTGCTGACTCCCAACAGAAAGAGAAGTGATGCATAACTGTGTTTGGAAGGAGAATGGATATTGAGTAATTGAGGGTTTTGTTCACTGGAGAAAGTCCAATTAATAAACATGCCCTTTCTATAGGGCAATTTGTTTAGAACTTTCAAATTAATTCTGTCCGTAGGACTGTACTTGGACAATGCTTACATAGCTGTCACACCAGTAATGGAAGAGCTACTTCAGGAATTTGGCACTAAGGAAAAGGTATTCTCTGGAGCTTTAGCTCATACATTTTTAATTGATAAAACCTCAGATCTGAACTTTATGATTAGGGAGTGTGGGCAAGGGAACAAAATGAGAAAATAGATGGGGTGGGCTCTCATGACAGCTGGTTTGACCAGTCCCTGAGGCCCCATTGGACAATCTACATCATTAACAGCTCATGCCATTGATTATGGTGTGTGTGCATCCATTGTAAATCAAGTCAAACATTTCAAATTGGTAGAGAGAATCAGCTGGTGATATGGTTTGGAATGAAGTAAATGCTTCCACATTTATTTTGTTTCCCCTCCATTTAACTGCCTTCTTTCCCACCCCCCCCCCCCCCCCCGCCCCTCCCCACCACTCCTGCCCTATTCTCCCTAACTCTACTCAACCTGCTGACTCACGGTGATGGGCATTGGATGTTCTCTGGTACACCAACAAAGTAGTCATTTCTCTTCTGTGAATGAGAAGTCTATTGGAATGCAACTGAACCAGTGCTATCCTTGTCAAGCAGGAGTCCCTGGATAACACTGAGGACAATTATGGATTCTCTGCCCAACAGCTCAACTAATTAGGTTTGATCCTCAGTCTGTGCTTAAACAGTCTTGGTCTGTGCTCAGTAGGCTTACTAACTGAGTCACTGGAGAATCCTTTTACATCTCTCTACAGTGCCAATAATAATCTAAGTCACTACCTATGTTGGCTTGAGAGTGGTTTGGGGGAGTCATTCCTCCTGTGGTAAAGCATCTGAACTGAATTCAGTGCCTTAAGCTATCCTTCCCCGTCAAATGCACAATTGAGAGGAGGAATTCACTGTGTGGTAAATTGTAGGCAAAAAAGACGTGCACTTAGTACAGCATGTAATGATCCAACTAACATGCTGCCTCTGTTGGGAGTACAGGAAATCCCCATTTCTGATTACAACACTGATCCTATCTTGAATCACTCTGTACATCAGGCTTAGCAAGCCAAAAGTACAAAGTAACAACTTATCGCTCTGTATTGATGTGATGGCTTGTAAAATTATGAATTTAAAATAGAAATTTGAGATTAAAAATAATAGCACTTCAGACTAACCTAGATGCTGGCGAGTAGGTTTAACAGATCAGCAACAATTGTTGCAGAGATTTTGACCATGGCTTTGTTACACCCTCATGATGGTAGGATGATTAGATGGAGCCAGGATGCAGATCCTGAACAACAGCGATCCTGCCATCTGCCTTTGAATTTAAGCCAATCCAGGATTTCTTTTGTTGAGATACACTTCTCTGCTATCTTTCACATCACAATCTTCTCAGAAACTGTGATATGAAAAGTATCACAAAGCCCCAAGATTCTCTCCCTAAACCTCTTTGGCTCTCTACCTCTGTATCTTCCTTTAAGATTCTCCTTTAAACCTAACCTTTTCACCAGAGCTTTGGTGCTATATAAATGCAAGTTGTGGGTGTTGTTGTAGCTGCACCTTCCAGCTTCATGTCAAGAGTCCACCATCAATTCCATGCATTTCACCAGCTTCTTTACTTCATCTACGCCTAAAGTGCTGCCAACTCAAAAATAATTACTTGCAAACATGTATGAGAGATTAATACAACATCCAGGCCCTCTTACACTGATATTGGATAAACAGTTTAGAATGATTTTTTTATAATACCACTTCATTAGGCCCTTTTAGATGCTTCTAGCCAAAAGTGGACTGATTACACAATTTCTATATTCCACAATTTAATGAAGAGATTACATTGCAAAGGAGTATAGTAATCAGTTATAAGTATTGCTCTTGTGTGGTCTCACTATGTACTGTTTCAGAATAAATAGATTGTCTTAGAGATTTAATCTTAATATTGAACAATGATATTTATTCAAGGCACAAGTGAACTATTTTCTCAAATTTTGATCCATTGCATATCATCTCCCAACTTCCAGGGTCTCTGAGAGTAACAAAAAAAAGACTATTCCTGCTATGTCTTGATCTCAGAATCTGATTGGAGTTCTTGGCAATTTTAGAACTATCTTTCTGTCCTGGCATAAAGGCAATGTTTGAGAACATTCATAATAGAGATCAAACTAATATTGTATTCCTGCTTATGGGACATCATGAGCCAATTCATACATCCAGAGATATGTTATCTAATATCTGATTTTTGCTAGGTTGGTAGATAAAAAGTCCTTTACAAAGAACAAAACAGTACAGCACAGGAACAGGCCATTCGGCCCTCCAAGCCTGCGCCGATCTTGATGCCTGCCTAAACTAACACCTTCTGCACTTCCGGGGCCGATATCCCTCTATTCCCTTCCCATTCATATATTTGTCAAGATGTCTCTTAAACGTCGCTATCGTACCTGCTTCCACCACCTCCCCTGGCAGCAAGTTCCAGGCACTCACCACCCTCTGTGTAAAAAACTTGCCTCGCACATCCCCTCTAAACTTTGCCCCTCGCACATTAAACCTATGTCCCCTAGTTACTGACTCTTCCACCCTGGGAAAAAGCTTCTGACTATCCACTCTGTCCATGCCGCTCATAACTTTGTAAACCTCTATCATGTCGCCCCTCCACCTCCGTCGTTCCAGTGAAAACAATCCGAGTTTTTCCAACCTCTCCTCATAGCTAATGCACTCCAGACCAGGCAACATCCTGGTAAACCTCCTCTGTACCCTCTCCAAAGCCTCCACGTCCTTCTGGTAGTGTGGCGACCAGAATTGCACGCAATATTCTAAGTGTGGCCTAACTAAGGTTCTGTACAGCTGCAACATGACTTGCCAATTTTTATACTCTATGCCCCGACCGATGAAGGCAAGCATGCCGTATGCCTTCTTTACTATCTTATCCACCTGCGTTGCCACTTTCAGTGACCTGTGGACCTGTACGCACAGATCTCTCTGCCTGTCAATACTCCTAAGGGTTCTGCCATTTACTGTATAACTCCCACCTGCATTAGACCTTCCATAACCATATACGCCAAGAACTTGTCTATTTTATGAATTGGGAGCCAATGTAATTGGCATTAGCTAAAGGATGACCAATGTTGCCTTATTTAGGTTATCTTTATCACATGAATGGATGTTGAGCTCTCATTAAGTTTCTCCTGAATTATTGACCCAACCTGTGAGTGCACTGACCTGCTGTATCACTGACTGATAAAACATGGCCATGGTCTTTCCAAGATTCTTCACACACAGAGCGAGGATTTCTTCCGCAACTGTCTCTGGAATGGGGAACAGAATGACAGGAGGTGATGGACTTTCCCAAAAAGAGGGAGAATGCCAAAAGACAAATCTTATGGATCACATGGATCATATCATATAGATCCCACAACCAACGGATCAGATTAAAGCTCTGCAGTCCTGCCACATCCAGTCGTGAATGGTAGTGGATAATTAAACAACGAACCAGAGATGGAGGCTCCATAAATATCCTCATCCTCAATGATAGGGGAGCCGAGCACATCAGTGCAAAAGACAAGGCTGAAGCATTTGCAACTATCTTCAGCTAAAAGGGCCGAGTGGATGATTCAACTTGGTCTCCTCCTGAGGTCCCCAGCATCAGAGATGCCAGTCTTCAACCAATTGAATTCATTCCACGTGACATCAAGAAACAGCTGAAGGTGCTGGATACAACAAAGGCAATGGGCCCTGACAACATCCCAGCAGTAGTACTGAAGATCTGTGCTCCAGAACTGACCACACCCCTAGCCAAGCTGCTCCAGTACAGCAACAACACTGGCATCTACACAACAATGTGGAAAGTTACTCAGATATGTCCTGTTTACAAAAAGCAGGACAAATCCAATCCATCCAATTACTGCCCCAGCAGTCTACTCTCAATTACCAACAAAGGGATGGAAGGTGTCATTGACAGTGCTATCAACTAGCACTTGCTCATCAATAACCTGCTCACTGATGTTCAGCTTGGTTTCTGCTAGGGCCACTCAGCTCCAGACCTCACTTACAGCCTTAGTCCAAATTTGGACAAAAGTGTTGAATTATAGAGGTGAGCTGAGAGTGACTGCCCTTGACATCAAGGCTACATTTGGCATCAAGGAGCCCTAGTGAAATTGAAGTCAATGGGAATTAGGGGGAAATGATTTACTGCTTGGAGTCCTACCTAGCACAAAGGAAGATGGTTGTGGTTGGAGGCCAATCATTTCAGCCCCAAGACGTTGCTGAGAAAAGCAAGCCTACCACCGTGCACGCGGCCTAGCGAGGACTTAGGAATACAACTTCAGCGGTGGACTTAAGATTTAAAACTGTATTTGAATTCCATTTATTCTGGACTCTACTCCAGCCACCAAAGCTGTTTTCCCTCAGTAATCTAGTTATGTGTGTGTGACTCTCGTGTGAACGTGTGCTTGAATGTGTAGCATATTTTTAGTAATTTTAACCGATTTTAGAGTGTTAAGAGTAATAAACTTACACCTTTCTTGTTTAAACTCAAGAAAACCTGTCTGATTCTTTTGCAATTAGATTTGAGGAACAGAAGCAAGTGCTCACTGAGGTGGTAAATTCATCCACTGTGTTAGAAAAGGATAAACCCTGTTACAGTCAACCCAGAGAAAGGGAGAAAGGGGAGTCTGAGACCCCCTCCTCACCTGGCCATAACAAATGTGTCTCCATTTGCCTTGGGTTTGGCATTCCCTCAACCATTGGGCCCAGAGCCAGTAAGATCCATTCATAAAGCACAGTCAAGCTCTGACTGGAAGCGTAGCCTCTAACATTAAACTTCTCGATGGATATGGTGACTTGTCTGAAAACTTTGACGCATTTCTTGGAAGTTAGATTCTGAGTAACTGAACTTAATGGGTTTTTTCTGAAGAGAAATTGAAGTATAGACAATTTTTAATTAGCTGTATTGCCAGAATGAGGGAAAACATTTTACAGTCATGTTAATTTGAGTAGAAACTGTTGTGAATATCCAAAGCCGTAATCTAAATTTTGACCGAAATAGACGCCACCAACTTTTTGTTTAAACTGGTCTGGAATAAATAATATATGTTAATTAAACAATCGTTTTATTTTAACTAAGGTTAAATATAATATAAATGGGGTCAAGTGAATTATGCTGCTGTTGCTATTTGATTTGTGATGATTTGCAATGTAGGTGAAGGAAGTGGCACTTCTGTCTCCAGATGTATAGAGACCCATCTGAAGAAATACTCCTTGTTCCGCTAGAGCCAGGAGCAGCAATGTAAATCGAGAAGATAGTTATATAAGTACCTGAAATTGTGAGGATAACAATAACATAAAACATGAAACATGAGCTTGAAAAAAAAGTGTTGAAACTGATAGTCTTAGGCCACAGAGAAATCGCTGGAATCAGAAAATGGGGTGAGTCAGCACTTTAAAGAGAAAAGAAGGTTAATGCTTAGGGTGGAACTCTTCAAAAGACTGGCCAAATATAAAGGGAAAGGGGCAAAAAAAAAATAGAGGTCAACCTGCAGTTATGCAATCTACTATCACAGCTAAGAAGTTAATGGGTGTAATAATAGAATTACAACAGAATGAAGTATGTATCAAAAGGTAAGCTATGGAATTGATAAACATGCCTGCAGAAAAGGGAGTGAGCTATTTCTCTATACCTGATCTATCTGGAAGGATCCTTTATCACCTGTCGTGGCTGTAACAGTTGAGTGCTATTAAGATATTACCATTCAATGCAGCCCAGCCTCGACCAGTCATGGAAGAGCTGGACATACAGCCAACAAAATCGGAACTCAGTGATGCCATTGATTCTCTAGCCAGTGGAAAAGCCCCTGGGAAGGACAGCATTACCCCTGAAATAATCAAGAGTGCCAAGCCTGCTATACTCTCAGTACTACATGAACTGCTATGCCTGTGCTGGGACAAGGGAGCAGTACCTCAGGACATGCGCGATGCCAATATCATCACCCTTGACAAAAACAAAGGTGACCGCGGTGACTGCAACAACTACCGTGGAATCTCCCTGCTCAGCATAGTGGGGAAAGTCTTTACTCGAGTCACTCTAAACAGGCTCCAGAAGCTGGCCGATCGCATCTACCCTGAGGCACAGTGTGGCTTTCATGCAGAGAGATCGACCGTTGACATGCTGTTCTCCCTTCGTCAGATACAGGAGAAATGCCGCGAACAACAGATGCCCCTCTACATTGCTTTCATTGATCTCACCAAAGCCTTTGACCTCGTCAGCAGACGTGGTCTCTTCAGGCTACTAGAAAAGATTGGATGTCCACCAAAGCTACTAAGTATCATCACCTCATTCCATGACAATATGAAAGGCACAATTCAACATGGTGGCTCCTCATCAGACACCTTTCCTATCCTGAGTGGCGTGAAACAGGGCTGTGTTCTCGCACCCACACTTTTTGGGATTTTCTTCTCCCTGCTGCTTTCACATGCATTCAAGTCCTCTGAAGAAGGAATTTTCCTCCACACAAGATCAGGGGGCAGGTTGTTCAACCTTGCCCGTCTAAGAGCGAAGTCCAAAGTACGGAAAGTCCTCATCAGGGAACTCCTCTTTGCTGATGATGCTGCTTTAACATCTCACACTGAAGAGTGCCTGCAGAGTCTCATCGACAGGTTTGCGGCTGCCTGCAATGAATTTGGCCTAACCATCAGCCTCAAGAAAACGAACATCATGGGGCAGGACGTCATAAATGCTCCATCCATGAATATTGGCGACCATGCTCTGGAAGTGGTTCAAGAGTTCATCTACCTAGGCTCAACTGTCACCAGTAACCTGTCTCTAGATGCAGAAATCAACAAGCGCATGGGAAAGGCTTCCACTGCTATGTCCAGACTGGCCAAGAGAGTGTGGGAAAATGGCGCACTGACACGGAACACAAAAGTCCGAGTGTATCAGGCCTGTGTCCTCAGTACCTTGCTCTATGGCAGCGAGGCCTGGACAACGTATGTCAGCCAAGAGCGACGTCTCAATTCATTCCATCTTCGCTGCCTTCGGAGAATCCTTGGCATCAGGTGGCAGGACCGTATCTCCAACACAGAAGTCCTTGAAGCGGCCAACATCCCCAGCTTATACACACTACTGAGTCAGCGGCGCTTGAGATGGCTTGGCCATGTGAGCCACATGGAAGATGGCAGGATCCCCAAAGACACATTGTACAGCGAGCTCACCACTGGTATCAGACCCACTGACCATCCATATCTCCAATTAAAGACGTCGGCAAACGCGACATGAAGTCCTGTGACATTGATCACGAGTCGTGGGAGTCAGTTGCCAGCATTCGCCAGAGCTGGCGGGCAGCCATAAAGGCGGGGCTAAAGTGTGGCGAGTCGAAGAGACTTACCAGTTGGCAGGAAAAAAGACAGAGGCGCAAGGGGAGAGCCAACTGTGTAACAGCCCCGACAAACACATTTTTCTGCAGCACCTGTGGAAGAGCCTGTCACTCTAGAATTGGCCTTTATAGCCACTCCAGGCGCTGCTCCACACAGCACTGACCACCTCCAGGCGCTTACCCATTGTCTCTCGAGATAAGGAGGCCAAAGAAGAAGAAGAAGAATTTTGGCATGACTTGTACCATTCTTAACCATTCAGAAATGACTCAGCAGTATACAAAAATAAGCCCTGTGGTGTTGTTATGCCAATGTGTTTTGTTGTATGATAATTTTCTTTGGTCCACTGACTGGAGATCTGAATTTGTATTTTTTTTAAAAGACAAGTTGCAAGCAAAGTCATCCTTTCAGCTGAAGATGATCACATAGTTTGCTGCACTGTATCCTACATTGCAAAGGACTGTGGAGGGAAATGAAATGGCTGCATTTCCTGGCAAGATCCAAGACCCAGGAAGTTTAAAGGAACTACTTATTCTCTCAGCAAGTAGAGAAATACTGCTAACTGCTAGATTTGAATGAGTGAGTGTCATGTGATAAGCCCCTCCCCATCTGTGGTTTTTAGGCTGATATTTTCTCAGCAGCAGAGGAGAAGCAACTGGACTCTGACATGAGCAGACCCTAAGTGGCGGTCTTTCTCTCTCTCTTTCTCTCTCTCCCTTCATTCCAGCTTGAAAGCTTTCAAATGCTGCTTTTTGACTGACCACCTTTGCATACTTCTCCTACAATCAGAAATCATCCGCATCACGATCTCCGAGAGACTCACCGAACCAGTCATCTACCTCTTCAAGCTAAAAGCCTTGGCACCACAGAATTCAGCTAGAAGCCAGCCGAATCACCAAACACCACAGACTGTATAACCTTTTGTTTTATGGACTCTAACTCAACCAAACTACCTTTCCCCACTCAGTAACCTATTTCTGTGTGTGTAAACCTCTAGTGTGTGTGACAGAGTGAAAGTTGATGCATTGTTTATTATTTTATTAGTTTAGTTTAGGTACAATAAAGTTAACCTCTTTCTTTGTTAACTCAAGAAAACCTGTTCGATTACTTACTTGCTATGAGCATAACAAGAACCAAACACCTACTGAATTGGTCAGTACATCCACTTTAAGAAAGAATTAAACCTGTTTTGGTCAAACAAGGAGAAGGAAAAGAGGGAAGTCCTTCGACCCCTCCTCACTTGACTGTAACAGTGTGTAAAATGTTAACACTGATATAAGCAGTTATGCTGTTATTTGATCAACATGAGAGGCTGGCATACAATGATACAGTTACATAGTGACAATAAGAAAACATCATTTAGGTCTGTGCTGAAGTTCCATCTGGGTTTGAATTGATCCAAATTGACAGAGTTTTCCAGTTTAAATTGATTGCAGGTTTGACCGTGGAGACTAACTGGTTCTGAACAGAGTTGAAATTTTAAGTCTAAGAAAAACACTGAAAAAGTGATCACTCTAAAAAGAATCATGTTCTCTACTTCAGGTGCCTGGGTGGATTTCTATACAGTGGCAGAATCCTGACACAATTCAGTGTGATAGATGTTCCACCTACCCCAATTTTCTGAGGTCAGAGTAATTTATTAAATTCAACAGACTCCTGACCAGATTCACTTAGTATCAGGGAGAGAGAAAAGGCTAAATCAGACCTCAGAGGCCTTCACAGCACAGCATGACCAGGGGTTTAAAAGCACGCCTTAGCCTCTTCGATTAATTGCTTAAACTAACGTGACTGTTTAAAATTTTGTAATGACCCTAAAGTTTTGCTCAGGTACAAATGATGGGAATACAATGAATGGCATATTCATATCATTTCCATCTCATTTGAATCCTCCCACCCATATTATAGCCTGGGCATTCTATGACCCCTGGTACATGTGATGGAATATCCTGTAAGTGGTGGGGACAAAAGGGAGCCAGTCAAGTGTCTCGCAAGAGGTTTCTGCATGTGTGTGAATGAGTGATGTTGAGGGAGCCAGCATAAGTCTAACAGAAAACCCTAACCATCATATCAGGTGGTGTGGTAGGATGATGATGGGCATGGATGTTAAAAACAAAAACCCTACAGATTTTATGAGGAAGCAGCAATGTGTAAGAGAATTTATCTCCCTTGGATGTTTATTATATATCAAAAGATTGATAAATAAGTGTGATATCAATCAATATTTCAGTGGTCCACACTAACTGGGGCCACAGTTACTTCATGATGTTTTAGAGCAGTTTAAATGATTCAACTGTTTTTGTCACTTCTGACTTAATGGAATATGTATTGATTCAGTCACGGATGCAAGAAGACGGGTGTGATTAGCTAACCTTGACTTCAAAATACCATTCCACCAAGGATAAAAGTGATCACATTAGAAAGAATTACAATCTCTATTTCAAATAGCTGAGGTGTGTGCTAGGTGGGTTTTCCTACTTTGGCCAAATCCTGGCACAATTCAGTGGGATGGAAGTACCAACTGATCTGATGTTCTGTGCTCAGAGTAATTTATTAAATTCAGCAGGCTTATAACCAGATTCCATGTTGTATCAAGGAATCTACCCAATGGGAAAGCACAATGACTAAGGCAGGGCTCAGAAAAACAGGTCGATGGAGATCCAATGATTGAAGTCATAACATAAGAAATAGAAGCAGGAGTAAACCATCTAGCCCCTTGAGCCTGCTCCACCATTCAATATGATCCTAGAAAGACTTCTGCCTCAAGGTCACTTTCTGCCCACTCCTCATATCCCTTGATCCCTTATCCTGAGACTGTGTCCCTGTGTTCTAGATTCCCCAGCCAGGGGAAACAACCTCTCAGTGTCTACCCTGTCAAGCCCCTTTAGAATCTTGTATGTTTCAAAGCGATCACCTCTCGTTCTTCTAAACTCCAAAACTCCAGAGAGTATAGGCCCAATTTACTCAGCCTCTTATCATAGAGAAATCCTCTCATTCCAGGAACAGTCATACCTGACTCACAGGAAGATGATCCTTATTGTCTGAGGTCAATCATTGCAGCCCCAGGAATTTGTTGCATGAGTTCCTCATTCTCAGCTGAACCATCTTTTTGTTGTTTCATCAAGAACCTTCCCTCACTTATTAAATAGGATCAGAACTGTTTGCTGATGATTTTGCAGTGTTCAATTGCATTTGCAAATCATCTGGTAATAAAATGACATAATGACCCATGGCAGGACTTGGACAACATCCAGATTGGGCTGACTGTAGCAGCTAACATTTTACATCTCCAAAACAAAAAGCTCAGCCACCTCCCCCTGATCTTCAATGCTACCATTATAAAATTGTCCCCCACCTCTCAATCTTCAAGGGCTCATGACTGACCAGATGTTTAACTGGACCAGCCATATCAACACCATGGCTACATGGGTAGGGCAGAAGCTGTGTCATCTGCAAGGAATGGCAAAGCTTTGATCCCTCTCCATTATCAGTAGTTTAATGAAATACTCACCACTTACAGCGATGGGTGCAGCCACAGCAACACTCTAAACTCGTTACAATCCTGGACAGAGCAGTCCACTTGATCGACACCCCTACAATTGGTCTCCATATCCAACCCTTCCATCACTTGTGCACTATGGCTGCAGTATATATGATCTACAGGATGCACTACAGAAACTCATCAAGCTTACTTCAATAGCACCTTCCAGCCCATAACCTCTATCACAAAGAAGGACATAAGCTACAATATCACGGAAACACCATTGTCTCCATGTCGCATATCATCCTAGTTTGGACAACTATCGCTGTTCCTTCATCGGTGCTGGATCAAAAAATCCTGAAATTCCATATGCAATATTATTGTGGGAACAAATCACCACAAAGATTGCACATTTTCATCGTAACAAAATGTGGTCTTGTCTGCAATCAGCCATATCCCTTGAACAAATTATGAAATAGCAGCTTTCAATGTACAATATCTATTGTAATTTTTCACTAGTAAGTTGTAAGACTGTCTAGTGGTAAACATGTGAGTATTGCACCACCTTGCCATTGCTTCACATTGAATTTAAATAAAGAGATCAGCAAAAATGCCTAATGTCAGTATCCAGCTGTCTGATTAAGATTACAGCAAACATTGACCAGTTACTGAATCTCTCTGCAGACCTTTACTCTGAGAACTCTGCTCGTTAATGGCATGAATGCTAGAATTCCCCCAGGCAGGACAGTACACATCCTGAAGCTGGCTGATGGAGATTTGAAAAACCTGTCACGTGTATTTGAAGGCATGAAGAAATGTCTCTTCTGCCAAGACTTAGTCCCATGGTACAGATGTCCCACCATTACATTTGGTAATTATCTGAATGTGTACTTAATGATAGTCCCCTTTCCTGCAGTTGAGAGCTCATTATGATCTTATTAAAGCCATTACTGCCAATTTCAAATTTCTGTTATTTTGCCTTCAATACTTTGGGCCTACTGACAGCCTAGCCCCTTCATCACACATGCATTGCTTATCGATGTGGTGAATCTTTTTTTACTCTCATTTTCTCAATTTCTCTCTCTCTCTCCCTCCCTGTCTTTGTCTGTCTCTCATTTGGACTTGGGCATAAGAAGCATGATAAAAATTAATACAAGGCCAATAGCATTTTGGCATTTATAAATAAAAGCATAGAATGCAAAAGGAAATGATAGATTTGTACAAGGCAATGCTAAAGGCAGAATTAGAGTACGCAGTTCTGGGATCCTTGATATAGAAAGGACATTAAAGAAAAAAGAGCATTTATTGTAGATTCAGCAGGGTAATACCTGGGATTAAAAGCTATTGTTATGTGGAAAGACTTGAGATATTAGAATGTTTTTAAAAGGAGATTTGACAACAGGATTTTAAAATTATGAAGTGTTTCCATAAAGTGTATCGTGAAAGACTATAGGGCTGGATTTTCAAAGTGGAGGCAGGAAACAGGAGCCTGGTCTTTTTAGTCTGAAACCTGCCTCCTTTGGGAAGCTGATTCAGATTGCAATTTTCAAGTGGGGAAGCTTTAATTGGTATGGAGACAGGTTTCCTGTCCTCTTAGAGCCAATGGAATTGAAAATCGCAGTGAGTCAGATCAAGTCTAGGGCTCATGTAGACTTCCACAGCAGCCATCACTGAGGCTGCTGGTTGTCCTGAGGGAGAGATCTGCCTTCCACAGCACCAAAGATGTCAGAGTGGAGCTGGAGGCTTGGCACTAGGGACAGAGCAGGCCCCTTGCTTCATCGATGCCCACCTGGACCTAATGCTTCAAGTCATGAGGGAGAGGAGGGAGGAGGGCACTCGTCATGCAACAGGAGCACCTCTCTGTTCAGTGTTATCCCCCTCTTCCCCCTCTTCCCCCTGCTCTCTTGTCTCCTGCTCCAACCCGCAATAAGCTGTCTCCTTCCAGAGCCTCACTGAGGGCCATGTTATGGAGAGCAGAGCAGAACACCACAATGACCGAGACCCTTGCAGGAGGGTGTTGGCTGGTGCCACCTGACTGATCCAGGCACCAGAATCGCATCTTCACCAGCCTTTTGGCCTGCTCAATGGATTGGCCTGCTGAGCAGGTGGTATTGGTTGTTTTGTCTCTGTGCCTCTGTCTGGGCTCCTGAAGAGAGGTCAGTAGCCATCTCTTCAAGGGATTTCCCTTGTCCCTTGGAACCATCCACACACTTTGGGGGATGGAATGAAGATCTGTGGCAACCTGGACTGGCGGAGGGTGAAGGAGTCATGGCAACTGCCAGGAAAGCGAGCGCACACTTGGAGGAAGCTTTTGTTGTGGTCGCAGACCAGTTGGACATAGAGGGAGTGGAAGCCCTTCCTATTGATGGATT
The DNA here is from genome assembly GCF_036365525.1 of Heterodontus francisci. Lineage (NCBI taxonomy): Eukaryota > Metazoa > Chordata > Chondrichthyes > Heterodontiformes > Heterodontidae > Heterodontus > Heterodontus francisci. The sequence continues at coordinate 38,458,314 of NC_090381.1, forward strand.
TCACTGGCTGGTCACTAGGTACCTTGAAAGCCACATGGGGACAATTGATGCCCTGCACCTGAAGGAATCCATCAATGGTGTCAAACCCCAACACCCCTCTATGTCAAAGTGGGTGTAGTCCCTGCCCTCCTGAAAAGGGCATCCGTGACCTGCCTGATGGTCTGGGAGCTGCCGACTACGAGATGCCACCTAGGTCCACAGCTGATCCCTGAAACAACCCAGTTGCATAGAAGTTCAGAGCACCTGAGACCTTGACGGCTACAGGTAGGGGACTGCCATGGGGGCTGTGAGGCCTCAGGTCATTGTGGATCAGAGCACACAGGACCAAGACCGTTTGCCTTGATAGGTGCATGCCTCCTAAGGCACTGGCACTCTGTCATTTGCAGGTAGCTGACTCTTGGGCTGTGCACCCAATGTCTTGGGTAGTGCCTTCCTCCCCTTGCAGTGCGCCCCCCCCCCTCACCCCCCGCCATGCTTCTCTGGCATCCTGCTGCTGCCCAGGGTGGTACATATGCTGCAGCTCAATCTGGCTGCTCTGTCCAATATCAGAGTCCTTGTTCCCATCTGACCTTTGTCAGCTGGGCCTTGAACATTCACCAGGCCTTCCCGTGCCAAGCCTAGCTGCCACAGTGATGCCGGCAGGCTCACTTCCCTATCTAGTCTCATGTCCATCGCCAATGTAACATTTAACACCTGCATTTGCCACAATATCCTTGCTGAGTAACATCTGTGGCAGCTAAGCTTCCTTTTCTGCCTCTGCTTTAAATTAAACAGCCATTCCCATTGCCCTCATCTCCCACCACAATGCTCACATTCTCACTACCCTGCCGCTCTCCCCTCCCCCCCCACCCCACCCCATGGCGTTTTCCCTGTTCCCAGCATTTAAAAATAGCAGGTCCCGAAGAAGGGTCACTGACCCGAAACGTTAACTCTGCTTCTCTTTCCACAGATGCTGCCAGACCTGCTGAATGATTCCAGCATTTCTTGTTTTTGTTTCAAAATAGCAGGTCTGGCAGCATCTGTGTAGACAGAAACAGAGTTAACGTTTTAGTTCTGTGACCCTTCATCAGAACTGGCAAAAGCTAGAAATGCAACAGTCTTTGAGCATGTGTGAGGGTGGAAGGGGTAAGAAGAACAAAAGGGAAGGTCTGTGATCACACAGAGGGGGAGAGATTAAATGACAAAGATGTCTTGGAACAGAATGCAAATGGAGTGCTAAATAGTTGTAAAAGACAAAGCATGAATCCAGAGGGAATGCTAATGGCAGAATAATGAACAGCTATGTCTGAAAGCAAAAATATGAAAAACAATTTTAAGACTAGCACATGATTTAAAAAAAGTTTTTAAAAAATGAAACTATATAAAAATAAAAATAGTAAATAAATGAAAAAATAATGAGGTTCATGGTCTGAAATTATTGAACTCAAAATTGAGTCTAGAAGGCTGCATAGTGCCTAATTGGAAGATGAGGTGCTGTTTTTTGAGCTTGTGTTGAGTTTCACTGGAACATTGCAACAGACCGAGGACAGAAATATGGGCATGAGAGCAGAGTAGTGAGTTAAAATGGCAAGCAACCGGAAGCTCGGGGAGATGCTTGCAGACCGAGCAGTGGTGTTTCGCAAAACGGCCACCAATCTGCGTTTGGTCTCCCCAATGTACAGGAGACTGCATTGTGAGCAGTGAACATAGTATACTAATTTGAAAGAAGTACAAGTAAATCGCTGCTTCACCTCGAAGGAGTGTTTCGGGCCTTGGATGGTGAGCAGAGATGAGATAAAAGAACAGGTATTACACCTCCTGCAATGCCGTGGGAAGGGGATGATGTTTCAGGGGTGATGGAGGAGTGGACCAGGGTGTTGCGGAGGCAATGATCTCTTCAGAATGCTGACAAGGGAGGGGAGGGGAAGATGTGTTTGGTGGCATCATGCTGGAGGTGGCGGAAATGGCAGAGGGTGATCCTTTGGATGTGGAGGCTGGTGGGGTAGAAAGTGAGGACAAGGGGAACTCTGGCGCGATTCTGGGAGGGAGGGGAAGGGGTGAGGGCAGAAGTGCAGGAAATGAGTCAGACACAGTTGAGGGCCCTGTCTACCACAGTGAGGGGGGATCCTCGGTTGAAGAAAAAGGAAGACCTATCAGAAGCACTGTTGTGGAAGGTTGCATCATCAGAACAGATTTTGGGAAGGAGGTAAAAGTGGTCTGTTCGGTGTTGCGTGACTATGAGTGGGAAGCTGTAGAGGGAAGATCTCCAGAGTAGGTGAGATTAGTGACAGTCCTGGAGACAGTGGCTTGGTGTTTGGTGGTGGTGTCATGGTCCAGGGGGAGGTCGAAAGAAGTGTTCTCATTTCTTTCAGATAGCTGGCACTGGTGCAATAAATCAAATGATTTCTTTGTGTGCTGTAAGATTCTTTGATTCTGAAACTAAGACTATTGTGGTTTCCTTTTTCAAATATTAAGAATCCAATTTTGGAGTCCAGCAAAATGGAGGAAAAGATAGAACAGTCATGAGGTATTTCTTGTTACATTTAGTCTACTTGATATTGTTTAGTGTTGATTGATATCTTTTATATTGTTATCAGTACAAATAAAAAAACAATGATTCAGCATATAATGAACATTTTGAATTTTGTAAAGAGTTTGTTAGTGCAGGAATAAACTTTGAAATGTTCCATATGTAAATTTTCTATGCTGACCTAGTTTTCATATCATCCGCCTCGCTGTTTCTGGCCCAGCTACCTGTCAAGTGGTTTCAGTGGGATTTATATGGAGGAGAAATAATGCTGGCTCTTTCCGCCCTCTCAGTTCTGTCCCAGTCTCTCTGCCAATGATTTCATTAGGACTTTGTGATTATTGTGTCTTCAATCAACTGGATGCTCCGAACAGTCAATGAGCCTACATAGGGAGGTCAAGGCGAGTTGGGAAGGGGGAGAAATGTAAATGTGTGAACACCCAGCCGTTGTGTGACAGCAATGTGTGTGATGTCCTAGGCCCAACCATCTTCAGATGCTTCATCAATGACCTTCTTTCAGTCATAAGGTTAGAAGTGGGGATGTTCGCTGATGATTGCACAATGTTCAGCACCATTCGCAACTACTCAGATACTGAAGCAGTCCATGTAGAAATGCAGCAATACTTGGACAATATCCAGGCTTGGGCTGATAAGTGACAAGTAACATTCGCACCACACAAGTGCCAGGCAATGACCATTTCCAACAAGAGAGAATCTAACCATCTCCCCTTGACATTCAATGGCATTACCATTGCTGAATCCCCCACTATCAACATCCTAGGGTCTACCATTGATCAGAATCTGAACTGGAGTAGCCATATAAATACCGTGGCTACAAGAGCAGGTCAGAGGCTAGGAATCCTGTGGTGAGTAACTCACCTCCTGACTCCCCAAAGCCTGTCCACCATCTACAAGGCACAAGTCAGGAGTGTGATGGAATACTCTCCACTTGCCTGGATGGCTGCAACTCCAACAACACTCAAAAAGCTCGACACCATCCAGGACAAAGCAGCCCGCTTGATTGGTACCCCATCCACAAACATTCAACTCCCTCCATCACTGAAGCACAGTGACAGCAGTGTGTACCATTTACAAGATGCACTGCAGCAACGCTCCAACGCTCCTTAGACAGCACCTTCCAAACCCGCGACCTCTACCAACTAGAAGGACAAGGGCAGCAAATGCATGGGAACACCACCACCTGCAAGTTCCCCTCCAAGTCATACACCATCCTGACTTGGAACTATATCGCCGTTCCTTCACTGTCGCTGGGTCAAAATCCTGGGAACTCCCTTCCTAACAGCACTGTGGGCGTACCTACCCCACATGGACTGCAGCGGTTCAAGAAGACAGCTCACCACAATCTTATCGAGGGCAATTATGGATGGGCAATAAATGCTGACCTGGCCAGTGACACCCACATCCCATGAATGAATTTAAAAAAAGCTATGATGATGGGATGTGCAGTTGACTTTTTAAGCTCCATTTATGAACTGAGAAGGGGGTCACATGTAAAGAGCTGGAACTGCTTGAAGAGTGGTTGAAACAGGAGCAGAAGAATGGACACGTGATTGTCCTAGCCGCCAGATTTGTTTACTTTCTCCATTGGGCAAGATTTGACTATATTACATGAAAGAAAAAGATGCAGTGAAATTTTTGGAGCCACATTCCGATAAGTGATTTGGATGTCTATTTGGACAGCTTGGATCCGATCTGGAGCATCCAGTTGGAATGCTCACTATCCATTGAAAATGAAGATATAAAGCTGGCTCAGCTGTAGATCCCTCAGATCAATTTGTATTTGAATGACTCCTGTGGCCAATTGAGAGAAAACCAGATAACCTTCCTATTTGGTATATAGGTGAGGATTAAAGAACCAGAGTTTTCCCAATATTAACTTGTTCACGTCTGCCTATATTTCAGCACCTCTTTGACAAATCATTGGATGAAAATTGATAAAAAGACAGAACCATCAAAGAGTGCTACATTGGTTTCATAGTTTATTTTTATAAGCTTTATTAAAATTCTGAATCCCGTCAAGTAAAAAAAAATCATTTATTTCTCTACAACCGTTATAGTTTACTGTTAACTCCGATCTGGATTTCAGTAAGCAGTTTTTCATCACACTGTTTTTCAGGGCTTGGCTTTGGTATTAAAGTTCAGAAAATATGGAAATTCAGGAGATCATGGAATGCTTTTGAATCATCACAGCAGAATCTTCCCTCTATTGATGGTGTTACGACCAGGTGAGAAAGGTGTCTAGGGGTTCCTCTCAGCCTTCACCTGGTCTTACCGTAACAGGGTTTAATTTTAAACACACTGTGTTTTTAGCTCCCTCTTGGTGAATCCTTGTTCACCGCTTTCCAATTATAAGGCAAAGAAACCAGCACAAACAGGTTTTCTTAGGTTTAAAGAAGAAAAATTGAAATTTATTAAACTTAAATTGAATTCAGTTAACACCTACGGAGACATGACGCACCCACTCTAGCATGCATACACGATACACACATGCAAATAGAGACAGAAAAGAGCAGGAGAAAAATAAAGTGGAAAAGTTTGAGGCAATATCTGAAGTGTTTTTGTTATTGTTCTTCAAGCTCACTGTAGAGCCCTTGATTGTAGGTAGTTCTTGCTTTTTGTTGGGGCCCAGTATTCTTCTTAAACCTTGTTCACTGTAGGAGACTTTTCTCTCTTGGGGTTCATGTGTCTTCAGTGGATTCAGAGGCTTGAGAAAGAGATGGGAGCAGACAAGAGAGATCTTCTCAGTCCAGGAGAAAACAGACACTCTCAGTTCAAACCGTTTGTACAATTCAGAAAAACCCAGGTTGCCAAGCAGGTTAGTCATGTGACTAATTGGTCTGACCAGGTCTTGGATTGTATCGCCTTAGCAGTCTCTGGAATGCTCCTCTTACACACAATACCTGGTGATCAAGGTCCATTGTGGGTTGAATGTGTCAGGGAATGGTCCTTTGTCCTTCCAAGCGTTATCTGTTAATATGCAAATGTCTTTTCCAGCCACAGCTGATCTGTTTAACAAGCCCTTTCTTTACTCCAGTAACAGTTTAAAATCAATGTTCATGACAAAATTAATGTGCCTCATTCTTGGGTGGGGGCCGTGCATGACAATGGGTAATGTAGCCCACTGTCCCTTGACTACACAAAGAAATATCAACATTTGAATGAAAGTGCTTCTTTTTAAGATATTTTCTTCGGGATTCGTATCTTAGAAATATGGACAATGGTTTATTTGGGAAAACTGAAAAGACTCCATGGATGATTTTTACAAGGTCACTGAGGTCTTGGTTCAAAACAAACCTTTACTGGATGTCACATGCCTTAAGCTCAATAAACAACAGAAACCTTAGTGACTTGGAGGAGACGTTTACAGAGAAGTAACGTCACCATTTATTAGGGTCAGGAGTTGGTTTTTCTTCTGGGATATTGTTTTGTCTTTCTGGTTGGGGTTTGGACTGTTGTTGAAAACAGTTGGAGATCAACCTACCAAGAGAGAAGCATCCAGCTTGACCCCTTCCTCTTGTCGCTGTGAAATGCTGTGTATCGAGTGTGTGGGAGCTAAAACCCCATGTTGCCCTTTTCTTCTGAGGAGCTCCTGGAAAGCTTGCCAGATTAATTCTCGACGCCACCTGAAAAGAGCTGCTTTGGAAAAGATCCCAGTGACCAGTCTACATGTACTCGGATGCCAGACTGTATGCCATTTTGGGACACCACATATCTCATCCGTTTTCTTCAGGAATTAACCAAATTTGGCCAAAGTATTCTTTTTTTATCATCTCTTTTGTGCCGGGAAAATTTTTTTATTTTTCCTTTAACCAGTGTGTGTATGAGTGCATGTGTGGGGGGTATTTAAAAAGGGAACTTGTGTGTTAATGCTTTGCTTCTTTACTGGATAAGTCCTGTTTTAAAATAAATTGATATTTTTATTGTTTATTAAAGAAACTTGGTGGATTTTATTCTGGGATAAAGAGCAGGGTATATGATTGACCATATCAGTAACTATGTAAATATTTAAATATACGTTGTGACGTGTAGAGAGGTGGAACTAGAATAAACAGTGCATCCTCCCGCCTCGGTTGTAAAAACACATACTGATCTCTGTGGAAACAGGAATTATACACACTATGTCAACTGACCTGGCAAGCCCACCAAGCGTCAGCTACTAGAGCTGGCATAGACTTACCATCAGACCACCAGGGAATTAAACAAATAAATAAAGATCAGCTGTTTGAAGGCTTCAAATCGGGTGCCAGATCAAACTGCACCACTAGGTAGGAGCTTTATCTTATCAATCAGGAAATTATCCAAAAAGGACTTCTATTGATGCAGTTCTGGTCAGAAAGTGCTGGCATTCACCCATCAATTTGTGTCCATGGGACCATTTCCTTCTCTCCTTATCTCTCTGTTCAAACAAATTGGAGTGACAGGAGGATGAGGAAATATATTCAGCCTGGCACATGTCTCATATGGGAAGAGTTTAAAATATACACACTGAAGGATAACAATTATAGAGTAGTCTCTTACCATTAGATTGCAAAAGGATAATCACCTCATCATCCTTTATGTACACCATTGCCCTTCGATAGCCATGACGAGTCAATTCAGAGCATATAAACACATCTTATGAACTGGATCTTTAAAGGAGCACAACGTTTCAGCCATCAGTTATCCTGACTGCAGTTAAATAGGGTGATGGAGCAAAGAAAAAAGTAGGTGGTGACATGTCAAAATGAATGAGGAGAAGGTAGTGAGAAACAAGTGTCCGTGTTACCACTGCAGCTTCCTTGCCAAAGCTGTTGCCTTGGCTCGATTGATTCCATTCAACATTTGCTGTGTTACCTGGTATGCATCAAAGAATTTCAAGTCTAATTGCTGTACTGTTTTCACAGATTGCAGAAACTTTCAAGCTAATGAAAAATATAAAATGAATTTCAAACTCTAAATCCTCCCCAAGCAGACTTGCATGGAGACCATAGCCCTATCTTAGACACCTAGAATTCTGTTTCTGCAGCCAAATGCATATCTCGCAAGCACTGTCGTATCATTTAAAAGTAGATTGGGTTTCACTGAGCCTTGCACAGCAGTGCAGGACTGAATTTGTTTGATTTTGGTAATATGAGGAGCCTTGGACAAGCTTTACACCTTTCTTTGAAATGATTATTTCTGTTACATGAGCCTGCCGTCTATGTAAGCATTTAAAAACCTGTCTCTTGGGTGTCTCCCAGCTGGTAATAAGCTGCACTTTGCAAAAGCCCGCTATCCATGCTTTTTCCGAATCTGTGACACAAATAAAAGCCTTGAGTAATCTTAACAACTTCTTGTCTCTTTACTTCCACCAAATGCAATTGCCTCATCAAAAAGTGCTGATTTAACAATAAAACAAGTAAAAGATTGAGCAGGATTTTTAATTGCCATTATGATAGCTTGGTAAGTGAGACTTTGTGAATCTCTCCCCTCTTTCACATCACCCTCACCCCCCCAAAGAAAAGTAAATATGCATGTATTTTCTTTGGGTTCAATATTATTCACTGTATTTATGAACAAATGTTTGACGTGCATAAAGCCTGGGTAATGCAATGAGTTAGCACACTATCCTTTCACCTCTGGGACATCGGCTTGAACTCAGTTCAGATTGACTGGATAAGACCTCCTTTGTCAGCAAGCTGTAAAGGCAGTGTGAAATTTGATAGTTTTGACATAGTTTCCAGTAGGGATCAACCCCCAGGGGCAAATTACCCCTAATTTGACACAAAATTGATAATTCTGTCCAGACGGCATAAGGATGACTGGTGTTGGAAATGAACATGTCAGACTGGTGCAGTGAGGGCTGCTCTTCTGTGGAGTGGGAGGAGGCTGGTGTAAAATGCTGGTATAGAATGGTTGGGGAGAATGGCCTTTTTTCTGCACGGTAGACTCTGTGGACTGAATTTTACCTTTTCAAATCTGCTCACAGCAGGGAAGCTTGGCATCTTGTCGGGAACTTTGAAGTTTCAGCAACGCTTTTGTCAGTGTCTTTTTAACCCTGTCACTGCATTTGCATCTGACTTCCAAGTTTCCTGATCAATTAGAGCGAGCAGGCATGCTGACAACCTGCAGCAGTCTATTTCAGCTTAACTGTTTAAAAAGACCCTGTGAGAATCAGAACCGAAGCATGATAGATGTCTCCTGACAGATCCAGAAGCTCTAGAAATGGAGGCACAACATAGCAAGGCAGCACCACATTTCAGCAATGGGTCTCTGGACATGATGCTGTGGGCTGTAAGGGCCTGCAGGGGGTTTCTGGTCTCTGAGGAAGGGAGGAAAGAAGGCTGACTCCAAAAACAAGCAGAAGTCATAGGAAGTGACAAAGGAGATCAGCAGCAGGAATGTGTGCCTCATTCCTGGATACAGCGCCCATTCAGTAACCTAATCAGGAAAGGTGAGTAGCATTGCACATTCAAGTACATCCTAATGTGCGTCTTACCCCAACCCCCTCACTTTGCCTTCCCAAGCCTTCTCCTGCACATCACTCCTCATAGCAACACACCTTGCAGGTGCACCCATCCCTCTCTGTTGAGGCACCTCTTCACATCCCCATTTGACCAGCCACCACTGACACGCCCCTTCATCTAATTGCAATGTCATACCTGTCCCTCACAATGACCCTCCACAAATGTTGTCCTTCCATCCTCTCAAAATATTCCATTTCTCACATTCCTAGATCTCCTCTTACAGAAGAAGAGAGCAAAGAACAGTAGGGAGAGGCAGAGAACTGGAGGTGGCCCTACCGTCATCTGCACCTTAACAACTGCAGAGGATGAGATGCTGGTGATGGGTCTCGCCATGCCTGGTCATTGGAGATGGAGAGCTGGGGGCTCCCAGTTACCTGGTGACAGAATTAAATATCACACAACCACATGCATACAACACTCACTCATGTTGACTTGATGTCAATGAAAAATGATAATGAGCACAATGATGTCTTATAAACATGTCAGTTCAAATTCATGTCTTTCATCTCCCACAGGTCTTTCAAGCATCCCTCAGAGGAGGTCACTTACTCTGAGGATACACTGAAGATCTCAGGGAGACTGGACTAGCACAGGATGAAAGCATCATGGCAGCTCCCTGGGACTCTTGTGCTGACATGCATGATGATCTTTTGGTGGTGGCAGATCAGCTGAACATTGATGGAGTCACATCCCCGTCGGTTGATGAAAACTCCTGGGTGATCTGGGGACGCCTTGATTACCACGTGTGCAGTCAATGACTCTCTGGACCAGTGGGAGCCAGTCAGAGCGGCAAATCTGAGTGCCCGCTCATTCTGACTGGCCTAATCAGTTCAGATGTGCACATAAGTACCAGCATTGGCAAACATGGCATCCATTGCCTGTGAGATGTACATGTGGGCATCAGATGGCATGATTCTACAAATCTCATCAAATCCCTGGAAGGAGCCAGAGGCAAAGAAATTAAGGGCTGAGGTGACTTTGACGGCCACTGGCAATGTGTGCCCATCTGGTCCACTTGGTGGAAGGTCTTTTTCCAGAAGGCTGCAAATGTCAGTGACTACCTGATGGGAAACTCTGAGCCTGCTGAGGTACTGGTGCTCTGTCGTGTTCGGAAGCTTATCCTCTGCCTGTATACCCTTTGTTGCGGGTATTTCCTTCTGTGCTTATCCCTTCTGTCTTGTGGAGTGGCAGGTAGTTGAGAAGAAGATTGCTGCTGCGCCTGCTGCTCCTGCTGGTGGTGCTGCTGATGCTCATTGTGCTCCTCATCTGAGGTTCAAGGTAGAGCTGCATAAATGGCTCCCATGCTGATCTGAAATTGATAGTTTGGAAGGGAGGATCACAGGCAAAAAAACTCTAAAGTAGCCAAAATGACCTCTGAAGTATTGGAAATCGCCTCTAAAGCAGTGAAAGCAAAAGCCTTTCACGTAGGCAAGGAAACAGGTGTGTGATCTCAGTGTTGAAAGCATTTCTTGCCTGTCAGCCCCATCAAATCCTATTGTCACTTCACCTTGTTTTCTTGTCAAGTTCCAGAAAGCCCGAGAAACCTATGCACACAGTTAAATTCAGAATTCAGGGTTAAAGAAGCACTTTTGCAGATTTAATTAGCAGACCTACTTGTCCCATGGGAGTTTGCCACACATTGCTGATTGCGCTCAGGTTAAAGGTGGAAATCAACGGATTCCTGCTGGCTTCCGGACACGCTGACAATTTCAGCTGTTTCAACCTGCCCCCTGCTCACAAACCCACCCATCTTGTCAGGTTAAAATTCTCTCCTATATAACTTTATAAAATATGTGGGGTATGGCACATTGTTGTAGCAGATCAACTTTTACATTTTTATACTTGGGAATGTCAGATTGTGATGCTAGGCAGCCAAAATGGGAAAAAGGATGAATTTTTCTGTGCTAATGATATTCCTTGCCTCTCTAGACGCAATCATTCACCAAAAGGTTTTAAAACTAATTAAACAAAACATACATAAAGTAAAGCATGAATCAAGTCATATTAATCAATGCTATTTTCTACATCACATTAGTTATGGTGTATATCATATATGCATTAACACATGCCGAAGTGCGTGGTTGATGATGACATCCTAATCTGTGCACTGTGTGTTAACTGTGATGGATAGCCATATCTGAGTGCATGTTTTTGATGATTGATATGAAGTTTGGTTTTTTTAAAATGTTGGAATGAATGAGTTGGTCTCTGGAGAAATTTAATGACACTCTTCTCCTGCTGTGGAGCTTTGCTTGATGTAAGTACCAGTTGGAGAAAGGGCTATAACACTATATAATGTTGAGCCTCACTACATGAAACTACTCCCCTTTGGAGTTCCTTAAAGTTCCTTATAAACTTTGTCTTATTATAATCATGGTTTTTGATGAGGTAACTGCAGCCAGCAGTTACTGAGAATATTGAGAGAATGTATTTTATGATCTGTATAACATAATATTCACATATATATGTTAAAAAAACATTTATTTTGATGCTGTAATGACTGAGATTTTTTCAGCTAATGAAGTATGAGCAACCTTCTTTTCTAAAATAAAGCAACTTCCACACAAACTGATGGAAATTAGAATGCAATGGAGAGAACCACAGAAGATTTCATTCAGAATATTTCTTGCAGAAAATTTGTAGAAGTATTTAAATGATTTATATGGAACTGCTTTTCTTGTGACTCCAGTCATTCCATTGGAATTTGGATCCTCCTTATTCCAAGTCCAAATTAATTGAAATAATCAGCCTTATGGTGCAGTGCCTATTATACCTTGCAGTTATTACATGTACAATCACCACATTTAGCTTCCACTCAACCTCAGCTCAACGGCAGAAAGATTTCTCTTGGTGGGCGCAGCGACAGATCCTTTGTGTGTAAATGCTCTGGGTCTGTCGTGTGTACATCATTTAAAAAAAAGGCTTGACAAAAGCTGTTACTGTTAAAATGAAAAGTTTCGATCTATACCTCCAATCAGATGGAAGTGAAAAACTAAAGACAATAGAGAGTTATATACACAAAACATTAAAATTGTTTGAAGAAACTAAATGGAAGTGTGAAATCTTATTAAAAATTGATCTGGCAAGTATTTATTGTAGCTACACAGTGGAATTCATTACAGTTCACAGAGGACCTAATTTAACCTTCTGACAAATGAAAAATGGCTCACCCATTTATCACATTTAAAATGCACAATTGAATTGTACTAAAATGTTGCTCTCGCTTGTCGGCTCTGCAGCTGTTTGTGCTATTATACTGCTCTACTTAGCACTGTTTCTCTCTCCTCACAAGCCTGATGTGACAGAGCGAATGGCTTCAATTATCTTCCCTCAAAACCGAGAGATTGATTTAGTAAGGGTAATGATTAATGAAAGTCATGAATGACAGCTTTAAAACCACCACCAGCCTTGAGGGAGAGAGAGAGAAAGGGAAAAATCAATATTTTTTACCCGCCTGGCCACTCTTTCTCTCCTCTCATGATCCCCTTTAAAAATGCCCCCACTACAAACCATTCAAGCTGCACTAAGACAATACAATGCTTTAAAAAGAAACTGAGATCCCTAAATGGTGTTTTTTGGAAATGCTGAAAGTTATCAATAAAATTCAGATGGGGGAAAAACTCAGTGAGCAGAATGCTTTGCAAGTTCATTTTCCACTCGAGGCGTTTCTCCGTTTCTTGAAGACATTAATTAAACCAGGAGCCCTCGGCTGTTGACTGTCTGGCTAATTACCATTGACTAACAGTTACTGGATTCTTGCAGAAAATAGATGGAGCGGTGGGTGTCCCTGTAACTTTGTAAAAAAATCTTAGGCCAGAGTTAGATTTGCATTAAAATGGGAACTGGATGTGAAAGCATTTCACCACAGGAGACATTATTCTGTATTATTGAGGGACTTGAAGGGTCATAGCACCCTGCAAGCTTCTAAATGTGCTGTCTCTAGGCTTCTTGTCATGTCATTGTAATTCTGACATGACTAAAGTTAAAAGAAAATCACACTTGTGTTTGTAAGACATTGGAAAAAAAAATCAGTGTGAAATTTGGATGTGTTAGTATTGTTTGAGCTCCAAAATGGCTTCTGAAGCGTGCACGCAAACTTCTGCACTGAACCATATTGGTGAGGGTGTTAGCATGCGCATGGAGTGAATGCCCACTGGAAGCATGCAGCATCGGCAGATCATGATGTCAATCAGCGTGTTACTCTGATTTGGCACCAGTGCCACCACTTGGGAACCCAACACTCCAGCTAATACCATCTCATAATCGTATATGGCTTAACATAGGCTCAGCAGCAGAAAGGACCCCCTAGCAGTGCTATTTAAAGGTATCATCACTACTTACAGGTTAGTTGCTGGTTAATTTCTTTTGGCTGTTGCTTCAGTACTACAAGTGGTGTTTTCTATTGTTGTTACACGTTGCAAATGTAAACAGGGAGCGGTGTGATAGGTGTGAAGGACTTTTTGCTGACTTCAAGGCTTCTGCACAAACCAGTTCCTCATAGACATGGGGGCACTAGTAGACATTCCTCTTCGAATACAGCATGATTGGAGAATCAACAGAGGCCATGCAGAGCAGGACAATCTGCTGGAAGGGGGAGGGGGTGGAGGGGGAGAAGGGCCCTCAGCAGGAGGCCATATCCACACAGGGTGTCCAGGGAGTAATTCTCCTACCTGAATCTCAGTGAGGAACAATGTATTAGATGTCCGTGCTTCACTAAGGGCATCCTCACTGAAATCTGCCACCTGCTGCAGGCACAACTGCCACATCCGAACAAGGCAAGGACAGCATTTTCAGTGGCTGTGCAGATAACTGTGGCGATGAACTTAAATGCATCTGCTCCTTCTAGACTGGAAGATATTTGTAGTATTTTGAAGTTTGCCATGGGCTGTTGCATAACGGAGGTTACTGAGGCTCTCTTTTCATTGAGAACTAACTACATTTTATATCTCATACCAGAGAAGCAGACAGATTGGGCATGCAGCTTCATTAGGGTTGCAGGCTTCCTCATGATGCAGGGTTCCACTGACTGCATGCAAAATGTTTTACCAGTGCTGCATGTCGACTCTGTCCCATTCTGCAACTGAAAGGATTTCCACTCCCTCTAGCTGGTGTGTAACTCTGGGGAGCGAATCATGCAGGTCATTGCCAGACATCCTGGCAGCAGTCATGATGCCTTCATCCTTCATCAGTCTGCAGTGCCAGCTGCCTTTGAGCCACCACAGAAAACCGAAGGGTGGCTACTGGGCAACAAGGGCTATCCGCTGATGATGTGGCTGATGCCTCCGGTGCGCAACCCATGCACAAGTGTGCAGCATGCATACAATGAAAGTAATGTTGCCACACAAAATGTGATAGAGCATCCCATTGGTGGGCTGAAACAATGCTTCCACTGCTTGGGCTGCTCTGGAGGAGCCCTGTAGTACTCAGCAGAATAAGTGTCAAGATTCATGGTGGTCTGCTGACTGCCACACAACCTCGCCATCATGAGGGGACAGCCCTTGTCCCCAGCTGTATGGTGAACAGCTGAGCAGTGACAGCATGAGGAGGAAGAGGAGGAGGAAGAGAAAGAAGAAGAGTGGAGGAAGCCCAAGCAGCCCTTTTCTCCCTGTATTGTTATGAATAATTCATCTGAATGCGATATCAGTAAAGGCAACCCCAAGTCCACAATCACCAACCTTATCTTCCCCCTGTCACTGACCATCACAGCATCTGTTTGGCCACAATGCAAAAATAAAAGCCAACACAAAATAAATATTCCAAAGCAAAATTATGAATGAAATCATTCTCTATTCCATCCAAAATCAACTCATCACCCTTGTGCATTCCCTCAGTGGCAGTCTGCCACATGCCTTTGCCTGACCTAATGCTCCTACACAGTGCTATCCCAGTGCCTGCTGTATGGCTGGTGGAAGGCAGCTGACTTTCAGTGGAGGAGACTGCAGATGGTCTTGGACGATGACCTCAAGCAACTCTGGGCCTAGAAGGCCTGGCTGCGGACAGCACCATTTCAGCTTGGGCAGCAACATCCTTGACTGGCTGACTGCCAGACAATAGCAAGGGAACTGGCTGAGCGACAGAGGTGGGAGGACGAATGCTGTTTTCATGAGCGAGGACAGCAGATTGATGCTCCTTGAAGCCACTGCCAATCCCTCAGGGCAGTGCCTCAGCAATCCTAGTAATCTGTTGGAGGACAGATCGCTGGTCTGCTGTGACACTCTGCAAGCCCCTGTGCACACTGTAATCCACAGCCATGATGGCAGCAGTCTGAGCTTACATGGCAGCAAGCTGATTCTGCATGACATCAGTCTAATCTTCCATTACAGCACCCAGACTTCTGGTGGAGGCTGTTTGTGCTGCAATGGAAGCTGAGACATCAGACGCTTCATCATAGTTGGGTCCACAATTGTGCTGATGGAGTTGGGCACCACTTCCGTGCTTGAAAGGACGGGCTCCAAACTCTGCACCAAACCCTGTGCCAAGTTAATGCCAGACTGCTTCATGCTCTCTGACATTGGCCACAAGCTTTCTGTCAGGCTTCCCAATGCATCTAGAATTTTGCCTTCTTCTCTATGCTGCCCCATCGAATACTCATCTGAGTCCTTTGCAGCAGAAATTGTGTGTGACCTCGCCCTCCAGCGAGCTGGCACCTGAACTATCCTTGCCCAGTGTCTCATCACGTGAAGATTCCACCTCTCTACTGTCCTCTAATTATCCGCAGTGTCAATATCTGAGTTGGTGGCTGTGAGTGTAAAATGTGTCTTCATCATCACTGTCATCTTACTGTTCTTACACTGCCTGGCCAGGTTGCACTTCATGGGTATTTGAAGGGAGAAAGGCACAAGTGCAAGGTTAGGGTGCAGGGAGGAGGGAGAAAGTAAGAGGTGAATGCTTACATCATCTGCAGAGATTGGGGGATGACAGTAAGGTGGAATGGGTGGAATGTGGGAAGGAGGATTGGCTATGAGGATACCATCATCTTCGATGGTTTCAGCATCGCTGCTAGCCACGGCCTTAACGATGGGTGTCCTAATAATGGCCAGCACTGTCTCCTGCATGGGAATGAGGCTATGGAGGCGCCTGTCCCCTTCTGGTTAGAACCTGCATTCTCTGATTGTGCACCACCTTGTCCTGCATGAGACAGAGAAGTGTATTAGTGAGTGTCATGCAATCTGTTTGGGTGATATGGCTATCATAATTGAGTAACTAGCCGTGTGTATAAGCTGTGAGATGTGGGTGTGAGGCTTGCA